>NC_052165.1:18483456-19128826 GCF_902713615.1 Scyliorhinus canicula | reverse complement strand
TGAGATTGCAGAGCCTTTGGGTCCTCACTGTCCACGGGGATAGTGCCAGAGGACTGGAGAGTGGCAAATGTTGTTCCTCTTTCCAAGAAAGGGAATAGGAATGACCCTGGTAATTATAGGCCAGTTTGTCTTACTTCGGTGGTCGGTAAGTTAATGGAAAAGGTCCTGAAGGATAGGATTTATGACCATTTGGAAACATAGAACATAGAACATAGAACGATACAGCGCAGTACAGGCCCTTCGGCCCTCGATGTTGCACCGACATGGAAAAAAAAACTAAAGGCCATCTAACCTACACTATGCCCTTATCATCCATATGCTTATCCAATAAATTTTTAAATGCCCTCAATGTTGGCGAGTTCACTACTGTTGCAGGTAGGGCATTCCACGGCCTCACCACTCTTTGCGTAAAAAACCCACCTCTGACCTCTGTCCTATATCTATTACCCCTCAATTTAAGGCTATGTCCCCTCGTGCTAGCCACCTCCATCCGCGGGAGAAGGCTCTCGCTGTCCACCCTATCTAACCCTCTGATCATTTTGTATGCCTCTATTAAGTCACCTCTTAACCTTCTTCTCTCTAACGAAAACAACCTCAAGTCCATCAGCCTTTCCTCATAAGATTTTCCCTCCATACCAGGCAACATCCTGGTAAATCTCCTCTGCACCCGTTCCAAAGCTTCCACGTCCTTCCTATAATGAGGCGACCAGAACTGTACGCAATACTCCAAATGCGGCCGTACTAGAGTTTTGTACAACTGCAACATGATCTCATGGCTCCGGAACTCAATCCCTCTACCAATAAAGGCCAACACACCATAGGCCTTCTTCACAACCCTATCAACCTGGGTGGCAACTTTCAGGGATCTATGTACATGGACACCGAGATCCCTCTGCTCATCCACACTGCCAAGAATTTTACCATTAGCCAAATATTCCACATTTCTGTTATTCTTTCCAAAGTGAATCACCTCACACTTCTCCACATTAAACTCCATTTGCCACCTCTCAGCCCAGCTCTGCAGCTTATCTATGTCCCTCTGTAACCTGCAACATCCTTCCGCACTGTCTACAACTCCACCGACTTTAGTGTCGTCTGCAAATTTACTCACCCATCCTTCTGCGCCCTCCTCTAGGTCATTTATAAAAATGACAAACAGCAACGGCCCCAGAACAGATCCTTGTGGTACGCCACTCGTAACTGAACTCCATTCTGAACATTTCCCATCAACTACCACTCTCTGTCTTCTTTCAACTAGCCAATTTCTGATCCACATCTCTAAATCACCCTCAATCCCCAGCCTTCGTATTTTCTGCAATAGCCGACCGTGGGGAACCTTATCAAACGCTTTACTGAAATCCATATACACCACATCAACTGCTCTACCCTCGTCTACGTGTTCAGTCACCTTCTCAAAGAACTCGATAAGGTTTGTGAGGCATGACCTACCCTTCACAAAACCATGCTGACTGTCCCTAATCATATTATTCCTATCTAGATGATTATAAATCGTATCTTTTATAATCCTCTCCAAGACTTTACCCACCACAGACGTTAGGCTCACCGGCCTATAGTTACCGGGGTTATCTCTACTCCCATTCTTGAACAAAGGGACCACATTTGCTATCCTCCAGTCCTCTGGCACTATTCCTGTAGCCAATGATGACCTAAAAATCAAAGCCAAAGGCTCAGCAATCTCTTCCCTGGCTTCCCAGAGAATCCTAGGATAAATCCCATCCGGCCCTGGGGACTTATCTATTTTCACCTTGTCCAGAATTGCCAACACTTCTTCCCTACGCACCTCAATGCCATCTATTCTAGATGCAGCTTAATCCGGGATAGTCAACACGGATTCGCGAAGGGTAAGTCTTGCCTCACAAATTTGATTGAATTCTTTGAGGAGGTAACTAAGTGTGTAGATGAAGGTAGAGCGGTTGATGTCATACACATGGATTTTAGTAAGGCATTTGATCAGGTTCCCCATGGTCGGCTCATGAAGAAAGTAAGGAGGAGCAAAATTCTCCAACCCCACGCAGGGTCCGAGAATCGCCTGGGGGCGCCTAAAATCCCGCCCCCGCCGTGGCAGAGATTCTCCTCCACCCGGGAAGTGGCGGGGGCAGGAACTCGCCCCGCCGATCGGAGAGGCCCCTGCGGTGATTCTCCGGCCCGTATGGGCCGAAGTCCCGCCGCTGGGAGGCCACTCCCGCCGCCGAAGTTTAAACCACCTCTGGAACGGCGGGCTCAGCGGCGCGAGCGGGCCCCGGGGGGGCGGGGGGGCGATCGAACCCCGGGGGGTGCCCCCACGGTGGCCTGGCCCGCGATCGGGGCCCCCCACTCAGACTGCAGGCTAGTGCCCTGGCTGCACTTTCTCCTTCCGCGGCCGCCACAGCCTCCGCCATGGCGGAAGCGGAAGAGAACCCCGCATCGCGCATGCGCCGGCAGTGGCGTCAGCGGCCAGCAGTGACGTCAGCGGCCAGCTGCCGCTAACGTCACTGCCAGCGCATGCGCGGACCGGCGAAAGCCTTTCGGCCAGCGGGGGCGCCGGTTTTTTGCGCCAGTCTTCTGGTGCTAACCGCTCCGGCGTGGGGCTGGCCCCCAAAGGTGGGGAGAATTCCCCACCTTTGGGGAGGCGCGACCCCTGAGTGGTTGGCGCCACTCCCCTACTCCGGGACCCTCCGTCACGCCGGGTAGGGGAGAATGCCGCCCGAGGTGTGGGATAGAGGTAACTGGCTATCACATAGAAGACAGAGGGTGGTGGTGGATGGAAAATGTTCAGACTGGAGACCAGTTACCAGCGGTGTACCACAGTGCTGGGTCCTCTGCTATTTGTGATTTTTTCAATGACTTGAGGGAGGGTGCTGGATGGTGGGTCAGTAAATTTGCTGATGACACCAACATTGGTGGAGTATTGGTTGAGGTGGAGGGCTGTTGTAGGCTGCAAAGAGACATTGCTAGGATGCAGAGCTGGGCCGAAAAATGGCAGAAGTAGTTTAACCCTGATAAGTGCGAGGGGATTCATTTCGGTAGAAAAAATTTGAATGCGGATTACAGGGTCAATGGCAGGGTTTTGAGGAATGTGGAGGAACAGAGAGATCTTGGGGTTCATGTCCACAGATCTCTGAATGACCACATTTGGAGTATTGTGTGCAGTTCTGGTCACCTCATTATAGGAAGGTTATTGCAGGATAGGTCTTATGAGGAATGGCTGAGGGAGCTAGGCCTTTTCTCTTTGGAGCGGAGGAGGATGAGAGGCGACTTAATAGAGGTTTATAAGATGACGAGGGGGATAGATACAGTGGACGTTCAGAGACTATTTCCTCGGGTGGATGTAGCTGTTACAAGGGGGCTTAACTATAAGGTTCAGGGTGGGAGATATAGGAAGGATGTCTGAGGTAGGTTCTTTACAGAGAGTAGTTAGTGTGTGGAATGGACTGCCTGCTGTGATAGTGGAGTCGGACACTTTAGGAACTTTCAAGCGGTTATTGGATAGGCACATGGAGCACACCAGAATGACAGGGAGTAGGATAGATTGATCTTGGTTTCGGACAATGCTCGGCACAACATCGAGGGCCGAAGGGCTTGTTCTGTGCTATACTGTTCTATGTTCTATAAAATGCATTGATTTAGCACTTTATCACACCATCACAACCTTTCAAATCATTTCACGCAATAACTCGAATATCAATTTGCATACAGATACACAGTTTTGTGATGTGAATTAACACATACTCACATAGATTGCATAAATTAATTTATTTTTGACTAATGGCAGGATTTTCTAGTCCGCAGTGTGCGGGACCCACCGTGGGAGATTCGGCAGCCCTGCCAAAAACCCTTCCACTTTCAGCAAGACCGGATGATCCAGGTGACGGGCGGAGCTGAAAACTCCTGCCCTGGGAAAAGCTCACCGTCTCTTCAGCTTCGATTGGACTCCAGATTGGGTCATTGAGAGGGAAGTACATGGTGTTAAATTATCGTCTCATTAATGTTCAAGTGAGAATTTCGGAATGAAATGTCATACAAAAAATATAAATTTCATAATCCCCAAATGATCCAACATGCAACTGAGCCACACAAGCCAGAAAAAATACCGGGCGGGATTCTCCGACCCCCCCCCCCCCCCCCCGTCGGGTCGGAGAATCGCCGGGGGCAGCGTGAATCCAGCCCCGCCAGCCGCCGAATTCTCTGGCACCGGAGATTCGGGGGCGGGCGGGAATTGTGCCGCGCCGTTCGGCGGCCGCTCGCAGCGACCACCCCCCCCCCCCCCCCCCCCCCCCTTCCCAGGCGATTCTCCGGCCCACGATGGGCTGAAGTCCCGCTGGTTCTTTGCCAGTCCCACCGGCGTAAATTAGACTAGATCCCTTACTGGCGGGACCTAGCGGGCTCCGGGGGGGGGGGGGGGGGGGGGGGGGGATCTGGCCCCTGGGGGGGTGCCGCCACGGTGGCCTGGCCCCCAATTGGGGCCCATCAATCCGCGGGCGGGCCTGTACCAGGAGGACACTCTTTTCCTATGCGTTGGCCAGGTCAGCCTCCGCGATGCTGTGGTGATGACGTCAGCTGCCACTGACGCTCCCGCGCATGCGCGGACCCATGCCGGCCAGCGGCGTCCTTTCGGCCCCGACTGGCGTGGCGCCAAAGGCCTTCCACGCCAGCTGGCGGGGCGCAAACCACTCCAGTGCCGGCCTAGCCACTCCGTCCCGCCAGGACCCCCTGCCCACCAAGTTCGATCCTGTCTGGAATTAGCTGCAGCAACAAATGGGCAGATAGTGGTTGTAATTCCAAGCGGGGACCTATGGGGTGGAAATGATTATCTTCCCCGTCGTCCTTGGGGAGTATGAGCTCCTCCGCTAGAAGTGGGGGATCCCTATTAAAGTAAGGTACCCACCACAGCAGGAACCCACTAGGGAGTTACCAGGTACTGTATATCTCGCATTGTCAATAAAACTATGTTTCTTTTTTTTGGACCCGGTGTTACCTCCCCCATATCCTTATTAGGGTGGTGTAGCGGACATGTCGCTACACCACTACGGAAGCTGGCAGAATTTAAATTCAATTCCAAAAAATATGGGGCGGAATTCTCCACTCCCCATGTGGCGTGGCAGAATTGTGGGAGGGCCTCCCGACATTTTTCACGACCCCTGGCGCCCCCAGCGATTCTCTCCCCCCCCCCCCCCCTCAGAAAAATCGGCGCTCGCCGTTTTTCACGACAAACGGAGATTCTCCGAGCCCGATAGGCCGAGCGGCCGGCCCTTCACGCCCGTTTCACCACAGCAGCAAACACACCTGGTCGCTACATTCGTGAAACGGGCGCCAGATGCCCGTTTGGGGCATCTAGGGGCTCGATTGGCACGACAGCACCATGACTGTGCTCGGGAGGGGACAGGTCGCGATCGGTGCCCACCGATCGTCGGGCCAGCGTCCAAAACGGACGCACTCTTTCCCCTCCACCGCCCGGCAAGATCAAGCCGCCACGTCTTGCCGAGCGGCTGAGGAGAAAGACGGCCACCGCGCATGTGCTGTTCGCGCCGTCTGCGCGATGAAGTCATCCGCACATGCGCGGTTTGGAACCGGCAACTCACGCATGCGCGGATGACCTCACAAATGCTCCGTTTTGTGCGTCATTTCCAGTGCGACGAGGTCGCGGCCGGGAAAGACGGAGGCCCACTCCCTACCCCCCGGGTGGGGGTGAATTAGGTGCGGGGAGCGGGCCCCGAGGCCGTCGTGAACCTCGGCCGATTTCACGACGGTCATCCCGACTTTTATCAGGAGCGGAGAATACGGCCTATGGAATTGAAAGTTTGTCTCAGTAACGGTGACCACAAAACCATCACTGATTGGAGTAAAAATACATTTGCTTCACTCACTCCCTCGAGGGGAGGAAATCAGTCATCCTTACCTGTTCTGGCCTACAGCTGACCCCAGACCGACCACAATGTCACTGACTCCTTCCTCTGAAATGGCCTAGCAACCCACTTATTTCGCAGGTGATTCAGGATGGGCAACAAATGCAGGCCTTGCCAGAAACACCCACATCCCCGGAAAGGATCAAGGACACAAAAAAGCAATTTTGTGATTTGGGAGAAATAATTTGTCAGACTCTGACCCACTCTTCGATTCAGCTTTGGAAAGGTGTGTGGGGGCATTTGCAAGACAGCAGCTGGAATTCTTGTACGACAGAAAACGGCCTTGAAGGTGCTTCGCAGAAATGTCAAAATCCCGGATGGTGAGGAGAAGCCGTTAACAGGAGTGACCAAATATTTGTTCACAAAGGTGTGAGTCTTATGTCAAAATGTCAGCAGTTTGAATTTGATACTCACCATGTTATGTCGATTGTAAATTATTACTTTATCTGGCCTGTGCTGAGCATGCTCCAAAGCTTTTTCCAGCAACGGGATATACTCAACCCTTCTCCCCGGCTCAATTCCAAATGACGACGTCACAATCAGCTTCGGCTGGAAAATAAATCAAGACGCAATTCAAGGAATGATAAGCAAAGGACGGGAATGAACTAAAATGAAACAGAGTCCCGTGTTGAGCACATTTAGCCGGGTGTTTCCTGGCAAGGCGCCCCGATCTCTGCACCCCAGTGCTGCTACCAGGGCACCCTGGCAGTGTCACCTGGGCAACCTAGAGGCATCAGGGGTGCTAGGGTACCACCCTACCCAGAGTCCAACCACCCAGGGGCCCCGATCGTCTGGGAGACCTCCCCAAGAGGCCGGAATTGAACCCCGGTCCCTGGAGCTGTGAGGCAGCTGTGCTAACCACTGTGCCACCCAAAACGAAAAGGACTAAAGCAGGGGTGGGGCAAACTTTTCTGTGCAAGGGCCACATTCAGAAATTCACAATTTTAAAGGGCCACATAGTATATTAAGTAAAATAATTAATATTTAAAATAGCCAAAATAAAAGGTTTTTAAAGAAAAAAAAAGCAATTAATTTTTATTAATTAATATTTTAAAGTAGAAACTTTACATGAAACACATTTATTTGAAAAACAAAGTAACTCAGTTTAAAGAAAAAAAAGCAATTCATTTTTATTAATTAATATTTTAAAGTAGAAACTTCACATGAAACACGTTGTGCCGAGCAATGATCACCCCTACTCAAGTCAACGTATCCACCCTATACCAGTAACCCAACAGCCCCCACCATTAACCTTCATTTTTTTTTTAATGACTTGATCTTGGTGGGCCACATAAAGACCTTTGGCGGGCCGCATGCGGCCCGCGAGCCGTAGTTTGCCCACCCCTGGACTAAAGTACGGATGGACACTACAAGTAATAATACTGACCTATCAGGCACTATGATAACATAATTTACAATTCAATCCCTTACTGTGCTCCCCATCCAAATGGATTGGCTTTTCTCGTAATCTGGCGAACAAATGTTAACATAACACTACAGCTGTCATCAGAATTTAGTTCCAAATTGTGGCCCAGATTTTGAGTCCACAATTTGGTTACACGGGGTGGAATCTTGATGTCCCACATGATGGGTAGGATTTTCCAGTCCTTACTGCCAGCAGGAGCTTCTGGTCCCAGCAAACAGCCCCCCGTCCCCCACCGCCCCACTCCCCCTCCCAACCCCGTGGCGGTGTCCCCGGCGACGGGACAGGTGAGCTACACAAACCGCCGTGGACATCAGCGGGGCTGCAAGATCCCACTGGAGGCCAGTGGAGAGTCGGTTCGCCGCCGCAAAACACGTCATGGGACGGGGTCAGAAAATCCCACCCTATATTTTCATCAATCGTTACTAATTTTACCTTTGCATGGTTAATGCGGGTAGAGAGCTCCTTTGATGCGAAGCCACCAAATATCAAACTGTGTATGGCTCCAATTCTAGCACAAGCCAACATTGTGTATATTGCTTGTGGGATCATTGGCATATAAATGGCAATACGATCACCCTTCTTGACACCATGCTTGACGAAGACAGCAGCCAACCGTGAAACCTACAGTATTTCAAAAACATGGAGAGGTTTTAAAAACAGAGTACCAACTATAACTTTCAGAATAAAATGGAAGTTGTGTTGCTGGAAGAAAACACCATTAAATGTTTATTCCAACCATTTCCAGTACAGCATCAATCAAATCACACTCAGCGTTCATACCTCGGTGAAACATACAAAACTGAACAAGTAGGTGTGTTTAATTTATTTGCAACTGGATACCATTTCATTAGGTTTTCCTGTTTGGGGCAGTAAATCCTGCAAATCTTTAAATGATCCCCTTGGATGAATGAAGGGCACACGTGTATTTTTCAAATGAGGAATTTACAGTTTAAAATTACAGCTCAAAGCACAGTCGGCAAGGAGATTAATCCCAGTTCAATCCTACTCTCTGATTCATTGTGTCAGAGCTTCATCCCACTGGTATCAAAACAGACATTATACTCTCCTGAAGAATGCTTATCCCTGACAAACAAAAGCCTGATTGTGTTGGGGGAATAACGTTACGCAATTTACTTGTACTTTTCAATTCATTTCACATATTAAGATTCCATGAAAGAAAATTGCAATTTAAACATTCCTCGCGACCAGAGGGAGTAGCTGAGGCGAGTACATAGATACATTCAAGAAGAAACTAGATAAGCAAATGGAAGTAAAAATGATAGAAACAAAGGCTGATTGGCTTAGATGAAAAGGAGTGGAATGAGGCACGTGTGGAGCACAAGCACAGATTTGTTGGCCTGAACAGTCTTGTCTCCATGTTGCAATTAACCTTCTAACTGTAATATTTTACAATTAGATGCTGCAAAGTGGGATCTGGAGACATGAGGGGAGCTTTCACCTGAAAAATAAGTGTGATTGTTCAGTTAGTCCGAAACAGGAACTCCACCTGCCCCAAATCGGTCCAGTTCTTAGTTTAGCAGAGACAGGACAAGGGGCAGGCAACCAATGCACTCACCAAGAGGTAGAACACAGAGTTTTGGATAAGCTTAAGTGTCTGGAGAATGGAAGATGAAAGGGTGGGACTGTTTTGGTCAATTAAGTCTGAGAGTAACAAAAGCATGGGTGATTTGCATCTGAGTCAACACCCTACCCACAGGATCTATGGAATTGTTGCAATATTGACTTATACCAAAAGGTGATTTTTTTTTTGTTCTTGGGATGTGGGTGGCACCATCCAGGCCAGCATTTGATGCCCATCCATAATGGCCTTTGAGTAGATGAAGGTGGAGCAGCTTTCTTGAACAGCTACAAAACATATCAATTTACAGTGAAAGAGGCCATTCGGCACATCAGTACGCACCGGCCTTTGGAAAGAACACCCCCCACTTGAGGCCAGACTTCCACCCCATCCCCGGAACCCAACCCAACTAAGGGACAATTTAACATGGCAAATCCACCTAACCTGCACATCATTGGACTGTGCTTTGTGGGAGGCTATTCCAGGGTTTTGACCCAGCAACAGTGAAGTAACAGCAATATATTTCAGGATAGGGGCAGCACGATGGCGCAGTGGTTAGCTCTGCTGCCTCACGACACCGCGATCCCAGGTTCGATCCCGGCTCTGGGCCACTGTCCGTGTGGAGTTTGCACATTCTCCCTGTGTTTGCATGGGTTTCGCCCCCACAACCCAAAAATGTGAAGGGAAGGTGGATTGGCCACGCTAAATTGCCCCTTGTTTGGAAAAAAATGAATTGGTACTCCAAATTTATAAAAAGATAAACATGTATATTTGTATATATAGGATGGCGAGTGACTTGGAGGGGAACGTCAAAGTGGCGGTACCCCTATTTCTTTGCTGCCCTTGTCCTTCTAAATAGCAGTCACGCTTTTAGGAGGTTCTGTCTGAGGAAGTTTGGTAGGTTCCTACAGTGTATCCTGCAGATGGTACACACGGCTGCCACTGTGCATCAGTGGTGGAGGGAACAAATGTTTGTAGATGGGGTGCCAATCAAGCGGGCTGCTTTGTCCTCAATGATGTCAAACTGGTGTTGCTGGAGATGCAGTCATCCAGGCAAGGGGAGAGTATTCCATCACACTCCTGACTTGTGCCTTGGAGATGGTGGACAGGCTTTGGGGAGTCAGGAGGCGAGTTACTCGCTGCAGGATTCCTCGCTTCTGGCCTGCTCTTGGGAGTCAGAACATTTGTATGACTAGCCCAGTTCAGTCTCTTATCAATGGTGACCCCCGGGATATGACAGATTCTTTGTACATTTTTTGACTTGGAAGGTGGCGAAAGGGACATAATATGTGCTGGAGTTTTAGGAAAGGCTGATGGACTTGAGGTTGTTCTCGTTAGAGAGAAGAAGGTTAAGAGGTGACTTAATAGAGGCATACAAAATGATCAGAGGGTTAGATAGGGTGGACAGTGAGAGCCTTCTCCCGCGGATGGAGGTGGCTAGCACGAGGGGACATAGCCTTAGATTGAGGGGTAATAGATATAGGACAGACGTCAGAGGTAGGTTTTTTTTACGCAAAGAGTGGTGAGGCCGTGGAATGCCCTACCTGCAACAGTAGTGACCTCGTCAACATTGAGGGCATTTAAAAGTTTATTGGATAAGCATATGGATGATAATGGCATAGTGTAGGTTAGATGGCCTTTAGTTTTTGACTTCCCATGTCGGTGCAACATCGTGGGCCGAAGGGCCTGTACTGCGCTGTATCGTTCTATGTTCTATGTACAGTCCCATCACTGTGTGGGCGGGGCAGGAAAATACAACGAGCCATTCAAACATGCATCGACTTCGATGGGATTGGAAGATCATGCCCGTGGGAGGAACCATAAAACTTCGCACATGGCCTTTTACAATACCTGAAAAAGCTGCCAGCGCTCCATTTGGTTTTAAAGCATTTCACATTTAAAATTACTTTTTCTCTACATTATAGCAACACTAAAAATGGATTGGAATAAACTGCTGATGGAGGTAGAGTTTGAGATTCCACAAATTTGTAATTTTTATGTAAAGGACAAATGCCTAACAGCTGTGCAACAAGCCATTCAGCCCATCGAGTCTGCACCGGCTCCTGGAAAGAGCACCCTACCCAAGATCAACACCTCCACCCTATCCCCATAACCCAGTAACCCCACCCAACACTAAGGGCAATTTTGGACACTAAGGGCAATTTATCACGGCCAATCCACCTAACCTGCACATCTTTGGAATGTGGGAGGAAACCGGAGCACCTGGAGGAAACCCACGCACACACAGGGAGGATGTGCAGACTCCGCACAGACAGTGACCCAAGCCGGAATCGAACCTGGGACCCTGGAGCTGTGAAGCAATTGTGCTATCCACAATGCTACCCTGCTGCCCTCACGGACTGCCGTGCTGGTTAGGTTCGAGCCAATTATTCTTAGTCAAGGCTCTGCTGGTAGTTTACAATCCTCATTAGTAGCCGTCACAAATCAGGAAACCTCACACTTCACATTCTGTCCAGTTTTCCACTGCATTTCTACTCGAGTGTGGGGCTAAGTCAGGCGTGAACCACAGGCATTCACAAACCCTATTTAAATGGAAATAAGGCTGTGCACTAAACTTCAGGATGTCACACATGCCATGGATTTCCTTACCCTGCAACTAATCTCCATTATAAGATGGGTGCATGTCAGTAAAACACACCTGGTCAAATCTCTCTCAAAGCAATATTGATGTGATTTTATTGAGTACTGAAGACTTCTTTTTCCTTTTTCAGTGATCATTTCTTGGGCATGTGTTTATTTTTCTCTACCATTTTCCCTCTTTGGGGAAGCCTTCAGCTGAAATGTGCACTTCCTGGACTCCTGGTAATTTCTGGGTGGGATTCTCCAGCCTCCCAGTGCGTGTTTCTCGGCGGCAGGAGGCAGCGCCCCATTCGCTGGTTGCGCGATTCCCCAGCTCCGGAGGGATTCCCAGCTCCTGCTAATGGGAATTGCCATCGAAGCCGCCGGCGGGAAACCCACAGGCGGGGGTGCGCTGCCGGTGAGACCAGAGAATCCCGTCGCCAGCGAATGGCTGGAGAATTCCGGCCTCAGTTAAGAGTCATAATTAACAAAGTAGGAAGGACGGGAATCATTTTGACTGTCTTCATAATGCTACAAGAATCTGTAAGGGTCCTTCATGTTTGTTCCTTGCTTTCCCCTTTTAGCTTTTTGCCGTTACATTTTTGATTCATGGATGGTGAATGGACATGTGTCTTTAAGGCAAGTGCCCTGTGCCTTTAATTCAAGCAGAGGACACTGTGCTCGTCTGTTCTGGTTCATACTGGAGTTGTGCACTGACCGGCACCAATGACAGAGATTGACTGGGACTCGTTTGTTTGATTTTGCTGGTGGCCAATGAATTGGTCCAAAAGGCTGTGCTCTGCCAGGAAACAGGTGGCGATTGGATCTGATCCCATCGGAATGTTTCTCAGAGCTCCAAGGATGGAGTTTGGTTGCAGTTTTGCTCTGGACGGCCCCAGGGAAGGTCCTGCCATCCTCTCCTCTCAGCTTTCTACAGAAAGGCTGTGCTTCTGAACTGGTAGAGAGCCTGGATGAATCCGTTTACAGGCAGAGTCCAGAACCGACCAGCTCTCTCCGAAAAAGGCAAAAGGCAGAACCGAACAATTCTCTCTTAAGGAAAGATAGGGGCCTGAATGTGAATCTCGAGCTGAATGCCCAAATTAATGAGAAGTGTCTCTCCAGAAAGCTTGCTGCCAGTGAGTACTATATGTTTTCTAAACTGCGACGCCCCTGAAAGGACTCTGCTCAGGAGACGATTAGTGGCTGCAAACCAGAGACTCTAGTCTGAAAGCATGCAGTGAAGTAAGTGTGCTAAGGAACCACTGTCCTAAGCATCCAAAGCAAAGACTCTTATCTTTTGACTTTCATTCCTTATTATTTTCCATCCCTTCCCCCTGCCCCCCCCCCCCCGTGTTTTTCTGCCTTGTGCTTGGTTAGAGGGTGGGACAGCTAAAGGGGTAGTAGGTATTAGTTTATTGCTATCCAGTTGCATTTGTGCATATTTCATGATAGTTCTTGGTGTAAATAATAATTGTCTTTCAACTTACAAACTTGGTGACTGTAATTATTGTACAGCTAACAGTCAAAGACTTCTGGTATTTTTATAAGAATCTTTGGTTAATTTATTTGTGTTGTGACTCCAGGAAGGTGGGGCTGGAACTGATCCCGCTCTTGTCCAGGGTGTCGTAACAAATCGGACAAGCTTGGCACAAATCAGAGGCTGAAACACCTCAGGACATATGTTCACAATAGTCAAGAAGAACATATGTTTAGAGGGCATTCACAGCTAACTGCGTATGACACAGGAGACACAGGAGACTTCACTGCCCATGCAGTAAATAAGCTATGCCATATGCTGCAGGACTATTTACAAACAGCTTCCAGGAGAGATAAGACTGTTCTTTCTTTACCATTTAGCTTGTATGAATGACATACATATGTGCAAACATATGAATTAGGAGAAGTAGGCCACTCGGCCCTTCGAACCTGCTCCACCATTCAAGAAGATCTTGTCTGATCTGATTGCAACCTCAGCTCCACATTCCTACCTAACCCCCAAAACATTTCACCCCCTTGTTAATCATGAATTAACATCCTTCCACATCACACCGATAGAAGCCAAGTGATTCCACATGTCGACCAAAATATATACACTCACAAAGAGGAAGTATATGTATTTTTTAAGTGCAAGTTTAATACATTTAATGATGGAGATGGAACATCTAATAATTTACATTGCAAAAGATGAATCTGCTGCTCTGTTAAATACCACCGACACTCGTATTTGACTTTATGGGCATGATTCAACCACCATTTTGCACCCGACGCTGATCCAGGAACGCCAGGTGAATAGTGGAAAAGTCCGAAATCGATTCACCCGGCCCTCTCCTGATGGAGAGTTCCAGATCTCGCCCAAAGGAAGGAAGGTCGTTAAGCCTGATTTGCATTCATTTCAATCTCATTGGAGAGACTGAAGTTGAATACAACATCCTCCAGGGAGTTACCCGACTCCCCAGCGGGAGATCACAGGGGCATCGCTTCGTATTCCTTTTCAAAGGAATAGCTGCTGAGGGTAAGTGAGGAGGTGAGTAACCATTTCCATTTACCGGCATGCAGCTCAAGGGCACCGGAGCTGCGGCCCCAGTGCTCAGGGCGGGGAGCCTATCAGGGGGGTTGGGGCTGCTTGGAGAACTGGAGGGGTCCAGGTCCGGGCTCACCCCTGTTCCTTCGAGGCGGCACTTGAGAGTTTAAGAGCACAAGTGCTCTCACAAATAACAAGGCTGATCCCTCCTTTGAAATAGTCTTCAGATGTGAAGCTGGAGGCTGCCCACAGTCAAAGGGGGTGAAATTGACTCTCAGGAGAGAAGCAGAAGTAGCAGCAGAGCTGTGTCCTGCAGAGTTTGGTGGACCGACAGGCTGCAGCAGGGAGCGGTGAGTGGCTTTGTTCTATGAGGCCTTCAACCCCTCTTTAAATATTGTGACACCTCTAATAGGAGCAACCACAGCTGCAGCCTGTCGATCTACTAAACTCTCCAGGACACAGCTCAGCTGCTGCTGCTTCTCCCCTGAGAGTCAATTTCACCCTCTTGGACTGTGAGCAGCCTCCAGCTTCACAGCTGAAGACTATTTCAAAGGAGGGATCAGCCTTGTTATTTGCGAGAGCACTTCACGCTCTTAAACTCTCAAGTGCCTCCTCGAAGGAACAGGTGCCCTGTCTGAGAGGATGATTAGTAGACTGCACTGGATAACATGCCATCTTTGATGCCTGAACAGTGCACCTGAACTCCAGGAGTGTCAGCACCATAAAGGCAGCTGCCAACAATCAAACAGTAAAGAGCAGGGCTTCACCTCTGAGGATCCACCTGTGCAACCTCCTCATGGACACGGCACCCCATGGAAAAGAGGGGCACCTGATCCTGGTGGCCGTGAAGCTCAGTGCAACCCAAACCTTTACGCCACCGGGTCATTCCAGTGCTCAAGCGGGGACCTATGTGGCATTTCGCAGTCATACACCCACAGGTGAATTTGGAAGGTAACAGATGCTCTGTATGCCCAAGCGTCAGACAATATCACGTTCAAAATCGATCCGGGCCCACCAAGATGACGGGCTGCAGGATTTGCTGCCATCACCGGGATGGCCCAGGTCCAGGGGCCATCGATGGACGCATGTCGCCCTGCGAGCACTGGGACATCTCTGTTAACTGGAAGGGGTTCCACTCCCTGAATGTTCAGATCCTGTGCGACCACTGCCTCAGAATCATGCATGTGTGTGCTCGCTACCCTGGGAGCGTGCGTGGCAGCTATATCCAGGAGTGCTCGGAGGTCCCCGGTATCTTCAAGGACTACCCCAGGATGACGGATTGGTTTGTAGCAGACAAGGGGTACACGCTGAGGTCATGGCTGATGACGCTGGTGCCTGGGCCTAAGACTGAGGCGGAGACCCAATACAACAAGGCCCATGTTGCCACCTGTGATCTTGTTGAGCGGTGCATTGGGCTGCTGAAAATGCGGCTCTGATGCCTTGACCCCTCTGGCGGTGCCTTGCAGTACACGACCCAGAGGGTCTCCTGCTTTGTGGCGGTATGCTGTGCCCTTCATAATCTGGCACAGCAGTGGTGACATGCTGGAGGAGGAGGAGGCGGAAGTACAAGCGGCCTCGTCTAAGGAAGAGGCAGTCCAGGAGCTGCTGGAGGTCAAGCCCCATGAGAAGTCAGATAATGGGGGACAGGTGGCAGCCAGGGGGAAGGAGGAGAGGGTGGAACAGTGGCAGGGGTGCGGGCAGGACCACTGTGAAGATTAAAGTGACAGAGGTTTCACATGTATCAGACATGAAATGTTTTAATGGTGAACATTTTAATGTGACAGATCTCCATTCCATGCAGTTATGGATAGTGACCTCAGCCGTGCCCACTCAGTGCTCCTCACTCTTCTTGATCTTCCATGGTCTACTGCTACGTCACTGTGTGTCCCCAGAATGCACATCAGGCTTTTGGCAGACGTGCTCTGGAGGGGCACGTCTGCCAAACGGGCCAGACGGGCCCCGGCTGTCCTACTGGTATCACAGTGTCACCATGCCACCCTGTTTTGACCACTGCCTTTGAGATGCGCTGTCAGGATGGGGGGGGTGGTTTCAGAAGACTGGAGACCACCTTAGTCTCCTTGGTGGAAGGACACCATTAGGCCTGGGTGCCTCCATGGGATGGAGGGGCAGCTGGAGTGAGGTCCAGAAGCCTCCGAGTCACAGCCAGTCCCGAATGCTCCCCATTGTCTTCACCATGGTATGGATGCCGACAGCAATAGTCCTCAGCGACTCGGCCACATTCTGGAGTGCCTCAGCAATGCCCACCAGTGTCTGGGACATGTCCATGATTGTGCCTTGGACACAGCCACTCAAGGCACAGACGTCGTGCTCCAGGTTTTCCACTGCGGTCGACTAACATTTTTGACCTGGGTGCCACCCATTGCGGCACCAACACCTGCACCCGAAAGCTTTGGAATTCCTCCACTCGGCCTTGCAGTCACTTATTGTCACTGACACCCCCACCTGAAGGTTACGGCTGCATCTTAACATCTGCATTGGCTCCAAGAGAACCTTGTCCAGAGGCCCGACATCTGGCTGGGACCCAGCTGATTCCTGGAAAAGATAGTTTTGTGGGACATCAACCACTCACTTGAGATAGGTCACCTGGATGAAGGGTCAGTGGATCCTCACCTCTCTGGAGCAGCCAACCTCGTTGCCCGTCACTGCTCTCTCCTCGGCAACCCTGCAATCTCGAGGGCCCATTCTTCAGTTCCTCATAGGGGATGGGGACTCGTATTTTGGGGAATCCTCACCCCACCCCCAACCTGGCAGTGGGGCGGGGGGGCTGGGAAATTATGGGGTAACAGGCAGGACTGATGCCATGAAGGAGGTGGCAACATATCCTTACAGCTCATTGGAGGTCGTTTGTCTTTACTGACCCTGCTGCTGGTTCTCCGACCCCCTCGGAGGGAAAGAGTACCCCGCCTCATATCCTCTTTATCGTGAAGCCTGGCCTGATCGGCATCCCCAAAACGAGAAACTGGTCTCGTCGCTGCCATCCTCGTTTCTTCAGAGAGAGTGAGTGTTGAGGGAGCAGCAAGTCGGGTGAAACAGATGGCGAGAGAGCTAGGCATGGCGAGATTCACATAGGGGCTCATGTTTGAACTAAGTGGAACTGCATATAGGCTGCAATCTCGCCATTGTAGCTGGTACGAAAGACCCTGCCAAACTCGCCCAAAATGACATTTGGAAATATTTTGGTTGAATCACGCCCTCGGTCCTTGTTTGGGGCTAAAAGTAGGGGGCTGATGTTTGGGCGAGTTTCTCTATTTGAGAGATTAAGTGTTGACGCTGGGACTGAATTGCTTGCGGTTTGCTTTCCCGTTGTGGGTGGCATTTATGGAGCCATTCAGGACGTGCTAATGGGTCGGCAATTCCAAGCCCAGCGGGCATTCTAGCCGCTGGGATACCCGTGTTAGCACCCAAGAGCCTGACAGCTGGGGCTGTTTTTAAGCGCTCCAATTAGTACACACTCACTGCAGTCACCAACATGGCTCAGAGAAAACCTGCCCCCCCCTCCCCGAGGTGGGGAGTACGATGTGGACCCACAGCTCCATGCCAGTGAAGCGGGTAGGACTCAAGCCTGCCATCCTCAGCACTGTCTGGGAAGTGGCGGCAGAGGCAATCAGAGCTGCCAGTCTCACCAGGAGGAGAAAGCTGGTGATCCAGAGGAGTGGGGGCCACTGATGTATCCTCTACCCTGAGAGGGGCAGAGAACCAGGGAGGGTTCCAAAGACTGGTGCAGACGTCCTCTAGTTGGGGTGAGTTCTGCTGATCACCTGCTTCCTCTGAGGAGTGCCAACACCCGGTGGATTCCTGATTAAGCTTGGCCCGTGATGATACAGCTGGGTATGAGGGTATACAGAGGGGCGGCCTGGGTGGCTCCCATATGACCAAAGGCCTTCTGAGCATTAAAAAGACACAGGCAGCACTCAGCACTCTGAGCAGCCAAGAGTCTGTAAGAAGCACCAAAGGGTTGTGGGTAAAAGTCTGCAGCAATGGCTGTCGGAACCAGGCCATCCTGATCCCGAGGGGGGCATCCCAAGTCCACCGACTTGGTACAAGTCACTACCCACTACTGCCCACCCCTCCCCCCACCCTGGAGGCCATCCCCTAGCCCAGGGGTGGAGCAAACTACGGCCCGCGGGCGGCATGCGGCCCGACAAAGGTTTTTATGCGGCCCGCCAATGAGGTGCCCGGAATCATAACCGGCATTTTTGAAAAGCCGCCGGGGAAAAGCCGCTGAAGTAAATGCGCTTATTGAATAAGCGCATTTACTTCAGCGGCTTTTCCCCGGCGGCTTTTCAAAAATGCCGGTTATGATTCCGGGCACCTCATTGGCGGGCCGCATAAAAACGCGCGTAGTGGGGTGGATGAGTGGGGCTGTCTCATTGGTCGGTTTAGTTGGGTGTGCGACCAATAGGAGTCCAGGTTACAAACAATAAGCCTTATTATTGTTTGTAACCTGGACTCCTATTGGTCGCACACCCAACTAAACCGACCAATAAGGCAGCCCCACTCATCCACCCCACTACGCACGTTTTTATCGTTGACTCGGCTAGGCTGTGCTTCTGTCAGCGTTAAGGATCAGCACAAGCAACTTGACACCTGATTTCAACAAACTGGTAAATGACTGCAGTCAGATGCATCATTCTCATTGACATTGTTCTGTTACTTACTGAGTTACTTTGTTTTTCAAATAAATGTGCTTTTTTTTCTTTAAAGACCTTTTATTTTGGCTATTTAAAATATTAATTATTTTACTTAATATACTCTGCGGCCCTTTAAAATTGTGAATTTCTGAATGTGGCCCTTGCACAGAAAAGTTTGCCCACCCCTGCCCTAGCCAGCCCGACGGTTTTTCAGAGTTTTTTTAGCCACCTGCCCCACCCCCACCCCCCTTTCCGTAGCCATGATGCCCAGTCCATGTTTTTAAATGTAATAATTCACATCCGTGAGACTTCCGCCTGGGAGCAGCGGAGTGGATCAACCCATAATCACATTCCAATGCCTGAAAATGCTGATTTTGCATGCCGACGCGGAGCGCAAACCTCATTAGCGCCACCAGCGAGGGACTGGAGCATGACGCCCAAATCGGCACCGGGTGCGGACCTCGATTTTGGCTGGACGCCAGATTCTCCGCCAATCGGTCCACAGCATCGCAAGGCAGAGAATTGTGCCCGTTATTTCCAGGTAACAAGCTCCCTTAATTTTCCCACTTGGCTTGGTATGTCCACAAAACTAATGCATTTACCCCCAGAACAATACGAGTGTATTGCTGTCAGCTGATCTGTGCTCTGCTCCTCCAGCACTATCTCTTCTACTCGTAAGCTTCAGTGCTGGGATAGTCCAGGATCACAGTTTCAAAGAGAGATGATGCAAAATCAGCCGCAGAATCGAATGCAGGACGGAAAGGTGCTTTGCTCAAGTGATTGAAGAAATAAAGATGTATAGACCACAAAATGCAAGTGAGCATGTGAGTCAAGACAAAACCGGAATGTTGTTGGATAAAAGATTTGTAACATTCACCATCTTCTTGTACAAGGCCTGGTGACTGTCGGGCAGAGTACACTTTCACATTTCTAAAATAAACATTTCAGTTGCTAAACTGTGTTTCATCCTGCAACAGGAAGCAAAACAAAACTATACATTTTGGATCACTATGACAATATACATAGTTCCACTGATTAGAAGTCAATTATTAGCATTTTGTAAACAGTTGCATTTAATGATAGCATAAGCTAGAATAAGCAAACAGTTCAAATCTGAGTGATTATTTAAACCTTATGATCTGTGATTGTATAAGTAGTTTTATTTTGTAACTTTATATTTTCATTGCTAAAATTGAATCATTTTGTTATAGAAGCTACAACATAGAACATAGAACATAGAACGATACAGCGCAGTACAGGCCCTTCGGCCCTCGATGTTGCACCGACATGGGAAAAATCTAAAGGCCATCTAACCTACACTATGCCCTTATCATCCATATGCTTATCCAATAAATTTTTTAAATGCCCTCAATGTTGGCGTGTTCACTACTGTTGCAGGTAGGGCATTCCACGGCCTCACCACTCTTTGCGTAAAAAACCCACCTCTGACCTCTGTCCTATATCTATTACCCCTCAATTTAAGGCTATGTCCCCTCGTGCCAGCCACCTCCATCCGCGGGAGAAGGCTCTCGCTGTCCACCCTATCTAACCCTCTGATAATTTTGTATGCCTCTATTAAGTCACCTTTTAACCTTCTTCTCTCTAACGAAAACAACCTCAAGTCCATCAGCCTTTCCTCATAAGATTTTCCCTCCATACCAGGCAACATCCTGGTAAATCTCCTCTG
This sequence comes from Scyliorhinus canicula, assembly GCF_902713615.1. NCBI lineage: Eukaryota > Metazoa > Chordata > Chondrichthyes > Carcharhiniformes > Scyliorhinidae > Scyliorhinus > Scyliorhinus canicula. The sequence continues at coordinate 19,108,478 of NC_052165.1, read as the reverse complement.
CACCCGTTCCAAAGCTTCCACGTCCTTCCTATAATGAGGCGACCAGAACTGTACGCAATACTCCAAATGCGGCCGTACTAGAGTTTTGTACAACTGCAACATGACCTCATGGCTCCGGAACTCAATCCCTCTACCAATAAAGGCCAACACACCATAGGCCTTCTTCACAACCCTATCAACCTGGGTGGCAACTTTCAGGGATCTATGTACATGGACACCGAGATCCCTCTGCTCATCCACACTACCAAGAATTTTACCATTAGCCAAATATTCCGCATTTCTGTTATTCTTTCCAAAGTGAATCACCTCACACTTCTCCACATTAAACTCCATTTGCCACCTCTCAGCCCAGCTCTGCAGCTTATCTATGTCCCTCTGTAACCTGCAACATCCTTCCGCACTGTCTACAACTCCACCGACTTTAGTGTCGTCTGCAAATTTACTCACCCATCCTTCTGCGCCCTCCTCTAGGTCATTTATAAAAATGACAAACAGCAACGGCCCCAGAACAGATCCTTGTGGTACGCCACTCGTAACATAAAACATAATATTCGAGACTAACGCCAAATCGTATTTTGTAGATTCAGTTTCAAGGAGGAGGTTAAAATTTAATAATTTCACATAGAGTAAATTTCTTAATTACCGAATAGCTCCACCTATGAGATCAAACAACCTGCATTTATATAGCTCCTTTAACATAGTACAAACTACCAAGTTGCCTCACAGGGGAGGAATCAAAAATCAAGACAAAGCCAATTGAGACTCACAATTTCATTTTCATCACTTACAAGTGTTAGCTTATTATAGCTAATGCCAGGAACATAAGACAAACACACTGCAATTAAAGTTCAGTGTCTTCCAGCCGAGATTCCAATGGGATAGGGGTATGAACGGATATTCAAAGCAAGTCAGCCAAGGTTCAAAAGGATTGCCAGAAACAGTAAAATGGGCTACCTTTCTCATTAACCAATTTCATTATTGCTCTTGTCTCGCCAGTGATACAGACAGAGGGAATGCAATGATAGCAAATTAAGGCAATGTAGTCTCTTCTTCACACGAGTACCTCATATTTACAAGTCCAGTACTACTTTACAGCTAGTGATTATACCTACATGACACTGCTGCCTTGCAGTTCTGTTCTCAAGTATCAGCCAGAACTAAAAGTGGTTCCTTCAACACAGGATCTTCAAATTGTTCAGAGAATGGCAAAGGGATTAATCACCTTCCTTAGTGTAGTACCATTATGAGGACTGTCTTAAAGGACCTTTGATGTGAACGCTATAGCTTCAGAGAACAATAAATACAATTGACTGAGAATTCCAAATTACCTGTTCCAGAGCTTCCTTGTAGGTAATGTTTTGTTTGGTGTCAGTAACAGGACTATCATGAATGATAGCAATTCGATCTCCCAGTCCATTTTCAACATGCCGGTCCAGTGCATTATAGCACACATTGAGTTCACCATCAACAAACCTGAAACACACAGCAGAAATTCAAGCTTTTCTTCAGCTGTCTAATTACTTAAAATTAAGCTGCGGTGTTACTTTGTAACCTTGTCGGTAGATGACCCTGCAGCCACAGGGATCTTGGGGATCGTGGCAGTATCTGCTTGGCTTGTACACTCAGGGCCTTATCTGTCACCACTTGATGGAATGAATGAAGGCCCAGAAGTGACATCTGCCCAGTGAGACATCGTCATCAATCCTGCAAACTCCCGTCACCAACCTGTTGCTGGATCCACCCTCTTACAGAGTGACCAGCGTAACAGGCCACCGGACAGTAATAAGTCTTGTTGTTTAAGTCTTGCATAACCCGGCATCCCGACATGAAGAATCAAAGCAATGCTACAGCACAGAAGGAGGCCGTTCGGCCCATCATATCTGCGCCGGATCTCCAAATAAGTAATTCAGCTCGTGACATTTCCCCACCTCCTTCCAGGAACCCTGCTCATTCTCAGATAACAACTCCCTCTTGCTGCACATTCCGGATCCGAACCACCCTCTGCGTGAAAAGATTTCTCCCCGAGACTCTATCACCGCTACCTTCTCACACACAATTAGGGATGGGCAAAAGTGTTGACCTAGCCGGCAACACCCACATCCTGCAAATGAATAATGAAAAAAACAATTCTGTTGCTTCATTTGCCAATTACTTTAAATCTGAGCCATCTCAGTCTCGATTCTTCCACCAGCAGGAACAGTTTCTCTTTACCTAACCTCTTCAGACCCCTCATGATTTTGAACACCTTAATCAAATCTCCTCTCAACCCTCTGTTTGCCACGGAAAACAGAGACAACCTCCCAATCTATCTTCAGAGCTGACGTTTCTCATCCCTGCAAACGTTCTCCTGAATCTTTTCTGCACTCTCTCAAATGCCGTCACATCGTTCCCAAATGTGACACTCAGAACTGGACGCAATACTCCAGTTGAGGCCAAACCGGTGTTTTATGCAAGTTTAAGATACCTCCTGGCTCTTGTACTCTATGCCTCGCATACGGTATGCCTCATTAACTGCTCTCTCAACCCATCCTGCCACCTTCAATTACTTTTACACGCATACAGTCACCTCCGCTCCTGCACCCTCTTTAGAATTTTACCCTTTATTTTATACTGGCTCTCTATGTTCTTCCAACCAAAAAGAATCACCTCACAACTCTCTGAACTGAACTCCACCTGCCACCCGTTATCCACTGTCACTGTCCCCATCCACCCAAAGTTCAACTCTATCACCCGCACAGCTCATAAAGCCCCCAAGCATCACATCACCACAAACCTTGAAACTGTGCCCCATTTAGCAATGTCAAGATCATTTAAATACATCAGGAAGATCAAGGATCCCGATCCTGACCCCCCCTAGATATTCCATTACATGCCTTCCTCTAGTCTGAAAAACATCCATTAGCCACCACTCTCTACTTCCCGTCACTCAGCTAATGTCGGTCCCATGATGCCTCCTCCATGAATGCTCCAAGATTGTATACTGTGCTTGAAATACTGTTTAATGACCCCACAGATGACACTAAGCTGCCAACTGCATTTTTAGGTGGGAGATCTCTACCATAGCAGCTGAAGGGGCCACTGAGCATGCCATCCAGCCAGCAGTGTCCCCTGTAATCCCATTTGTTCATCCACAATCATGTGCTGTCTTCCACCAACAGCTGGTTCCTGAAAATTATTGACTTCACCAATGTTATGTCCAAGACTGTGGGAGTGGGTGACACAAGATGGGGACAAGGGATCAAATTTGGGAAGATGTGGCAAACCAAAGAGTCGAGACAAGGCAAGAGGAAAAGGTACTAATATGGGAAATGAACAGAATGTGAAAGCAAGGTACAATGCTAACAGATGAGGCTAGATGCTACAAAACTAATAAAAGGACAAAACTAAAGGCTTACAATCAATGCTCATTGCCCAATTATATAGAGGACTCATACACAACACATACACAATGTTTAGGTTTTGATCTTCTGATCCTTTTGTATTATCTATTTTGGCTTGTGGGGCAATTATCAGCCCAGTTGTTGTAACGTATGAAATCCCCGATGGTTAACGGACATTGCCCAATTATATAGAGGACTCATACACAACACATACACAATGTTTAGGTTTTGATCTTCTGATCCTTTTGTATTATCTATTTTGGCTTGTGGGGCAATTATCAGCCCAGTTGTTGTAACGTATGAAATCCCCGATGGTTAACGGAACCTGTGAAACATCCATTATCCCAACCTTAAAGTTAAAACTAGTCTTGGTTGCCATCCACAATTAGCGCTGCTCTATGCCACGTTCATACCTGCAACGAGCCTCCATCCTTCATTAACAAGGATTCAAGATGGTAGCAAAGTTGCATAGAACATAGAACACTACAGCGCAGTACGGGCCCTTGATGTTGCGCCAACCTGTGAAACCATCTGAAGCCTATCTGACCTACACTATTCCATTTTCATCCATATGTCTATCCAGTGACCACTTAAATGCCCTTAAAGTTGGCGAGTCTACTACTGTTGCAGGCAGGGCGTTCCACACCCCTACTACTCTCTGAGTAAAGAAACTGCCTCTGACATCTGTCCTATATCTATCACCCCTCAATTTAAAGCTATGTCCCCTCGTGTTGGTCATCACCATCCGAGGAAAAAGACTCTCACTGTCCACCCTATCTAACCCTCTGACTATCTTATATGTCTCTATTAAGTCACCTCTCAGCCTTCTCCTCTCTAACGAAAACAACCTCAATTCCCTGAGCCTTTCCTCGTAAGACCTTCCCTCCATACCAGGCAACATCCTAGTAAATCTCCTCTGAACCCTTTCCAAAGCTTCCACATCCTTCCTATAATGTGGTGACCAGAACTGCACGCAGTACTCCAGGTGCGGCCGCACCAGAGTTGTGTACAGCTGCAGCATGACCTTGTGGTTCCGAAACTCAATCCCCCTGCTTATAAAGGCTAGCACACCATATGCCTTCTTAACAGCCCTATTAACCTGGGTGGCAACTTTCAGGGATTTATGTACCTGGATGCCGAGATCTCTCTGTTCATCTACACTACCAAGAATCTTGCCATTAGCCCAGTACTCTGCATTCCTGTTACTCCTTCCAAAGTGAACCACCTCACACTTTTCCGCATTAAACTCCATCTGCCACCTCTCAGCCCAGCTCTGCAGCTTATCATGTCCCTCTGTATCCTATAACATCCTTCAGCACTATCCACAACTCCACCGACCTTCGTGTCATCTGCAAATTTACTAACCCATCCTTCTACACCCTCTTCCAGGTCATTTATAAAAATGACAAACAGCAGTGGCCCCAAAACAGATCCTTGCGGTACACCACTAGTAACTGAACTCCAGGATGAACATTTGCCATCAACCACCACCCTCTGTCTTCTTTCAGCTAGTCAATTACTGATCCAAACCGCTAAATCACCTTCAATTCCATACTTCCTTATTTTCTGCAATAGCCTACCGTGGGGAACCTTATCAAACGCCTTACTGAAATCCATATACACCACATCAACAGCTTTACCCTGATCCACCTGTTTGGTCACCGTCCCAAGAGGGTCATGAGTTTCTGGAACTGTGTTTCTCAAAAGGCAGAGTTCTTAATTATTATTAAGACAAAGCTGGATAGATTCTTTATCAGGGGATTGAAATATTATCAGGGACTGGCAGAAATGTGGGGTTGAGGTTACAATCAGAGCAGTCACTATCTTAAGGAACAGTGGAGCAGACTAGAGAGGTCAAGTGGCCTACTCCTGCTCCTAGTTGGGAGTTTGTTCTTCCCTGTGAAGTTCCAAAAGGATTCTCAATGATTCATTTGGATCCCCACTTCCCGCGCTTCCACTAGGCCATGCCACCTCCGTCACTTCAAGCAGAAGATGTTACAAATGTATAAAATGTTGGCCATTTGACAGTGCTCTTAGTATGACACCACTTATAAAACAGCTACACATGCCAAGAATTTCAGTGTGCCATGCTGAAATGCTGCTAGGTCATCCTGTGGGCTGGGAGCGTATGTCAGTAAATAAGGACTTGAGGAACAAAAAGCATTGGATACTAAGCTTGGAGAATATTTATAACTTTAACCTCCTTAACTAACTCCATGGGCAGGAACTCCATGGCCTTCGATTCTCAAGAAGTCATGAGACACAGATTATTGTTATCAACTTTCTCCTGAAAATAAACAAAGATAAGTCGATAAGTTGGAAGGAGAGAGAGGGGGATGTGTGCGTTCGGCCAGCCAATTTCTGGGAGCTTGTAAACATGCACTATCGAGACAGCAGTGTTGCCAACAAAACCAGCATCGGTTGCTCGTCAGATTTAGCAGTCCAGAGAATCAAAACCTTGATATAGGGATATTTAAAGCAAAATTAATTGCAAGGACATACATTTATATCTCGACTTTAACAAGGGGGAATAAAACATTCCAAGGACTTCATAGGGTTTCAGGAGGAGTGGGGGTGTGGGAGGGCGGGGGGGGCATAGGTGCTGAGTCAACAAAATAAGGGACTAAAAGGTTTGGTCAAAGGGGTAGATTTTGAGAGTTGTCCGAAAGGCAGAGAGGAAGGTGGAGAGACAGTGTGGTTTATGGAAGGAATTCTTAGATGATTTTCATTTGATATTATAGTTGGACTAAGTTAAGCTTAAGATTAAAAATAGCAGGAGATCTCAGACCCGTGTTATGCTCCTCGTGCTCAATGTGGGAGCTCAGGGACGTGGCTGATGTCCCTGGCTCCCTTCACGTGCGGGAAGTGTGTCCAGCTGCAGCTCTTGTTAGACCGCATGACGGCTCTGGGGCTGCAGATGGACTCACTTTGGAGCATCTGCAATGCTGAGGAGGTAGTGGATAGCACGTTTAGCGAATTGGTCACACCACAGATTAGGAATGCTGAGGGAGAAAGGGAATGGGTGACAAAAAGGCAGAGAAAAAGCAGGAAGGCAGTGCAGGTGTCCCGTGCGGCCATCTCCTTCCAAAACAGGCATACCGTTTTGGATACTGTTGGGGGAGATGGCTCGCCAGGGGAAGGCAGTAGTAGCCATGTTCATGGCACCGTGGCTGGCTCTGCTGTACAGAAGAGTGGGAAAAAGAGTGGAAGGGCTATAGTCATAGGGGTTTCAATTGTAAAGGGAGTAGATAGGCTGTTCTGTGGTCGAAAACGAGACTCCCGAATGGTGCACAGGTCAGGGATGTCTCAGATCGGATGCAGAACATTCTGAAGGGGGAGGGTGAACAGCCAGTTGTCATAGTGCATATAGGCACCAAGGATATAGGTAAAAAACGGGATGAGGTCCTACAAGCAGAATTTAGGGAGTTAGGAGCCAAGTTAAAAAGTCGGACCTCAGGGGTATTAATCTCAGGATTGCTACCAGTGCCACGTGGTAGTCAGAGTATAAATGAAAGAATAGGCAGGATGAATGCGTGGCTTGAGAGATGGTGCAGGAGGGAGGGGTTCAGATTTTTGGGACATGGGGACCGGTTATGGGGTAGGTGGGACTACGACAAATTGGACGGTCTACACCTGGGCCGGACTGGAACCAATGTCTTTGGGGGTGCTTTTGCTAACACTGTTGGGGAGGGTTTAAACTAATGTGGCAGGGGGATGGGAACAAAATAAGGTTAGTGGACAGTAAGCCTGTAAGTAACTAGATCATGAAGTCTAAGGGGAAGAGTAGGCAGGGAGCAGATAATGAACGCAAAGGAACTGGTGGTCTGATGTGCATTTGTTTTAATGCAAGAAGTGTAGTAGGTAAGGCAGATGAACTTGCGGCTTGGATTAGTACCTGGGAATATGATGTTATTGCTATTACTGAGGCTTGGTTGAGGGAAGGGTATGATTGGCAACTAAATATCCCAGGGCATCGATGCTTCAGGCAGGATAGAGTGGGAGGTAAAAGGGGTGGAAGAGTTGCATTACTGGTCAGAGAGGATATCACAGCTATGGAGGACTCGAACAATGAGGCGATATGGGCAGAGCTCAGAAATAGGAAGGTGCGGTAACAATGTTGGGGCTGTACGACAGACCTCGCAACAGCGAGCGTGAGATAGAGGTACAAATATGTAAACAGATTATGGAAAGATGTAGGAGCAACAGGGTGGTGGTGACAGGAGATTTTAATTTCCCCAACATTGACTGGGATACACTTAGTGTCAGAGGTCTAGATGGAGCAGAATTTGTAAGGAGCATCCAGGAGGGTTTTCTAGAGCAGTCTGTAAATAGTCCAACTCGGGAAGGGGCCTTACTGAACCTGGGTGTTGGGGAATGAGCCCGGCCAGGTGGTTGAAGTTTCAGACAGGGACTACTTTGGGAATAGTGATCACAATTCCGTAAGTTTTAGAATACTCATGGACAAAGACGAGAGTGGTCCTTAAGGAAGAGTGCTAAATTGGGGGAAGGCCAACTATACCAAAATTCGGCAGGAGCTGGGGAATGTGGATTGGGAGCAGCTGTTTGAAGGTAAATCCACATTTGATATGTGGGAAGCTTTTAAAGAGAGGTTGTTAAGAGTGCAGGACAGACATATCCCTGTGAAAATGAGGGATAGAAATGGCAAGATTAGGGAACCATGGATGACAGGCGAAATTGTGAGACTAACTAAGAGGAAAAAGAAAGCATACATAAGGTCTAGATGACTGAAAACAGACGAAGGTTTGGAAGAATATCGGGAATGTAGGACCAATCTGAAACGAGGAATCAAGAGGGCTAAAAGGGGTCATGAAATATCTTTAGCAAACAGGGTTAAGGAAAATCCTAAAGCCTTTTATTCATATATAAGGAGCAAGAGGGTAACTAGAGAAAGGATTGTCCCACTCAAGGACAAAGGAGGAAAGTTATGCGTGGAGTCAGAGAAAATGGGTGAGATTCTTAACGAATACTTTGCATCGGTATTCACCGAGGAGACGGACATGACGGATGTTGAGGTTAAGGATAGATGTTTGATTACTCTAGGTCAAGCCGGCATAAGGAGGATGTGTTGGGTATTCTAAAAGGCATTAAGGTGGACAAGTCCCCAGGTCCAGATGAGATCTATCCCAGGTTACTGAGGGAAGTGAGAGAGGAAATAGCTGGGGCCTGAACAGATATCTTTGCAGCATCCTTGAACACGGGTGAGGTACCGGAGGACTGGAGAATTGCTAATGTTGACCCCTTGTTTAAGAAGGGTAGCAGGGATAATCCAGGTAATTATAGACCGGTGAGCCTGACGTCAGTGGTAGGGAAGCTGCTGGAGAAGATACTGAGGGACAGGATCTATTCCCAGTTGGAAGAAAATGGGCTTATCAGTGATAGGCAACGTGGTTTTCTGCAGGGAAGGTCATGTCTTACCAATTTTATAGAATTCTTTGAGGAAGTGACAAAGTTGATTGATGAGGGAAGGGCTGTAGATGTCATATACATGGACTTCAGTAAGGCATTTGATAAGGTTCCCCATGGTAGGCTGATGGAGAAAGTGAAGTCTCATGGGGTCCAGGGTGTACTAGCTAGATGGATAAAGAACTGGCTGGGCAGTATTGGAAGGGAGTTTCTCAAAATGGAGAACTGTGGCCAGTGGTGTTCCACAGGGATCCGTGCTGGAACCACTATTGTTTGTGATATACATAAATGATCTGGAGGAAGGTATAGGTGGTCTGATTAGCAAGTTTGCAGATGACACTACGATTGGTGGAGTAGCAGATAGTGAAGGGGGCTGTCAGAGAATACAACAGAATATAGATAGATTGAAGAGTTGGGCGGATATATGGTAGATGGGAGTTCAATCCGGGCAAATGCGAGGTGATGCATTTTGGAAGATCCAATTCAAGAGCGAACAATATGGTAAATGAAAAAGCCCTGGGGAAAATTGATGCACAGAGAGATCTGGGTGTTCAGGTCCATTATGCAGGTCGATAGAGTGGTCAAGAAGGCATACGGCATTCTTTCCTTCATTGGAAGGGGTATTGAGTACAAGAGTTGGCAGGCCATGTTATAGTTGTATAAGACTTTGGTTCAGCCACATTTGGAATACTGCGCAGTTCTGGTCGCCACATTACCAAAAGGATGTGGATGCTTTGGAGAAGGTGCAGAGGAGGTTCACCAGGATGTTGCCTGGTATGGAGGGCGCTAGCTATGAAGAGAGGTTGAGTAGATTAGGATTATTTTCATTAGAAAGACAGAGGTTGAGGGGGGACCTCATTGAGGTATAGACAGGTTGGATAACAAGGGGATCAGAGTGTTTCGGGGGGTGGGGGAGGGGGGGTGGGTGGTGATGCAGTGATGGAGGAGGTTTAAACACAACAATTAGAATGTTTAGCTCGAGGTTTAGGGGAACTGAGAATCAATGTAGGCGATTGAGGATAGTGTTGATGAGTTAATGATGCTGGAGGGGATGGAGGTAATGTTATTCTGGATGAGGTGAAGCTGATGCAAAATGACAAATGGGAGATCATGAAGGACAGAAGTTAAGGAACATCTCTGAGCAGTCCATTGATCTACTGGTGTCTAATAATATGTCCTGATCCTGTGGCATTTCCAGCACACCCTGTGCTGTGTATGAAGTATTTGTTGTGAGCTACCTTTGCGCTAGATACTAGATCAGCCTGGATCCACTGCATCTCCAGCATTCGCCGCACTGGACTGCATTGTGCTGACCACAATAACAAAGGGGAAGCACAAATTAAAGGTTTTGCTTGATTGCAAATGTTTCTTGCGAATAATCTGGATGTCGCGTTTCTTCAAACTGGTGCAAAAATGCAATTGTGTCAGATTCCTCTCTTCCAGTTCTAAGAAAGGCCATGATCAATTTAGACCTCTATCTCATGACTAGCAATCTTACCTCTGTAAAGTCTACTGCCACCTGACCATTTATTTGCCATGCTGTTGCAATGGTTGACTCATCTGTTGTTTTCTTTTCACAGTGAAGGTATAGTGGTAATGTCAACAAACTAGCAATCCCAGAGATCCAGGCTACTGACCTGGGAGCAAGGGTTCAAATTCCACCACGGCAACTGGTGGAATTTAAATTCAGTTAATAAAGTCTGGAATTGAAAGATTGTCTCAGAACGGCGACCAAGTAACTATCATCAATTGTTGTTAAAGAAAAAAAAAAAATCTGATTCCCTAATGCACCTTAAGGAAATCTGCCATCTTTACCTCATCTAGCCTGGATGTGACTCCCAGATCCACAGATTACGTGCCCTCTGACATGGGATGGTAAACCACTCATTCAAAGGGGAATTAGGGATGACCTTGCCAGGGTGGCATGCATCTCATGAAAGATTTTTTTTTTTTTAAAACCAGACTCATTACCATACCGATAACAAACTACAATTTCCGTGCTGTCAGAGATATCTGTGATGTGGAGATGCCGGCGTTGGACTGGGGTGAGCACAGTAAGAAGTCTTACAACACCAGGTTAAAGTCCAACAGGTTTGTTTCAAACACGAGCTTTCGGAGCACGGCTCCTTCTTCAGGTGAATGGAAAGGCTTGTTCCAGAAATGTTTATATAGACACAGTCAGAGATGCCCCGGAATGCGAGCACCTGCAGGCAATCAAATCATCAAAGATGCAGAGATAGAGGTAACTCCAGGTTAAAGAGGTGTGAATTGTCCCAAGCCAGTTCAGTCGGTAGGCCTCTGCAAGTCCAGGCTTGTTGGTGGGGGCCGAATGTAATGCGACATGAATCCCAGATCCCGGTTGAGTCCGCATTCATGCGTGCGGAACTTAGCTATAAGTTTTTGCTCAGCAATTTTGCGTTGTCGCGTCTCCTGAAGGCCTCCTTGTAGAATGCTGACCCGGAGATCAGAGGCTGAATGTCCTTGACTGCTGAAGTGTTCCCCAACTGGAAGGGAACAGTCCTGCCTGTTGATAGTCGCACGATGCCCGTTTATTCGTTGTCGCAGTGTCTGCATGGTCTCGCCAATGTACCACGCTTCGGGACATCCTTTCCTGCAGCGTATGAGGTAGACTACATTGGTCGAGTCGCACGAGTATGCGCCGCGTACCTGGTGGGTGGTGTTTCCACGTGTAATGGTGGTGTCCATGTCGATGATCTGGCATGTCTTGCAGAGATTACCCTGGCAGGGTTTTGTGGTGTTGTGGTTGCTGTTCTGAAGGCTGGGTAATTTGCTGCAAACAATGGTTTGTTTGAGGTTGCGCGGTTGTTTGAAGGCCAGTAGTGGGGGTGTGGGGATGACCTTGGCAAGATGTCCATCCTCGCTGATGATGTGTTGGAGGCTGCGAAGAAGATGTCGTAGTTTCTCCGCCCCAGGAAAGTACTGGACGACGAAGGGTACTCTGTCAGTGGTGTCCCGTGTTTGTCTTCTGAGGAGGTCGGTGCGGTTTTTTGCTGTGGCGCGGTGGAACTGTCGATCAATGAGTCGAGCGCCATATCCCGTTCGTACGAGGGCATCTTTCAGCATCTGTAGGTGTCTGTTGCGCTCCTCCTTGTCTGAGCAGATCCTGTGTATACGGAGGGCTTGTCCATAGGGGATGGCTTCTTTAATGTGTTTCGGGTGAAAGCTGGAGAAGTGGAGCATCGTGAGATTATCTGTGGGCTTGCGGTAAAGCGAGGTGCTGAGGTGACCGTCCTTGATGGAGACGAGTGTGTCCAAGAATGGAACTGAATTTGGAGAATAGTCCATGGTGAGTTTGATGGTGGGATGGAACTTATTGATGTCATCGTGTAGTCGTTTCAGTGATGTCTCGCCGTGGGTCCAAAGGAAAAAAATGTCATCGATGTATCTGGTGTATAGCATCGGTTGAAAGTCCTGTGTGGTGAGGAAGTCCTGTTCAAACTTGTGCATGAAGATGTTGGCATATTGAGGTGCAAATTTGGTCCCCATGGCTGTTCCGTGCGTCTGGATGAAGAATTTGTTGTCGAAGGTGAAGACGTTGTGGTCTAGAATGAAACGGATGAGTTGCAGAATTGCGTCTGGAGATTGGCAGTTGTCGGTGTTGAGGACTGAGGCTGTTGCAGCAATGCCGTCGTCATGGGGGATGCTGGTTTCTGTAGGAAGTCCGTCGTGTCGCGACAGAAGCTGGGTGTACCTTGTACGATGGGTTTCAAGATGCCCTCGATGTGGCCTCGGTCTGGATCGAAGGTCTTGATCAGTCTGCTGAGTTGGCGGATGTGTTCCTTGGTTGGATCTGCGGGTAACTGCCTGTAGTGTTCCTGGTTGTCGAGTTGTCGGTATACTTCTTTGCAGTAGTCTGTTCTGTTCAGTATGACGGTGGCCCCTCCTTTGAGCATACATGTCGAGTCTAGGGCAGCGGCCTTCCGGAGGGGACCCCAAGAGGCCGACAGCGAACCCAGGGACACGACCAATGAACCGGAACAGCAGACCGCGAGATCTGCAGTGCAGCAACCGAAAAGGAAAGAGTCAAATTGGACCCCTCCGGAAGGCCGCTGCCCTAGACTCGACATGTATGCTCAAGCCGTCAGAAGTCGTGTCAATGCCAGATTCATCACTCGCAATCACAAGGCAGCCTCAAACGTCACCCAAGCACAACACAATGCCATCCGCACTCTCAAGACCAACCGCAACATCGTCATCAAACCAGCAGACAAAGGAGGGGCCACCGTCATACTGAACAGAACAGACTACTGCAAAGAAGTATACCGACAACTCGACAACCAGGAACACTACAGGCAGTTACCCGCAGATCCAACCAAGGAACACATCCGCCAACTCAGCAGACTGATCAAGACCTTAGATCCAGACCTTCAGAACACCCTACGTGCTCTCATCCCACGTAATCCCCGCATTGGAGATCTCTACTGCCTCCCGAAAATACACAAGGCCAACACACCAGGCCGTCCTATCGTTTCAGGCAATGGGACCCTGTGTGAGAACCTCTCTGGCCACATCGAGGGCATCTTGAAACCCATCGTACAAGGTACACCCAGCTTCTGTCGCGACACGACGGACTTCCTACAGAAACTCAGCACCCATGGACCAGTTGAACCAGGAACATTCCTCGTCACAATGGATGTCTCGGCACTCTACACCAGCATCCCCCATGACGACGGCATTGCTGCAACAGCCTCAGTCCTCAACACCGACAACTGCCAATCTCCAGACGCAATTCTGCAACTCATCCGTTTCATTCTAGACCACAACGTCTTCACCTTCGACAACAAATTCTTCATCCAGACGCACGGAACAGCCATGGGGACCAAATTTGCACCTCAATATGCCAACATCTTCATGCACAAGTTTGAACAGGACTTCCTCACCACACAGGACTTTCAACCGATGCTATACACCAGATACATCGATGACATTTTTTTCCTTTGGACCCACGGCGAGACATCACTGAAACGACTACACGATGACATCAATAAGTTCCATCCCACCATCAAACTCACCATGGACTATTCTCCAAATTCAGTTCCATTCTTGGACACACTCGTCTCCATCAAGGACGGTCACCTCAGCACCTCGCTTTACCGCAAGCCCACAGATAATCTCACGATGCTCCACTTCTCCAGCTTTCACCCGAAACACATTAAAGAAGCCATCCCCTATGGACAAGCCCTCCGTATACACAGGATCTGCTCAGACAAGGAGGAGCGCAACAGACACCTACAGATGCTGAAAGATGCCCTCGTACGAACGGGATATGGCGCTCGACTCATTGATCGACAGTTCCACCGCGCCACAGCAAAAAACCGCACCGACCTCCTCAGAAGACAAACACGGGACACCACTGACAGAGTACCCTTCGTCGTCCAGTACTTTCCTGGGGCGGAGAAACTACGACATCTTCTTCGCAGCCTCCAACACATCATCAGCGAGGATGGACATCTTGCCAAGGTCATCCCCACACCCCCACTACTGGCCTTCAAACAACCGCGCAACCTCAAACAAACCATTGTTTGCAGCAAATTACCCAGCCTTCAGAACAGCAACCACAACACCACAAAACCCTGCCAGGGTAATCTCTGCAAGACATGCCAGATCATCGACATGGACACCACCATTACACGTGGAAACACCACCCACCAGGTACGCGGCGCATACTCGTGCGACTCGACCAATGTAGTCTACCTCATACGCTGCAGGAAAGGATGTCCCGAAGCGTGGTACATTGGCGAGACCATGCAGACACTGCGACAACGAATAAACGGGCATCGTGCGACTATCAACAGGCAGGACTGTTCCCTTCCAGTTGGGGAACACTTCAGCAGTCAAGGACATTCAGCCTCTGATCTCCGGGTCAGCATTCTACAAGGAGGCCTTCAGGAGACGCGACAACGCAAAATTGCTGAGCAAAAACTTATAGCTAAGTTCCGCACGCATGAATGCGGACTCAACCGGGATCTGGGATTCATGTCGCATTACATTCGGCCCCCACCAACAAGCCTGGACTTGCAGAGGCCTACCGACTGAACTGGCTTGGGACAATTCACACCTCTTTAACCTGGAGTTACCTCTATCTCTGCATCTTTGATGATTTGATTGCCTGCAGGTGCTCGCATTCCGGGGCATCTCTGACTGTGTCTATATAAACATTTCTGGAACAAGCCTTTCCATTCACCTGAAGAAGGAGCCGTGCTCCGAAAGCTCGTGTTTGAAACAAACCTGTTGGACTTTAACCTGGTGTTGTAAGACTTCTTACAGAGATATCTGTGTTTGGGTAAGGTTCAGTATATCAGGACATTAGTCATTTTGCCAACAAATCCATCAACTGAGATTCCTCCAAGGATTTATGTATGTCCATGCTTTGCTTATCTCTTTGTTTCGAAGGTTATGGATAGTAGATTCACATAAAACTACCACATTTCAGCACAGAGTTTACAAGGTGCTCTGTCTTGCTTGTTCTCACGATAGAGAGAATAACTTGTGGGTTACCCAAAGGTGGAAACATCTAGGTGTCCCATTTCAGCTTCTCAGGCACAATTCAGTTGCAGTTCCCAGGTTATTTTAGACATTTTCTTGGGGACAGCAGTTGTGGTCACTCATAAACAGCTTGAGCCAGGGTTCTGCCCACAATGCCCTGTAGCTAATTGGAAATGTCAACATTCCATCTCATACGACAATGGTTTGTGCCCTTGTGTTCAACTCTGTTAAAAATCACCTGGTGTGGCTCAGGAGCCCCACTCTGGCATGGCCATCTTTGCCGCATTTTCTCTGAACCATCATAGAATCCCTGCAGTGCAGGAGGCCATTCGGTCCATCGTGTCTGCACCAGCCCTCTGAAAGAACACTAACTAGGACTACTCCGCCACCATGTCCCTGTAACCCCATAGCCCCAACTAACCTTTGAGCATGAAGGCGACAATTTAGAATGGCCAATCCACCTAACCTGCACACCCGGAGGAGGAAACCGGAACACCTGGAACAAACCCACGCCGACACGGGGAGAATGTGCAAACTCGGCGCAGACTGTCACCCAAGCCGGGAATCGAACCTGGGTCCCTGGCTCTGTGAGGCAGCAGTGCTAACCACTGTGCTACCCTGCAGAGGAAGGCAGTGGAATGAGAAGTTGCACAATTTGCAGGGCTTTGTATTCCCCGTGGCCAGCTGAACTTCTCATTTCTGCTCACCTTTTCCAATGCCCTTCCAAATAAAGTCAGTCTCCATAGGTCACAGCCATCAACTACCAACTGAAGGGCAAGTAGGGATAGGCAATGAATCCTGGCCTAACCAGGGACGCCCACATGCTGTAAAAATGAATAATAAAAAAGGTGCTCCCCGGCATGGAACGCTAATGAAGCATCGTCAGCATAGAACAACTCTCTGATGAGGTCCTTTGCCTTGGGTGTCAGATTGGCAAGGTTGAACAGCTTTGTGTCAGTTCTGGTATGTGAGGCGACATTCTGTATGGCTGACCTGAAGGCAAATGATGGGAGCAAAATGTGTCAAAGAGTATCCGGGCCAGAATACAACCGCGTGTGACCCTACTGCTGTTCTCAAAGGATTCCAATGTTGCCTCAGCATAGCTGATCTTGCATCATGTTGTCATGGAAAGAGGAAATCACACTAAGCAGCTGCAACGGGCAGTCCATTTTCTCCAGCAGCTTTAATAGCCCTCGTCTGCTCACATGGTCGAATACCTCGGTGAGACCGATGAAGGCAATTTAGTGATCTCCCTTGTAAATAGCATTTCTCTTCCAGCTGGTGGACTGAGTAATCATGTCAATGGTGGTTTTTCCAATTCTGAACCGCACTGGGATTGAGGGTGGATGCGTTCAGCCAGGATCTGCAGTTTGACAAGGGCTAAACGGCAAATAATGGAGATGCCTCAATAGTTGTTGCAGTTGTTCCGCTCACCCTTGTTCTTGTACAGGGTGCCAATCTTTGCAGCATACATATCTTGGGACACTGCCCCCCTCCCTCCAGCAGAGGCAGAGAAGTTTGTGCAGGTGTTGGTTTTCTGTGCTTAACGAATTCAGGCAGTATCGCATCAACATCTGGAGCTTTGCCCATTGTAACTGGGTTAATAACTTCCGATGAGCTCCTCCACTATAGGTTCGATATTTAGTCCAACCATGATGGGCAGCTTTGCCAAGAAGTCTAGAGCATTGTCAAGTGATGTCATTCTCCTTAGAGTACTGTTGTACCAATAATTCACTGCGAGTCGATGAGAGTGAGTGAACTTAGGGTTTATTGACCAAGAACCAGCCTGCCTGTGTCTGCCGTACAAAATGAGCGCCGCCCCCAGGCAGCTGATCTACATACCGTTCGAGGGGGGGTGGAGCCCACCAAGTTCTAGTACAATACCTGTAAAGGAGATCACATTACTATTGGGACACAGTGCTACACAGACAGCTTATACCATGGTGAATACATTCACCACATTCACCCCCTGTTAAAAAAATGAAGTCCTGCGGTGGTGAAAGTGGGCTCATTATATGGGCAGTGTGTCGGATTGTTCTTCTAGACCTCCTCAGCTCTAGTGGTGCGGCGGGTACGGGCGTCGCAGTCGTTGTCTCCGGGAGCGTGTTGTCTGGAGCTTCTCCGGTGTGTCAGCGACGGTTGACGGGTGGGGGTAGGCAGGGGGGTGGTGGATGGCGGCAGTGCAGGCTTAGGTAGTACAGGAGCCCCGGGGGGGCATAAGAGATTCAGTGGTTGCGATAGGTGGTGGTGGGGGGAGGGGGGGGGGGGCACGTTGGCCTGGGAACCAGCTGGCGCCAGGTCCCAGAGGAGACCGTGTCTTGCCGTCCGTCTTGGTGCGCGACGGAGGCATACTGGGTGTTGGCATGCAGCAGCTGGACCGTCTCGACCAGGGGGTCGGTCTTATGGCTCCTCGTATGCTTCCGGAGACGGACAGGTCCCGGAGTCGTCAGCCAGGATGGAAGCGAGACCCCGGAGATGGACTTCCTAGGGAAGACAAACAAACGGTCGTGAGGGGTCTCGTTCGTGGCTGTGCAGAGGAACGATCTGATGGAATGGAGCGCGTCGGGAGGACCTCCTGCCAGCGGGGAATCTGGAGACTTCTCGACCGAAGAGCCAGAAGGATGGCCTTCCATACCATCGAATTCTCCCTCTCCATCTGCCCGTTTCCCTGCGGGTTGTAGCTCAGAGTCCTGCTCGAGGCAATGCCCTTACTGAGCAGATACTGACGTAGCTCGTTACTCATGAAGGAGGAGCCCCTTTTTTTTTGTAGTTGCTGGGGGGGGGGGGGGGGGGGGGTCAGTTGTTGTTCTTTGGTTTTTACTATGGTTGTTTTGTTAATATTGTTTTGTTGTTTATATTTTGTGAAAATCGTAATAAAAAAATTTTTTTTTTTTTAAATGAAGGAGGAGCCCCGGTCACTGTGGATGTATGCAGGGAAACCGAACAGGGTGAAGATGCTATGCAGTGCCTTTAAAACAGTGGCCGAGGTCAGTTCGGGACATGGGATAGCGAAGGGGAAGTGGGAGTGCTCGTCAATGACGGTCAGTAAGTATACGTTACGGTTGGTGGAAGGGAGGGGCCCTTTGAAGTCGATACTGAGGCGCTCAAAGGGCCGGGAGGCCTTCACCAGGTGGACCTTGTCTGGCCGGTAGAAGTGCGGTTTGAACTCCGCGCAGACTTGGCAGTCCCTGGTCATGGCCCTGACCTCCTCGGTGGAGTAGGGCTGGTTGCGGGACTTAATAAAGTGGATGAGCCGGGTGACCTCCGGGTGACAGAGGTCATTGTGGATGGCCCGAAGTCGGTCACCTTGCGCGCTGGCGCATGTGCCTCGGGACAGGGCATCTGAGGGGTCATTGAGCTTCCCAGGACGATACTTGATATCGGAGTTGTAGGTGGAGAACTCGATCCTCCACCTCAAGATTTTGTCGTTTTTTATTTTGCCCCGTTGTGCATTATCAAATATGAAGGCTACCGACCGTTGGTCGGTGATGAGGGTGAACCTCCTACCGGCTAGGTAGTGCCTCCAGTGCCGCACAGCTTCCACTATGGCTTGTGCTTCCTTCTCAACAGCGGAGTGTCGAATCTTGGAGGCGTGGAGGGTTCTAGAAAAGAAGGCTTCTGGCCTGCCCACCTGGTTGAGGGTGGCGGCCAGGGCGACGTCTGACACATCGCTCTCTACCTGAAAGGGGATGAACTCATCCACCATGTGCATCGCGGCTTTGGCGATGTCTTCCTTGATGCGGCTGAAGACTGAACATGCCTCAGCCGTCAGGGGGAATGTCATGGCCTTGATAAGTGGACGGGCTTTGTCCATATAGTTGGGGACCCACTGGGCGTAATAGGAGAATAGCCCCAGGCAGCGTTTGAAGGCCTTGGGGCTGTGGGGGAATAGGACTTTGATGAGGGGGCGCATGCGGTCGGGGTCGGGCCCCAGGACCCCGTTTTCGACGACATAGCCGAGGATGGCTAGCCAGGTAGTGCGGAAAACACACTTCTCTTTGTTATATGTGAGATTGAGGGATTGGGCGGCCTGAAGGAACCTCTGAAGGTTGGTATCGTGCTCTTCTGATCATGGCCGCAGATGGTGACATTGTCCAAATACGGGTATGTAGCCCGCAACCCATACTGGTCCACCATTCAGTCCATCGTTCTCGGAAAGACCGAAACCCCGTTAGTGACGCCGAAAGGGACCCTGAGGAAGTGGAAGAGTCGGCCGGCTGCTTCAAAGGCAGTGTAGTGGCACTCTTCCGGGCGGATCGGGAGCTGGTGGTAGGCCGACTTCAGATCAACCGTTGAGAACACACGGTACTGTGCGATCTGGTTAACCATCTCCGCTATGCGGGGGAAGAGATACGCATCCAGTTGCGTGAACCAGTTAATTGTCTGGCTGTAGTCCACAACCATCTGATTCTTTTCCCCGGACGACCACCACTTGCGCTCTCCAGGGGCTGTTGCTGGCCTCGATGATCCCCTCCCTCAACAGTCGCTGGACCTCCGACTTGATAAAAATCATGTCTTGGGAACTGTACCGCCTGCTCCTGGTGACGTGCTGACAGTCGGGAGTGAGGTTCGCAAAGAGCGAAAGGGAGGGGGGGAGAGACCTTAAGACTCGCGAGGCTGCATACAGTGAGGGGGGTAGGGTTCCGCCGAACTTTAAAGTCAGGCTTCGGTGACTGCATTGGAAGTAGAGTCCAAGCAGTAGGGGTGTGCAGAGGTGAGGGAGGACATATAGTTTAAATTGGGCGTACTCGGCGCCCTGTATCGCGAAGTTCGCGACACAGTACCCCCGCATCTGCACCAAATGGGATCCGGAGGCAAGAGAGATTGTTTGGGAAGCGGGGTAGATGTGGAGGGAGCAGCGCCTTACCGTGTCAGGGTGCACGAAGCTCTCGGTGCTCCCAGAGTTGAAAAGACAGGGGATCTCGTGCCTCTGGACTCGGACAGCCATCATAGAGTTTCTCAAATGCTTTGGCCGCGACTGGTAAGGGTTACTGCGCCGAGTTGTGGGTAGTCTGCATGGTCTGAGGTATCGTGGTCACAAAATGGCGGCCCCCATGGGTTGCACATGTCGGGCTGGGTCGAAGATGGCGACCAAGATGGCCGCCCTCATCGGTTGCACGTATCGGTTGGTGCTGGAGATCGCAGCCAACATGGCCGCCCCCACGGATCGCACATGTCAGGGTGAGTCAAAGATGGCGACCCCTACGAGCTGCACAAGGCGGACAACGCATCTGAAGGGGGCGGTACTGGCAGACAAGCAGCCACATTGTGGGGTCTGCAGGCCTGTGAGTCTGTGGATCGGGCCTGGTGAGCTTTCGACTTCGGGGCTTCCGGGCCAGACAAACTCTGGCAAAATGTCCCTTTTTGCCGCTGCATGTCGCGGTGCGGGCTGGGCAGCGTTGTCGGGGGTGTTGGCCCTGCCCGCAGAAGTAGCACGACGGTCCCCCAGGTGCAAGGGACGCCGCGCAGCACAGGCTTACGATGTAGTCGGGTCTGATGACGCCCGTGCCCACGAGGGTTTCGCTGGGTCTGCCGGGAACGCGCTGAGGCTCTGGTGAGCTATCTCCAGCGAGGTGGCTAGCTTTACCGTGTCCTGTATGTCAGTGGCCCCATTTTCCAGCAGCCGCTGCCAGATGTAGTTAGACCGGACCCCAGCCACGTTAAGTGTCCCGGAGCATCAGTTTCATGTGCCCCTGGCCGACACGGGTTTGCAGTTGCAGGCGAGTAGCGTCAGGTTCTCTAGGTATTCGTCGAGCGATTCCCCAGCGCATTGACGGCGGGTAGTGAGGAGGTGCCGCGCGAACACTTCGTCCCCGGGCTTCACGAACTGTCTCTTTAGGATCGAGACCGCCGCTTCGTACTGAATCATACACAATATTCGGTGGCTCACCCGGCCGTGGAGGATGCGCAGCTTGAGGGTATCGGAGAGAGGCGCTGTGAAGGAGTCGAGATAGGCCTCAAAACAGTGGAGCCAGTGGGAGAAGATTTCCTTGGCTTCTGCTGCTCATGCGTCGAGTTCCAGTTTATCAGGCTTTAGAGCAGCTTCCATAGTGATGTCTTTGGTTAATAAATTGTTGTACCAATAATTTACTGCGAGACGATGAGAGAGTGAGTGAACTTCGGCTTTATTAACCAAGAACCAGCCTGCCTGTGTCTGCTGTACAAAATGAGTGCCGCCCCCAGGCAGCCGGTCTATATACTGTTCGGGGGGAGGGGGGGGGGGGGGGTGGAGCCCACCAAGTTCCTGTACAATACCTGTAAAGGAGATCACATTACTATTGGGCCACATTGCTACACAGACAGCTGATCAGCTGATACCATGGTGAATACATTCACCACAAGTACAACGCAAGGAAGTGTTCCACCCATTTCCACAACTGTTTATTGCAATCGATGAGTTGTTTTCTTTCCTTCCATTTGCTAAGCAGAGACTCTCAGCTCCAAGCACCCACTGAAGCAGATGGGACTGTGGCAGGTCAGCACCTCACTATTCAGGAGCTCGCCAACATGAGATGGTGGTGGCTGGCCATGGGATACAATGACTGTCAGAGACAGCCAGTGGCACGCGTTCTCAATGGCAATGGAGCTGGACGTAGCACTCGGAACTGCTGCCAGCTCTGCTGTATTGATCCTCTGCAACATTGCTAGAGTGTCCTCTCCTGGGTACAAGCCTGAGCAAGATTTCTGGAGAAACGAGGTTTCCCACGTCAGACCTCCCTGGCCAAGTCCCAAGGAAGCTTTGGCACCAGCTTGATTATAGGAGTTGCGAGAAAGGTGACATATCTAGTCAGCAGTCTGCCTTTGGGTAGATATTCCCTTATCCAAAAGGTGGTGGAGCTCTCTGTCCACAGCCAGGAGTTTGGTTCCTGAGTGCCAGGACATGTCCACATGCTGGTGGGCCTGGGGAGGGACAAACCACCTCTTTAGCCTGGGCATGTGAGGAATCCAGTTTCCTTGCGCTGGGAAGTGGAGGCACAGCTGAGGACATGCTGGTGTGTATTGCACATCGCAGCACAGGCTGGAAATTAGAAGCAAACCAACACACAAAAGCAGAAAGCATGCTAACTCGCTTCACCCACACACCAGGTGCATTACATCAATCTGTTGGATACACAGTATCTACCTTTAGAATGGACAACCAGGGATGTAACTTTGTGTTCTGAATTAGACATTGTGTGCCTGAAATGTGGCTGGCACAGAGTCCTGCCAAATTTAATGATAGGTTTTTAAAAGGCGGGGTCCTATGTTCCCCAGCCGCCAGCCAGATTGATGAGCTGGCTGTCAGGCAGGAAGGCCTACAGTGGGAGGCCATAATCAGCGAGCAGTGACTACAGTGAGGTCAACAGGATGGGAGTCTCATCAATTCAACTGGTTTCCACTTACTGCAAAACTGAGGATGCCTCCAGAGTGCACCCTCTGGAAAAGCACAGCACTAACAGCAACCTCCAATTTCCCACATTATTCCACTCGTGTGCAGACTTCAGTTGTTGATATCAGTTTCCGTGCAGTCGCGACAGGGAACGATGACAGTTCTGCTGTCATTACCACCACAATATCAGGGACAATTGCACTGTTCCCATCGCAAGGGGCTCATGGCTTAAACTCTGAGACAAACACACGCAAGTGACAGAATTGACCAGGTAACATTAAAAACCCCATCGGAAGAAAAGTGAGATTTTTTTTTTTAAAAGAGGTTTGTTAAGACATGCCTTACCAAAAGTACTAGTGGAAGCAGGATGAGTGACTGTTTCAAAAAGGTGGTTGAACATTCAGGACAAGAAAATGCAAAGGAATATGTGACGGCATCTTAGTGGAACACACTGAGTGAACCGCCAAAGGTGAAATAAAAGTTCTTGATGTTTGGTAAGGTTTCCCTCCATTTTCTTCTCCCAGGAAAGATTCTATGAACACAAATATTTATTTAAAAACCTAATAGCACAGGTGACTAGTACAGGTCGCTCGCCTCCGGGACCTGGAAACATTTATCATGTCACTTCCCATTTCCACCCTTCTATCACCTTCACGTGTCCATCTCCGACACCTCTCTTCCCTTCTTGGCCTCTCTATCTGCATTTCTGGGGATAGACTGTCCACTAATCCATACGATCCCTACAGTGCAGAAGGAGGCCATCTGGCCTATTGAGTCTGCACCGATTGCCTGAAAGAGCATGTGTGCACCTAGCCCCACCCTAACCCCATAATCCCACCTAAACTGCCCATTTTTGGACACCAAAGGGCAATTTAGCATGGCCAATCCACCTAACCTGCACATCTTTGGACTGTGGGAGAAAACCCACAGAGGGGGGGGGAGACATGCAAACTCCACACAGTCACCCAAGGCTGGAATGAAACTCAGATCCCTGCAGCTGTCAGGCAGTGTTAACCACTCTGTGCTGCCATACACAGCAACATCCATTGCAAGACCACCACTACTCCCACATCTACCTCAACAACAACTCTTCCAATCCTGCATCCCATTCTCTCAGGCCGGAATCCGCCTCAGGAACCCACGGCTGGGGCACGGGAGAATTCAGCCCTCAGTTCCTTCACCTCCATTCCCTCTTGGCGATTGGTAATCTGTTTGCAGTCCTTCCTACACTGCTTTAGGTAAATAATTTCAATTTAATCCACCAGCACCTTGTCACCGGTGGACTCTTTTGCAGGTATTTAGGATCATTTACCAAGTTAGTCCCATTGGACATTCTGAATTCTCCCTCAGTGTACCTGATGGTGGCAACTAGGGGATTTTCACAGTAACTTCATTGTAGTCTTAATGCAAGCATACTTGTGACAATAATATAGATTATTACTTAGTTTTGAAGCAGTCACCTACCAGCGCACAAAAGGTGGGTTGGAATAATCCAGGGTTTTTTTCCAGGGTTTGAACCAGGAGATGTCTCGGGCGCACTGACTCCAGAATTGCTCCGGCTGCTGGCTGGACTGGCGGAATGCCCGCCCGTATTCCGCCCGGAGCTCCACCGCCCGGCAGCCAGCGGAGCAGCGCAGCCCCCGCCAGAGCTGGGCGCCCGGCCAGCGGAGCCCAGCAGCCGGCCCCGACCTGGCCCCGCTCCCGCTGCAGGCGGCCAACCCGCCCCGGACCGCCCAGCACCAACCGCTCACCGCCTGGGTCCGCATCCCGGCCCCCGCCTCACTCCAGCCTGGGCCCCGCCTCACTCCAGCCTGGGCCCCGCCTCACTCCAGCCTGGGCCCCGCCTCACTCCAGCCTGGGCCCCGCCTCACTCCAGCCTGGGCCCCGCCTCACTCCAGCCTGGGCCCCGCCTCACTCCAGCCTGGGCCCCGCCTCACTCCAGCCTGGGCCCCGCCTCACTCCAGCCTGGGCCCCGCCTGGGTCCGCAGCCCGGCCCCCGCCTCACTCCAGCCTGGGCCCCGCCTCACTCCAGCCTGGGCCCCGCCTCACTCCAGCCTGGGCCCCGCCTCACTCCAGCCTGGGCCCCGCCTCACTCCAGCCTGGGCCCCGCCTCACTCCAGCCTGGGCCCCGCCTGGGTCCGCATCCCGGCCCCCGCCTCACTCCAGCCTGGGCCCCGCCTCACTCCAGCCTGGGCCCCGCCTCACTCCAGCCTGGGACCCGCGACTGTCCCCGCCTCACTCCAGCCTGGTCCCCGCCTCACTCCAGCCTGGGCCCCGCCTCACTCCAGCCTGGGACCCGCGACTGTCCCCGCCTCACTCCAGCCTGGGCCCCGCCTCACTCCAGCCTGGGCCCCGCCTCACTCCAGCCTGGGCCCCGCCTCACTCCAGCCTGGGCCCCGCCTCACTCCAGCCTGGGACCCGCCTCACTCCAGCCTGGGACCCGCCTCACTCCAGCCTGGGACCCGCCTCACTCCAGCCTGGGACCCGCCTCACTCCAGCCTGGGACCCGCCTCACTCCAGCCTGGGACCCGCCTCACTCCAGCCTGGGACCCGCCGCCCGCGCCGCCTGAAGAAAGATCCCCCAGCGGCGAGGGTGGGAAGCGGAGGCCGCGCTCTGGCTGCCAATATTGATCCAGAATCCGGCCAGGTCGGTGCAAGCGGGGGAGAGCGCCTCCGCCCCACTCCCCCTCCAGAGGGTCCCCCTATTACAGGGTCCCTGTTACAGGGTCCTCCGATTACCAGGGTCCCCCTATTATAGGGGTCCCTGTGGAGGGTCCCCCTATTACAGGAGTCCCTGTGGAGAGTCCTATTTCAGGGTCCTTGTGGAGGTTCCTCCGATTACCGGGGTCCCTGTGAAGGGTCCCCCATTACAGTTTTCCCTCTGGAGGGTCCTATCACAGGGTCCCTGTGGAGAGTCCTCCTGTTACAGGGGTCCCTGTGTAGGGTCCTCCTATTTCAGGGTCCCTGTGGAAGGTCCTCCTATTACAGGGGTCCCTCTGGATGGTCATCCTGTTACAGGGGTCCCTGTGGGGGGTCCTCCTATTACAGGGGTCCCTCTGGATGGTCATCCTGTTACAGGGGTCCCTGTGGGGGGTCTGCCTACTACAAGGGTACTGTAGGTGAGTCGGTTCACCCCTTTTCCTGGGGGGGGGGGGCGTCACCCAGACAACCCAAGAGTGGGAGGGCTGCCCCAACGATGTGAAGGGTCATGGCCGAGTTGTGGATCCTGCGGGGCTTCATGGCTGATCTGTGATCGGGGGGGGGGGGGGGATCGTGGCCGATTTGCAATGCAGGGTGGGCCACGGAATTCCACTGTTGGACCGCCCGATAGATGACGACCTAATACTGGGTTTCTCCCGGGAATTGTCTTCTATTCCACATCATGCATAAATTTGCAGGGCAGGGAATATGGAACTGCATCCTGATTTAGGACCATAAGGGGATCAGAAAACCAATGCAAATTCTCTGGCGGACATCATAGGACACGATCTCCCGGCTACGCTGCACTGGAAAAGCACTTCACTGCGGCGCAGCAAGGCCGGTGAAAGGCGGGAGACCCCGATCCCGGGATCTACACGGCTCGCAATGCCTCGCGAGATTGGCCATGGCGCCTATGTCGTGCGGCTTCCTTTGCCTACCTGGGCCCCATGTCCTGCCTATCCTCCCGCTTCCCCTCTCCCACATCTCCTCATCAGACGAGGCCTGGCATTCCACCTCCTCCAGCATGTCGCCCGTTTTCTGCGCGACGTTGTGGAGGGCACAGCAGGCTGCCATGATGCGGGCGATCCTCTCAGCGTTGCGCTGATGGGCCCCTCCAGAGCGCTCCAGGCAGCTGAACCACATCTTCAGGAGGCCAAAGAACCGTTCAATCACGCTCCAAGTTGCTGCATAGGATTCGTAGCAGGTCTCTGTGTCCGTCTGTGGCCTCCGGATAGGCGTCATCAGCCACGACCGCAGCGGATAATCCCTGTCACCCAGGAGCCAGCGGGTAACCCCCGTCACCAAGAGCCAACCCCACGGCCGGGGGAGTGCTCTCAAACAGGACTTTTCGAATGTGCCAGGATGAAGGCATCGTGCACACTGCCCAGGTATTGGGCGCAGAAGTGTATGATGTGCAGCTGATGGTCACGTATTAGCTGCACTTTTATCGAGTGGAACCCCTTTCGGTTTCTGTAGAACAGCCTGTCATCTGCAGGTGCCCGTAGGGGGACATGCATCCCATCAATCACCTCCTGGACTCGGGGCATCCCATCGATGGTGGTGAACCCCGCTGGCCGGGTATCCTGATGGGCTTGGTCCATATTGAAGTGGATGCATTGAGCTGCCTGGGCATATAGGGCCTCCGTGATGGCATATATGCACCGGTGCACCAAGGTCTTTGAGATCCCAGGCAGGTTCCCACTCGGCTCCTGGAAGTTCAGGGCGACCGTCACCTTGACGGCCACTGGGAGTGGGTGTCCTCCCCCAAACCCCTACAGTTCCAGGTGTGCCACCTTGCCGGAGTCTTTGACAGCATGGCCGGTCCGGCAGGTCTTCGAATGACAGGTGCTGCCAGTACACATGAGACCTCATTCAGCGCCTCCTTGGCACCTCCTCCGACTCGGCCTGTTGGGCAGCTGGCTCTCCATCCTGGGCAGCTGCCTCCTATTCCTTTGCGGCATGGTCCGCTACTGCATGCTCCTCTGCTGTACGCTCTGCTGCTGTACACTCTGTCACTGCAGCTTCCTCCTCCTCGAGCAACTCCAGCTCGTAGAGCCACAGGGCATCCCCCAGGGCTGCGGAGACCAACAGGAAGACCACCATTGCTGGTTGAATTCCAATATACATTGTCTGACGGGTGAAAGGCCGACATGTGAACATGGCGCATACACCACCCCATGACCAACCAGGTTCAACGGGCTACATGGTGGCCCCTGTTGGCACTGCGGGCTCTGCCTCCGCATGTCCCCCCACCTCCACACCCCTGGTCCCATCGGTGGCCAGCACTGTGAGGGCCTCTGGCCCTGCTGCAGTCCCTGATGCCAGGTGTACCGTCGGCTGGCATTGCCCATGCCACTGGTACACTCCACGGTCCCCTCCCGGCACCCCTCCCCCCGGCCCTGGAAGGGCCTCCCCCACCCCAGCCAGCCTGGCCAATGTCCGCCCGGTAGCCCACAGTCATGCCCCTATGTCCTACCTCCTCTCTCTTCCTCAGCAGCAATGATGCCAGTTTCACGATTTTTTAAAGCACAAGTGAACCACGCCATCGGGAACTCGACCCATCAGAGGCGGAGAATCGCGGAGGCCCTGGAGAATACTAGGTCAGGCATTTCATGATTTCAGTGTCAGCCAACGGAGAATCCCATCCAATATTTTTGCTGATTCCTTCGAGTTTCTTTTCACATAGCACTTTTCCCTTTCAAACCTATCCATGTGCTGATCTCGCTCCAGTACCTACATACTTGCTCTCTACATACTTGCTCTCTCTCTGACTGATCTCCCAACTTAAACACCTCTGACGTCCTGGCACCTGAGGGGATGAATCATCTGAAACTCCCACTAATACATTCCCAGTCACTGTTGGAAATGCACCATACACTCCAGAAACCTCTACAAGTGTAATGCTAGCAACCGTTACTTGAATAAAAATGAAAATAGTTATTTTTAATAACAACATCTCTTATGAAATGAAACCCCTTGCAATTTAACTTTTAAACATATTTTAAATGAAGTAGAATTTCATTTCATAGGGGCTGGTTTAGCTCTCTCGGCTAAATCGCTGGCTTTTAAAGCAGACCAAGCAGGCCAGCAGCACGGTTCGATTCCCGTACCAGCCTCCCCGGACAGGCGCCGGAATGTGGCGACTAGGGGCTTTTCACAGTAACTTCATTGACGCCTACTCGTGACAATAAGCGATTTTCATTTAATTTCATTTCATTTCAACACTGAAGATAATTTTGTTGGTTTACTGATTATGCCTCTCTGTGATGTATTGATTTGACCATTAAGAACTCATTTTACTTATGATGAGAAAGATCATCACATTTGAAACATATTTGTCAACAAATGGTATGCGAAACGCAAATTATGCATGTATATAAGTACCATTTCCCTTCCTTAACTCTATCTTGTTAATATTTGTTCAACTAGATTCAAATTTGCAATATTTGCTTTCCACACTGACATTACAATGTATTCAAAATGATCATGTTTACTTATCTTTATGCTCCTCCCCGCTCCCAGAATCAAATACCAAGATTGGAGAAAATACATTTGAACTTCAAAACCTTTCTTTACTTCTGTGCAAAGGTTATGATACATCCCACGTCAGGATACATTCGGCATATTGGATAGCATGGAGTGAAGACAAAGCAGTGAGGGGTTGGCAGACGAATCAAACTGAAGACTTTATGAACATATAAATGAGGACGGACAGGAACCTGTCCTATATAACTGCCATGCCTGAGGCCTCACAATCTACCCATTCTGCACCTCAGCTGACAGTCATTGAGATCTGTAAACTGGAGTGGATTACTTTTATAATCTTCAAGCCATCCATTCTCAGTCTTTTTTTTTGTTAAATCATACACAGATATAGAGCTTGCATTAGAGATTTAATGATTGCAAGATCTTTACAGCTGGTTTATTGAGAACTGGAACAAATGTGTAGACCATTTGCTCAAATCTGTACTGCTATTAATAAGCGTAGTTAAATCCTCGGAAATTTAATGTATAGTATGTGATGTAGAAACTTAATTTGTTCGATCATTTTTAATAGCTATAAACATTTTTGTTTGGCTGTGGCAGCTGGAAAGCGCTCATGGTGTTGTGTGACACGCAGAGCGATATGTCATGCATGTGTTAATGCATAACAGTGGGGATCTGTTTTATCAAGACTGCATCATATGCCACAGTGCTGTGGGAATTATTAATGTTCCCTGGGAGGTTTCTTTGAACAGTAAACAGGAACTGCTTGGCAGGTTAATCTGCTTATTGTAGAATAAATGTGAGGCCGTATCATTGTGCTCATTGCTGAGTCTTCTGATTTCTGGACGTTTTTTCCCCCCCTTAATTCAGATCAAAAGTCAGGTCAAATCAATTTACCTTGAAAACAAAATAATTGTTCATTGTCAAAAAACTGAAATTTTACTTGGATTTGATCAGAAAAATAAATATGAGAGATGCGGATATTTTCCAATGTCTCATCCTGTTCAGCAAATCAATTATGGAAAGGCAACAATAAATGCCTCCAATTCTCTTTATGTGAAACGTAATGAGAGTGCACTTTCCCAAAGGAACTTTATTGGGCCATGTGATGTGTCACTAATAAGTGCATGTTCTACGTCAAGGCTGCCATGTGTGAGTCGCTGGCAAGGGATGCTTTCTAGTGTTAACTTTTAAAAATTTGTTCATGGGATGTGGTTAGCCAGCATTTATTGCCCATTACTACGCTCTCGAGAAGGTGGTGCTGAGCCACCGAGGTAGGTACACTCACAGTGCTGTTAGGAAGGGAATTCCAGGGCAGCATGCTGGCGCAGTAGTGAGCACTGCTGTCTACGGCACTAAGGACCCAGGTCCGATCCCGGCCCTGGGTCACTGTCTGTGTGGAGTTTGCACATTCTCTCCATGTCTGCGTGTTTTATCCTGACTGTTACTCCGAAAGAGTTAGAAGGAAACAAAATCACTTCTACGTCCAGAGTAACAATTTAAACACGCAGACCCAGTCTCACACGGGACACCCCCCCACATATACGACCCCTCAGTGGACCCCCCCCCCCCCCCCACTGCCCTTACTGATCTGACTCTCCCCCTCCACACACGGCCTGACCTCGCCCCCGGCCCCCCTCCACCCCCCCAACCACTGCCGATCTGAACCCCTCTGGTCCAATTCTCCCTCCAGTTCCACCACCCCGCGCCCCGAAACAACATGGCATCCCAGTCTGACCGCGTCCACCCCCCAGTATAATCCCTGCCCTCCCTCAGCAATCTGACCCACGACCTCCAGTCCAACCCAATCCCTCTTCTCCCGGACTGACCATGCCCCACCTCCGATCTGAACCCCCCCCCCATCCCAGACTTTCCATCGCCCTATAGTCCTACCCCCCCACGCTCCCCAACTTCTCGGCCTGACCCTCTCCACCGACCTGACCTACCCCTCCCGGTCCAAGCACCCCCTTTGCCCCTGGTCCGATGCCCCCCTCACAGTTTGATCCCCCCTCTTCTCCTTCCGAATTCGAACTACGAATCTTCGAAACTTACCTTCTCCCTTTATATTGTCCATTTGAACACCTTTACAGCAGCAAGTGCTGTAAAAAGGGGGCACTTCTTTCCTCCCTGTGCCCTGTTACTCCTCACTGATGCAATTGGGGGCGTGCTTCATTGCTCCTGTCTCAGCCAGTTGATGGAGGAAAGTTGGGTGAGGTAGGAGCTTTGCAATTTCAATGTGGGTAATTCTGTCGAGAGTGGCAATCCGCCAAAGATTGCCACTCTGTGGAAGTTAAGGGCCAAGATCTCGAGCGATGAGTTAGAGTGTGTTCTGTCATGTGCCTGCAGCATCGAACTGAATATGGTAAGTCTCCATTCAACCTTGTCCGATTCAACGTTGTTTCGTTTTACGTCCGTAGGTTAATGGGCAAATAATGGCGTTTAGTGTCCTGAGAATCATTTTGATGTTCTTTCCTCTGTGACCTATTTGGCATCATTTTGGAGCTGTTTCTCCTGCTCTCTAACTCTCCTACACCTGACCTCTTTCTGTGCCTGACCTCTGCTTTGCACACCCTCCGACATCTGAACTCTTCCTATGCCTGACAGGTTCGGAAGAGGTGAGAGGTTGATTCGGAGAGCGGGAATTTCAGTGAGTGGGTGGGCCAGGAAGCAGAGATTCCACAAGTTGGAGCGTTGGGGAAGGGAAGGATCTGCACCGACCAGGAGGGTCAGGGTGCAGGAATTTTGGGAAGCAGTACCGACAGCGAGTGGGAAGTTTATGTGAAGATAAAGTAAAAATTTTCTTCGAAATTTTAAAATTTATTTTATTTTAAATGTTATTCCATTTACCATTATATAAATTCAGCAAAGTATTTCAACTTACATGGTACAGCAGAATGCTTTGTTTTCTGTCTCTGAGAATGCCCGATTGGACTTATCTCAAGTTTTAACATTGACTCAAGATCGAAGTAATGAATGTAAAAACTTAAAAAGCTACACAAGGAATTGACTGGTCTGTAGATTAATGATTTGCAGTAATTGTGACATTGTTTAAAGTCAGGAAATGCATTTGATGTACTTCTTAGCAAATGGGAGCAATTACAAAATGTTTGTAATAAGGGCAAGGGCTTCCGCAATTTCTACAGCCCTAAGTCTACTTATTTGGGGGAACCTTCAAATGTAAGCTGGAAATATTCGTCAAACTTTCATTCTTGTGCAACTGACCATCCAAATGTTACACTCACTCGCTGGTCATGTCAGCAAGAAGACCTCAGCTAATTTGAGTTTGAACTTCATTTACATCTTGCCGGTGAGTTGCACACGTTGACCGAACTTAGATGATGAGCTGACCTCCGAGTAAATTCTGGTGGCGAAGGGAGAATGTATGTAGACAGGTGATTTGGGGGGTGGGGGGAGACAGAAGGGGGAGGGGCGCTGGAGAAGTGCAACTTTGGCTGGAAATCGAGGTCAGAATCTTTTCATTGTTGAGCTGGATGTTCTGTTTTGGAAGGTAGAACCAATTCACCTCTGAGGTTATTTCACCAGATCCCGGGCGGAATTCAACTAAAGCAGTTCCAAGAGTTTGGTGGCGTGTTTCCCACCAGCTTTTTGAGTGAGATCCACACTGGTCCTCACCCACACAGTCATTTTTTGGGGCCTTGGGGAGTTAAACTCATCGGCGAGACCGGCTGCTCAGAGATCAGGCTGCCATTTTGAAAAGGAGCCACAATTTCGAAGTGAGCTTGAGGGTCCCTCACAACCCCAACCATGAGTAATGCTACTCCCTACAGACATGGGCATTACCCTCACCCCGGGTGAGGTCACCCGCTATGGGGTTGTTTAGGGCCCACCCCTTTTTAGGCCCCCGCGCCCCCGTTTTGCCACTCCACTCAAGGGCCCCATGCTTCACCCATCCAACCTATGAGACCCCTACATACGTGCCCTTCACCCCTCCTACACTTCATACCCCCCCGCATCCCCTATTTCTTCTTTTTGATCTGTACTTTTCATTCACGATTTCTTGTTCTTTTCGTGATTTTTAAGTTTTGCATCACTCAGCCTCTCTGCAGTTTGGCCTCTGAGCATGCCTTGCTGTGCAAATTCCTTACAGTACTCTTCAAATTTGTTTAGTATCGTTTGTAAGCTGTTTCTGTCTTCACCTTTTGAGTATTTAAATCCATTATAAACTTTCGTAGCTTCATGTCCTTCGATGAGAATTGCTATTTTAATTTTGTCTGAGGCTGCTTCTGCATCATATGCTATGATACCGTAATCGAACCATTGTTTAAACATTTTCCAGACACTTTTTACATTTCCAGTCGTGTCCAGCTGAAGTGTGAATCCAAGGCACTTCCTCCCATCAGCGATGTCTTCCCAAGTCGAATGTCCAGTAGGAGATTTCCATGCCATTTTGTTCTTTCTGTGTCTGCCACTGAGTTGTCGTGTAGTAAGCGTCTGAAGCCACTCCTGGGTACCATGTGTTGTTCCTCGTGACTTAATAAAGCTCGTAGTCTCAAATGTGGAGAAGATGCTTTATTGTGAATTCGTTCTCTCTTCAGACCGTTACCTACGGCTACCTCAAGTGCTACTAGCTGGCGTGTCTATGTCCTGTTACAAGTTCTGCCTTCTGTGAAGTGTGTCCTCACTTCCTGTCCCGGTCTATTTATATGGCTCTCCCGTGCTCCCTCTAGTGTTTGCTCAGTTGTATTGCATCTAGTTAACTTGTGATCACCACAATGGGCATGGCCGTTCTCAGGCCATTGGCAGTGCTACCCTGGCACCCAAACACCCGGCCAGCTGGTGATTGCACCAGGGGACCTGGCAGTGCCTAGGCTGGCAGTGCCAAAGCGCCCAGGTGAAAGGGAGCATGCCATGGTACCACTCTGGCCTGGGAGACCCCCCACCATTTTCCGCTATGTCTGGTCCATGTGGAGCCCTGGTGAGGTCTCCCATGCACAGCTGTTAAGTCCTGGGCACCGGGAGAATCTGGCGAATGCATATTTAATGAACCTATGAAAATGCTTATCTGCACCCAGATCATAACATTTCACAAAGTTCGGTTGAATCTCATGAGGCATTTCGAGCATTGCAATTTAGTGGCTTCGTCCAGACACCTAGTCGGACACGACAAGGTCGCTAACTTGCGTCCCCCATGAAAGTGTTCAAAGAAGAAACGGGGAATTCTCCTGATCAACATGCGGCATGGTGGCACAGTGGTTGGCGCTGCTGCCTCACAGCTCCAGGGACCCGGATCCAATTCCAGCCTCGGGTCCCTACCTGTGTGGAATTTGCACTTGCTCCCCGTGTCTGCATGGGTTTCCTCCGGGTGCTCCAGTTTCCTCCCACAGTCCAAAGACGTGCAGGTTGGGTGGATTGGCCTAAGTAATAAATTGCTTCTTAGTGTCCAACGATGAGGTAGGGCTATGGGGTTACAGGAATAGGGCAAGGGAGTGAGTCTCGGTAAGGTGCTCTTTCAGAGGGTTGGTGTAGGCTCAATGGGCCAAATGGCCTGCTTCTACACTAGGGATTTTATGAATATGCATTTATTTCTCGACTAAACCAAAACAAGTCCATTCACTCACTGCTGCACCACTTTCCCCTGTACATCAGTGATACTATTTCAAAAGCACTTCATTGGCTGGAAAGTGGTTGAGGTCATTAAGGTCACTTCAATATACGTTTTTCTCTTTGCTTGCCTGGAAGACAATACTGAAAGATAATTAATTGAAAAGCATTTTGTGGCTATTTTGAGGCTCTGTAAAGAGGTATAAGTTATGGAATAATATTGGGTGTCAACTAATATTGTGTGAAATTAACATTTGATTAACTTTTGGTAACACTCACGTATATACATTGCCAATGTTTGTGCTGAAGTTTTTTACAAACCAGCAGTGGACTGCTGAAAACTCTCAAGTGGTAATTTATGGTAAATAAAGCTCTTTCATATTTACTGTCTATTTTAGCAACATTTCCTCGGTCATCTTGCGAATATTCAAATTCCTGTGAGAACAAACTGTTCCTGTGTGACAAACTAAAGTATTGAACTAATTTCAGATATTCCAGATCAAAGACACAATAAATGCTGCAAAATGTACTCTGTACAGTTTTTTTTCCGAACACTTCCTAAGTTTTCTCAGTTAAACAGAAAAAAATGACATTTACCAAAACAAGCTCCAGAACCATTCTCGGAGATATTCAACCCTAAATATGTTTGTTAAAATGCAAAAGATTAACGTTACATATTTTAACATTTTAACCTATTTTATTCTGTTTTTTTTCCAAAATTGTATATTGTGTTCATGGACACGAGGGGAAACGCAAGGTAATTGCAAAGAGTCAGCATGGTTTGTGAAAGGGAAATCATGTTTAACTAATTTTTGAAGTTCTTTGGAGGGGTAATGTGTGCTGTCGATAAAGGGGAGCCTGTAGACGTACTGTACTTGGATTTCCAGAAAACACTTGTCATATCAAAAGTTATTGCAGTAAATAAAAGCTCATGGTTTAGGGGGTAAAATCTGAGCATGGATATAAGATTGGCTATCTGGCAGAACAGTCTGACAGATGGGCAGTATGGCGGCACAGTGGTTAGCACTGCTGCCTCACCACTGCCTTTCCGACCTCGGGTGACTGTGTGGAGTTTGCACTTTCTCCCCGTGTCTGTGTGGGTTTCCTCCAGGTGCTCCTGTTACCTCCCACAGTCCAAAGGTGTGCAGGTTAGGTGGATTGGCCATGCTAAATTGCCCCTTAGTATCCAAAGGTTGGGTGGGGATACAGGGCTTGAGCGGCGATTGGACCTAGGCAGGGTGCTCTTTCGAGGGGTCAGCGCAGACCTGATGGGCCAAATGACCTCCTTCTGCATTACAGGGATTCTATGCATTATTCGATGCATAAATGGATATTTTTCTGATAGGCAGGATGTGACAAGTGGGGTCTTTAATGGTGTCTCAGCATTTTACAATTTCTATCCACGACTTATATTAGAGGAGTGAAGGCACGGCAGCTAAATTTGCAGATAACACAAAGATAGGTAGGAAAATATGTTGTGACGAGGCCATAAGGAGGTTGCAGGTGGATATAAGTTTTGTATGGGGAAAAACCTGGCAGAAGGAGTATACTGTGGGAAAATGTGAAGCTGTTTGCTTTGGCAGGAAGAATAATAAAGCAGAGTATTACTTAAATGGAGAACGGCTGCAGAATTCCGAGGTGCAGAGGGGGTCTAGGTGTTCTGGTGCATGAATCATAAAAGTTAATATGCAGGTACAGCAAGTAATTAATAAAGCTAATGGAATGCTATCCTTTATTACAAGAGGAATTAAGGGGAAACGTAAGGATGTTATGCCTCAATTATACAGGGCATTGGTGGGACCACATCTTTTTTTTAAATTTAGAGTACCCAATTCATTTTTTTTTCCAATTAAGAGGCAATTTAGCGTGGCCAATCCACCTAGCCTGCACAACTTTGGGTTGTGGGGACAAGACCTACGCAAACACGGGGAGAATGTGCAAACTCCACACAGACAGTGACCCAGAGCTGGAATCGAACCTGGGACCTCGGCGCCATGAGGCATCAGGGCTAACCCACTGCGCCACCGTGCTGCCCCCGTGGGACCACATTTTGAATACTGTGCGCCATTTTGGTCTCCTTACTTACAAATGCATTGGAGGCTGTTTCCAATGGAATTTGGAAGAGTGAGGGGTGACTTGATTGAAGTGTATGAAATCCTGTATAGGATCGACAAGGTGGATGTGGAAATGATGTTTCCCCTTGTGGATGAGTCCAGAACTAGAGGGCACTGTTTACAAATTTGGGTTCTCCCTCTTCGGACAGGGATGACGAGAATTTTTCGACTCTGAGGGCTGTGCAGTTTGGGAACTTTCTGCCTCGGAAGGTGGTGGAGGCGGGGTCACTGAATATTTTTCAGGTGCATGATGATAGATTCTTGATAGACAAGAGGATCAAAGGTTATAGGGGGTAGACAGATTTTAGCAATTCAAAACACAAACGCATTAGCCATGATCTTATTGAATGGCGGAGCAGGCTCGATAGGACGCATCATACAAGAACAAGACAGTAAGAAATCTTTTCTGTCGGACATGTAGACAGGATGTATGACTCTAAATTCATTGAATTATATATCGGAGAATCAAACATGTGCAAAAATACATCAAAACATTATCATTAAAGAAATAAAAAAAGTTTCCTGATTTTTATCAAGTGTTAATTCAGTTTTGTTAGAAAAATGATATAATCATTCTCCTGATAGCTCTATGATGGTCAGTCTTGGCTCGCAATGGGAGCTGCTGATCACTCTCACACAACACAAATCTGCATGCTACAGGGATTATGTATTCTTCCTGACTAGACCAGAACCGTCCTTAGCAACGTGGGCCCAATGTGAACATGATTCAAAATGGTGCCCATGAATAAGTAATTTTGAGAGAATTGTTCTGTAACAGTAAATACTTATTCTTTCTATGGCTCAACAGTTGGCAACTGTTTTGGGAAAACATTCTACTTATAAAGCTGCTGGATGGATCCACACTTGTCAATACCCTGCAATTAACTGTACATAATCTATGTACTGCCAGCTGTGAGATATCATCAGTTTGTCATGTGTCTGTTTTTGTATGTACTGTCAATAAAAATAGAATTGATCAAAAATATTTTAAAATAACATTTAATGGGCGCGATTTAACTAAATGGGAACATAGCCCCATAGCCAGCGCGTTTAGCCATGTGTTTCATGGCTCTGAGAGGAGCTGGGGGAGGGGATTGGGGTGAAGGGGGGAGTCAAGAAAGTGGGGGGGGGGGGGAGATTGGGCTGCCGTTCAAAATGGCACTCCGATCTGCAAGGAGCCATTCCTGCTCGCAAGATCAGCTTACCAGCAGGAAATCGACTGACGTGTGACCTCGACGGAGAGAAACTCTCTGGGCCAAAAAAAGGCAAAGTGTTGTT
The DNA here is from genome assembly GCF_902713615.1 of Scyliorhinus canicula. Taxonomy (NCBI): domain Eukaryota; kingdom Metazoa; phylum Chordata; class Chondrichthyes; order Carcharhiniformes; family Scyliorhinidae; genus Scyliorhinus; species Scyliorhinus canicula. Next base: position 19,070,658 of record NC_052165.1, on the reverse strand, counting down.
GAATAGCGGGGTGATTCTCGGCACTGCAGCCATTGTGAAACACCCCACCAAACCTTTGTCCGTTGAATCGCTCCCAGGATTTATGTTTCAGGTCAATGATCTTTCTTCGGAACTGAGAAATATCAGGAATAGCCTCTATCCTATCACATCTACACTCAATGTTATGCACCGACACAAGCTCACTCTCAACCCCTCTTCAGCAGCTCATTCTACTTTAAATCTGTCCTGCTTCACAGTTTAATTTCATCCTTCATCTCATCCAATGCTTCAACAAAAAGCTTTTCTTTCACAAGCTTCAAAACTCATGGTAGCAGCGTTTCTCTGGAGCGTAACCTTATTTTACTCTGATGCCATCCATTCTTCTAATCTTACCCCATGCCATTAATTCACTATACGCTCTGATCTTTCCCTCTCTGACCCTGAACAATCTGTGCTCAGCAAAGGCCTCAGCTTAATTTCCTTACACCCCCACCTCAATGAATTCCGAGCGTTGGAAGGCACACAACTCCTGTTCTGGCCTTTGCCTCCCTGCCCACTTCTTTGGCCAATAGTCCAACCCCCTTTGCTCATCTCCAGTGTTCTCCCTCCCTCTGACATCTTACTCTTTTTGATCTTTTCATTGAGAACTGCTGGCATGGTATTGGCTGTCTCAATACCTCTGCTCCCCTTACTCACTCTTGTGTCTCCCCCTAAACCTGTTGCACTCGTCCACTTAGGCCCAACCCCGACATTGCCACCAAACCGACGGACCAGGATGGTGCTGTTGTTTAGCAAGCCAATTTCTGCTATCTAACTAACTGTTCAACTCACCCTATTTCCACTCTCCCTGGACCACAACCCCCACCACCGAATATCAAACTTACATCTCCAGGTCTGTCACTAACCTCATCTGCACTGGAGATGTTCCCTCCATGGCTTCAAATCTCATAGACTCGAACCCTGAACAGGCCGCTTCTACATCCTTCTCAAAATCCACAAACAGGACAATTCCTGACCAACGATTTCTTCCTATCTCAGCTTCTTTCTTCTCCACCTGTCTCTTCCCACCTATCCTTGACTCTTTCAAAACCCTCCACCACTTTAACAGCTTCTGATTTCCTGGCTCGAACCATCATATGTTCATCATGGACTTCTAATCTCTCTATACCTCCACCCCCACCTACATGGTCTGAGGGGGTCTCCTGTTCTACCTTGAATTAAATGCCCAACCAGTCTCCATCAACCACCCTTTCCTCTGCCTACCTGAGTTTGTTCTCATATCGAACATCTTGGTCTTTAACTCCACTCACTTTTTCCAAGTAAATTATGGTGCTATGGGTGCCGGCATGGGTCCCAGCTATGCCTACCTTTTTGTAGGATATGTAAAACATTTTTTGTTCCAGTCCCTCACCTCTTTTCCTGGTACATTGATGATTATGGGTGCCATTTAACAACCTCGTCGTGCCTGGCAAGAATCTGTGGCAACCGGTTAGATTGCGGTGGCAGCCTAAATCAGGAACCTCACCAGGCACCAAGTGGTTTGCGATCTAACCGGCTCGCTCTCATTGACAGATTCCCAAACTCACCTAGACGCAGCAAGAAAACCAATAATCACCAAACAAAGTTAGGTTAGATCACCAAACAAAGCCATTCTCTATCTCATTAATGAGATTGGGGCTGGTTTAGCACAGTGGGCTAAACAACTGGCTTGTAATGCAGAAGAAGGCCAGCAGCGCGGGTTCAATTCCCGTACCAGCCTCCCCGAACAGGCGCCACAATGTGGGGACTAGGGGCTTTCCACAGTAACTTCATTGAAGCCTACTTGTGACAATAAGCGATTATTATTATTACTAGATGGTTGCCCTATGTAACATCCTCTGGGATCTAACTGGCTCCCCAGCGAGAGGTCCCATGAATGATGATTGGCACTGGTCCACACAAATGAGGACCAGGCGGTACAGTACCTGGAGGGTCATCCAAGCCGTAGTCAGGGATAGGGCAGGGTAGCATTCTGGCTCTCTTCTTGGCACCCGGGCACCTTGGTGAAAGTGCTCAGATGTCTTGGTGCCAGGGAGAGATCTAGAGTGCCACCGTGCCATGGGTCAGGTCCTGATGGGAGTGATGCCCATTGGGGAGTGGGGGTATGAAGGGCTGGGTGTGTGAAGGGTGGGAATGAAGTGGCCTCTGGAAGGTTGGGGGGTGAAGGACAGGGGTCCCGGAAAGGGGGAGGATGAACGGGGCGTGGGACGGCCTGAAAAAGGCACCTCAGCGACCCTATAGCGGAGTGTGGGTTAATGCCCATGTATGTGGGGGGGTGACATTGTGGGCCAGTTGTTCCTTGGCCTCAGTGGTGCCCATTGACATGCTGGAATCATACCTGCGACAGTTGTCCGTGTTGCAACTGACAGATGCTAATGCCTTAACATCTCAGCGGCCTGCCACCGGCCCAAGGACAGTGGTGGAATCGTTCTACCAGAATGTGGCCAGGAAACACATTCTTTCCCAGTTACTGACCCAGGCAAATAGTCCTTTCTACCAGCCACAGATCAGCTGGTCACAGATTGGTATTGCCCTTACCAGCCACCTCCTACAGTATTTATGGGCGAATAACGCCAGTTTTCTGTTTCCGGAGTTTCTCATGGGACACTGCCAATATGTACAATATATGAGTGTGTGGAGGACCCACAAGCTCATTTAGAGATCAGTGCACCCTTTCAAAATGGCAGCCTAATCTCAGAGGAGCCGGTCTGACCAGAGAGATGACAAAGTGCCTTTAGATAGCAATCAGGACCTCCCAATGGCCTTTGAGGAGCTCACGGGAAACCTCACTCATTCTCACCCATTGAATCGCACCCTATATCTGTGTCATTTCCTGCTTTTGCCTCGAGTTGCAAAATTTCATCAACTTTGCCTCCAATTTCCATCCTTCTTTCAACTTCATATGACCCACCTCTAACTCTTTGCTTCCCTTCCTTGAATTGTCTGTCTCAATTTCTGGTGAAAGGCAAACAATGAATATTCATTACCAACACACAGAATCCCACACGTGCCTTAACCACACAAGCCCTACTCCCTGTAAGGACACAATTTAACTCTCCGTCTCTGTCACATCTAATCTAATGATCCAATCTTTCATAACTTCTGTCATGTCCCTTTTCCACTCTGGCTGACTGGGCCCTCCAGCATGTCTGTTCCATTTCTAATACTTCTGCTCTCATCCCTTTCCCTTCCTCCCAGAACCAGACTTGGTTACCCTCATATTCAGCTTCTACTGCTGACTTCTATTTAATATTTATCCGCTGCCACTTCAACCAGCTCCAGCCACATCAAACCACACCTTTCAGCATTCTAGAGATTATTCTGTTGGCGATACCCAGGCCCACTCCTCAATCACATCCAATAACCTCTCCCCTTTCTACACCACCTTCCCACGTAAGCACAGGAGATTTAATGGCTATCCTTTCAGTTCCTCTCTCCTCACTGTCCAAGGGCCCAAACACTGTTTCCAGGTAGGCTTCCAATTTGCCTGTATCTGTGTCAATTTGCTATACTGTATATGCTTCTCACACTGTGGCCTGCTCTACATTGGGGAGACATGGATTGAGTAATTGCTTTGAGAAGTGTGCAAGCATGACCCTGAGCTGCTGGTCACCTGTCATTTTAGTTCTCCACTTTGCTCTCATGTGGCCCTCTTTGTCTTTGGCCTCCTGCAGTGTTCCAATGAAGCTCATGGAAGATCACCACATCTTTCAATTCGGCACTTTATAGTCTTCGGCACTCAACATTGAGTTCAATACTCTTTTTTCTTTCTCTTTTCAGGGTTTCTGTTTTCCCTTGTTTTTGCTTTGGGTAACAGCTGTTCATTATTCTGCCATTCACACTTCCTCCAGGCACATCTCTCATTTCTTTACTTGTTCCTTTCGTGCTGCATCACCAACTTTTTTATTTATTCTCTCCTATTTCCCACCCTGTCGTGGACTTTCTGTTTTGTTCATTATCCATCCTGCTCACTTTGCTTTCAATCTATTATAGTTCTACTTTTTCCAGTTCTGATGAAAGTTCTTCGACAGTTTGTTTTTATTTCAGGTTTCCAACATCTGCAGTATTTTACAATTATGTTGAGGTGCAAGTTGCACGTGCAGTGATGTATTGTAAGGTAGTGATTGAATCAAAGAGGTCTCCTGCCAACATAAACATGAGTGTGCTGCACGAACAGTCTTCAATTTCAAAAGGGTGTTGAGAACACATAACTGATAAGAATTACAAGTGGATTCTCTACACTGTTTGTGGGCTGATCTGTCGGCTTTGCTGACAGGAGCCCTTCAATAATAACTTACAGTATGTCATTACAATGCTGTGCATGGGAGAAAATTGGAAACTGAAAACTCAAAGTGCAATAAGACCTTAAGGGAAGTGATGTGAGCTTCAGATATGAAGCCACCAGCTGCTGGACGTTTGGGCGGTAAGTCCCAAATGTGCTGATTAGACTTCATGTTCACATTCTAATGTCATTGCTGAAATAATGAGGCACGACTGTTGGAGTACAAATGCATTCTTGAGATTACAGCAAAGAGTGTGAAGGAGATTGTTCTCAGCTATAGGGGGGGGGGGAGTTTTCCGTGCACCCATATGGCATGTTTCTTGGTGGCGGGGGTACACGGGAGGTAACTCAATGGGATTTCCCATTGAATCTACCCCACGCCATTTGGAACCCATGGCGGGGCTTCGCCATTGGTGGGACCAGAAGATCCTGCTGGCGAGAACATCAGGAAAATCCCGCCTCTCCCCCCATTGCCTTCAAACCAAGGGCCCGTTACAAATGTAAAGTCGGCAAGATTTTCATATTTTGGGACTGTCCCTTTAATTTAGGATGAAATGGAGGCATGAAGGTGATTATGTGACCAGCTCTGAATTCTGCCCAACAACAGGTCTGGCTGGCTTGTTTGTTAAAGGTTAATGTGGGGCCTGGGTTGACTTACTAGGAAGAAGTGGCTGGATGTTCACAACTGTGGACAATGGTGAGAACAGTTATGCTGACTCTGGTTAGACTGTTAGACGCCAAGTCTCACAGGGAAATGTTAGGAATATCAGGTTTTATAAACAATTATGCTTTAGATTACCTGTTTAATTCATTTCTAATTATGGTCATGGGATGCTGCCAAGGACTGCAGTTGTTGCTCATCTCTAGTTTCCCTTGAGAAGGTGCTGGTGAGCCACCTTCTTGATCGGCTGTGGTTCATCTGGTGCAGGTACAGTCAGAGTGCCACTGAGAGGGGAGTCCCAGGATTTTAATCCCATGAACAAATGGCAATATAGTTATAGGAAAGGCAAAATAGTTCCAAGAGAGAATGGAGAAAGGTGGCCGAGAAGATAGCTAATTAGCATTTCAACCTGGATACAAGGCCCATGTGATTCATGTTGCCACGCACATGATCTTTGGGAAGGGAAACATCCACGGAAGTACTTTGTAGTATTGAATTTCTGGATGTCTAAGGTATTGCTGAAACTCACAGACACAAGTCAGTCTACAGCCACCTGAGAGGCTGAGAGCAGGGGATAGAGGCAGCCAATCCTGCAACTGAAGCAAAAGAAATACTTGCTCTGTTGTTCACCAAGCAGAACACAGATGGAAACTTACACTTGGTTGAGGAAACAGAGTACCAGAGGATTTAAAGTGATTTCAACATTTGCCTAGCTTGAAGTACAAGGAATGACCGTCACAGTGAAAGTGAGTTCTGGGATAAGAAGTTACCTGGCTGGAAAAGGAAAATAAGGGAAGCAAGCCTTTGAGAGCTTTGGACTGGTTTCTGGAGAATTAAGTATTTGTTCAAGGAACAATGTAATAATAACTGTGGTTTGGGATTCACCAGGTTAAATTGGGAATTTCTCTTCTGCAGTTTAGGATATAAGTTGCCGACTGAATAATGTTCCAACAAAGTTGCTTTTAGTTTATTTGTTGCAGTAAAAGTCTAAAAAGTTCAAATGTTGACGAGTGATCCTTTCAGTCAGTCAGGCACGAGAAGTTCAAATATCTTTTTTAAAGTTAGGGGTCTCGAAGGGGATTGCAACAAGTCCAAGATCCTGATTTTCTTCACTTCTTTTCTCGAGCTGCTTTCTTATTACCGACCTCATCTGATTCAGCCTGTAATCTGGAGTCACCTATCCTAAATATGATAGCAAGGAACAAGCAGACCGCCATCTCTGAATTGATGTTCATTCCAAATTGGGGAAGGCACATCAATATGTAGCACAGTAGTTAACACCGCTGCCTCACAATGCCATTGACCCGGGTTCAAAACCCGGCCTTAGGTGACTGTCTTGTGTGGAGTTTGCACGTTCTTCCCGTGTCTGTGTGGGTTTCCTCCAGGTGCTCATTAATAGGGTTGGTGTGGACACAATAGGCCAAATGGCCTCCTTCTGCACTGTAGGGATTCTATGCAGTTAAATGTATTTGCCCAGTCTGCTGTTGTCAGACACATAAACCAAATACCTGCATCCACACAGTACAGTGATGCTGTACAGAAGGGCAAGACCCTTATCTGAGTGATGAGGTGGAGATGCCGGCGTAAACCAGAGGATGTAGTTTATTCATGATGTGGAGATGCCGGCGTTGGACTGGGGTGAGCACAGTAAGAAGTCTTACAACACCAGGTTAAAGTCCAACAGGTTTGTTTCAAACACGAGCTTTCGGAGCACTGCTCCTTCCTCAGGTGAATGGAGAGGTATGTTCCAGAAACATTTATACAGACAAAGTCAGAGATGCCAGACAATGCTTGGCTGCTTTTTTGCATCTTTGTAGAAACTTAATGTCAGTGTCTATATGCGCGATCGTCCTGGAGATCCTCTCCACTTTGAGCCGGCAGTTTGCGGTGTCGATGGTAGCCATGATTTTATTTATTTATTGTCTTTCTTACATATACATATATTCCCCCCCCCCATCTTATCCCCCCTTTCCTTACCTTTTCTCCCCTTTGCTTCCCCTTCCCCCCATTTTCTCATTTTAGTCTGCACCTGTACAAGCAGGAATGATCTCCCCAAACTTGTAGCAATTAGAGAGAAACCTCACTTCTCTCCATGGCCAGCAAAGTAATTGCCAGAATCCTTTGAAACTGCTTAGTGCATAATCTGAACCAGGATCTGCTCCCAAAGATTCAGTGCAGTTTCAGAGAAGGTCAAGGAACTACAGACATGGGGCGGGATTCTCTGTCCCACCGCACCATTTCTCTGGTGTGGCGAACCCCCCTTGGCTGCAGGATTCTCCTTTCTGCCAGCTGGCCATTGGGGTTTTCCGTTGAGAAATTCCTGGGCCTGGGTGCGCTGCCGGTGCACCGGAGAATCCAGTCAATGGCGTTTGCAGTTAGACAGCTCCAGGAGAAATGCCAAGAACAAAACATGAATCTCTATACCACGTTTGTTCAAGTGACCAAAGCCTTTGGCATAATCAGCCACGAGGGCTTTTGGAAGGTGCAGGTGAAATTCCTCTGCCCTCCAAAATTCATCGCAATGATTTGGCAGTTCCACGATGGCATTCTCCCCCGTTTCCCGGATGATGGTGATTCTTCAGACCCATCCCCATTCCCAGTTGTCTTCAGGACACTTATGAAGTCTCATTTCATGCCTCCATAAAGATATCACCCAAGGCCAGCAGTTAGACAAGAAAAAGATAGGAACCCAGGATGGATCATTGTCGCATGAACATTAAAGGAGGTGCAGAAGCAGAGGGACTCTGCTGTATATGTGCATAAGTCATGGAAGATGGCAGGGCAGGGTGAGAGAGCAGTTAATAAAGCATATAGTAGCTTCGGCTTTATTAATGGGGGGGTACTGAGTACATGAGTAAGGAGGTCATGTTGAACTTTATAAGACACTAATTAGGCCTCATTTTGAGCACTGCGTCCAGTTCTGGGCACATACCTGAGGAAGGATGTGAGGTTTTGGAGACAGTGCAGAGGCGATTTATAAGAATGATTCCAGGAATAAAGAACTGTAGCTATGAGGATAGACTAGAGAGGTTGGAACTGTTCTCCTTGGAGAAAAGAAAGCTGACGGGAGACTTCATAGAGGTATTCAAGACCCTGAGGGGTATGGACAGGGAGAAACTATTCTCACTCGTGAACTAGAGGGCACAATTTCAAAGTAGTTTGTAGAAGGAATAAAAGTGATGTGAGGAAAGCTTTTTTCAGCCAGGGTCTGGAACGAACTTCCTGAGGTGGTGCTGGAGGCAGGTTCGATCGAGGTATTCAAAGGAGAATTGGATTTCCATCTGAAAATTTAAACAAATGTGGATGGTTATGGGGATAAGGCAGGGGAGTGGGACTAGGTCTAATGTTCTTTCAGACAGCCAATGCAAACTCGATGGGTTGAATGGCCTCCTTCTGCACTGTGATTCTGTGATAACGAAAGGCATTTAAGGGCAGGAGGCGAAATATAATTTTTAGAAATGTGCCGGTTTCACTGTGATAAATAGGAGTGGAATCAGGCTAGAGTAGATGAAATACAGAAGAGCGGATGGTAAAAGGTTTAGTGATCAATTGCGCTGAATGAACAGTGAGCTCAGGAAGGTAAAAACAAGAGAACCATAATCTTGGTCAAAAATGTAAGAAATGGTATTTTTCAGACTATTATGGGATTCTTATGGAGTTAGGGGGCACAGCATGAGAGCCATATGGCAGTAAAGGTGTTTGTCATCTCTCTCTGGAAAAACACTTAAATAGTCACTCGGTGAGGCAAAACATCGATAATGGCCACAAAAAGATAGTGCTCTCAGGGCACCTTGTGGTGCCGTGTTTGTCCTCTTATCTATATGAGTGTCTGGCAGGATCACACCCAGCTTGACATAAACTAAAAGATGACCTCAGCCAAAGTGCTGGAAAGAGGGGAGGTCACACATTGGATACTTGTCCTTTGATCATTGGCCAGAGCTATGTGAACAAGTGATTGACAAATGGTTAAAAATAAAACAGCCCCGAGAAATAAAGTAGATTAACAGATGCTCAGGTGTTAAGGGGACTGCCCTTGTCTATGTCAGGTAACTACCTTCTTCAGATGGAGATGGACTGGGGGAAGAGATTCCTCGCAACCTGGTTTGTTTGAAAAGAAAATGGGGAAAAGAGGAGGGAACAGAACAGGCAAGTGACTACAGCCCCCATTTGCAGAAATCAGTTTCACCCACCATTTGCCCATTGGGGCCAGTGAACCGTCCTCCCTGTCACCCATCAGATGCTTTTCCCGACTATCTAACTTGTGCATTATATTCAAACTGTTGCTTCTTAATAAACAATGTAATTCTCCAATGACCTTGACTGCCTTTTTTAGAGTATGCTGTGATTTCCCAACTCATAATCAGTGCCTTTGACCAGGATGGTCTTGGAAAATAGGTGGGCAGAAACCGGTTTGAAAGCATTCAAAGAAGGTTTACAAGGACAGGTGAACATGGGATTACCTAGTAATGACAAACATTCAGCAATAAAAAAGTATAATTTAAGGTTGTGGGTTGAAGTCCCAGGTCATGCGCACAAAAATCTAGGCTGTCACTCCGCGCTACCCAGAAAGTCCTGCACTGTCAGACATTTGGATAATACATCAAATCAACTCCTCGCCCACCCTCTTGGTTAGCAGTAAAAAATCCATTCCAGAGCATAATTTTGAAGACGAGGAGACAGTTATCCCTTGCGCCTTGGCCAATATTTATTCCTCAATCAGCATCATAAAAACAGATCAATTTTCTTGCATTTCTTAATAGGCCCCATCCTGCGCTCAAATTCACCATTGCAATAGAGCACTCAAAAGGACCCTTGATATACTGGCTCAGAAATCTTCCATGTGGTTCTCTACCAGGATCGACCGCAAACCTACCTTCACTGGTTAACATACGCGTTGCGATTCTTACAGTTCCATGTGCTGTGAGATTGGCGTTATGGTAAACCTTATAAACAAGACCTAGGCCATTTGCTCACAATGCAAACTTGATGCTGAAATAGAATGTCAGGGCAGCATGGTGGCACAGTGGTTAACACTGCTGCCTCACGGTGCCGAGGACCCGGGTTCAATCCCTGCCACAGGTCACTATCCATCTGGAGTTTGCATATTCTCCCCGTGTCTGCGTGGGTCTCACTCCCACAACCCAAAGATGTGCAGGGCAGGTGCATTGTCCACACTAAATTGCCCTTAATTGGAAAAAAAATGATTGGGTACTCGAAATTTAAACAAAAAAACAAAAGAAAGGATGCATCAAATGCATCTTGCAGGATAATGGCCACCTTGATCAGTTTGCTCTGTATATTGCAAAAATCATGAATGGGCCTAAGGCCATTGCTTTCGGCCCTGAAAAGTGTCCAGCCTACTTCAGATTACCCTAGAAGATCAAGGTATCTAAATGAAATAGCAATATGAGTGGTATTTACCACCAACAGGGTGCTGCCGTGGCACCAAAAAGATGTTCTGCCTTGCACACAAAAGAATAATGTGATATATGAATTTCAGTGCCAGTGTGATGCTACATATGTAGGTTGTAAGTCCCAAAGATTGGTCGATCATTCAGACAGCAGGCCCTTTCCGCTGTTCGCAACAGACAAGGAGCATACCGCACCCAACCAGCCCGTGCTCACAAAAGGCCAAACACAGTGTTCAACATTAAATATGATTTAGCGATTGGACAATATTTGCTGAATAATCCTGTGTGTTAAAAATTGCACCAACAAGATTGTCAGCTGGCCTCGCAGTGTGGCACATTTGTGTGTACTGGAAGCCGCATATATTAATACGAGGGCCTAGTTCTTTGCAGACGGAAAAGACAGGTACACACATTGTGCCTTTTTTCATCCAAACAAAATTAGTGAGAGCTATTTGCGGGTTCATTGCTCAGGGCAATGGCTTGACCAATTAGTCAAGCTGCCTGGTTTCAAATTTTCAAACAATGCTTAGCAGTTTACTGTCAATTGTCATCAACTAGTGGATTCTCCATGGCAATCAGAATCCATTTGCCAGTGAATTAACACTCTCTTCCCACACAGCATGAAGTTGTTGCTTCCCCTGACATTGGCATCCGTGCGATTGTCCTGATGGGTGTGTCTTCTTTAGGCGATGCTCAAATTCCCGCTGAACGAAAGCAGAAAAGTTGCCGCGGAGAATCATAATGGCTTGCCAGTTTGGCCCATGAGAACGGTGTCTGTATCCACCTTGGTCGGCATGCATAAACCTCATTTCTGAGGAGGCAGCTGCTGAGGCGCTCCTTCTCATTCTCATTCAGTTTTTTGAAAATAGCTGAACTTTATATTTGGCAGCTGAAGACGAGGGGGTGGGTTAGTGTGGGGTGGGGAGATCTAGGTGACTGTGTTGGGGGGGGTGGGGGGGAGACCTTGGTGAATGTATCAGTTTTGATGTCTGGAAATTGACATTTCAGATGTGTTGACGGTCCTCCAAACTCCAGAGCCTGACAAACTTCTCAAATTTTGACAGATTGACTTGATGCTGCCAATTTGTTTTGTTTAGAATGGTTAATGTACCAATGGACGTGTTGCAGAATTGAGCGGAGGAGGGGTGCCCAGACCTCCCAGGGTGTGACTGCTTCCCCCGCCCCCCTCCCGAAAGGGACAACAGCCCACCCTGGGAGAGATGTGTTTGCTGCTGCGGGGCTGTTTTCATCTCTCTCTCTCTCTCTCACACAGCCAACCCCTCGTGGCTACAATGCGAGTCTGCTGCTGACACTGGCTGCTACCTCCCTCCCCTCCCTCTTTCTTAGGCTGCGAGCAGACATGGCGTCAACACTGCAACCGCTCACACTGGAAAGGGGTAAGGAGGAATCTTCACCAAGTCTCTGCTAAACCCTCCCGCTGCTCTTTTTGTTTTCCTCCCGCAAGAAAAATAAAATTGCAGTGGGGGGGTTTGCTGTGTGATTAAGGAGAGGGATTTCCCTGTACTTTTTCTGCAGCGTTTATGTTCCCTGTAGTGTTCATGGACGAGACTGCCGGAGTGAGGAGAGATTTATTGATGCTGGGGAGCAGTGTTCTGTGTAAATATGTTAAACGTGGAAGAAACCGCGATTGGTCACATCACCACCACCCCAAGACCACATCCTGTTCTCTCTCCGCAAGATTTGGGGGTTGGGGGGGGGGGGGGGGGGTAGGATTAGAGGAGCAGTTTAAAGATGCTTTGCTCAGACTGGCAAGGGGTTGCGGCTGATGGAGGAACGGAGAAGTCTTGCGGGAAACGTTGTGACTTTGCAGTCCCGTGTTTTTTATTTGTTTTGATACATGGGGGCCAGGGAACATCTGGGTTTCAATGTAAATGCTTACCCCCCCCTCCCGAAGTCTATTTCTTTGCGCCAGAAGACGGCTGCCCCTTCCGATTTCACTGGTTTCAATGGGAATTTTTGTTATTTTCAGCTGTAGTCCAACATCTCGCCCCTCGCTGCCCCATTACTCTGGCTGTGGGAGGGGGTGAAATATGTGCAAAGGTTAGCCGGGTGTTCCAGTCTGACAGATGGGGGAAATGGCAAGGAGGAGAAGTAACTTGAGATTGAGGATAAATAAATGGCCACTTTTAATCAGAACTGAATTAAAAAGTGTTGGAGTTGCTGTTTTATGGATGGTTCTCCAACAGCGTGGCACTGTACCACCAACAATAATGACTTGTATTCCTGTCCCACCCTTAACATGTTCTCAGGGCGCATCATAGGAACATCTTTAAGCATAATTTGCGGCAGAGCCTGCCTCCTGTCCTCTGGGACTTCTGTTCCATAGAACCACAGAATCCCTACAGTGCCATTCGGCCCATCGAATCTGCACAGACCCTCCGAAAGAGCACTCTTTCTATGTTCGTTTATTCATGAAAGCCCATGCAAAGCTTTTGTTCAAAAATCTCAAGTGCGTAATATTTTATAAAGAAACAAACTTCTGTGCATACCCAACATCAAAGAGAATTGCCCCTTAACTTGCTCTTTAACCTGTCAATAAAACTGTGAACTAATAACTGCTCTGTGCCTCCCCAACTGATACCTTTTACTTATGGAATTCAGCCAAGCATTCATAAAGTGTTCTTGGGGAAATGTCAACAAATGGTTAGTGAAACTGCTAGAACAGATGCCACACCAACTGGCATGCCAAACAATGCATGTAGCAGAGGCTTCAACTCGTTGACACCAACAGATTGATTTATTTCCATTTTTAAAGGGTTGGAGATTTAAACTTCCTGAGATTATGACATATAAACTGGGCAGCACGGTAGCGCAGTGGGTAGCACTGTTGCTTCACAGCTCCAGGGTCCCAGGTTCGATTCCCGGCTTGGGTCACTGGCTGTGCGGAGTCTGCACGTTCTCCCGTGTTCGCGTGGGTTTCCTCGGGGCGTTCCGGTTTCCTCCCACAAGTCCCGAAAGATGTGCTGTGTACCTGAACAGGTGCCGGAATGTGGCGCTTCAGGGCTTTTCACAGTAAAGTGTTAATGTAAGCCTACTTGTGACAATAAAGATTATTAATTAATTAAACTGACCCTATTGTCCTTCAAGAGTATTTATGTCTACTCCATTGATTCTTGACTCCCACATTGTAGGTTAAGGCCTTTGTAACAGCTAAACAGGGTCTGTTTTAACTCAGCACTTATTTCAAGTCGTCCTATTGAGTTTGAGTTTCCCTCCTGTGTGAATCACACCGCCCTCAACGGCAAACATTGGGGGCAGAATTTTCCGCTCCTGCCAGCAGCGGGAATTGTGTAAGGTCTGGGCACAAAATTTGGCATGATGGCAAAGTTTGCTTTCCGCTGTTGGGAAATTAGTTTGGAATTTTGTCCCTTCAACTTTGGTGGGTTAAAGTGATTCAAGTTTCTTACTGATCTATGTCGAGAACCATATTTGCATTCTATAATTCTCATTAAAAGGCCAACTTATTGGAATTGTATTCCCCTTCCAAATTAAGTTCACTGCCCTTATTAGGATATTTTGTTTCCCAACTGTATATAAGTGGTGCACACCTGGGGAACCCCACTTTATATTGAGATATGGAGACGCTGCTTTTGCCTAATTTTGTGTTTCTGTGAGATTTTGGGTGCTTGTATCATAAGCTGTGCCAAGGCTGGACAGTGAGGCAGACTTGCTGGAGGTAGGAAGGTGGCAGAGAAAAATGTCTGAAGAAGAGAAGGTAGGTGTCCGGGAAAGTGGAGAGAATGAGAGAAGGGGAGGGCATGGTTTGTGGTGTTAATAATAACGCTGGGGGAGAACACCGGTGATAGGAGGGAACAGTTACAGTAAGAGGAGGAAGTGGGATGGGGAATGGTAGGAGATCTGGGATGAGAGTCTGGTAGGTGGAGATCTCATTTGGTGGGTCACGGAGGGGGACGAGACAGGTAAATAAATGGGAAGAAGCAGGGTGAGCATGGTAATGGGTGTTAGCTGTGAGGGTGGGAAAAGGCATATGCAGGTGGATCATAATGGGTTCAAGGGTGACAGAGAGGAATGGTAATATTTGGTGAGCATATGGCAATGGTTTGGAAGTTGGTGGGTGACGCAGGGAAAGGAGAAGGTGTCTGAAAAGTTCAGCGCACCATTTTCTCAGCTGTTCTTAATTACACAGTTGCTCTGAACGTATGAAACCTTGAAGTGGGAGGTGGGTTTGATTATGTGAGTGGAGTTCAAAGTCAGCACAAGTGACTGACTACAGGGACCCCCATTAATAATTTTGAGGCAACCGGATGTCAAAGATGCTCACTTGTCTTCCCCTTGCTATGGCGAAGCTTGTATTACAGCAGGGTTGAACTCAACTAATAGATTGCATAACATCAAGATCCCAGTAAGGTGCTGTGGTCCTGTTTATTTGGTAGTGTGTGCCATCAGTTGCAGTCAGAGGCAGGGATAAAGGGAGGGAGGTGGATGCCTCCAAGGGGCACGGTTGATTGGGGAGAGCCAACTTGCGACACCACATCTCCATCCTCCCGGATGAATGGTCACAGCTGACAAAGGATTGCACAGTTAGTCTTCTATTCTGCCAAGATAATGGTCTGTGTATAGAGTTTCGAGGGTGGTGGAGACCAGCGGAAAAGTGTCCACTTGAGGCTTCTTGCACATGGCTGTCTTCGCCATGGTCTTTGCCAAGAGCAATGTCTAATACATGATTGAGAAGAATACCCACATCTGGTTTTCCAGGGTGTCCTTGATCTGGAAGGAGTAGGGTGCAGATGCCATGGGATTCTCCGGTCTCTGACGCCGAAATGGCGTTCAGCGATTGGCTGGAGATCGGCGGCGCTGCTTTTATAATGCTCCGTCCCCTCTAAAACGGCATACTACGCCGCACGGCCTCGGGACGGCCTCAGGACGTTGCCTGAGGCCCTCCCTGATGCTCCGCCCCCGATGGGCTGAGTTCCCGATGGCGTGGGGCGTGTTAGTATTTTTTTCAGGAACTCGGTCTGCGGGTTGCGGACTAAGTCCAGCGCCATTACATTGGGGGGAGCCGATCCACGGGCTTTGGCAGGGGCTGGGGGCACTGGTGGGAGGTGGTCTGGTGGTGGGTGCCTTGCCAAAGTGGGGCACTATTTGGCAGGTCGGGTCCGCGCGTGGTCGGCGCCATGTTGAATGGCGGGCCGCTGGAAGCCCCGCCGTGCGCATGTGCGGCCATGGACCCTGCAATTCTCCGCCCATATCTGCAGCTCGAGCTGGGGGCTCTACACTGCATGCCTTCTAGCCCTCCACCAGGCAGAGGATCGGTCGCCATTTTGCGCCGTTTATTTGGTCATAAAACGCCACCGTTCCCACGTCGGCGTCAGCACTTCGTCTCAAAATCGGAGAATCCAGCCCCATGTCTTAAAGGGTTTAGCACTCATCTGCTGACTTTGAGATTAAGGGAAACCTATAAAGAACATGCTCACTTAATGTATCAGTTCAATTGGTTCACACATCCACTGATGTATTGATGATGCAGGCTACAGGGAGCTCTGCCCTAGTAATGGCTTTCAGAAGGCCTATTGCCATTTGGTGCAGAGCCGTGAGGAGCAAGGCCATAAGCAGCAAGGTCAAGAGGTCAAGAACACTGTAATAGCAAGCATTGGCCCAATCATAAGTGTATCGCTGGCAGTGCTCTTATACAGGTGTTTTGGAAAGGAATGGGTTTAGCTTGGATAGCCCATCCATAAATGGAAAGGTATTTTTGATTTTTCCATTTGTAAGGAATGGCATCATTTCCCAACCCCCTGGGATTTGATGTACTTCAATTTCTATTAAAAACCCCACAGCAAACTCAAGATAGCATAAAATTAGAGAGTTGGTTTATTAGACACACATAAGCTGCCCCTTGACATTGAGATGAGTAAAAAGCAGTGCCAAAGGCACCCTTGTATGTCCCGGGATGTGGTTGCTCAGATCAAGCTCCTCACTGATGTGTAATTAATGAACGGAAATTTGGAAGATTGCACTTATTCACCCGTTCCGCCACCCAGCGGGAATCACGCCGACTTTCCCACCCACCACTGCACTCCAGAAGGGATAATTCCACCCTGTATTATCTGAAATAGGACAGTACTTGTGCATTCACATCCTGCCGCCACTTTTGAAGACCCTTGGGATCTTCCTGACTCTGCAAAAATCCGAGCCTATGTTTCCATTTGAAAAGTCATGTTACCAGGTGCCTTTTTTTAAATAGCCTTTTCAATTTGTTCTGCCACCTTCAAAGACTTGTGCACATACAGGTGCAAGACTATTCCTTCATTCTATCAGTTATTTAAAATTAAGCAATAATATTAGCAGCAATGGACTTAAATTCATTTGAATTCTCCTTGATCCGATATTCCAATATGCATACATGTTTGCCATTGGCAATTTATTGAAAATATTAAAGGTGACTCTTTCAAAGGTGACAAATGAGTCGTTTTGTGTATCAGCTCAGTTTGGGAACAGTATAATTAGTGCCAGACATGCCCTGTATTGTGAATTTGGCTTTAATCATGTATGCATTGGGGCGGCAAGTTGGCACAGTGGTTAGCACTGCTGCCTCACAGCTCCAGGGCCCTGGGTTCAATGCCGGCCTCAGGTAACTGTCTGTGTGGAGTTTGCACTTTCTCCCCATGTCTGCGTGGGTTTCCTCCGGTTTACTCCCATAGTCCAAAGAAGTGCATGTTAGATGGATTGGCCATGTTACAATTGCCCCTTACTGTCCAATAGATTAGGTGGGGCTACTGGGGTGGAGGCGTGGGTTTAAGTAGGTGCTCTTTCCAACAGGACCAGTGCAGACTTGATGGGCCGAATGGCCTCCTTCTATACTGTAAATTCTATCAAAAAAATATCCTTTAGTTCAGTTTAAAAGCATGATTAGGAGCAAGTCAGTATTTGGGATTTTCCCATGTGAATAATTGTGTATTTGATAATGAAAGGCTAGGGATTAGATCTGCATACTCAGTACAGGTGAGAGGTATTTACCAGTTAGGTATGCAGATTAGAGATTAGATCAGATTGTATAATAGAATACACTTAAACTAAACGTTTATTGTTTGTCAGATTTCTGAGTGGTGCTATTGTGGTACAGTATAGTATAAATACAAGCTGAGGGATACTTCCTGTTGTTCGGAATCCTCCTTGTTTAATCTCCTTAAGAAAAGTCTCCCATAACCATTCTTGACCTCATTTGAGCAAGCCTGCAGGAAATCTCTCCATCTCGACTAATTAATCTCGGGTGGCTCCACTGTAGCAAGCATGCCTCCTGTTCGCCTGAGTAATAAGATACCAATCCCACCTGAATCTGTAATTGTGCCTCCAACCAACCTGATATTTATGTAGTTCTTTTTTTGAAAAGCATTGATGAACATCGCATCAACTCATTTTGCTGTGTGTTGTAGACATTGTAAAGCTTGCTCTTTAATTCTGATTTGAGGCTCATGAATTTTGAAAAACTGTCCTCTTCTCTTTGCTCACTATGCATGTCAAATAGTCTGTTCACGTTTTCTAATCCCTTTGAAGACATCTCTAATAGATGCTCCGTTATCCAGAGGATTCGGAAGATATTTGTCTCAACAAACCTTGTTGACAATCAAACATGTATATCTATTTTTTAAATCTTCAGGATACTGGTCCTTAACTGAATGTGCCGACCTTCCAACGCATACCCACTTGATTGCTGTGATAACAATCTAACGTTGTCCTGTTTTGGAATAGCATTTTGAACTACATTAAACATTTTGAATGAAAATAAAAGTACTGTACATCGGTTGTTTTTATGCTCTTTACATATCTGATTATTCAATAAATTTGAATAGTAGTTTACAGACAAAGTCACGGACTGGCAAATAGTTTAATCTTCTGTCTACCAAAGACAATTAGGCAAGAGCTCAGAGAAAATATCCAGTAAACTGAAATAGAGTCAGGAGAGTTTTCTGTTCATTCCAGTGCGACCAATATTTATTGAGCAGATAGTATGATAGCAGATAGCAGGTTATTTATGAAGGCCCACCCTCTCAACCTTGCCCTCGCTTGAGGTGTGGTAATCCTCAGTTTAAATCACCACCAGTCAGCTCTCCCCCCTCAAAGGGGAAAGCAGCCTACGGTCATCTGGGACTACGGCGACCTTACATTTAGTATGGAGTGTGATGGAAGGAACTGGTGGCATTGCATCCAATGCGAAAAGTGTTGTAAAACCCTAAAAAAGCACACAGTATACCCAGCATGGCCTCACTGATGGCCTGAACAAGGTTAGAAGGTTTTCATTTAATCAACTTCTATTAAAATGCAGCCTTATGTTTGATTACCGACGTTAATAGCACATTGACTGGAGAGATGTCCACTAATAAATAAATAATAACACACACAACTTTTTATTCTACAAAAAGGAGCTCCCATTCAATATGTGCAGCGTTTTATATTTTCCTTTCAGAAATGCATATGTGCTTTATTTTCTTACTCTGCAA
Organism: Scyliorhinus canicula; assembly: GCF_902713615.1. NCBI lineage: Eukaryota > Metazoa > Chordata > Chondrichthyes > Carcharhiniformes > Scyliorhinidae > Scyliorhinus > Scyliorhinus canicula. The sequence goes on along the minus strand of NC_052165.1, from coordinate 19,051,806 downwards.
ATAATGCAGAAATATTTCATACTCCGCAGACCAGTCTTCCCAGGGTTAATCCTTTTCAGGAAGATTTTGTCAACCTTTTCCAAAAGGCAAGAGAATAATATTTAGTTAAGGATGTGGAAGTGTTCTGAAGCTTGTGTGATGAATTACTGTTATAGGTTAGTAATGTCAAGGAAGATTGTGGCACTGAATGCTAAGCCAAGCAAGCTGAGCTGCCTAGAGCTGAAATAAAGACAGAAGATGCTGGAAAAACTCAGCAGGTCTGGCAGCATATGTGAAGAGAGAAACAGTCTGTACGGGCTGAGATTTCCAGCACTTTCTGTTTTCATTTCAGATTTCCAGCCTTCACGGTATTTTGTTTTTGTTTTATAGAACTGAAGGATACTGGCAGTCATTTATTTCCAAGTTTGATATCTTTTTGAGAAGGGTCTGACTTTAAAAAAAAAACATAATTGTCAAAACATTGAAATGTAATTTTGCAAAGTTGTGCTAAGAAGACTAACACAAAATGTAAAAATGGGTAGATTTGAATATTATGACTAAACGATGATCAATCTGAAGTAAGGTTATTAATTTAGATGTTTAAGGTAAAGCGCTAAAAGGAAAAAAATTCAAACAACTGATTGAAGAAATTTTGATTGCAAGAACATTTTTTAGCATGGTATGGGGGCGAACACGGAGGTGGTAAAGAACGAATATTTGTGCTGCCGGCCACAATGCTGGTTTCACAGCTGTATCTGGCCCCTTGACCACATCCCTCGAGGTAGATGGCAGGTGGCCAATTGAGCTTGTTAAAAGCTCATTAAGACCTATTGTCAGACGAACTGGAATTTTCCAGTTGGCCTGGTTACATCAAGCCCCGGCTGAGGCTCCCCAAAAAGTTGTTGAACTGGCGAGACCCCTTATTTGTTACCGTCCAGCTAGGATACCCCAAAATTGTACAAACCTGTGTGAAGAGGGATGACTCGCTCTCTGTGTAGCAACAATGGTTCAATCGAATAAGGTCCCTTTTCCTTTGGATACATTTTCCAGACGCCATAGTTATGTTTAAAAGTTAGCTAATTCAACCAGTTTTTCTTGAGTTACAGTAGAATAAATTTATTAAATACTAAAAAGGTGAGGAGAAATGGTAAAACATACTCATCTACATTCATATGGATTAGAAGTAAGAATTGTGTCCAAAAGTGAGTAAATATTAAATAACAGATTATACAGACCAGTCCTTGCGTTGCGAGTGGATGATGGTGCATTGCGGCTGATGCAGGTTGATTGTAGTAGTTGATTCTTTGGTTCAGGTGTTCTGTAGTTTGGCAGAGAGATCTCAAGTCTATTTCCCGCTGTGATCCTTCTGCTGGCTCATCGACTTTCACAGTTAGAGAGAGAGTGTTTTAGATGTTCCTGCAAAAGCTGGCTATTCTGCAGGGTCCCTGCCTCAGTTACTGTGTCACTTTCAGTGTGATAACTCCCAGCACCTTTTCTTGCCTCACACTCTCACACAGGAAAGGTATGCTGTCACTTCTTCTGTGCCGAGGGGCTTCTATTGGCATTCCAGTCTGAAGAGGCCACCCACCATTCATAACTAGATGGCGAATCTGCCCTCCAGACATTAATTGGCCAAATCTGGGAAAATCCCAGCTGTGTGACTGGTCCCCACACAGTGCCTCTCATATTAGAAATCCAAAAACCCAATAAGATTTTCCTGCCCATAAACTTTGGTGAGGGTGGATTGGTAAATTATATCAAGCGGTTGTCACTGGGCAAGAGTAAACCAGAGACCCACAGTAATGCTCTGGTTACCCAGGTTCAAATCCCGCCACTGCAGGTGGTGAAATTTGAATTAAATGAAGTCTGGAATCAAAAGTCTAATAATGAGCATGAAACCATTGGCGATTGTCGTTAAGAACCCATCTGGTTCACTAATGTCCTTAAGAGAAGGAAATCTGTCATCCTTACCTGGTCTGGCCTACATGTGACTCCAGACCCACAGCAATGTGGCTGACCCTTAAATGCCCCAAGGCAATTAGGGATGGGTAATATATGCTGTTGCAACCTGCGACGGCCACGACCCATGAACGAATAAAAAAGAAATTCAAGGGGGACTGTGTCGTCGGAAAAAATGTGTGGGAGTGAACATAGAACATACAGTGCAGAAGGAAGCCATTCGGCACATCGAGTATGCACCGAACCACTTAAGCCCTCACTTCCGCCCTATCCCAGTAACCCCACCTAACCTGCACGTCTTTGGACTGTGGGAGGAAACCGGAGCACCCGGAGGAAACCCACGCAGACTCGGGGAGAACGTGCAGACTCCGCACAGACAATGACCCAGCGGGGAATCGAACTTGGGACCCTGGTGCTGTGAAGCCACAGTGCTATCCACTGTGCTGCCGTGCTGCCCGAGTGATGTACCAGCTGTTGTAAATCTTTGTCAATGTGAAAAATGGCATTATGGACATTGAGCCAACTTTTTAATAAATTGTTCTCGGGATATAAAAACGCTGGATACTTCCCATCACCAATTACTCCTGAGAAGGTGATGGGAGCCTCGTCAGTCCGTGTGCTATTGGGCAGGAGTCGGTGGTTGCAGGGGAATGGAATTTCCAGGATTTGAACCCTGGAGCAGTGAAGGAACAGTGGTTCCAAGTCAGGATGCTGAGTGGTTTGGACGCAAACATGACGCTCTCATCATCTCCTGCCCTTGTCCTTCTGAGCGGTAGTGGCCATGGGTTTGGAAGGTGATGATGAAGGAGCCTTGGTGAGTTGCTGCAAGATATCTTGTACATGGTGCATACTGCTACTCCTGTACACTGGTGATGGAAGCAGTGACTGTTTATTAATAATAATAATAATAATAATCGCTTATTGTCACAAGTAGGCTTCAATTAAGTTACTGTGAAAAGCCCCTAGTCGCCACATTCCGGTGCCTATTCGGGGAGGCTGGTACAGGAACTGAACCCGCACTGCTGCCTTGTTCTGCATTACAAGCTAGCTGTTTAGCCCACTGTGCTAAACCAGCCCCCAATATGCCCCTAATGTACTGAATGGAGTGAAACCAAACCAGCTGCTTTATTTTCGATGGTGTAGTGCTTCTGTGCACTCATCCAGGCAAATCACACTCATGATTTGTGCCTTGTAGAAGGTGCACTGGGTTTAAGGAGTCCAGAGGTGAGTGACGAAATACAGCATTCCCAGCCTGTGATCTATGCGTGTAGCCACAGTGTTTAAATGGCTGGTCCAGTTCAGCTTTGTGTCCACCAGGATGTTGAAAATGGGAGATTCAGTGATAATATCATTGACTGTCATGGGGAAATGGTTAGATTCTCTCTTGTTGGAGACGGTCATTGCCTGGCACTTGTGTAATTGGGATGTCACTTGCCACTTGGAAGCCCAACTCTGCATATAGTCCAGGTTTTGCTGCATATCGGCTCATACTGTTTCAGTATCTGAGAAGTTATGGGGCGAGATTCTCCGCACTCCCGACGGTGCGGAGAATAGCGTGGCTCGTAAAATTTTACGGCCACGCTGTTCCGACGCCCTCCCGCTATTCTCCCCCCCCCCCCCCCCCACACGCCCGACTCCCAATACGAATCGCTGCCGCCGTTTTTTTACGGCCGGCAGCGATTCTCAGCTGATCGATGGGCCGAGTTCCCAGCCCTTTATGGCTGTTTTTACGAACGGCAAACACACCTGGTCTGGCCGTTCGTAAAAACGGCCGTAAACTCTCGATTTTTAAAACCATGGCACCGATTGGCACGGCAGTACCACGGCCGTGCCAAGGGTGCCATGGGCCCGCGATCGGTGCCCACCGATCGCGGGCAGCGGGCCTGATGCCCGCGCACTATTTGTCCTTCCGCCGCCCCACAGTATCCATTCGCGGGGCGGCTGAGGGGCATCCCGGCCCGCGCATGCGCGGGTTTCGCGCAAATGTGCGATGACGTCATCCGCGTATGCGCGGGTTGGAGTCTTCCAATCCGCGCATGCGCGGCTGACGTCATATGACGCGTCAGCCGGCGCTAACTCTGGCAAGCGGGCTTAACGAAATTCGTTAAGCCCGCGATGCCGGAGTTTACGGCGTCGGGATGCTAGCCCCGACCGGGGACCAGAATCGGTTCCCGGTCGGGAAGGGGGGGCTGGCGTCAAACCCGCCCGGATTTGACGCCAGCCTTACGATTTCTCCCCATATGGGAGAATCTCGCCCATGGTACTTGCACATTGTAAAATCGTCAGCAAGTATCTTCACATCTGCACATAATTTGGAGGGATGGTCAGTGATGAAGCAGAGAATTGGACCGAGCATAATTCCCGGAGGAACTCTTGCAGCGTAAACCTGGGGCTGATTAGCCTCCAGCCATCTTCCTTTGTGCTAAGCATGACTCCAACCAGTGGAGAAATTTCCCCTAATTCCCATTGTCTTCAATTTTGCCCAGATTCCTTGATGCCACACTCCGTCAACTGCTGCCTTAATGTCAAGGGCACTCTTTCTCGCCTCACTTTAGAGGGTTTAGCCCTATTGTCTGTGTTTGTACAAAAGATGGAGGTCTGAATCTGGATGGCCCTGACATAACCCAAAGTGAGCAGGTTGGTGCTGAGTAAATGCCGCTTGATAGTACTGACACCTTCCATCACTCTGCTGGTGATTGAGAGTAGGCTGATGGGGCAGTAATTGGCTGGGTTGGATTTCTTCCTGCTTTTTGTGGAAAGGACATCCCTGGGCAATTTTTCTCCACTGATGGGCAGGTGCCTGTGTTGTATCTGTGCATTACTGGAACAGCTTGACTAAGGGTTCATCTAGTTCTAAGTGCATGTCTTCAGTACAACAGCAGGGATGATGTCAGGGCCTGTAACCTTTGGTGTATCTGGTGTCTTCAGCTGTTCCTTAATATCTGGTAATTCTTGGGCTATGGGCATCAATAGCAATGCCGGTATTTACTGCTCTTTCCTAGTTGTCCTTATGAGGATGTGGAGAGCCATTTTTTGAATCATTGCAGAGGCGTGAATGTCCACCGACAGTTTATGAGATAGGGAGTCCTTTGACCCAGTGATGATGAAATAATGGTGGGTGTTGCATACCCTTGGAGAGGGTCCGGTGGAAGTTTTATTTCGAGAAAGGAACCAGGGGTGAGGGAGTTCAGTTACGTGAATGGGTGGAAGAAGCTCCTTTGGTGAAGGTTCAGGAGAGATTGAATTGAGCTGCTCAAAAATCTGTACATTTTAACCGATTAAATATTGGAAAAGCCTTTCACTGCTGGTGGCTTTGTTAATCAGAGGACACACATTCAGGGGAACTGGGAAGGAAAACAAGAGTGAGGCTTCGGAACATTTGTTCACGCAACAAGTTATCTGAAAAGGTGGAGGAAGCAGATTCAAGAGTGGCTTTCAAAATAAAATTGGATATCTGCATCTAATGTTAATGAATAACATTAGGGGAAAGACCAAACAAGTGGTACTAATTGGATAGTTTCTTCAAAGAGGCAGCACAGGCAGGGTGAATGGACCTCTGTGCAGTAACACAATGGGGAGGATTTACCAGCTCTTCACGCCGGCAGGAATTTCCGGTCTCAGGCCGGCCCACGGGTTTCCCGGCAACGAGGGGTACAGTCAATGGGAAATAGCGCTGACAAGCGCAGAACCAGCAGACCCCCCTGGTGGGCCGCTTCCGCTACTGAAAACCGCACGGTGGGGTGGTCTGTAAGTCCTACCCAATGTGTGTGACGTGGATGGGAATTCGGACGTAGTGGTCTTTCCCTAAGCCTACTGTCCTCACCGTTTAAGAGAAAATGCTAGTAAATCTCAGCAGGTCTGGCAGCATCTGTAAGGAGAGAAAAGAACTAACGTTTCGAGTCCAGACGATCCTTTGTCAAAGCTTTTCTTTATCGTTTCTAGGTTATAGAGATTGCAGGTTTGGGAGGTGATATCGAAGAAGCTTTGCTGACATGTGAAATGCATCCTGTAAATAATACATACTGCAGTGAGCTTTACCAGTGGCAGAGGGAGTGAACATTTAACATGGGGCTGGGCTGTCGATCAAGCAGATTGCTTGGTGTATAAAGCGTTCAGAACAAAAGTTCAATTATTAATAGAATTATGTAAATATCGTTAATAGCTTTGAAAATGTAGTTCCTTTTAAATTCTGTTAGGAAATGAAACAAATTCCTGTGCTTACATGTCGAGGGGGCTTGTAGGAGAAATAACCTTCCACTATTAAACACCTATTATTATGCAGACTGGATCCAGGCAAAAGCTTAAAAACTGCAAATGTTGGAAATGCACCAATTGACTATTCTGTCTAATTGCTGATGGAAAAGATTCAATCCCAGTCCTGGCTTTTGAGACGTAATAGACACAAAAGACGACTCACCGGTAAATTAAACTATGCTGTCGTGCTGTAAGCATTTGGTTTCGTGAAAACATTCCATTAGGTTTTAATTGCTAAGATATGGGTATTTTGAGGTTCATTGGCAACCCCATCATAACAGGTGACTGTCGGAGGTCAATGTTGTCGTATAAGGTTTGAATTTTCATTGATTTTCATTCACCATGTGTATAATAGTAATTTGTAAATTTTGAGATTTTAGTATAGTAGCATGGAAATGTTTACAGAGGGTTAAGTGTTCAAATATCAATAGATCTGTGGAAGTGTCAGAAGGAAAATGCACATTTATTGCAACTATACTGTTGTCTATCATGAAATATGCAACAAAAAGTCTTGAAATGTATTTTATTAGGGGTTCGTTTTTAATTGCCATCTATGCTTGCAAAATATAAGAGAATAAAGGATTTTGTTTGCAATAGGAACAAATTAGAACCACTCTTCAAAGTACTATTACAGACTTCAACTTATGCATCACACACAAGTGTAAAAATGATCAACATAATTTATCCTTCCATTTTTAAATGGGACAGCATTTCAAAATAGCATAATAAGCAAAATGCTGGAATCTGAAACAAGAACAGAGGTCGTGGGAAAGCTCAGTAAGTCTGCCAGCATCTATCAGGTGAAAAACAGAGTTCACATTCTGAGTCTTTTGACTCGTCATCGGAACTAAAAGGTAAAACTGCAACAAAAAGTAGCCATTTTAAAAACAAAAGACAGATGTCCTGCTGTAAGAGGGGGAGGAGGGTGTTTGAATTGAGGCAATGCATGAATGGAATATTAAAAAGAAAGAAAGGGGGATTTAAGATGGAGAAGAAAGGTCACGATCTGAAAATGCTGAACTCAACGTTGAGCTTGCGCTAGGTTTCACTGCAACATGGCAGCCGGCCAAGGGCAGACATGTGGGCATGAGGGCAAGGTGCTTAGTTAGAATGACACGCAACAGGATGGTTGGGGTCATGCATGCAGGCTGAGTGAAGGTGTTCCGGAAAGTGTTCACCTGGTCTACGTTTAGTCGCCCCAATGTAGAGGAGATCGCATTGGGAGAAGCGAATACAATAGACCAAATTGAAGGAAGTACAAGTGAAACGCTGCTTAACCTGAGAGGAATGTTTGGGGCCTTGAACGACGAGGAAGGAGAAGGTAAAGGGACAGGTGTTGCACCTTCTGTGATTCGACATATTATGGCTGGGTGACAGAAAAGACAATGCTCAAGATGCAAATGGGAAATGTAGTTTCCCTTGTGTTATGAATGTGGAACTTTATATTCAGAATTTCCTGAATGGAGGATGGTGAAATCGTACCCGGCGATGGACCGTGTGATTTGGTTGTCATGGGGCAAGAGGCTGCTTTTTGAAAAATGATTTCTGTTTCACACCTTCATGCAAGAAAGGCAGTTAGTTTTCTGATTCAGCGATTCTGAGATGGGTACAGTAACAGTTGCCACTGCTGTTACTGGCTACCAAGCAGAATGATGGTAGAAAATGATTCTCTGTAAAAGAGATGGGACTTTGGAGATTTAAATAGCCAGAAATCAGCTGATGCTCCCTTGCTGCTGTAGGTCTATTGGGGAGATTCAAAAAACAGAGTGAAGTGACTCTTATAGAACACTGGAAGACTTGCCCTGGTGTGGTAAGGAGAAGGGAGTCTGTCAACAAGTTGAGAAAGGTTTGGACTTAAATCTCCAAGGCTACACGTCTACTGGGAGTGTGGGGTAATATGCAAGTGGATTGTATATTGGTTGTGTTAATTATTTACTAGGGAAGTACCTCTTACAGACCTACTAACTTTACATAAATAGGAGGCAAAATAATTGAATGAAGCATCTGGAGTAATGATGATTATGTATAATAATCTAGTAATTATTATGTGTATAATAATCTAGTAATTAGCAACCAGCAGAACTTCATAAAAAGATGCTGCCTGACCAGCCTCATTGAACTTTCCCAAGGCCATGACATCCCAAGAAAACATTATGATTGGAGTACCAAGACTTTCAGAGAGCATTTAACAATGTTCCTTGTAGAAGACTGCTACATATGTCAAGAATTCAAATGAAAACCTAGAGATTGCTAGCATCCTGGACGAAGTAACAGCTACCATGTTGCAACTTGGTGTAAATTCAAGGGGTGCTGCATTTGGATTTCCACCCACAAATGTGGTTGAATGGATGTGCCTTTTGTTAAAAATGCATTTGATCAACTTGTTGCATTAAATGCCATTGATGAAATCCTACGGAAATATGCAATTATTTAAAATAGTGCGTACCAACAAACTTGATACGGATGTTTCCTCCCACGGGAGCGTGATACATGGTGCGATGCTCCATGGATCTAAAAATAGCAAAGAATGCAACGTAGAACAATGTTAACCTCTGCAGGCTAAATTTTTACATTCAAAAGAAGAATTTTGTGTGCAAAGACTCTTAACTAACATTTATACTGTTAGATCAATAGTTTAATTATATTGTACAATTGAATCCTAATGAGATGCATCTGTAGCTGGTAAATACTGCGTGAAATTCATTCATTGCATGAAACAATGTAATTAAACCACATTTTTTGCATTTATAACTCTTGGGAATTGAGATCATTGGCAGATAATAGCATTGACCTTATGAGAGAAACAAAAATTGTGGTGAATTGGATAACATACATTTCACGGTCGGCTTCCTGGAATTTATTGATCTTGAAATACCGAATCTGACTTTTCCAGTTTTAGATGATCACTAAATTGCCTGCTTTATTGTATAACATCCCAGCAATTCACAGCAAGAATTAAAACTTTAATTATTAAAGTAATAAATATATTTTCAGTATCTGGTCAACTGAGTGTCTCCACAATGCTACAGTATTTACCTGTGGTGCTATTTGGCGCAGCTTTAAAATGTATCTTGCATGAGAAAAGAATCATTGGTTTTCCTTTCATAATATGGTACAGTAAGTGTAGATACATTTTCTATATTAGCTTGCATCTTTTGTTTCGGACCTGGTAGTGAATAAGAGAAGAGAAAATGTTGTGAGCATTGCTATGAGATATAGTAAAGTTGGCCTTCATTGCAAGTGGATTTGAGGACAGGAGTAAAGGGTGGTATGGTAGCACAGTGGTTAGCACTGTTACTTCACAGCCCCAGGGTCCCAGGTTCAATTCCTGGCTTGGGTCACTGTCTGTGTGGAGTCTGCACGTTCTCCCCCAGTCTGCGTGGGTTTCCTTCCGGTGCTCCGGTTTCCTCCCATAAGTTCCGAAAGACGTGATTGTAACAATATGTGTATGTAAGGAACACAGAGGGTTAACAACAAGGTAATAATACTTCTCACCATCAGATGGAGAAAAGGAGCAGTCATATAAATATCATGTGACTCCTGGGATTTTGGGAGAAGGTGGTTAGGAGTGAGATAGATTAGTTGCATAGCATAGAGTTCTGTTGTAAGAGATATCGTACAGTTTTATTTAATAACTTATTCCTTGTTGACTGGTTAGAATCTAGAATTTAGTAATGAAAATAAATCTGCTTTGTTCAAAAACTCAGCTTGATATTCTTTATTAACACCACATTCTCAAGACATCCTGATAAGCCAACAGAGAACATGCATAGGAAATTTGAACATTCTGAATGCTCCCTCTGTGTATCCGAACAGGCGCCGGAGTGTGGCAACTGAGGGATTTTCGCAGTAACTTCATTGTAGTGTTAATGTAAGCCTACTTGTGACAATAAAGATTATCAGATTCTTGTTGCTTTTGTGTAGAGCCTTTGTGAGAGCCTCACCTTGACTATTGTGTACAGTTTTGGTCCCATTATCTAAGGAGGGATATGTTTACCATAGAGGGAGTGTAACAGAGATTCACCAGGTTTATCCCTGGGATTGGTTTCTGAGGAGAGGTTGAGGAGACTGGGTCATTATTCCCTAAGGTTTTTAAGAATGAGTGGTGACCTCATTGAAACTCAGCCAAATCAAGTAGGAGAATCACAAGTTAATTATGGATGAGGATGGCTATTTAGCCAACAGCCAGAATGAACTTAGAGTCTCCATTACAGAATACAATTGGCTCTTAAAGGATTCCAGGATGTTAACCTTCCAGATATTGACCCCTCGTTGGGAGGAAGAACACAAACTATAGATAAAATGCTGTTCGTATTTTCAGCTTTGCAACAAATATTTTGGAGGATATAGCTTTTCCGTTTGAAATTTCAGAAACAGTGCATGGATTCTAAACTCGTATTGAATTAAAATGTTGTTCCTGTTATGTTGTGGATTGTGAAGTATCTAATTCCAATTAGATCAAAGGATGTGGCCCAGGAAGGATGCCTGAAAAAGTGGTAAGTCTGAGGATTGAGAGCAATTTTGAACCCAGCAAAGGAGGACGAGAAAACAGATTGAGAAAGGGAAATTGGAATATGAATACAAACTAGCATGGAATATAAATGCTTCTTTAGTTTCCTAAATGGAAAAGATTAGCTCAGACAAATGTGGGATCATTACAGGTCGAGACAGAAAGAACGGGCACATGGCTGAGAAACATTGTCTGTCTTCGCAGAAGAAGATCCCAGAAATACTTGGGTGACCCAGGGACTTGTGAAACTGAGGAACTTAACACAATTGATATTAGTACAGTGCTTGTACCTGAAATGATAACAGGATTAAGGTTGGTAAATCCTCTGGAACAGGTGAGTTTCTTCCCAGAGAGTGGTGAACGTGATGGCAGGAGAAATAATGGATGCATTAATGGTTACCTTTCAAAATGTTATAGAACTTTAGTGCGAAATGGCAAATGTAACCCCACTATTTAAGATGGGAGGAAGAGGGAGAACTGGATGGTCCTTATTCATTAACAGCTAGTATGTAGGTGCAACAAGCAATTAGGAAGGCAAAAGATGTTAGCCATCGTCGCAAGGGGTTTTGAGTACAGGAGTAAAGATGTCTTGTTGCAGTTGTATAGAGCCATGGTGAAACCTCACCTGGGGTATTGTGCACAGTTTTGGTCTCATTATCTAAGGAGGGTTATGTTGCCATAGAGCGACTGTAACAGAGATTCACCAGATTAATCCCTGGGATGGCAGGATTCATTCATGAGGAGAGGTTGAGGAGGCTAGGTCTTTATTCCTTAGGGGCTTGAAGAATGAGTGGTGACCTCATTGAAACTTAAATTCTTACACGGCAAGACAGATGTAGATAAGAGGTTTCCCCTGACTGGCAAGTCTAAAGCCAAGGGACATAGTCTCAGGAGAAGGAGTAATAGGCCGTTTAATCTTTGTTGGTGGTGAATCTTTGGAATTCTGTACCCGAGAGAACTGTGGAAGGTCAATCATTGAGAATGGCTAAAACAGAAGTTGGTAGATTTCTGAAGACTAATGACATTCGGGGCTATGGTGACGGTCCAGAAAAGTGGCTGAGATAGATGATCAGCCATGATCCAGCTAACTGGCAGAACAGACTTGATGGGCCGAAAGGCCTGCTCTTGTTCCTATGTTCAATCTGTTAGTAGGCCTCTTGTCAATGTGGAATGTTATTTGCTTCGCTTGCAAGTTTTACCACCGCAGTATGTCCCTTATGGTTTGGGATTTTAATCCAACGAGAAAAATGTTTTTGCCACGCCTCTAACACTAACGTTTTGATGAATTCTTTCACAGGATATGGGTGTTGCCGATCTGCCTGCATTTATCGACCGTCCCTAATTGCCCCTGAATTGAGTAGTTTGCTAGGCCATTTCGGAAGGTGTTTGCTGAGGGTCTGGCTGCCAAATTTCTTTCCTTTAAAAGGGTTTTCGTAAACCAGCTGGGATTTTTATGACGACCAACAATGTTTTTGTGGTCATCGTTACACTTTAAGTCCAGATTTTCATTGAGTTAAAATTTCAGCATCTGCTACGCTGGGGTTTGAACCAGGTCCCCAGCGCGTTATCCTGGATCTCTGGATTACTAGTCCAGTGACAACTGGCTCCCCATAGCACTTCAGAGTGTTCTCGAACAAAATTTAATACTAGGATGAGCCACATATGGCAAGATTGGGCAGATGATCAAAGCTGATGATCCAAAAGAGCCTCTTACAGGAGGTGTGAGGCTGAGAACTGGGAATCTTGGGTTAGATTCTCTGCCGCCAGTAACAGAGTGGTTCTGTGCACAGAACCGCACGTGCACAGAACCACTCGGCCCATCGGGCCCAGAGAATTGCCGGGGGGCCGCTGCCAACAGCCCCCGACCGGCGCAGCATGATCCCCACCGAAAACCGGCGTCGGAGAATTCCGACCGGGGGGGGGGAGGTCAGAGAATCCGTCCTTCTCTGGTTCCATGAACCGGGAATCACGTGGGTGAGAATTGCTGCTGGTCTTGACAATTGTGACCCTGACTTGGTGGACCTCGCAGTGGGCCAATCGGAATGTTTATCAGAAGGCCACCCCTCCTGCACAATGCAAGACCTACTACCCCACCCCCTGAGAACCGCCCACTGTCCAGGGACCCCCACCAAAGACCCCCAATGAGAGAGACCCTGCCTGAAAACCCATCCCCCCTCTAAGTGAGAGCCCTGTCTGGAAGTCAACGCCCTCCCATAAGAGATCCCTTCCTGGCATCTAGAGAGCAGTCCAGTCAGAGGCAGTGAAAAAATATTGCTGCTTTAAACCTCACCTGTGCAATACACCTGCTGACTAAGGCAGTGGAAGCAGCACCTGAAAATTCCTGGAAAGAGAAAAACAGTCAGCTAGGTTCCAACCCACCTCGGGTCTTTGATCTGTAAGCATTTCATTCATTTCTCTCTGAAATTGCTTCAGGTGGGCTGAGATTGACAGTTTCCACAATCCAGCTTGTCTGCATTGTTTCAGCCATCTCTCTTCATTCTTGAGTGACTTTGAAGTACCCAGCTATGAAACTAATGAAAAGCGCCCAACTGCCTTTGATGTGGTCCAGGAGCTGTCAATCACAGCTAAATGGATCCCCAATTTCTTTCCAAGGTTACCATTCACGACCAACAAAAGTGCCACAAACCAATAAGTCCAATCTCCCATTTACCCTGACTATTTACTACATGCAGAAAATCACTGCATCAGACGTCCACTAGGAATACACAATTTAAAAAAATAATTTACTTTTGAAATTGGTGATTTAAGTTCAGAAATAACTGCAAATGGTTTCCCACATAAAGGCAAGTATTGTCTGGGTCGAAGTCTGAGTTGGAAATTTGACCTGGTTCTCGGGTGCTGATTTTGTGGGTGTTGTCTACAGGGTATGCTGTAACAAACTATTAAAAACGTCCATGGCACTTCCCAAACCCACGATTTCCACCACGTAGACACACAAGGGCAGAAAATGTACAAGAACACCGTAACATACCAGTGGGACATATATCAGTTCCATTCCTCCTACATAAGTGGGCAAAGTCCTAGAACTCTGTGGGAGCACCTTCACCATGTGGACGTCAGTGCTTCAGGAAGAAGGTTCAGCACCACCTTCTGAAGGTTGGCAAGGGATGGGAGCTAAATGTTGCCCAGGTCAGTGATGCCCATGTCTTAAGCACAATTTTTTTTAAGCTCGCGCTCATACCAATTGGGGTCGTGTCTTATGGTTGCAATCAACAATTGTGGTGCAAAATGAGCTCACAACTGATCTCTTTTTCTTGGCTGATTTTATTTTATTTTTCCTATAAATCTAGAGTACCCAATTATTTTTTTTCCAATTAAGGGGCAATTTACAGTGGCCAATCCATCTACCCTGCACATTTTTGGGTTGTGGGGGCAAAACTCATGCAAACACGGGGAGAATGTGCACACTCCACACGGTCAGTGACTCAGAGCCAGAATCGAGCCTGGGACTTCAGCGCTGTGGGGCAGCAGTGCTGACGCTCTGCGCCACTGTGCTGCCCCTCGGCTGATTTTATGATTCAATTCCCTTTCCAGCTCACATAATCACAGACATAAAATCCTCCACAAACTAGTGAAATTGGCTCACAGTTTAGAACATTATATTATTGTGTGCAATAAAATATTGATTCCTATATTTAAGAACAGTAATGTGCTGCAATTTTATTAGCACAACTGAAAATGGGTTTGTCACAGAAAGCAAGCAAATAAGATGATTAGTCTACGATCTGTGCCTAACCTGTTTTTTGCATTGCTAAGAACGACTTGCTGAGCCATTTACTGGTTTCATTGATGTACAGTCGTGAGTTTCTTGGCAAATTAAATAATTTGTGATATTTAAAAGCTTTGAAAAGTTTATTTTTTTAAATAAATTTAGAGTACCCAATTGATTTTTTTTCCAATTAAGGGGCAACTTAACGTGGCCAATCCACCTACCCTGCACATCTTTGGGTTATGGGGGCAAAACCTATGCAAACACAGGGAGAATGTGCAAACTACACACAGACAGTGACCTAGAGCCGGGATAGAACCTGGGACCTCGGTGCAGTGAGGCAGCAGTGCTAACCACTGCGCCACCGTGCTGCCCTAAAAGTTTCTTAATCGTGTCCTTGTACCTAAAAAAAAAGACAAAGCTTAATTTCAAGAAACTCCTTAAAGGGTTGGAAATGGATATAATTGACATTATCTCGCCATGGTGATTGTTCATTCTTGGTTGTGGCTGGGGGTTTTAAGGGCAGGGCCAGCCTCCAGCATACTGTTTGGCACACGAGACCTGGGAGACTCGATTTATGCTGATTGTAGCTTACGCTTAAAGTTCCTTAATGTGTGCACTGATTTTGGCCAAAGTGCACTGGATAAATCAGGACAATCGAACCTAAACTCCACCCCATTATGTTTCGTTTAGGACTTTACAGGTGGCGGTTTCTGTTTCTTCATCAACCCCACCTTTAAAAAAAAAAAAATCTGGTCATTCTGACAGTGCTGTTTGTGGATCCTTGCTGGATGCAATTTGGCTGTCACATTTTCAGCACCAGGACAGTGGTTACATTTCAAAAGTATTTCATTGGCTGCAATGGACTCTGCTCTAGCCGGAGGTCATGAAAGGTGCTATATAAAGGCAATTATTTGTCAAAGATGAGAGCAAATGGCCTCTAGTGTTATACTTGTGCATATTGTAGAGCCCATGCAGGAAAGGAAGGAGGCAATAGCTTATGATTTTCTATTATTTTAGCGGTGCAATGAGAATGCATGTCTTCTAGTACCTGCCAGGCTATTGACATTGAATATGTACTTTTTCTCAAAGTCTATTTGCAAGTCCACATTTTCCGTGGCAGTATGACGACAGTGCATCTGTCAATCATTCTCCCGTGTCTGAACGTTGACTCATCTTCCCGCGACTGTGGTAATTGGTCAGGAGCTTGTCAGCAACCCGCTGATGGAAATAGAACTTGGCCTGTCAGAACCATTTCTTCACAGGCTCTGCACAATTCAGTCTCTGTTGAGCATATTTGTATAGTTTGCTGAAGGGAATGTTATGCAACATTATCCATTTGACCATCCAATTTATGAAAGCAAACTCTCGCATCTTCCGCTGTCAATTCTTAATTTCAATCAGTTGCTCCACAGATTGATTCTCTGTGAATCAGCGCGATGGGCCGAACCCGGCGCCAAAAATGACGCAAATCACTCCGTCCCCCCCCCCCGAAATGTCGCGAATTCTCCATCCGGGAGTGGGCTAGTAGCGGCGAGATGCCATTCGTGACAGCGTCACCCGACACGGACGCTGCGCCACGTGGCGTCACTGCACAAAAGACACGCCCCCCCCCCCCCGGAGACCTGGCAAAATGGCCGCCCACTGCACAGTGCCAAATGAGATCCTAAAACTGCCTGCCCCCTTTCCTCCATATCCCCCCTCCCCCCATATTCCCGTGCCCCATATGGAGGGTTATGGGGGAGGGGGGATATGGGTGGATAAGGGGGAAGGGGGATATGGGGGACGGGAGGTATGGGGGGAAGGGGGGATATAGAGTATGGGGGGATTTGGGGGGAGGGGGGATATAGGGGAAGGGGAGACAGACCCGGCCCATCAGGCAGACGCCACCCCCAAGACGTTCCAGGGTGTCCACGAGCCAGGGACAGAGCTGGAGCA
This sequence comes from Scyliorhinus canicula, assembly GCF_902713615.1. Lineage (NCBI taxonomy): Eukaryota > Metazoa > Chordata > Chondrichthyes > Carcharhiniformes > Scyliorhinidae > Scyliorhinus > Scyliorhinus canicula. The sequence goes on along the minus strand of NC_052165.1, from coordinate 19,035,436 downwards.
CCAGGCGGACGCCGCCTCCAAGACGTTCCAGGGTGTCCACGAGCCAGGGACAGACCCAGAGCACCAGGCGGACGCTGCCCACATCTAGTGCGAGTGCGGTGACGCCGGCGGGCCACACCCAACAACGAGGAGGGCAGCCACAGCAACAGGCCCCCGACACTGACGCCCAGGACACTGACGCCCAGGACACTGACACCCAGGACACTGACGCCCATGACCCGAATGCACAGGACCCGAACACACAGGGCCCGAACACATCGGACACTGACGCACATGACACCCATACATGGGATGGATGGACAGGAATCACTACGCCAGGGGATACCGGACTTCGGATCGGATGAGGAGCACGCCATTACGCCACTGTTATCTCCTACAACCTCCCCCATCGCAGAGACACTCACCTCGGTTGGGCATTTTAGCGATGAGGCATCTGGGGCACTAACTTCTGCATACAAAACAGCCGTGCCGGCAGGTGGAGGCATGAGCAGCTGAGGGGCCGGGCGGTTGGAGGGCAGCCTGCGCACGCAACCATCTACCACCCAGACAGGTCCCAGGTTCCTGGAGTTACCACACCCACCCCATAGACCCGATGCAGGCACGGACCAAGGGACAACTGAAGGGGGTGACGGCCGGCTTGCGGCAGCTGCAGACGAAGGTGGAGGAGTCCACCCGCGTGCAGGAGCAGGTAGTGGTGCCGGTCATGCGTGCCACCCAGTCCTAAACCGCACGGGTGGCATCTGCATGGAGGCAATGGGTGCGACGGTGTCAGACATGGGTCGCAATATGCAAGGTGTGGGGCTTTCCATGCAGATGGCGTCCGTGGCCCAGGACATGGCTGGCCCCTCACAGGCAGCCATGAGCCAGCAGCAGATCGCTGAGGCGCTCAACGCTGTGGCCCAGTCTCAGCAGGCCATGGCCCAGTCTCAGCAGGCCATGGCCCAGTCTCCGCAGGCCATGGCCCAGTCTCAGCAGGCCATGGCCCAGTCTCCGCAGGCCATGGCCCAGTCTCAGCAGGCCATGGCCCAGTCTCAGCAGGCCATGGCCCAGTCTCAGCAGGCCATGGCCCAGTCTCAGCAGGCCATGGCCCAGTCTCAGCAGGCCATGGCCCAGTCTCAGCAGGCCATCGCTGAGGGCATCGGCGCCATTGCCCAGGTGCTGGCCGGCATCGCCCAGACAAAGACAGGGATGGTCAACTCCCTGAGCTCCATGGCTGCAAATTTGCAGACCCTTGTTGATACCAGGGCGGGCCTCCAGGGGCGGGGCTGGGGGGGGGGGGGGGGGCGTCAGGTTCTCGGTTCGTTCGCATCCCCGACCCACGTAGAGGCCCGGGGGCCATCGGGCACCCCGAGGGAGGTGGAGGTGCTGGGGCCCATTCCGGGTCCCACTGTAGGGGAGGTCCCGGAACACAGCAACACCGTGGACTCTTTCCCCCCCCAACCCCCCCGTCCGTCCGTCCCAGGTGCATCTGGTGGGAAATGGGAAGGATAGGATGGCAGCTCACCATCCCAGTCGCCTGAGCTGCAGCCTGGCCCATCTAGGTCGGGCCGCCCCGCCAACGGGGTCCCTAGTCACAGGACAGGAATCACAGGAGTCCACCTCCAGTTCTGCTGTACCATCTGGGGAACCACCTAGGCATAGTCAGAGGGCCCATTAGGCCAAAATTAGACACTGAGTAAGTTGGCACGGGTGAAGGGCACAGATTAATTTCGGGGCTCGGGCACGTGTATGAACTGTTTGTTATTAAAATCACTTTCACACCGACAGAAGCTGCTTTTGTGCTCTGTCTGATGTGTGTGGGGGTGTGAGGTGAGCGCCAGTGTGTGTGTGAGGGGTGATAGAACTTCGGCGTCAGGTGAGTGTGACCCCCCGAGTCACCCTCACCATCCCCCCGGGCAGACGATGGCACCGTGCGCTGCAGTGTCACGGGACGGGCCGCATGCAGGGATAGTCCGGGTGGAGGGTGGTACTGTGGCAATGGGTCAGATATTGTCCAATGATGTAGAGCCCAGAGCTCATCGCAGAGCGGGTTGTCATTATCCTCCATGGCCTGCAATAGATACGCTTCCACCGGCGACCGTGTGAGCCCAGCCCGTTGTTCTGCAGTTGGATGTGCAATGGAGGGGTGGTGTGCGTGCGGGTGGTTGGTGTTCAGTGGGTGGGATGAGGCTGGTTGGGTGGGTGGGATGAGGGTGGTAGGCTGGTGCCATGGTGTGCAGTCTGTGCCCATACTCGGCGATTCCCACGCCCCCCTAGTCTGTGACCGGGCAGCTATCAGCCTGTCCCATGCCCGCTGGCCCAGCCGGTAAAGGTGGGCAGCTTCCTGTCCATGTCCACCCTGTCTGTCCTGAACATTGCCCCCGTCCTCCTCATCTGGGGAGGTCTGTGCCTCGTCTTGCTATTCCTTCCCTTCCCCTTCCTCTGCCTGCAGCACATCGCCCCTCTGCTGGGCTATGTTGTGCAGGACGCAGCAGACCACAATGATGCGGCCGACCCTATCTGACAGGTACTGGAGGGCCCCTCCAGAGCGGTCCAGGCACCTGAAGCGAATCTTCAGCAGCCCAAAGCACCTCTCTATCACACCCCTGGTCGCTGTATGGGCATCGTTGTGGCGGTTCTCCGCGCCAGTCTGTGGCCTCCGTATAGGTGTCATCAGCCATGACTGCAACGGGTAACCCATGTCGCCCAGCCCCTCAGCCGAGGTGGGGGGGTGTCCCTCGAACATGGTGGGATGAAAGATTGCGCCTATGCGAATGAGTCATGTATACTGTCCGGGTATCGGCCGCAGACGTGCAGGATCCTCATGTGGTGGTCACAGATCGTTCATGGAATAGATCCCCTTCCTATTCATGAACACGGCCCTGTTATCCGCAGGTTGCCGCACGGCGACGTGCATCCCATCGATCGTCCCCTGGACCATGGGATCCTGGCCACGGCAGCGAAGCCCGCTGCCCGGGCATCCTGCCTGGCCCGGTCCATAGGGAACTGGATGTAACGGTCCGCCATGGCATATAGGGCGTATAGATGCAGCGGTGCACCAATGCCTGCGAGATGCGGACAGGTCCCCACTCGACACGTGGAATGACCCCATGGCATAGATAGTCAGGGCCACCATAACCTTGACGGACATGGGGAGAGGGTGTCCTCCCCCAGCGCCACGCGGTGCCAGGTGTGCCATCAGGTGGCAGATGTGTGCCATGGTTACCCGGCTCATCCGGAGTCTGCTCCTGCAAGCCCAGCCCGTGAGGTCCTGGTACGATGAGCGGGGCCGACAGACGAGCCTCATCGAGCATCTCCATCGCCGTGGCACCACCACCACCACCTCCTCCTCCTCATCCTGTCGTGTGGGTGGCCGACCAGCCTCAGCGGCTGCCACCTGCCTCCCTGCGGCACGCTCCACTGCGGCAGCCTCCACCGCCTCCCTGGCACGCTCCTGCTCCAGCTCCCCCAGGGCAACATGTAGAGGTGCGGCTCACGCCAAGGCGGCCAACATCGCTGGGTGATGACCAAACATAACATGCAGGTGTTGGGGGGGATAGATGACATCTCACCATCGCCCATACCCCCACCCCCCGCAGCCAGATGCCACGGGCCGCATGGTCGCGACTGTTCGGACACCCCCACCGTCCATTCCCCAGCACACACCGTCCGCAAACCTCCCTCCTCGGCACACATCCTCCCCAACCCCCTTTCTCCTCTACGGCACGCACCCTCCCTCCTCCCCGGCACGCACCCTCCCCAACCCCCTCCCTCCTCCCCGGCACACACCCTCCCCAACACCCCCCATCCCCAACACGCACCCTCCCCAACCCCCTCCCTCCTCCGCGGCACACACCCTCCCCAACACCCCCCCCCCCCCCCCCCCTCCCCAGCACGCACCCTCCCCAACCCCCTCCCTCCTCCCCGGCACACATCCTCCACAACCCCGTTCCTCCTCCCCGGCACGCACCCTCCCCAACCCCCTCCCTCCTCCCCGGCACGCATCCTCCCCAACCCCCTCCCTCCTCCCCGGCACACACCCTCCCCAACCCCGTTCCTCCTCCCCGGCACGCACCCTCCCCAACCCCCTCCCTCCTCCCCGGCACACACCAACCTCCTCCCTCCTCCCCGGCACACACCCTCCCCAACCCCCTCCCTCCTCCCCGGCACGCATCCTCCCCAACCCCCTCCCTCCTCCCAGGCACACACCAACCTCCTCCCTCCTCCCCGGCACGCACCCTCCCCAACCCCCTCCCTCCTCCCCGGCACACACCCTCCCCAACACCCCCCCTCCCCAGCACGCACCCTCCCCAACCCCCTCCCTCCTCCCCGGCACACACCCTCCCCAACCCCGTTCCTCCTCCCCGGCACGCATCCTCCCCAACCCCCTTTCTCTTCTCCAGCACACACCCTCCCCAACACCCCCCCTCCCCAGCACGCACCCTCCCCAACCCCCTCCCTCCTCCCCGGCACACACCCTCCCCAACCCCGTTCCTCCTCCCCGGCACGCACCCTCCCCAACACCCTCCCTCCTCCCCGGCACACACCATCCCCAACACCCCCCCCCCCCCCCCTCCCCAGCACGCACCCTCCCCAACCCCCTCTCTCCTCCCCGGCACGCACCCTCCCCAACCCCCTCCCTCCTCTCCAGCACACACCCACCCCAACCCCCACCCCCATCCTTCCCGGCACGCACCCTCCCCAACCCCCTCCCTCGTTCCCGGCACACAACAACCCACTCCCTCCTCCCTGGCTTGCACCATCCCCAACCCCCTCCCTCCTCCCCGACACGCATCCTCCCCAACCCCCTTTCTCCTCTCCGGCACACACCCTCCCCAACACCCCCCCCTCCCCAGCACGCACCCTCCCCAAACCCCTCCCTCCTCCCCGGCATGCACCCTACCCAACCCCCTCCCTCCTCTCCAGCACACAACCACCCCAACCCCCACCCCCATCCTCCCCGGCACGCACCCTCCCCAACCCCCTCCCTCCTCTCCAGCACACACCCACCCCAACCCCCACCCTCATCCTCCCAGGGTCGCACCCTCCCCAACCCCCTCCCTCCTCCCCGGCACGCATCCTCCCCAACCCCCTCCCTCCTCCCAGGCACACACCAACCTCCTCCCTCCTCCCCGGCACACACCCTCCCCAACCCCCTCCCTCCTCTCCAGCACACACCCACCCCCATCCTCCCCAGCACGCACCCTCCCCAACCCCCTCCCTCCTCCCCGGCACACACCAACCTCCTCCCTCCTCCCCGGCACACACCCTCCCCAACCCCCTCCCTCCTCCCCGGCACGCGTCCTCCCCAACCCCCTCCCTCCTCCCAGGCACACACCAACCTCCTCCCTCCTCCCCGGCACACACCCTCCCCAACCCCCTCCCTCCTCCCAGGCACACACCAACCTCATCCCTCCTCCCCGGCACACCTTCCCCACCCCCTCCCTCCTCCCCGGCATGCATCCTCCCCAACCCCCTCCCTCCTCCCAGGCACACACCAACCTCCTCCCTCCTCCCCGGCACACACCCTCCCCAACCCCCTCCCTCTTCCCAGGCACACACACCAACCCCGTTCCTCCTCTCCAGCACGCACCCACCCCCTCCCTCCTCCCCGGCACGCACCCTCCCACACCCCTCCCTCCTCCCCGGCACACACCCTCCCCAACCCCTCCCTCCTCCCCGGCACACACTCTCCCCAAACCCCTCCCTCCCCGGCACACACCAACCCTCTCCCTCCTCCCCGACACGCACCCTCCCCAAACCCCTCCCCGGCACACACCAACCCCCTCCCTCCTCTCCGGCACGCACCCTCCCCAAACCCCTCCCTCCTCTCCGGCACACACCCTCCCCAACCCCGTTCCTCCTCTCCGGCACACACCCTCCCCAACCCCCCCTTCCTCCCGTCTTTGGACTGTGTGAGGAAGCCGGAGCACCCGGAGGAAACCCACGCAGGCACGGGGAGAACATGCAGACTCCGCACAGACAGTGACCCAGCAGTGTATCGGACCTGAGATCCTGGCGCTGTGAAGCCAAAGTGCTAACCACTCTGCTACCGTGCTTCCCTCGTCTGGAATATACCAGACAACTTAAAACTGCGGCTTGGATTTTTCATTTACCCTCAAACCGATACCACTCCCCAATAAGCTGTACATGTATCTATTTGTCTATTTTAGTGTAAACTGCAAATTTGACTATTGTAGCTTTTATCCCTGCATCCAAGTTATGAATATAGATAGTTGGGGCTCATGGACCGAATCCTGTGGCACACCACTAGTTACATCTTGCCAACCAGAAAAGGAGCCATTTATCCTGACTTGTTGCTGCCTGTTGGAGCTTGTCAAAGCTTGGTTCTAATTAAAATACTTTGCTGAGTTTTCCTTCCAAAGCTAGTGCAGTCCATTCCAATGAGTGAGTTTTAAAGACAATCCAACACACTGAGATTAGGAAGAAAATGTATTTCCAATTGGATAGGTGGGGGTTGGAGTTGAATAATTACTGATTGGGAGGTGTTGTGTATTACCTGTTGAAGGAATGAAGTTGAGGGGCCAAATGGTCTTTTCATGCTTTCTTGATAGTTGGTGAACAAAACGAGGAGCAGGAGATTTTTATTCTGGACTTGTAAATGCGAAGATAACTACCTTTTCAGTAGTTTGAGATAGGACCAGTTCTTTTTAAATAACTCTTCTGTTTGCCTGTGACATGCCTGTATTACATTCTAGTTAATGCATTATCTTGAAAATAGCTGCATTTGGACAATAGATTCTTGGGTTATTGCTAAGTTTAGAACCGCTGAAGAGAAAAAACAATTTATCAAAGGAATTTGTCATGTTTTAAATGTTAACAGATTAGAAATTATGAAAGACTTTGTTACAAATTGCATGACTCTGATCACTTTCTTCATAGTATGCAAAACATTGTTAACAACTGTGAAAATAAAACTACTGATGGGGTTAACTGCAGTGTGATTTTAAGTGTTTCCATTTTGTTTCAAACCACATTTTGTTGCATTAAGCACAGAATATTGTTTGTTGTGCAGTGGGAGGAGTTTTCTATTTTAAAATTGGGTTAATTGTAATCCAAAATAGAAATGAGAGTCAGTTTGCTTCTTGTCAGTTCCTATTCTGTTATTTCTCTTTTCAGATGTGGCTCGAGCCATTGAATTGCTGGAGAAGCTTCAGGAAAGTGGAGCAGTACCAATCCACAAACTGCAGTCCTTGCAGAGAGTATTACAGAGTGAATTCTGCACTGCTGTCAGAGAGGTATGGAAGTCACTGTATCCTAATGTAAAGCGGAAAACTTGCATTTATATAGTGCCTCCAATGACCGCAGGACGCCTCAAAGTGCTTTACGTCATTAAAATACTTCAGAAGTGTAGTTTCTGTTGTAACGCTGGAAATGAAGCAGCCAAACTCTCCCAAGTAGCAGTAATATAAGTAGCCACATCTTCTCTTAATAATAATAATCTTTTATTGTCACAAGTAGGTTTCAATTAAATTACAGTGAAAAGCCCCAAATCACCACATTCCAGCGCCTGTTTGGGGAGGTCGGTACGGGAATTGAACCCGCCCTGCTGCATTGCAAGACAGCTGTTTAGCCCACTGAGCTAAACCAGCCCCTTTTAGGTATTGGTTGAGAACCAACTGTTGGCCAAGACACTTGGAGACTCCTCCAGTTGTCTTGGAATAATGGAGTTCTTTTGAGGCACCTGACACAGAGTCTCGGCTTCATGTCCTGTCCAAAACTGTTTCGAAGAGGAAGTGTTCAGAGCTCCATAGTCCTGTGGTTGTCACTAGATGTGAGCTTTGAGCATTGGCAAAACGTCCTCCCTGTTATATTTGTAATATCCCGCCACAGGACCTACGGGATGGAAATGCTTGTCTTCCCCGTGCTCCTGGTGGAATACAAGCTCCTCCGCTAGGGACAGGGTATCTCAATTACCCAGTGTACATAAGGTCGGCCAGTAAGGTACCGACCAAGAAGGAACCTGGTAGGGGTCTACCTCTGCGGACTCGCCATGACCTTATTAAAATATTCTCAACCCCCAGTTTCATCCATTCTTGGACTGTGGAATGACTGCACTTCACAGCAATCTTTTGAACATGTGGTAGTGGCCACTCGTCTCTGGAAGGGTTTGATAGGCAATTCATTCCATTAGTGTCCTCCTGATGGAATATCTAGAAAATGACCATGACATAACCAACATTGTATTCCACTAGCAAGACCAGCACAAGAGATCATGGCAACACCCACATTCGAAATGCTGGACCTTGCTCAATTATGTTACTGTTTGAGGAAGGGATCATTTAGATGTCCACATCATCTGTGCCATGATAAGTACCAATGACTGCTGGACTGGCTACTGTCTATCTGATCCACCATCCTCCATCAGCCTGACTCTCAGACAGCAAAATCAACAGAAGCAGTGCTGCAAGGAAATCAATACCAATGGCCTCAAAGATCCCTGTAAGGCTTCCCGTGTCACCCTCACCTTCCAGCGGCTAGGAGCTACAGTGTGTCCCGAGTGCTTAGTTGACCCATAAGTTCACCACAACATGCACCTATGAAAAGGTTACTGACTCTATCAGGAAACATTGTGGTTTGGTGAAAAGGCCTAAGAAGTACAGGACAAAGCACAACGTTTTTGCAGACCAGAAATTTCAAGAGAAAAGCAGCACTCCTACAGATGTTTGTAGGCATAAAACCAGCAACGTTATAAATAAATGGTGAGAAGTAAGAGTGCAGGAGATCCAACAATGTATGGATTAGCATGTGCACGGTTTCTTCAGCGTTGTCAGGGCAATCTATGACTCAAGCACCTATCCTGCCGTGAGCCAAGAATGGAGGGGCGATCATCAGTGACAGTGTTCACTGGGGAGAATATTTTGCAGAACTATTCAGAGATTCAGCTTTGACTTGAATGTACTCCATTCTTTTCTCTAATACGTAGTCCAGTTTGGTCTAGGCCCTACCCCAGTCCAGAGCTAAGTTGAAAAAGCCATTCGATTTCTGAAAAATCATAACGCATCCAGAACAGATAGAGGTCCTGCTGAAATGTTGAAATATGGCTGAAATCTTCTCTTGGCACGGCTGGCGTCCCTCATATCCCTCTTCTGAGAAGAGGGGTGAATGCTGGGGGATCTCTGGGATACAGTGATCGGGATATATTCAAGAAGGGAGATGAGTTTGATTGCGGCAACGACAGAATAACAACAGTGTTTGCAATAAGGGAGATCGCTGCAAGGAACTTCCTCAACACTTCCTCCCAGTAGCTACAGAATTCCTATTAGGAGGCACAGTTTAGCTATTGAGAGTTACCCCAAATATGATCTTCACTGCTCGGCAAATTCAAGAAAGATGTAAGGAACAGCATCAAACACTGTACCTGACCAGGAAAGCCAACCGCAAAGGCTAATGGATCTGACTCAGATCTGGCACCCCTCAGAAATTTATAATCATATTTCACCTATTCACAATGATATGTGAGCTGTTATCTTCAACGACAGAACCCCTACAGAATTCATCTCCGTGAAGACTGGGCGCAAAAAAATTGTCCTTGCACGAACCGTCTTCTCCATTTTCCTCGCTGATATACTGCACCTCACATCTGGCAAATCACCCATAGGCACAGATGAAATCTCCAGGACAGGGAACTATTCAACCGGCACCACCTTCAATCCAGAACTCAAATCACTCCATCTTCAGTTATGGAACGTCAGTGAGAAAATGATGTTTGTGTGCACGTGCGCTCCGAAACTGGACTCCAGGTCACTGTCGACTCCATCTCTGAAGCATTTGACAAAATGGGTCTTTCGCTAAACGCCTTGTGAGAAGATCCGTGTTTTAAAATTTTAATTTGAGCTTTTTGAGGCAAATCCCCAACTAAATAGAAACCTAACTGAAAAGGGAATGAAAAGAGAATCGGGTCAGATAAGCATTGAAAGGAAACTTAAACTCCAGTTTCTAAGGGAACAACACAAACTTGAGGTTTGGAAACTAAAACCTCTGGCAAATTCAACCTGTTTAAAATACATAAAAGGACACAAATCCGTCTGAGCTGAGCAGTATCCTTGGGTGAGTCGGCTGATGCAGTAAAAATGAGCTTATAAAGACTAAAGAAAACAAGGTCCAGATCAGACACTTAGAAAAAGTGGCTGCAAATGTTTGTGTTATTGGAAGATAACTTTGGTGCGTCTACCTCATCCAGACCAAGCTGAACTGGTTCTGCAGATGTGTGCCATTTGTGGTGAAGACTGTGTCCACGGAACTTGGGTCGGTTCTGAACTGCTGTAGGGTAGGGATCAGACTAGCTCCTAGAAGGACTGAATCTGAAATTATTTGTGAGGAAGACAGAATTATGAAGGACTTTGTGACTGAATGTGATCACCAAAAATCTGAGGTAAGTTTTGTTCATTCAAAGGATGTGGGCTTCACTGGCTGGGCCAGAATTTATTGTCCATCCATAATTGCCCCTGAGAAGGTGGTGGTGAGCTGCCTTTTTGAACGTTTGCACTATATGATGCTGGCACACCATAGTGCTATTGGGGAGAGAACTCCAGGATTTTGACCCAGTCACAGTGAAGGAACAGCGATATATTTCCAAGTCAGGATGGTGTGTGGTTTAGAGAGGAACTTTCCTATGTGTCTTTTGCGTTCATCCTTCTGGACCGTAATGGTCATTGCTTTGAAAGGTGTTGCCTAAGGATCTTCGGGATGGTGTACACAGCTGCTTCAGTGCTTTGGTGGAGGAGGGAGTGAATGTTTAGGGATTTTGATGCCAATCAAGTGGGCTGCTTTGTCCTGGATAGTGTCAAATGTCTTGAGTGTTGTTGGAGCTGCATTCAGGCAGGTAAGGAGAGAGTATCATATCACACTCTTGACTTTTGCCTTGTCGATTGCGAAAAGACTTTGCATTGTCAGCAGTTGAGTTACTGGCCGCAGAATTGCCAACTCCTGACCTTTTGTAGCCCACAGGATGACAATTTCCAATTATGTTCTGGCCAATGGTAATCCCCAGATGTTGACAATGGGGAATTCAACAGTGGTTATGCCGTTGAATGTCAAGGGCCGATGGTTAGATTCTCTCTTATTCAAGATGGTCATTGCCTGGTATATGTGCGGCACAAATCTTACTTGTTAGGCTAAGCTTGGATATTGTCCAGAATTGCTGCATTTGGATATGAACTGCTTCAGTATCTGTGGAGCCATGAATGGTGCTGGACATTGCACAATCATTAACAAACATCCCTACTTCTGACCTGATGGAAGGAAGGTCATTGATGAAGCACCTGAAGCTGATTGGACCGAGGACCGCTGAGTCAATTCCTAAGATCTGTCCCAGATCTATCTGCAGTTTAATGTGCAACATACAGTGTGTGTATATGTTTAACTCATGTTAATTCTGGATGCCAGAGTATAAGATACATAGTATTTAGTGTTTGCTTTGTTGAATCTTGCACAGTAAACATTTTTTTGTTTTAAACTGTGGAACCTTATGGCTTCATTCTTTTAGCCAATAATTAAGATTTCATATGTTTTGTTAAATTACGGGTCTCTATTGAGTTCATAGCAATTTAGTAAACTAAGGTCCTCTTCCAATAAACTTCCACAGTGCAACGTCTGCACTTCCCAGCAACCCTAACCCGCTCCTGTTAACTGGACTCAAAATGTGAGATCCTGGAAAATATGGATCAGTTTCTGTATCTTGGGAGCTTCTCCTTGTTGAAGGCAGGCATTAATGATGAAACTTATCATTTTCTCCAATGTGCCAGCTCAGCCTTCAACTGACTGAGAAAAAGAATATTTGAGGGCCAGGATCTCAACCTTGAGGCTAAGGTCATGATGGTATTCTGGGTGGTAGTGATCCCCTTACTCCTATATACTTCTGAGATTCGGGCAACTTATAGCAGGCACCGCAAAGCACTGCAGAAATACCATTAGGTGTGCCTAAGCAAGGTCTCTCAAATCAGGTAGAAAGAAAGATAGCCCAACAGCAGCATTTCCTCCCGCATCAACATTCCCAGCATCGAGGCACTAATTCAAAACCAGCTGTCATTCATCTGCCTGACACCAGACTCATGAAGCAACTGTGCTATCTGAAACTCAGTCAGAGCTGGACTCCCAGGTGGACAACAGAAATGCTTTAGGCATCTCCTGAAAGTATCCCTTAAGAGATCAAACATCCCAACCAATTTATGGGAGACTCTGGCTTATGATCGACCAAACTGGAGCAGGTTCATTTGGGAACACTCCGAGGTGAACTCGAGGCATCGGGGAGAGTGCATGAACCTTCAAATGTCTCTACTACCTGGCCTTTCAAGCACCACCTGTCTGCAGATTGCATTATCAGCCTACTCAGACCTGATCGAATTGGAGTGGAAGCAAGTCATCTTCAATCCTCAGCACCTGCTAAGAAGGTGGCAGTGGGAGCAGCAGTTGCCTGAAATCAGCATCTCACTAACTTGGTGACCCTGGGGGTAGAAACGCTTTTTTCCCTTCTAACGCTTTCAGAGTATCTATCAGGGTAAAACTGGTAGACCCATCTGATGTTACCAATTTAAATTGGTTCCCAGCCTAGTGCAATTGTCCAAAGGAAGTTAGCACCCCCTAAATGTGACGCTGGGGAACCCAGAAGTTATGGGACATGAAGTCATGATACTTGTGTTATTGCAATAAAATTGTCGCACTATTTTTCTGCTTTAAGATCGTCCTTAAAACCGACCTCTTTTATCAAGCATTGAGTCAACTAACCTGATGTTGTATTATGGGGCTCCGTGTCTAATTTTTCTTCATGGTGCTCCTGTGAAGTGGCTTATAACCTTTTAGTACAAGGGTGATTATATACCTCTAAGTTGTTACTGTTAATAAATTAGCTTGCGTGCTGGCAGAGAAGCAGGAGCAAAATTTGCCAGGTGCAGTTTTTCCTGGCTTTTAAAAGCAGGGCCGTGTTCCCATATCATTCCAGGAAACTCAGCAACTGAAGGGCAGGAGCTTGCAATAGGATGGAAAGGTCAAGGGTTGGGTTTTGGAATAGAAGGGTGATGAAAATAGAATTGATGGGGAATAAACTGTTAACAATATCTCCTAACACGGGGGCCAAAAAGAGAAAGGTGTTGGGTGGTTAGCTGTTCTGTGGGAATATGGTTGAGAGAGCTGGTGCGTGATGTGGTCTAGATGAGGCTGCAGAGACAATATGAGAAGATTGAGTGAAATTGAAATGTAGATAAGGAATGGGTGACATTAGTGGAAGTAAGTTTGGCTCACTGTTATTTCAGGTCATCGAGAAAACTTCACAACAGAATATTTCAATGAGCTACTGTATGAGGTGCCAGCAATTACTGGAAATGAGTGATAGTTTGCTTTTATAATTATTTTACAATTAAGCAATGGCTTCCGAGTTAATCAGCGATCTGACACTCAGTAATTCTAGGACTCTCAACCAATCGGGCTTTATAAAGTGGAATGCAATTCTGTGTATGATTATCCTGTTGCTGGGCAGGGAGCCATTATTCATGACATTATAAAAATCCTCAAAAGCTCTCTGAGTTTGCTGAGCTTCTATGCAATGTCTGGTATCCAGGAATTTGCTCCAGAAGGTTACAGACAGCTGCATTCTAGTTCCATGAAGTCCATTGACCTCATCTGCTTGTTTAATGATTCTAGACATCTGCTTGTAAACTTAAATACATTTGCAAATATTGTAACAATAGCCTTTTGGTAACGAAAGACATACATAGAAAATGGTATGAACTATGGCTTTTTTTGTACAGATAATCAGCGTCCTGGTGTGAAACAATGTGATATCATCCTACACAAGCAATTTCACTGCATAATTAAAAAAAGAACTGACTTAATTGGGGAATTCAAGAGCTCCTGTTAAATATTCAAATATTAAACCAAATTTTGCCATATATAAGATCATAAGTACATACACGTTACAAGGCAGTAAGATTTGCCAATTCTAAAACTTGTGCTGTTTTTATCAGCTTATTAAAATAAACCGTCATATGTTACTTTCTTGAAATTCACTCCTTTGTTATTTGAAAGGTAAATAGCTAATTGATTGGTGAGCTTCATTTGCATTGCCAATTAACATCCTCTTTCTCCTTTTATTGTTTTGGCTTGAATAGTCCACCTGTTTATGCCAGAGCTCTGGAAACACCTTCACCTCAGTCTTTGCTGTAGTTGTTTTCTGCTGTCAATCATTCTTCTAAGGCTAATTTTTCCATAATTGCCACATGTGTACTTTAAGGCACCCGTATTCGCAACCTCCAATGAAGAATGAATAGCAATCTCCTTCGAGAAAACTATATCATGCAGATTTTAGTTAGATTACCTTGGTGAAAATGCCTCCTTCTGTTATGATTTGTAGTATAGATGTGTTTAGGGATAAGCTGGATAATCACAAAGGAGAAAATAATAAAAGGTTACACTGTGGAGGGATGTGAGGAGGCGAAGTGGAATATAAATGCACTGGATCACTGTCCGTGTGGAGTTTGCACATTCTCCCTGTGTTTGTGTGGATTTCTCGTGGGTTTCACCCCCACAACCCAAATATGTGCAGGGTCGTTGGATTGGCCATGCTAATTTGCCCCTTAATTGGAAAAAAAATGAATTGGGGACTCGAAATTTATTAAGGACTATAAATGCAAGCATAAACCGCTTGGGTCGAAAGGCTTTATTTCTGTGCTATAGATTTGATGTAGCTTGATGCAAGATGTTGGGTATGATCCAACAGCCATGCTGCACCTGAAAAGCAGCTCGCTATGGGCGCAGCATGGCAGTTGAAAGCCGGGAGACCCTGGTCCCGGGATTTACCGTCTCGCTGCGCCTAGCGAGGTTCAACGTGATCTCGTGAAGACATTACGATGTGAATCCTGTCCTCAATGGGCAGGATCACATTTTGGCGCTGCATATTGGAGCAAGACAGTAAGCCTCATTCCCTCGGGTAGCACAGTGGTTAGCACTGTTGCTTCACAGCGCCAGGGACCCAGGTTTGATTCACGGCTTGGGTCACTGTCTGTGTGGAGTCTGCATGTTCTCCCCGTGTCTGCGTGGGTTCCCTCCGGGTGCTCCGGTTTCCTCCTACAAGTCCCGAAAGACGTGCTTATTAGGTGAATTGGACATTCTGATTTCTCCCTCTGTTCACATTCATGATGCAAATGGCACAGAGATTACAGGGGCGATTCTCCCAAAACGGAACAAAGTCCCTAGCGAGTGTGTTTATCCATGCGTGCACCCGAACAGGTGCCAGAGTGTGGCGACAAGGGGCTTTTCACAGTAGCTTCATTGCAGTGTTAATGTAAGCCTACTTGTGACACTAATGGAGAATAATATGATTATTATGTGAAGATTCTTAAGGTACCTGAGGCTTTGGGATTCAATTCCTTCGCCTCAGAGACAAACAAAGAACAATACAGCACAGGAACAGGCCCTTCGGCCCTCCAAGCCTGTACCGGTCATCATAGAATCATAGGAGCCCATTCGGCCCATTGAGTCTGCAAAACCCCCAGCACTTCCTTGTAATGTATCCCTCCATACACATCCTATCCATGTGTTTGTCAAGATGCCTTTTGAACGCCGTTAATGTATCTACTTCCACAACCTCCCTTGGCAACGCGTTCCAGGCACTCGCCACCCTCTGCGTAAAAAACCTGCCTCGCACATGTCCTCTAAACGTCCTCGGGCAAGTGCCGTTCAGAACCGGTCCCAACAAACTGGGACCAGATGTAACAGCAATCGGGTTCTCCCAGGGGATCGGAGGCCCCCAGCTGCGTCCCTTTGGGCATGGTGGTGTCCTGGGCACCCTGGCAGTGCCAGCCTGGCACCTTGGCAGTGCCACGTGGATGCTAGCCTGGAATTGCAAAGTTGTCCAGGTAGCACTGTTAGCTGCATGGGCACTGCCAGTGTACCAGGAAGTTGGAATTTTTGCGCGTGTGCAATTAGGTCAGGGGTACCCTGCGTGGGTTTGTTTGGGGGGGGGGGTGATGCACAGGGGGTGGGGCCCTACCATAGTGCTTTCAGGCTGGGGTGGGGGGTGGAGATCAGGGGTTGTTTCGGGAGCCTCGGAGATCTCTCGCTACAATGGGGAGTTCCGGTGAGCGGAGCTCCCCACTGTACAAAATGTGTAGTCTCGGCTGTACGTTCCCCGTTCAGGGCCCTTATTTAATCCGTGTCGCATTGAAGAGCCATGTGTTTCTCGGCACTGCAAGTGCTGGGAAACGCGTGGCTAAACACGCTTGCGAGGGACTTTGTTCCCTTTTGGGAGAATCGCCCCTGTAATCTCTGTGCCCATTTGCATTATGAATGTGAACTTGATTTGTTTGGTACTGCTGCTAACATGTGTTGCTGCTGTGGTGAACATAGAACATACAGTGCAGAAGGAGGACATTCGGCCCATTGAGTCTGCACCGACCCACTTAAGCCCTCACTTCCACCCTATCCCAATAACCCCTCCTAACCTTTTTGGACACTAAGGGCAATTTAGTGTGGCCAATCCTCCTAACCTAACCCAATTCAGTAGGACACTTACCAGAAGTTGTACTAATTCCTTGTTCGTGGTGGCACCTGTGTTTTTGTGGTTCTGCTATGGAACATGATAGTTCTAATATACGACCATGAATACATGCTATAGATAAATTTGACACTTGCATCTTCAAGTATCATGATGATGCAATATTAAAATTTAAGGATTTCCTACACGTTGAAGGGTATATGGGCTGAGGACACGGGTCACTGTCCGTGTGGATTTTGCACAATCTCGTTGAGTCTGCGTGGGTCTTACCCCCGCAACCCAAAAGAACATGCAGGGTAGGTGAATGGGACACGCTAAATTGACCCTTAATTGGAAAAAATTGGATACTAAAAAATGAAAAAAAAGTTGACGTTTATATGTAGTTCCTCCTTCCCAGAAAGTAAATGCCTCTTGAAATAATTTTCTTCTCGGCATTCCTATGTCATTCTCGCACTTGTTCAAGACATACTGGGCGGAATTCTCCGCTCCCGGGAAAAATCGGCTGAGTTCACGACGGCCTCGGAGGCCGCTCCTCGCCCCCTATTCGCCCCTCCCGGCGGGGTTAGGAGCGGCGCTCCGTAACTCTCGGCCGCGGGGGTGTCGCGCCGAGAATGACGCGGCCGGCGCGCCTAATGACGTCAGCCGCGCATGCGCAGGTTGGCCGGCTCCAACCCACGCATGCGCGGCTGACGTCACGACGCTGACAGCTCGAACCCGCGCGTGCGCGGTGGCCGTCTTTCCCCTCAGCCACCCCGCAAGACATGGCAGCTTGATCTTGTGGGGCAGTGGAGGGGAAATAGTGTGTCCGATTGAGACGCCGGCCCAACAATCAGTGGGCACCGATCGCGGGCCTGTCCCTTCCCGAGCACAGTCGTGGTGCTCATTCCCCACCAGGCCCCCTACAAGCCCCAAACGGGCATCTCCACACCCGTTTCATGACGGCAGCGACCAGGTGTGGTTGCCGCCGTCGTGAAACGGTCGCGAATGGCAGGCCGCTTGGCCCTTCCGGGTCGGAGAATCGCCAGTCGCCGTGAAAAACGGCGAGCGGCGATTCTTCCGAGTTGGGGGGGGGGGGGGGGGGGGGGGGGGGAGATCACGGGGGGGGGGCGTGAAATTTGTCGGGGGGCCCTCCCGCGATTCTCCCACACGGCGTGGGGAGCGGAGAATCACGCCCACTGTTTTTGATAGTCTACTTCTGTGCTTCTCATTACTGAAAAACAGTTTTCGCAACTTGAGATATAACAATGTTTAATTCTCATTGGAAAATACATGAGTATAACACCACCTGTCCCAATGGCATAAATCTTATTTGGTGTTGGAAATGGGGATCATGGTACAGATTATCATGCTTTCTACATAAAACATCTTGCATCTATATCAGGGTAGATTTTCAGTTCCGTCCCAAAATGTGGGGCACCATTTAAAGATAAATTGACCTCGGGCAGGAAATTCTTGGCTTGTGGTGGGCAGGACTGGAAAATAAAAATAATAATCTTTAACTATTAGTATCACAAATAGGTTTCCATTAACACTGCAATGAAGCTGCTGTGAAAATCCCCTAGTCACCACACTCCGGCGCCTGTTCCGGTACACGGAGGGAGAATTCAGAATGTCCAATTCACCTAACA
This sequence comes from Scyliorhinus canicula, assembly GCF_902713615.1. Taxonomy (NCBI): domain Eukaryota; kingdom Metazoa; phylum Chordata; class Chondrichthyes; order Carcharhiniformes; family Scyliorhinidae; genus Scyliorhinus; species Scyliorhinus canicula. Next base: position 19,017,319 of record NC_052165.1, on the reverse strand, counting down.
AGCATGTCTTTTGGGACTTGTAGGAGGAAACTGGAGCACCCAGAGGAAACCCACGCAGACAAGGGGAGAACGTGCAGACTCCGCACAGACAGTAAGACAAGCTGGGAATCGAATCCGGGTCCCTGGCGTTGTGAATCCTGCCCAGAGTGTCTTGTCACATTATCAAAATGAGTCAAGTGGTTCACACAATAAATATTTTTGGGGAGTCCTGTTGGGTTGGAAAGCATTCTTTCAGGGTTGAGACACAACCTCAGTTTATGAAAAAGCACCAAAATCATATGTGGTGCATTTTGATATGACGTACTGTTCGCAATAAGTCATGTTCAATTATTTTACTTTGATTTAAGCCTACTAATGGATATACGTGCTAACAACTTGTTGAGCAGCTTTACAGGATTTAGGATTGCTGTGATGCAGTCCATTATTTTTAGTAATTGCAGTTTTATTCCATTTACAGAAGCTCATTTTTCAAGTGCTTATTATGACCAACAATATGCATTTTTTTCCTCGGGCATATGAAACATGCATTAAAAAACGATTCAAACGAATAGGAGTGGATCAAAAATGTACCCAGCTGGTGTCTTTAATTTTCTCTCAATGTTTAGTTTTCTAAAAGATACCTCGGGCATGGTGCTTCTAAGTAATTTATTGACAATGAAGGGGAGTTTAAAATGCATAAAAAAGGGCCCTTGATGGATCTAAAAGGAGACTAAATGAATCGACAATATCACTGGGGGCCTGGTGTCGTCCAAATTGGTTAATCCCACAATACATCTACTGCATACTGCCATTCAATACCGGCAGTAAATAATGAGCTCAATGGGAGTGCTCCTGAAGCACAATTGAAATTGAATTTTCAAAACAACAAACATTCTGAAGCGCCTCTAATAGTTAATTCGCATTTATAAGCCATGGGTCATTTTTTTCTCTGTTCCTGTTTTTCAGAAATTATTTTTGTACATGGTTCCAAGTCAGAAACCAATGTCAGACGTCACTTTTTAAACTTCACATTTGGGTTATTATCCTTACTTCGATTTTTACGAAAAGCTGTCCAGTTGTTGGTCCAAGAAGTATTTTATACATCTACTAGATAAATGGGTGGCATCATTCATTCTGCACATGAGTCAGTGTTTCATGTACGTGATTCTGAATTTGTGCTGCAATATTTTGGTGTCTAAAATATAAACAATTGTATGTATAATTCACATCGTTTTGATTGGAAAATTGCTTTAACTACAATTGTATAATAGAAGCAGTGCTCTAAATCCCATGTCCGCATAGTTATTGAATAATCTAGAATGCTGATTTGAGCTTGTAGTAAACAGGTGACAAAGCTGGGACAAATGCAAACACGAATATCTTCAAAGACATTCTTGACGATTTCCTGTTTGCCGACTGTTCAGAGTTGGACATGTAATGTAGCATGGACTTGTTCTCGATGCATGTGCAACTTTGACTTTCGGATCAACATGGTTTAGCTCAGTTGGCTGGACAGCTGGTTTTTGATGCAGAGTGAGGCCAACAACGCGGGTTCAATTCCCATACCGGCTGAGGTTATTCATGAAGGACCCGCCTTCTCAACCTTGCCCCTCGCCTGAGATGATCATCAGATTAAATCACCACCAGTCAGCTCTCCCCATCAAAAGGCAAAGCGGCCTATGGTCATCTGGGACTGTGGCAATTTTACTTTAGTATGCCCTGCATTAACATTTTTATCACTTTAAAAATACTATTTGAATTACTGTTGAGAGTGTGAAGAGGTAAAATCACAGATAATTAATTAAATAAATAATGAGCTTGCATTTATCTTGCATCCCCAAAGCGCTTTATGAAGTGTAGTCACAGCCACAGCATAAAGAAATGCAACAGTTTGCACACTGCTTTATGAGATGACCAGAAAAGTTGCTTCTGTGGTACTGGATGAAGGATAAATGTTGGCTAGGAAACTAGAAGAACCTGCATGCTCTTTTCAAATTACAGTTTAGGTTCACCTGCAAAGATGGACAGGATCTCATCCGACATTCAAAATATTTACATTTGTACTTCCATTAGTCTACGTAACCAAAGCTACGACAAGTATGGGAACAGGAGATGTTGTGCATGGCGATTAAGAGAATGGGGGAAATAGAGGCTCGATGGAAGAAGGATAATTAGAGAGAGGGGCTTGGGAGTCGTTTGTGATGTTGATTTATTATATCTTTATGTAAATGATTTGCTCTGACTATATTACCACCAATTTATCACCTAATGCAAATCTTCTGTTAAAAATAAATTTTCAACGTTCGTTCAAATCACTGATCCTTGGCAGATGACTGTGAATTGTAATTAACGTGCGTATTTTAACTGGCATTTACGTGATAGGATCAAACAGGTAAAGGTCACTTTGTCGATCACAAGAGATTCCTAATCTGACATTTATGCCATAATGCTATCTGCAGTACAGTGTGAGCGATGACTCTGTGAATCAGAAGAGAATTGAAACTTTGATTTAATTGCAGTTCACACAAAATACTTAATTTGGGCCATAATGTAGGCCACTTGTCTCAATCACTCCATGGGTAGGGTTTTACATTTTGCCAGGATTGCTGTTCTTCACTCCCGGTGAAAATAATAATAATCTTTTATTATTGTCACAAGTAGCCTTACACTGCAATGAAGTTACTGTGAAATGCCTTAGTCGCCTCACTCCAGTGACTGTGTACACCTGAGGGAGAATTCAGAATGTTCAATTCACCAAACAAGACTTGTGGGAGGAAACCGGAACACCAGGAGGAAACCCATACAGACGCGCGGAGAACGTGCAGACTCCGCGCAGACAGTGACCCAAGCGGGAACTGAACCCGGGACCCTGGTGCTGTGAAGCAACAGTGCTAACCACCGTGCTACCGGGCCGCGTCAAGTCCCTGCCTGCTCTGGTGGAATACCCTGCGGCCATTTAAAGCCTGAAGGGATGGCAGTTGGCTCAGGGCCCTGGGGAGGAAGCTCATTTCTGAGAGTTGCTGACCAATGAGATGACTCACTACTCTCTTGTCCCAGCGTCGGTCTGCTGGGATAACCAATCCCCAGTGAAGATCATTGCTGGAGCTGGTTGGGGCGGTACGTTGAAGCAGGGGTGGGAAGGTATTGGTTTTGGTGAGATCAGGCTATGAGGCCCCAGTGAGGGATGTAGGGGCCTGGGTGGGGCTGGGGTGGAGGGGCCCAGTGGTGGCAGGAGAAGGCTGGGAGTGGCAGGGCCTTTGGGAGAGAGTGGTCCCCAATAGGTCCAGAGGACCTGTAAAGGTGGAATCCCATCCCTTCCACACGTGACCTGAGGAGTGAAGCCTGCCAGGCTCCCCATGGCATTATTTACAATTTTAGCATCACCTAACTGCCTGCTAAAGCACCCAAAGAGAGGGTAAATTTCTCCCCGTATGAATTAATGTGTTTCATTATGCGTTAAAGTAAAACAATTACGTTTTAGAAAAGATTGATCTATCAAGCAGGCAATTATGTTTCTTTGAGCATCCATTAATTATTAAAATGAGCAAATTAAGTCAAATAAATGTAATTATTTGGATGCCGAGGCATAATTGATACTTTGATAACCTGAATAATTGTAGTTATAGATAGTTATTATTTTAAATATTTTCTGTCACTGTTATATTTGTAGTGAATAACATATTTTTGCTGAATGTAGTGATTGAAAGATTTCATAAATCTTCCTGACACCTGTTACAGTAGCTACAAAAGTGGCTTAATTTTTAATTGGTTTGCAAAGTTGTGTTGCATATTCCCGATATAGCACAGGATTTTATGTCCCTCAACAAGATCTGACAGAACAGAAATATGTTTCTGTTGACTCACTCCATGTGATATCAAGAAAAGCCTGAAGATGCTGGACACTGCAAAGGCTCCGGGTCCTGACAACATTCGGGCGGTAGTACAGCTACAACACTGGCATCTATCCAGCAATGTGGACATTTGTCTGGGCATGTACCCTATCCACAAAAAGGCTGCGACACAATCTGGGAAATTAACGCCCAGTGAGCCAAGTGATTTAAAAAAGTACCTTTCATAGCGCTATCAAGTCACACTTGCACGGCAACAACCTGCTCACTGGGATCCGCAAGGATCTCTTGGCTCCTGACTTCAGAATAGCCTTGGTTCAAGCATTGGGCAAAAGAGCGGAACTAAAGAATGAAGGTGAGACTGACTGTACTTGGCTTCAAGGCAGCATTTGACTGATTATGACATCAAGATGTCCTAGCAAAATTGAAGTCAATGGGTATGAAGTGGGGAAAGCTCTCCACTGGTTGGAGTCATACCCAGCACAAAGAAAGATGGTTCTGTTGTAGGAGGCCAATTATCTCAGTCCTAGGACATCGCTCCTGGATAGTGTCCCAAGCCTGACCATCTTCAGCTGCTTTATCAAAGACCTTCCTTCCAACATAAGGGATTGAGCAACCACAATATGGTAGAATTTTTCATCAAGGTGAAGAGTGCAAAAGGATGCCATTCGGCCTATTAAGTTTGCACCAATCCTTTGTAAGACCACCTTACCACCACCCTATTCCTGTAACTCCACCTTAATGGTCAATTTAGCACGGCCAATCCACCTAACCTGCACATCTTTGGACTGTGGGTGGAAACCATAACACCCGGAGGAAACTCATGCACACACATGAGGATAATGTGCAAACTCTACACAGTCATCCGAGGTTTAAATTGAACAGGGTCCCTGGTGCTGCGAGACAGTAATGTGCTACCATGTCGACAGAGATGAGGAGAAATGTATTCGTTCAGAGAGCAGCAAGCCTGTGGAATTCATTACCACAGAAAGTAGTTGAGGCCAAAACATTGCACGTTTTCAAGAAGCAGTTAGATTCTAGCACTTGGGGCGAAGTGGATCAAAGAATATGGAGGGGAAGGTGGAATCAGGCTCCTGCGTTTGATGATCAGCTTCCTCCTGCTATTTTCTGTTTTTAGAAGGTCAAAAGTGTGGACGTTTGCTGAAAGCCCACAATGTTTCTGTCCCAAGTGCGATTCCTCAGATACTTTGGAATGTCCTTGCATAGCAAGACCTGGACATCATTCAGGTTTGGGCTGATAAGTAACAAGTAATATTCGTGCCTTACAAGTGCCAGGCAATGACCATCTCCAACAAGAGAGAATCCAACTATTTCCCTTCGACCTTCAATGGCATTACCATTGCTGAATCCCCCATTATCAACATCCTGTGGGGGAGGTGAGCGGGGTTGGGGGAGGGGGGGGGGTGTCCTATTGACCAGGAACTGAACTGAACTGGACCAGCCATATAAATAATGTGGCTAGAAGAAGAGATCTGATACTGGAAATTCTGCAGTGAGTAGCTAACCTCCTGACTCCCCAAAGCCTGTCCACCATCTGCTAAGCGCAAGTCATGAGTGTAATGGAATCCTCTCCAATGCAGCACCACCAACACTCAAGAAGCTCAACATCATCCAGGACAAGCCACCTGTTTGATTGACAACCTATTCACCTTCAACATGATTTTGAAAGATTCTAGTTCATTTGCAAACAGTTTGGCTGATAGACAAAGGAAATACATCTTTGAAATGTATTCACCATAGTTTGTGGCCCAAGCTAAAATTTAGAATGTTGAAAGTTTGTATTTTCCTGAGGGCCAGACTTTTACCATTGGGACAGGAAGCTCGAATTGGGAAATTTCCTGAAGGCAGATGGATCTCTCTTAAAAGGGTCTCCACCTGCGATATTTTAATTCCAGACTGAGAGCTTTCATTCCCGCGCATGAGATAATCTTGATCATAAAACCATTCAAAAAAATGCCCATTTCCTCCTACAACATCAGAAATAGGGATGGACGTCTGCATCCGAGTCCTGCCCACCATTTTTTAAAAATATTTTTATTCAGGAAATTTTTAATTTTACAGCATACAAAAAAAGACAATCAACTTTTATAATGAACCACCACCAACCAATCCCATATTTCCCTAATTTATCCAGACCCCCTTCCCCTCCCACCCTCTTGAATAGAACCACTCCTCCTCTGACCCTCAATGGTGTTCTTGACTTTTTTCCAAGTGCATAAACTCCGACAGGTTCCCCCGGCTATGCCGTCGCCGTAGATGACTTCCATGCCCTCTTCCCAAGCAGACGTCGACTCCGGGCTATCAGAGAGGCGAAGCCCAGCACATCAGCCTTCTTCCCCACCTGCAGCCCGGGCTTGTCTGACACCCAAATGATCGCCACCCATAGACACAATTCCACTGTAACCCCCAAAATCTCCAACATAGTCCCAAAGAAGGAAGCCCAGAACTCAACTAATTGACTCGGTCACCTTTGCCAGATCGTCCGTGACCACCTGCTTCTGCTTCCAAAACTCCTCCGCCAAGAATTACACCAGCCTTTCCGTTGTCCACTGAGAGGGCAATGACGACACAGATATCTCTGCCGCTTTCTCCCCTCCTGCGGCAGACGGGCCTTCAGAGTCCGAAGAGGAGCCCTGACCCGACATATTCCTCGTGTTGTGGCCGGCAAACATCTCTCGCCAGAGGAGGACCGCAAACTCTGCAATTACCCCACTTTTTCACCTGGACAGTACCCATTAAATGGGCAAAAAGGGCCAAAAACCAAATGCCCAAGCAGGAGCCACCTTATGTGCCACCTTTCGCTTCATGGCCACCAGTGGAAGTCACCTGCCCACCATTTTTAAAGGCTTCCAGAGTTGGGCCTCGTTTGTTTGCCCTTAAAGCAGATTCACAAATAAAGCCAGCGATCCCTTTTGAAATGTTATTCCTGCATTATCATACAAGCTAAGGTAAAATCACCATAACCCCACCTGACCATAGGCTGCTTTCCTCTTTGTGGGGGGAGCTCACTGGTGGTGGTTTAACCTGAGGAAGTTGAGAAGGCGGGGCCTTCATGAATAACCTCAGCCAGTATGGGAATTGAACCCATGCTGCTGGCCTTACTCTGCATCTGAGACCAGCTGCCTAGCCAAATGAGCTAAACCCATGTAGGTGTTGTGAGACAGTTGGCTTATGGGAAAATATGGGGAAACAAAACGTTTGGTTAGACTTTGTAAATTGCGTGCACCTTCTAGGCATTGCGCACGTATTAAATATTCTGTACTTCTGACTTCCTAATTTGCTCAAATGTCTTATCAACTGAGAGTCCAGCATGGAATAAACTCCCCTTTCCCTGTAACCTTTCCGATTACTCTCGGTTGGGAGCCTCTTGAAGAAAGACAAATCCACCTAGATAAGGCAAACCAACTTAGGATAAAATAAGTACAATGATTTCAACTTGTGATCTTACCAAATCATCCAGTCAACTGAAATCGAGGCTCTTTCATTTATATTCATAGCCTTAGAAAGATTATAACAGAGAAGGCGGCCATTCGGCCTGTCTAACCTGTGCCAGCTCTCTCAATTTAGCTAGTCCCTCAATGCCGTGCTTTCCCATAGCCCTGCAAATACTTTCCCATATTGGATTCCCTTTCGAAATCCACAATTGAAACTGTTAATTGTCTAATAAAGGTGAGTGCTTATAATCTGTTCATGGTGGTGGATGCACTTAAATATGTGACGGTGGCTGAGTATTTGTAAATACAATTCCTGAAGCTTTTTTTTATTAATGTTTATAATTTCAGCTTGTTACATTGAAAGGGAGATTAGTACTGACTGAAATATATTATTCAATGGGTACTGTTCACTGCAACTGAGGAGTAATAACAGGTATACATTTCAGGTATATACAGGAAACAGTTTAAGCTCGTTCTCCTACTGAACAGAAAATAATCTGTACAATAAATCCAGTTTACAACTATTTAATTTAACTGTTTTTGAAGCAGTGTAATAAGTGGTGATCTCAGCAAATAATTTCTGAGAAATATTTTCTGTTTTCAATTACTTAGTAAGTATTTTGAACATCATGTAGCTATTTCTCATTCATCCTCCCCTGCCCTCTAAAACCAGTCTGTCTTACAGCTATAGTAAGTCACTATTTCAAGTTGCCCTGTTTTAAGTCAGTCCGCGTTAATGCCGCAGATACAATAGAACCACTATAGGCACTTAACATTGGATTTCCAGGCAGCACGGTGGCACAGTGGGTTAGCACTGCGGCCTCACGGCGCTGAGGTCCCAGGTTCGATCCGGGCTCTGGGTCTGTCCGTGTGGAGTTTGCACATTCTCCCCAGAATGGGTTTCACCCCCACAACCCAAAAATGCGCAAGCTAGGTGGATTGGCCACTCTAAATTGTCCCTTAATTTGAAAAATGATTGGGTACACTAAATTTATTTAAAAAAACATTGGATTTCCATTTTCGTGCAGTTTTATGCCAGGTCAATGTTGGAGGTATGGCCCAATCAGCATCATTTTGAAGCCCCCCCACCCCTCCCCGCAGCTCTCACTCCTCGCTTCCTCCTTCACGCTGCCCCTCCACCCAAGCCCTGGCTCAGCAGAGGGTTGCAGTCAGTGTGCGGGAGCAAAGATAGCAGGAGAGTGGGATGAGCAGTGAGCAGAAAGGTAGTGAGAGTGGTGGCGAGCGGAGAGGTGGAAAGCATGAAAATATTTTAAAATCTATTTCATTTTAAGAGTTATTTTATTTCCACATATTAGAATTTTGGAAATGCACACTACTTAAACTCAAGAGAAGAACATGTTTTAATTGTATTTGACGAGGAAATTGAACTACAGCGTGGGGAAATCTGATTCGCAAAACGGTGTTTCATTTGAATTTGCACTTTTCAAGAATGCTACTACTACGTTAAACAAGGAATTCAGATGAAAGCTCTTGGGACCAAATTCAAGCAGAAACAATCTGAATTTCATATGGTGACTTTTTAAAAAATAAATTTAGAGTATCCAATTCAGGGGCAATTTAGCATGGCCAATCCACCTACTCTGCACATCTTTGGGTTGTGGGGGCGAAACCCACGCAGACACGGGGAGAATGTGCAAACTCCACACGGACAGTGACCCAGAGCCGGGATTGAACCTGGGACCTCGGCGCCGTGAGGCAGCAGGACTAACCCACTGCGCCACAGTGCTGCCTTCGTATGGTGACTTTAATGTAGCAAAATGTCCAAGTGCTTCACAGGCATAGAATTAGAAAGAAATGGACAGCGAGCCAGTGAATGACAGGTGATCAAAAGCTTGGCAGGACTTGAAGAGCAATGCTGCAAGGTTTAGGGAAGGAGCGGGAGTTTAGGACCTTGAGTTCTGTGGACATGATCATCTGTGGAGAAGAACAAAGGAAGTGGGGACGCCCCAAATACCAGTTATGGAGGAACACAGAGTTGCACCCAGCGCGGAGACGGGTGAGTCCAAATTAGGATTTGCATCGGACTGATTGCGAGTCTCCTGACTCGTTATGTCCAGCACAATCTGGATCACACTCTCACTGGTGTGATTAGGCTCCCATGTTACATTCACCCTGTGGCCACGCTAAATTGCCCCTTAATTGGAAAAAATGAATTGGATAGTCTCAATTTATTTTTTAAAAAGTCACCATATGAAATTCAGATTGCTTCTGCTTGAATTTGGTCCCAAGGGTTTTCATCTGAATTCCTTGCTTAACGTAGTAGTTGCATTCCTGAAAAGTGCAAATTTAAATGAAACACCGTTTTGCGAATGAGATTTCCCCAAGCTGTAGTTCGATTTCCTCGTCAAAAACAATTAAAACATGTTCTTTCGCATTCACCCTGCTCCTGGGAGTCACTTGCTGCACCTGCAAGGCCTTAACCAAGTGTTCATTAACACTGGCTTCCACAAGTGTGGAACAGGCGTAATAGCATCTCGGTGAGGGAGGGTGTGCCACCAGAGCCCCTGGGGTGGCCAGAGGCAGGGCAGTGTAGTGTACACTGGCACCTGGGCACCATGGTTGTGCCAACCTGACACTGTCAGGGTGTGGGTTGGCAATGTCAGGGTGCCAGGCTGGCTGTGCCAAAGTCCCGTATGTCAGGTTGGCACTTTCAAGGATCGGAGCCTGGGGGTGCGGGGGCATGCCTATGAAAAGACAGGTGATGGGGGTTTGAGAGGGCCGCAGAAAGGTTGGAGGGGTGAGAAGGGGGTGGTCCTGAAAGTGGGGGTATAGGGATTGGAGCAGCCTTTCAAAATGACGGCCTGAGCTGTGAGGAGCCGCTCCTGCCGGCAAGTTCAACTCCCCAGTGCCGGAAGATTTTAAAAGCGAGGCCTCCATGGGGACAAACCCTCCTGAGACCCGAGAAACGGCTAATGTCCGTTGAGTAGCGTTCTCTACTTGGCATTGCAGCCATCACGAAACAGACTGCCAAACATGCCCGAAACCCGACTTGGAAAGCTTTCCGGTCAATCATGCCCATTGTATTTGGTAGCTGGAGGAGAAATGTTGGCCTACCTTGGGCAATCTCTTTTCCTTTTTAAACACTGCAATGTTTACTTCTTACATCGACCTGAGTATACACGCAATCTCATTTTAAAGTCTCACCTCCGAAATGACACCTTTGATGGCAGCACTCCATCAATAAATGCACTGTAGGGTCAACGCTAAATGTGTTTTGAGCTTCTTGCAATATTATTCAATCGTTTCAAGCACGTTTCTTCAAGAGGGATCGCAAATTAAAAATAAAATTGTGTAAAGGAATGCAAGTCTTTTATAAGGAGTAGGTCGGTATCAATGGAAGGAACTTAAATCTGTGTCCCTTACTGTTGTAATGCAAATGTGGATGTTACAATGCATTATAATGTTATAACTCACATAACTGGCAATAAAGGATAGAACTGAAGTCTAGTCTTTATATATTTGCAAGCTTTAAGTTGGAATGTTTCATATTGTGCGTCTCCAATCCACAACCATGGTTTCACCGTGCTCCTATATATGAACAGAGGTGACTCCCCAGTTAATGTCCATCACCTGAATTATAATTAAACATCCAATGAATATACAATTACTTACAATACTATGGTGTGTACCACGTTAACATCACTGCAGGAAGATGCAAATACCCTCCGGGGATAATTGAATCCTATAGAGCTTTTATTGCAAGACGGCCATTTATGAGCATTAGATTGGTTTGTAAATCTGTGCTTCTTAAGTGCTGCTGTGTTCTCAACCATGCGAAAGCAAAATGTCACTGTTGTCACTTTATAAAATGAATCATAGGGCATATTGAAATGAAAATTGTACACAGCTCTTCAGCAATGATGTCAGCAGAGCACATCTGCTCTCATTAAATGTTGGTTTGGTGACAGCTGCAGGCAGGCCATTTACTGCTATATTCTTTCCAACCAAGGTTTAGAAAAGGTCAGGAGGCTGTGAGATGTAAGCAAGTAAATATACAACACTTCAAGCACCTGCACAAACTCACCCCAGCAGGGTGATTTTCTTCTAACATTTGAAAACCTAGCTGGAAGTGTTTGTATATAAAACATCCATGTGTCTGTCAGAGTTGAACTCCCCATTACGTGGCATTTAGATCTGTAACTATCAACAGAATCATTTGCAATTTAGCCGTATGTCGCTATCTTACATTACAAACCCAGACCAGACCCTAACAGTTGCTAGGATACTGTACAGAAACCCCAACATTTTATTTTAATTTTGTAAGTGTGTGAAGAAAGGATACCTCCACTCCAGGAGTGATTTCACGATGAAATAGGGATGTGGTATTTTAAAACAAACCGCCCGTGGATGTGTTTATTTGGACTTTCAGAAGGTTTTCGACAAGAGTCCCACGTAAGAGATTAGCGTATAAAATTAAAGCAGAAAGGATTAAGGGTAGTGCAGACAGGAAACAAAGAGTAGGAATAAATGGGTCCTTTTCCAAAAGGCAGGCAGTGACTCATGGGGTACAGTATGGATCGGTCTAGAACCCCAGCTATTCACAATGTATATAAATGAGTTAGATGAGGGTACTAAATGTAATATCTCAAAATTTACCAGTGACACAAATCTGGGTGGGGGGGGGGGGGGGGGTGGGAGCTGTGAGGAGGATGCAGATATCTTTCAGTGTGATTTGGACAAGTTGAGTGATTGAGTGAGTGGGCAAATGAATGGCAGATGCAGTGTAATTTAAATACATGTGAAGTTATCCATTTTGGTAGCAAAAACGAGAAAGCAGATTATTATCTGAATGGCTATAATTTAGGAGAGGAGAATGTGCAACAAGACCTGAGTGTCCTCGTACATCAGTCACTGAAGGTAAGCATGAAGGTGCTGCAGGCAGTAAAGAAGTAAAATGATATGTTGGCCTTCATACCCGAGTGGATTCGAGTACAAGGCAGGGATGTCTTGTTGCAATTATACAGGGCCATGGTGAGGCCACACCTGGAATATTGTGTGAAGTGTTGGTCTCCTTATCTGAGGAAGGATGTTCTTTCCCCAGAGGGAGTGCAGCGAAGGTTTACCAGACTGATTCCTGGGATGGCAGGACTGCTTTCTGAGGAGGGCTTGAGTTGGTTAGGATCATATTCGCTGAGTTCAGAAGAATGAAGGGGGATCTAATGGAAACCTTTAAAATTTTAAAACAGGAGGAGGCAATGTTGATGCAGGAAGGATTTTCCTGATAAGGGAGTCCAGAACCAGGAGTGACAGTCTGAGGATATGGGGTAGACCATCTAAGATAGAGATGAGGAGAAATTTCTTCACCCACAGAGTGGAGCCGGTGGAATTGGTTACCACAGGAAGTAATTGAGGCCAAAACATTGTATGTTTTCAAGAAGCAGTTACACATAGCACTTGGGGCAAAGGGAATCAAAGCATTTGGAGGATGGCAAGATCAGGCTATTAAGTTGGATGATCAGCTATGATAATGAATGGCGGGGCAGGCTTGACGGGCCAAATCGCCTCTTCCAGCCCCTATTTTCTATCTGTCTATGTCTAAACTTACTCCATGGGATATGAGAGTCAGTGGCAAGGCCAACATTTGTTTCCCATCCTGTATTCCCTTTAGAAAGTAGTGGTGAGCTATCTTCTTGAACTGCAGCCGTCCATGTGGTGGAGTACAGCCATGGTGCTGCTGGGAAGGAAAATGACCTCACGACAGTGAAGGAACTGGAATATAGTTCCAAGTCAGGATGGTGTGTGACTTTTACACATCTCGGTGGTAGAATTTACAGGCTTGGAAGGTGCTGCCTCGGTGAGTTGCTGTAGTGCGTCTTGCAGAGATGGTACACACTGTTGCTAATGTGTGCTGGTGATGGATGGAGTTAATGGTGAAGTTATTGGATGGGCTGTTAGTCAAGTGGGTCGCTTCATCCTGGATTGTGTCGAGCTGCTTGTTGGAGCCGCACTCATCCAGGCAAGTGGAGAGTATTCCATCACACTCCTGACTAGAACCTTGGAGCTGGTGGACAGGCTTTGGGGAGTGGGGAGGTAAATCACTTCAGAGGCCCACAGTTATGATTGAGAATTGTGGTAATCTAGCTAAATCAAATGAGACTATTCTCCTGAGATGTAATAGAGATTAGAGAATATGTCATTCTCACCTGACAGCAACAGAACAGTTTAGATAAAGTCCCTGAAGTCTGATGTGCCTCAAAATAAAATTTTGAAAATGTTATTATCATGACACAGTTGGGAGGGTTCTTGAGAAGAAAAAAACAATTCTTCAATGAATACCTTTATACGATGAATAAAACTGGTAATGAAAATGATTAAAATCAACTCTCTGGTATCCGGTATTCTTGAAATGATTCACCAACTCTGACATTAGGAATCACATGATAATTTGTGATATGGATGCAGTTTTTAAAATCATTCTAATGCAGCATTCCACTCATTCGGGGCTGTTTAGCATTTGGCTAAATTGCTGGCTTTGAAAGCAGACCAAGCAGGCCAGCAGCACGGTTCAATTCCCGTAACAGCCTCCCCGAACAGGCGCCGGAATGTGGCGACAAGGGGCTTTTCACAGTAACTTCATTTGAAGCCTACTCGTGACAATAAGCGATTTTCATTTCATTTTTCATCCATAATGAATCAGGTGCCCATTCAAGTGAACAAGGGGAAATCTAAGCAGCAGTACTATGAGGACAACGGGAGTCGGTTAGCTCCATTGGCTGGATGGCTGGATTGTGAGGCGGAGTAATGCCAACAGCGTGGGTTCAATTGCCGGACCGGCAGACATTATTGATCCCACCTTCTCGCCTGAGGTGGGGTGACCCTCGGGTTAAATCACCACCAGTCAGCTCTCAAAGGAGAGAGCAGCCTACATAGTCCTCTGGCACTGTGGTGCCATTTGCATTTACTATGAGGTAGGTTGCAAGGAAACATATACCAATCATTTTCTGTTCTTGAAGTTCCTTATATTTAACAATATAATGACGAGCACTGGATGGAATAATTCTTATCTTTCATTCCGTATAATCAACCTACTGCATTTTCTGTCGTCTATATGAGAAAAGTAAAAATTAATTTAATATAGAAAAATTGTATCTAACTCCACTGACAATTATCGAGCAGAACTAGTGCTAAACGTTATGTAACTGGCCAGGTTAATGGACCAGTAATCCAAAGGTCCCTGGAAAACGCTGTGAAGACACGGTTCAAATTCCACCACGGAAAATGTTGGAATTGAAGTTCAATTAATATATCTGGACTTGAAAGCTAATCTTAGTAATGGTGAGCATGAAGCTATGAGGTGGCCAGCACAGTAGCACAGTGGTTAGCACTGTTGCTTCACAGCTCCAGGGCCCCAGGTTCAATTCCCAGCTTGTGTCACTGTCTGCGTGGAGTCTGCAAGTTCTCCCCGTGTCTGCGTGGGTTTCCTCTTGGTGCTCTGGTTTCCTCCCACAAGTCCCGAAAGACACGCTGTTAGGTAATTTGGACATTCTGAATTCTCCCTCTGTGTACCCGAAGGCACCGGAATGTGGCAACTAGGGGCTTTTCACAGTAACTTCATTGCATTGTAAATGTAAGCCTACTTGTGACAATATAGATTATTATTATATGTTGTAAAAACTCATCTGGTTCATTCGTGTACTTTTAGGGATTGAAATCTGCCGTCCTTGCCTGGTCTGGCCTACATGTAATGCTGAATCCACAGCAATGTTGTTGACGCTTAACTTCCCTCAGGAATGTTTAGTCCAAGGGCATTTAGTGAAAGATTTTTTTTTAAGTGACCGTGCGACTATTTTCATGGCACTGGATTTAATTTGAATGTTTAAATCAGGCTCCCATGGTGCAGTCAGAAACCTGATTCAAATTCCACCACTGCAGTAATAATAATAATCTTTATTGTCACACATAGGCTCACATTAACACTGCAATGAAGTTACTGTGAGAAGCCTCTAGTCGCCACATTCCGGCGCCTGTTCGGTTACACTGAGGGAGAATTCAGAATGTCCAAATCACCCAACAGCACATCTTTCGGGACTAGTGGGAGGAAACTGGAGCACAAGCAGACACAGTGAGAACATGCAGATTCCATACAGACAGTGACCCAAGCCGTGAATCGAGCCTGGGACCCTGGCGCTGTGAAGCACCAGTGCTAACCACTATGCTACCAAGGGTTTATAGGAACTAAGAAGTGTCTGGTACTTAATTGTATCCAGGTGCTCGACATTAACTGGATATTCTCTTGTGCTCCTATTTGAAGCAGTAGAATAATGTCCTTTGCTCATGGGACACTTAATTGATGATGGGTTTAGAGATGTAGGAATAGATTAATATTGGCATAGTTGAGCTTGGAGGTGTGTGCTTATAATTAACTTCTGTAAAAAGCTAATAAATATTTAAAGAGTAGATTCCAGTTCTATCCTTCAGCTCCCTATCTGAATTGAACTCTTTCAGTCACTGTGGAAGCAAGGAACCAGCTCTCAGTGGTTAGCACAGTTGCTTCACAACTCCGGTGTCCCAGGTTCGATTCCTGGCTTGGGTCACTGTCTGTGAGGAGTCTGCACGTTCTCCCCGTATCTGCGGGGGTTTCCTCCAGGTACTCCGGTTTCCTCTCACAGTCCAAAGATGTGCGGGTTAGGTGGATTGACCATGCTAAGTTGCCCTTAGTGTCCAAAATGGTTAGGAAGGGTTATTGGGTTAGGGGATAGGGTGGAAGTGAGGGCTGAAGTGGGTCAGTGCAGTCCCAGTAGGCTGAATGGCCTCCCTCTCCACTGCAAATTCTATGATTTTAAATTCTACCAACACAAACATGCCTCCATTGCCCACCTGTACAAGCGGAAAGGAACTCGCCTATCTTCTGACAA
Source organism: Scyliorhinus canicula (assembly GCF_902713615.1). Classification (NCBI taxonomy): domain Eukaryota; kingdom Metazoa; phylum Chordata; class Chondrichthyes; order Carcharhiniformes; family Scyliorhinidae; genus Scyliorhinus; species Scyliorhinus canicula. The sequence goes on along the minus strand of NC_052165.1, from coordinate 19,001,161 downwards.
TCATAGGGGAATCTAACTCCTCTCCATCGCTGTTAAAAGCTTCGCCAGAATCCTTCTGAACCATTTAGTGCAGCATCTTGAATAGGATCTCCTGCGGAGAGACCAAGACCTTTGATGCAGTTAGCCATGAGAGCCTTTGGGAAATAATGGTGAAATTCAGCTGTCCTGAGAAATTCATCAAAATGGGCAAGCATTTCAATGAAGGCACGTTCACATGTCATGATGGTGAGTTTTCTGAGCCATTCCAGTCACTAATGGAATGAAACAGGGTAGTGTGCTAGAACTCAACCCTCTTCATAGTTTTCTCTGCCATGCTCTCTGGTGCCTGCCATGGTGGTAATCCTGGCATTGATATCAGATATTGCATGGATGGGAAACTGCTCAATTTTATACACCTCCAGAATTTTGTACAACTCCAGGCAAAGATCAAGGTCTCCAAGGGCAGATTTCTCAAAATCCAATGATTCTGCACCAGCTGCCACTTCAGAGCGGGACATGCAATGTAACATGGCTTTGTTGTTAACATGGCAATGCATGTGACGACTTCAACTTTGCAATCAGCACAAAAGGCCAAAATAATGGGCTCAGTCTAACCATCACGTTGCTCCCGGCATGAATCTCGGCGCACCAGCTAAATAGGGGAAAAGGACAAAATCGAGATTTGTACTGGGTGCAGACTAGTTTACAATTCACCCGGCTCGCTCCCGATGCCAAGATTGAAGTTGAGAATGCAGCGGCCTACAGAGAATTACCCAGCTCCCCAGTGATAAATCACGCGGGTATCATTTAGTTCTCCTTTTCCAAAACGTGAAGCTGGCTGCGTGCTGCCCCAGTGCTCGGGGGCGGAGGGAGGGAGGGATGGGGGTGGTCCGGGCTCTGAAGCGTTCTAGGTCGGGGGTCACCCGGCCCACGGTGTACAGGCTTCATTTGTCATTCAGTGGGATTTCGGACAGCATGTACTGCAGAAGAATCCATCTCAGGAGAGAGGCAGTACGGTCAGTACTGTGCCATGTCCTCGTGGGCATGATACTCCATGGAGGAGGAGAATGCATGCTCCCGGTGGCCTCTGCTGCCCTCAACTTTTATGTCACCAGTTCTTCTAGGGCTCGAGCTGGGACCTGTATGAAATTTCACAAGCTACAGTCCACAGGTGCATCCCAGAGTTCACGGATGCCCTGTATACCCGCGCATCCAACAATATCACCTTTGAGCTGCACCAGGCTCACTGGGATGTCTGGGCTGCAGGATTTGCTGCCATCGCTGGGAAACCCCACGTCCAGGATTCAATTGATGGCACGCATGTGCGCACCATGGTATCAGGGAGTGCCCTTCACTAACAGTAAAGGGTACCACTCCCTGACTGTTCAGAAGATGTGTGACCACTGCCTCCGTATTATGCCCGTATGTGCCCGCTACCCAGAGAGCGTGCATGACTGCAACATCCTGGGGCACTTGGAAATCCCTGATGTCTTCGAGGATCACCCCTGGATTAAAAGGTGGCTCTTGGACACAGGATACCTACTGAGGTCGTGGCTGATGATGTTGGTGCGGAGGCCTGAGACCAATGTGGAGACCCATTAAATGAAGCCCATGTTGCCACCTGTGTAGTCACTGAGTGGTGCATCGAATTGCAGAAAATGTGGTTCTGATGCCTGGACCACTCTGGTGGTGCCATGCAACACACCCCCAGTGGGTCTTCCGCTTTGTGGTGGTCTGCTGTGCCCTGGCACAGCAGCGGAGTGACATGCTGGAGGAGGAGGGACACGCGGCCTCTTCTGAGGAGGAGGCGGACCGGGAGGGACTGGCGAGCGAGCCCAAGGAAGTGCTGAAGGATAGCGCACATGCGGCGGCAAGGGTCTGGCACACCCAAAGGACCTGGGAGGCCCGTATTGTGTCCAGGTTCTCATAATAATAATAATAATACTCTTTTATTGTCACAAGTATGAAGTTACTGGGGAAAGCCCCTAGTTGCCACATTCCGGCGTCTGTTCGGGTAAGCTGGTACAGGAATTGAACCCACGCTGCTGGCCTTGTTCTGCATCACGAACCAGATGTCTAGCCCACTGAGCTAAACCAGCCTGCAATGAGGCTGTGCCTGTCAGCTCAACCACCCCCGTCCCATTTCACCCTCTTCCCTCCCAATCCCTCCTTCCTCCTCCCCATTTCTCGCCTTATTAGAACATAGAACATAGAACACTACAGCGCAGTACGGGCCCTTCGGCCCTCGATGTTGCGTCGACCTGTGAAACCATCTGAAGCCTATCTGACCTACACTATTCCATTTTCATCCATATGTCTATCCAGTGACCACTTAAATGCCCTTAAAGTTGGCGAGTCTACTACTATTGCAGGCAGGGCGTTCCACACCCCTACTACTCTCTGAGTAAAGAAACTGCCTCTGACATCTAATTATCGTGAAATATGGCATCCTGGCCTCTCCATACAGGAGCATTGAGTCCAAAAGAAGAGAGTTATGTCAAGTCTATATAAAATAATAGTTTCACCATTACCTGGAGTATTGCAATCAATTCTGGGCATTAGAAAGGGTTCGAAAAAATTCCCAGGAATGACGAATATCAGTTTCATAGAAAGATTGGAAACATTGAAGCACTTTTCCTTGGAGACAAGGAGATTGAAATGAAACTCGACGGAGGCACTCTGAGGCCTGAGGAGGCTGGACATGTGGATAGGGAGAAATTGTTTCCATTGATGAAAAGATTGAGAACCAGGGGACGCTGAGTTAATGTAGTTGGCAAAAGAAGCAATGGTGACATGAGGAAAGTGTATTGCTGTGCAGTGTGGTTAGGGTCTGGAATGCACTGCCCAAAGCTGTGGTGGGGACATGTTCAGTCGGGGCTTTCAAGTGAGAATCGTCTGAAGAGAAAATATTTGCAGGGCCGCTTAGAAAAGCGGGTGAGAGACTCAATGAGCTGCTTGTTTAGAGAGCTGGCACACACACACAATGGGCTGAATGGCCTCCGTCTGTGCTGTAACCATTCTACGATTCTATCATCTTTCTTTACTTATCCAATGACTACTCCCTTTGGCCTTGCATAATGAAAGCCTTTGTAGTTTAACCTCTCCTGTGCTGCACCCTGACACTTTTGTGACGAAAGGTCACAAACCTGAGATATTAATTTTGTGTCTCTCTCCACAGGCGATGCCAGACCCAATGTGTATTTCCACCATTTTCTGTTCAAATTTCAGATTTCCAACACTTGCAGTATTTTGATTGTATGCTGAATAGATTTGTATACTGAATAACAAGGTTTTCTTCCAGGCAAAAATTCAAACACCGTTATGTACGCAGAGGGGGGGGGGGGGGGGGGGGGGGGGGGGGGGGGGGGTATTTAACATCAACCAGAATCTGAATTAGCAACAAGAACAGTATCACTGTCCTCCACTCTCTCATTTTCTCTGTTTTGCATCCACCCTTGCTTTCCCTCTTTTCACAGAATCACAGGAAAATACGATGCAGACGAGGCCCTTCTGCCCATCGAGTCTGCATCGCCACATGAAAGATATCTGGCCGACCTACCTAATCCCATTTGCCAGCACGGCTCATAGCCTTGAACATTAGCATTCATACTTTATTCTCTATTCTCTTCTTTTTTTATTCTCTTATTTCTTTTTCTTGCACCCTCACTTTTTTCTCAATTTCCATCTTTCTTTCTCCCTCGACGTATCTCTCCTCCAAAGTTTCCCTTCTGTACCTGGAGAAGGAAGGAGCTATTACTGCACCTAACCAACAATGTAAGTCAAGGGGGTTGCTCCACGTTAAAGAACAAGTAAAATATTTTACGATGAAGATGTTTTCACATGAAGGGAGTCTGGCGGAAAGGTTATCAATTCCACAATTATTTACATAGGCAGTCAAAACTTGACTGTTTTCACATGAAGGGAGTCTGGCGGAGAGGTTATCAATTCCACAATTATTTATATAGGCAGTCAAAACCGCGATACGAATTGGGATAAGCGTCAAAATAAAATCTGAACAGCTCCTTTGAGATAGCTTTCAAGACCTGAGCAAGATCTGTACTGCATTGGGTTGTGAATAATTTCTTCTTCTTTTGATCTGCCAATAATCTTTCAGGTTTATCAGTACATGCATGAGACAATAACCATCAGTGGCTGTCCAGACTTCCGAGCTCGTGCAACTGCCAAGGTATGCCAAGTGGAGGTACTGGATGATGCGTTGTAATTGTGTTTTTTTTTAATGTTGTGTACATGTGTATTTCAGGTGTTCGAGAGTATATATGAGAATTTAGACATCAATGGCAGCCCAGAAGGTAGAGCCAGTGCTACTACCCAGGTAATATCTTTAACGGGACCCAGTGTTCACGCTGATTTTCTGATTAGATTAACAAACTCCTTTCATGATCAATTGTACTAACCTCCTTGTAATACAGCAGATACAGTGCTGGACCAAATCTGAAATTAATGCATGACGACTTGCTGTTACAACTAGACAGTGAAATTAATTTCACACCTTTTATGTAGACGCACCAAATTTGATCTGGTCACTTCTGGGCTTTCTAGATATTTCTTTAAAAACCTTGTTGTTGTGTGTTCCTGCAGCCTCTATCTTCTTTTAATACGGCTTATTTTGCTGATGAGAGAAAGACTGTCTATATACTATTATGTTCATTAAATTCATATGATTACTTTCATTTTAAGGACAGTGGGATCTGAGCAAACTCTCCCATTGATGATAGCATAAGTACCAGCCTCCCCGGATAGGCGCCGGAATGTGGCGACTAGGGGCTTTTCACAGTAACTTCATTGAAGCCTACTCGTGACAATAAGCGATTATATTTAAAAAAAGTTTACTTTAAATTTAGATAGTCAGGGATACTTGCATACACAGCATATGTTGGTCGATGCAAATTGATTGATTTGATTTATTGTCACGTGTATCAAGGTACAATGAAAAGTATTGTTCTGCGTACAGTTGAGACAGTTGGCAAGCCTGGCGTGAGGTGGGCATGGCAGTGAGTGCTGTGGGGCAGACCCCTCGGTCTGGGGAGCAGTGCCGGAAGAAGCTCCACGACCTCACCAGGGCTGCCAGGGTAAGTGCCTCGAGGGTGCCCCCGGGTCACAACAATCCCCCCCCTCCCCCCCATGTCCCTCATCACCCCATCACCCACCTCCCCCCCGGGCACGAGAGGGAGGGGGGGGGGCGAGAGTGAGTGGAGGGTGGTTAACAAAGTTGTCACAGACCCACATGAGCGCTGCGACCACCTGGAGAGATGCCGTGGTGTAGCTGCAAATTTCCTCCCAACCTGTGCCAATATCTGAACCCCCTGATGTTCCCTGCCGAATTGTGATGATCTATCTATGCCCCCCCGCCCCCCCAACAGGACAAGACTGCTCACAACAACCGGGAGCGGAACAGGACCAGAGGGGGTTCACCCATTCTGCACCCCCTGACAGTCTTTGAACAGAGGGCACTGGACCTTGCTGGGGGATCTGGCACCCGGGAGGTCGCGCAATGCGAGGTTGGAGGCGCAGGACCAAGTGAGACAACCCTGCATGACAACCCCCCCAGCCCATCCTCTGTCCCCTCACACTCTACCCACTGGACCATCCTACGCCCGGCCGAGCGTTTCTAACTAACCCCGTATTATTCTGTTCCCTAGAGCGTGTTGACGAACGTCCAGGGCCGTCTGCTGCCACGCACAGGCAGCCATCTGCCATGACCATCGCACCCAGGGCCGCATGCCAGAGGATGGCATGAGGTCAGCCAGGAGTGCCATCCTCCCAACCCAGGACCGGCGAGCAGCACGCACACAAGACGGCGACACACTCAACAGAGTCACCTGAAGGAGAACCAGACTTGGGCCGCGTGCAGATGCGCTCGGATATGACTGGGACGAGGACACTGCTGGTTTTATGACGAACGAGGACCTAGAGCTTGCGGCACTGCTGTCTCCCACACCATCCACCATCCCAGAGACACTCACCTCGGTTGGCCAATTAAGTGATGAGGCTCCTGGGTCACGGTCTGGTGTGCACCACACAGCTGAGCCGGTACTGCAGGTGGAGGTCGGAGCAGCCGAGGGGCTGGACGGTTGGAGGGCAGCCCAGGCCCAGCATTCAGCTGACTCCCAGACGTTTCCTGGGTTCCTGGATTTACTCGACCCACGTGGACAGCCGATGCATTTTGAAACCAAGGGACACAATGACGGGATGAGGGCCGTCTTCCAGCAGCTGCAGACGCAGTTAGAGGAGTCAAACCGCGTCCAGGAGCAGGGAGTGGTGCCGCTCATGGCAGCCACCCAGGCCGACACCGCACGGGTAGCGTCCACGGTCGAGGCAATGGGTGAAACGGTTTTGGCCATGGGTCAGGTTCTGCAAGGCATTGGGCTTAATGTGCACGCGTCATCCTCGGCCCTGGGCAGGGCTGCCCTCTCACAGGCAGCAATGCGCCAGAGCCAAAATGACATTGCTGGCGTGCTACGGGCCCTGGCCGAGTCTCACCAGGCCATGGCCCATTCCCAGCACGCCATAGCACAGTCCCAGCATGCCATGGCACAGTCCCAGCAGGCCATGGCCCATTCCCAGCACGCCATGGCACAGTCCCAGCAGGCCATGGCACAGTCCCAGCAGGACATGGCCCATTCCCAGTACGCCATGGCACAGTCCCAGCAGGCCATGGCACAGTCCCAGCAGTCAGTCGCGGAGAGCATCGACCGCCTGACACACGTGCTGGATTGCATCGCGCACTGACAGGTTGAGGTCACACAGTCCCTGGCAGGAATGTCTCACTCCCTGGACTCCGTCTCAGTGAACCTTCGGACCCTGGTCGATATGGTTGCAGGCCTCCAGGACTGGCAGCGCCAGGTGTCGGTGGGGCGACGGGGCACCTCCCCGCTCGCACCTCCGTCCCACAGTGAGGCCCGGGGGCCACGGAGCTCCCCGAGGGAGGAGGAGGTTCTGGGGCCCGTCCCATTAACTCCATCACGGGACGGCCCTGAACGTTCGGCCTCCCTCGTCCCATGCCTGGTGCATTGGGTGGGCAGCGGGCAGAGGAGGGTGGCACCACGTCATCTGAAACGCCCGCGGAGCAGCCTGGCCCATCAAGGCCGGGTCGCCCCAGGAAACGAGTGCCGACGGGGAGACATGTCGCAGGGCGTGATTCTCAGCAGTCCGCCTCCAGTCCTGCTGTATCATCTGGGGATTCAGACGTAGTGGTAGGGTCCGTAAGGCAATGAAGAGGGACACAGAATAAGTTGGCACGGGTGAAGGGCACAGTTTAGTTGTAGGGGCAAGGGCATCTGTACATAATATTCATCATTAAACTCACTGTTGCACCTAACTTGTAATACCGTGTGATTTTTTCCGTTGCCACGGGCATCGTGATGGTGAACGAGTGTCGCTGGGGTTGACGAGCGGTGAAACTTTGGTGCCGGGTGTGCAGTTCCTCTCCCCCCCCCCCCCCCCTCTCACAGCTACCCCACGTGGGCACGTGATGGAATGTCCCTGACGAACTCAGCAGCCACCGAGGTGGATGGTTCAGCTATTGCCATGAGTCAGACTTTGTCTAACGATTCTGAGCTCACAGCTCATCGCAGAGCGGGCTGTCATCATTCAACATGGCACTGATCACACCCGCTGACACAGCCATCAATGTCGTGCCATACCGTTTTGCCACAGTGGTAAGGGTGATCTCGAAGTGGAGCAGTGTACGCAGAGCCGGATTGGGGGGGGGGTGGCAATGACAGTTGTGTGCTGACCGTCTGCACGACTAGCGATGCATGTGGTAGTGTTCAGCGGTGCCGTGACGCGTGAATCTTGCTGCCACCAAGGCGTTGTGTGCCCGCTGTCCTCACTGGTGCCGTCGTGCAGCCTCCTGGACATTAACAGCACCCGGGTCGTGTCTGTGTGTTACGCCCGACACACCACCCTCCTCCTCCTCCTCCGTGTTGGCACCACTGCCAGTGGCTTCTCCCTCCGACTCCTCCACCAGGGCATCTCCCCTCTGCATCGCGATGTTGTGCAGCTCACAGCAGACCACGACAATGCGGGCGACCCTCTCAGGCTGGTACTGCAGGGTCCCTCCGGAGCGGTCCAGGCACCTGAATCGCATTTTCAGCAGACCGAAGCAGCGTTCCACCACACCCCTGGTTGCTGCATGGGCCTCATTGTAAAGGGTCTCCGAGTTGGTCTGAGGCCTCCGTATGGGCGTCATCAGCCAAGACCTCAGTGGATAACCCCTGTCGCCCAGCAACCAGCCCCTCAGCTTGGGGGGCTGTCCCTCAAACATAGCAGGGATGAATGACTGCGCAAGAATGTACGCATATTGCACATTGCCAGGGAACCTTGCGCACACGTGCATGATCTTCATGTGGGGGTCGCATACCACCTGGATATTCATGGAGTACGTCCCCCTTCCTGTTTGTGAACACTTCCCTGTTGCCTGCAGGCGGGTGCATGGGGACGTGAACACAATTCATGACCCCCCTGGACCATCGGTATCCCAGCCACATTGGCAAATCCACGGGCTCGTGCTTCTTGATTTGCTCTGTCCTCGGGAAAGGTGATGTAGCGGTCGGCAATGGCATACAGGGCGTTGGTCACATCCCGGATGCACCTGTGAAGCAATGACTGCAAGATCCCGGATAGGTCCTCGCTCGGAGACTGGAAGGAGCCGGTTGCATAAAAGTTAAGTGCAACCGTCACTTTGACGGCAACCAGTATCGCGTGTCCTCCTCCCGTTCCACGTGGGGCAAGGTGCGACACGAGTTGGCAGATATGTGTGTGTGACCGTCTCTCTGCTCAACGGGAGTCTCCTCCTGCAGGTGATGTCCGGCATTGTCTCGAAAGAGATCCAGCCACGGTACACCCTAGGTCTCGCTCGTCGCCTCTGGCTCCACCATCAATGTCTCCTCCTCCGCCTCCCCCCCCCCCCCCCCCCCCCCCCCCCCCCCCCCCCCCCCCCCCCCAATGCTGCTCGACGACGGGCCACTCCGCAGCCATTCCTTCTGCTGCTGCAGCTGGCCCTGCATCCACTGTGGGATGTGGCTGTGGACACTGCTGGATGTCCAACTGCAGTGCAGCGGCCCCAACCACTGCGCTGAACATAGCTGTTCGGTTAGAATACATTATGGTCACCTACAGAAGGGTGGTGGGGGGGCAGAGAAACAACATGTTAGACGGAGATTAGTCGACACCTCGGCAGCTGCCTGCCATGGAATACCTGTGTGTCCCAGTGGCCTGGTCGCGCTGCTGACACGCGGCCAGCCTAACCCCTGGTCACTTTCTGCGTCCAACGGGCAGTTAACAACACGTCCTCCTCACACCACGGTGCGTCAGTGGGCTGTGGCCATCAGCCACAGGGCAATCAGCGGCAGTGTCCTCGTAACCGTCCTGCCATGGCAGGGCGGCTGACATGTTGCATCCAGGGGAGGACGACCCACTCCACTCACTCTCTCCCCCCCCACCACTCGCTCCCCCCCCCACCTCCCTCCCCCCCCACTTCTCCCTCTCCCCCCCCCACTTCTCCCTCTCTCTCTTCCCCCCACCCCCCACTTCTCCCTCTCCCCCCCCCCCCCCCACCCCCCTCTCCCCCCCACTGGCCGCAGCGTTCTCGGGGATGCCTTCCCCAGTTTGCGGAGACTCTGGGACGGTCCGCTTACCTCCTCACTCCTCGTCAGCCAGCATGAGTGGCTGGCGACTTTAAAAAGCAGGTGTGGACGGCGATGGCGTGACCTGGCGTCACGACGTCGGGACTTCAGCCGTCCGGGCCGGAGGATAGGGGGGGTGCCGGACAATCGCCATTTTGTCTACATCGGGCGATTCTCCGTGTTTTTGCACGCGAAACACAATGACACAAATTTGGCCGGTTGGGAGAATAGCGGGAGCGCGTCAGACCAGCGTCGCGTGAAAAAACGGCGCGGCCCGTTATTCTCCCAACCGCCGTGACATCGGAGAATCGCGACCTATGTGCCGACGCCGGAGTGAAAACCGGAGTGTTTCACTCCTGCGTCGGAGGCTGCTCCTCACCCCCTATTCTCCCACCCCCAGGGGGCTAGGAGCGGCGCCGCGTCAATTTCACGCGCCGGGCCTTGGCGCCTGCGTCAAAGCGGCGCCGCATAAATGACACGGCTGGCGGCGCTTAAATGACGTCACCCGCGCTTGCACAGGTTGGCCGGTGCCAACCCGCGCATGCGCGGTTGCCGTCCTCCCCACGGGTGCCCCACAAGACATGGAGGATTGATCTTGCGGGGCGGAGGAAAAAGAGTGCGTCTTTTAGAGATGCCAACCCGCTGATTGGTGGGCACCGATCGCGGGCCAGACCCCTCCTGAGCACCCCCCTGGTGCTCGATCCTCCCTCCATCTCCCCCCCCACACACACGCACACGCAGCGTTCGCGCACTGTTCATGCCGGCAACGACCAGGTGTGGTTGGCGCCGGCGTGAACCGGTCGGATTGGGAAGGCCGCTTGACCCATCCAGGCCGACCGTTAGAAACAAACCGTTAGAATTCTCCGAGCGACCTGTCGTAAAGCTCGGCACGCAGTTTTGGGGGGGGGGAGTGGGCGAAGGGCAGCGTGGCAGGAATCGCCCGGCACTCCAGCGATTCTCCCACCCGGCATGGGGGTCGGAGAATCGCGCCCATGGGTTGTGTAATGCCACCTTGTGGTAGTTTCACCTCTGGGTGTCTTACTAATCGTGTCCTATTCTGTGTGTTCATTAGCTGTATGTCTGCATGTCATGACGTCTCTGCTGCTCCCTCTAGTGTTTACTTAGTCGTAATGTATTTACATTAACCCCTTGTGTATTTACAGTGATGCATATCACCACAGAATGTAGCAAATGAAATTCTCTTTAAATAATAGCTGTTTCTGGCTCAGTCATTTAAGATGTAATGAGTGTATCTGTAAACTCAACACGCTTGCCAGCAATTGGGTCCTGACCTCAATGGGCGGGATGCAAATCGTGACGCCTCCTGACGTGAAGTTCGATCTCACGAGGCGTAGCGAGGCCGATAAACACCGCAAAGGCCGATAGATCGTGCTCAGAGTCTCAGAAAACTGAGGTTAGATCTCCGTTCAGTGATTTGGTCCAGAAAAGTCGACACACATCTTGACTTTAGTTGGTTCAAACCAACTCCCTTTGATGCGAGACAAAAATAGTGTTCTCATCACAGGTCTCATGTTTACATGTGTTGTTCATCAGTCCTTTTGCCATATTTGTATTCATTTTTGATTGGGTGCTTATATATTAAGAGTTGTACTTGTCCCTTCGAAATCCAACAGTATCCTCACCATGTGGTATAACACTTTGGCATTCTGGATAACCTACTGATGAACAAAAAAGACATTTAATTAAATGAAACAAAGTCCCGTGTTAAGCGCATTTAGCCGGATGTTTCTCAGCGCTTACGTCACCGAGAACGACTCCGCTATTAAACGGGACTGTTTCATTTCTGGGCCTTGGCGAGAAGCACCCGACCGAGGCCGCTCTTAGTCCCATTTCCTGCACCAACAAGTTCCGCTCGCCGCTGGAGGAAGAGATCGAATGGTGCCCTGATCTCTAGACCTTCCCCACCCAGCATCCCAACTCGCCAATAAGGGCAGCGCACCCCTGACCTAATCCCCGGGATGGGCATGATGCCACCAGGGCACCTTGGCAACCCAGGTGGCACTACCAGGGTTCCAGGTTGGCATTGCCAAGGCACCAGGGTGGCATTGAGGGTGCCAAGGTACTACCCTGCCCACAGCCTGACCACTCAAAGGCCCCCAATCGCCTAGGAGAACCCACCCAAGTGCCGGTACATCTGGTCCACGTTTGTGGACCATAGTGCTAAATGGCATGCGCTCAAGAGTCTCTGAGGTGAGGCCGTTCGATTCTGGGCACTATATAGATGAGGCGTAGACATATTCAGGTGAGACTAACTAAGCACTTGAATATACAAATCTGGGTCCTGACCTCAATGGGCGGGATGCAAATCGTGACGCCTCTTGACGTGAAGTTCAATCTCACGAGGCGTGACGAGGCCGGTAAACACCACAAAGGCCGGAGTCTCAGAAAACTGAGGTTAGATCTCCATTCAGTGATTTGGTCCAGAAAAGTCGACACACATCTTGACTTTAGTTGGTTCAAACCAACTCCCTTTGATGCGAGACAAAAATAGTGTTCTCATCACAGGTCTCATGCTTACATGTGTTCATCAGTCCTTTTGCCATATTTGTATTCATTATAATACACACAATTCCTTTTGTGACATGGCGATGGAAAGTGGTCAGTTTTCATTCTGTGGGAATATATTGACGTGAAAATATGAATGTAGCTTTTGTGTTCGATGTATATTCATTACCCAGCAATAACAGCATGAATGATGAATTTTCAAAGGTATGGAAATATTTGATTTTAATGCTGTGGACCTGAACTTCAGAATTCCTCTTTTGTTTCTTTCAGGCCACAGTTGCTGCTTTTGCTGCAAGTGAGGGCCATTCCCATCCCCGGGTTGTCGAGTTACCAAAGACTGAAGAAGGCCTTGGCTTTAATGTCATGGGTGGGAAGGAACAGAATTCACCAATCTACATCTCTCGTATTATTCCGGGGGGTGTTGCTGATAGACATGGGAGCCTTAAACGTGGGGATCAATTACTGTCTGTCAATGGAGTGGTAAGTCAATGATCCAGTTAGTCTGAAGTGAACATTTACTCTTGAGAATTGAATGTTTTTGAAACTGTTCCAAAATGTGATCCATCTCTGTTATGTTGCATTTTACCAGCAAGTTTTATATTATCAAAATTGTTTATTTGGAATAAGAAGAAGCTTCGCCTAAAATCCGCCAAGCTGCAGCTCCCAGGTTCCAAAGGTGGTTTGGATGTCCTGAATATTAGACTATATCAACTAGCCTATCACTTTTCATTTATAAGGGTCTGAGTTGTAAGGACCCTCCCTCCATCTGGCTGGATATTGAAGCAGATCAGTTGCTTTACCCTTTGAAAGACTGGTTATTTTATAGGGACATTAGGCCAGGTTCTGCTAGATGTGAGGATCCTGTTATTAATACTCTTAGAGCATGGGGAACGGTCTGCCAACTAAAAGGGAGATCTCTACTGACTTCCACTCTTTGACCCATCCAGGGCAGCCCAGACTTCCTACCTAGTCTTATGGACCATAGATTTGATACTTGGAGAGATGGAGGCATTTGTAGCCCAAGAGATATATTCAGTGATGCTTCCTTGTCATCCTTTGAGCAACTATATCAATAATTTGGCATCCTGAGACACTTCATTTTTAAGTATCTGCGACTGAGAGACATAATCTTGAATAAGACATCCTGTGCCTTAACTCCTCTATTTCCCTGGTGGATAACGTCCTAATATCTGTGGAACCCAAACAGATAATTAGCATTTTTCATGATGCATTGTGTTCTCGATCCTGTGTTAGTACATTGGGTGCCTTGCAGTCTTGGAAGGAAGATTTGCCAATTAATACTGATGAGTCATTGTGTAGTATATGGGATTATGCCGATAAAATTTTGGCCTGCAATAGAATGAGGGAGACACAATTTAAGGTACTTTACCATTTGCATATCATGCCAAGTCTGAGACGTATGTTTGGTCCGGCTATATCTCTGATGTGCCTGGTAGTCGAGCGTGATTATATACACTGCATATTGACCTGTGTTAAGATTCAAGCCTTTTGGTCTGATGTAGCTAGGGAGCTTGAGAGGGTATTTGACAAAGCCTTAGAGCTTTAATCCTTTGTTCCCAATTCTTCCAGATAGGAGAATTACTGACAATGAAAAAAGGCTGTACAACATCCTAAATTTTGGAGCTCGTAAAAATATCCTCTGTTCCTGGATCAGTGACAAGTATCCTTCAATTCAAAATTAGTTATGAAATGGGGCGTCACGGTGGCGCAGTGCGTAGCATTGCTGCCTCACGGCGCCGAGGTCCCAGGTTCAATCCCGGCACTGGGTCACTGCCCGTGTGGAGTTTGCACATTCTCCCTATGTCTGCGTGGATCTCACCCCCACAACCCGAAGATGTGCAGGGTAGGTGGATAAGCCATGCTAAATTGCCCCTTCATTGGAAAAAAATAATTGGGTACACTAAATGTATTTTTTTTAAAAGGAAAAAAAAGATAGTCATGGGATATATCCCAATGGGATTCCTAACATCTGTGATCTGTTCTAAGTCTGATGTATTCCATAAAGTGTGAGACGACCCCTATCTCAAATTATTTTACAAATAATGTTTTTTTTTTGGTTAATGATTAAATTACACTTTCGGCGTTTTCTCATTGAAATAAAATGGATCAATCCCAAAGTGCACTTCAGCTCACAAGCCCAGGGTTTTGTTTTCTCAAAAACCAGAAGCTGTACCCTATGTCTCAGTTACTTGCTCATCACCTTGGCAGAAATAGCAGACTCTTCATTCATTGCACCTGGTCTGACCTACTCCTGTCAGGTATCCCTTGAAAGTCTTGATCTCGCGATGCATAAAGGTGTGCGCCCTGAGATGTTATCCGATCTTATTTATGTGACCTTATTCTCTTTGTCCCCTAATTTTTTTAAATTTTAAAACTGGAGCCACTAGTGCATAACGCCTGTTGTTCTGAAGTCATCCCGTTTTGTTTGTTTATATTTGCAATAATTCTTGTTCCGCACTGTAAATATTTTGCATTGAAAATGTTGTTATTGCATTATTTGTGAAAGAAAATTAAATCGAACCAAATATATATTAAAATTAAGAAGAACAGATATAGGGCATACAACTATAACAGCTGATAATTAGCAGCAAATTAACTAATTGAATTGGGAATTTGATGTTGTTACATTGGGTAAAGATGGTAGCTGTCATTTAGTATATAACACATTGCTAGGAGTGTGTTTCAGGAACGTGACATAATTGCTATTAAAGTTAAAAGTTGGGAATATTATTATACTTGTGAGGTCACTCTATAAACTGAGGACTCATAGAATATAATCATAGAATCCCTGCAGTGCAGAAGGAGGCCATTCGGCCCATTGAGTATGCACTGACTCTCTGAAAGAGCACTCCACCCAAGCCCATTTCCCCACCCTATCCCAATAACCCATACCTAACATACACATTCCTGGACACTAAGGTGCAATTTATCACCGCCAATGCACCTACCCTGTACATCTTTGGACTGTGGGAGGAAACCAGAGCCCCCGGAGGAAACCCAAGGTGGGGGGGGTGGGTGGAGAGAGCAGGGAAGAGCGTGCAAACTCCACACCGACAGACCCAAGGCCAGAATTGAACCTGGTTCCCTGGCGCTTTGAGGCAGCAGTGCTAACCACAATACCACCGTGCTGCCCCTAATGGACTAATGGTTTCCTTCAACATTCCAAAAGTGCAGTCCACACTTGTTCTACAAGAGCATTGTTGAACTTCTTTGAGTTAAGTGTATAAATGTGCACAAAACCAAAACCTAAAAGTATGTAAGTTCTGCGTAGTGCTATTTTTTCAGATACACAGCAATGCGGTTGACTCTTAAATGCCCTTGGGGATGACTAACGAGAAGAACCTGGTTCAGAATTCAGTCATGCTAACTTTTCTTTGAGCCTGTCAGTTCTTGCTGAATGCATTGTGACTTGCCAAAATATTTTTTGAAACCTTTCACTTTTTTGACCTTTCTTCAAATGTGAACGAAAATTATTTTGGTGCATTCAGGAAAATATGTTGAGTTGAATTTCTGGCATTCCTATTTTCAAAACTCTTATGAGTTGCTTCAAGACTGTGCTTTTCATTTTAATGAATGCAACTTTCTTCAGCTTTACAGTGGATTTTTTATATAATTTGTTCATGGGATGTGGGCGTTGCTGGCTGTAACCAGCATTGATTATCCATCACTGAGGGCTTTAAAGAGTCAACCACATTGCAGTCACATGTAGGCCAGACTGGTTTTCCAATCCTAGAGTGAAGCAGATGGGTTTTTACGAAAATCGACAATGGTTTCATGGTCACCTTTAGACATTTAATTCCAGATTTTTAAAAATTTAATTCAAATTTTACCATCTGCCATGGCGGAATTCAAACCTGGGTCTCCAGACACTGGGGGCGGGATTCTCCGATCCTGGGGCTAAGTGTTGACGCCGTTGTAAAGCCGGAGTGTTTTACGACAGCGTCATCCGGCCCCCAGGAGCAGAGATCCTGCGCCGCACACTGGAGTGCTTCATGCAGCTCCAGCTGCCGATACAGGCGGCAGCACGGCCGGCGTATGCGCGCCACGTCCGGCACAAGTCCGCGCTTGAGTTGCCTTCTCCGCGCCTAGGGAGCATGGCGGAGCCCTTCTGGGGCCTGGCACGGAGGAACATAGGGCCCCCCCGGGATTAGCCTGCCCGCCGATCGATAGGTCCCGATCGCAGGCCTGGCCACCGTGGAGCCCCCCCCCCCCCCCCCACCCCCACCCCGGAGTCGGATCGGATCTCCCTCCCCCACACCAGGATAGCCCCCGCAGCATAATTGGCAAGGTCCCGCCGGGTAGGACCACGCGTGTACGACGCCGGCGGGACTCGGCCGAACTAGGTGGGCACTCAGACCATCGAGCGCGGAGAATCGCCGGGAATGTGCAGAGAATTATGTATATTTCTTTCAATTTTAGAGTGTGGAAGGGGAACACCATGAAAAGGCAGTAGAATTACTAAAGGCTGCTCAGAGCAGTGTGAAGCTGGTAGTCCGTTACACGCCCAAGGTGTTGGAGGAAATGGAAGCAAGATTTGAGAAACTGCGAACTGCCCGACGCAGACAGCAGCAGCAAATCCTCCTCCAACAGCAGCAGCAGCAGCAGCAAGTCCAACAAAACCATATGTCATAGGTGAGAATGTTCATTTATACTGAGGAGACCAAATGCATCATTTTGTTTCTGGTATTCGACCCAGCATCAGAATATGTTGAAGTAGTCACCCTACACATTCGTCTCTTTTCAAGGGAAAGTTTTTATTTCATCAGAGCACAGTCCATATAGCATTAACACAAGTTCAGGCAATCAGCCCTTCAAACCCATTAAACCAATCACTGGCTTACACGAATGCCCATTATCCAATTACATAGAGGCCTCATACACAACACCACAGCCTCCTCTGTGTCTTCCTTATCACTGTCTCCCTTGCTGTCTGTCTAGACCGTCCTTTTGGACAAACTCATCCACTGCTGCATGCTCAGGTTTTGATCTTCTGATCCTTTTGTATTATCGATTTTGTCTTGTTGGGCAGTCATGAGGCCTAGCCGTTGTAACGTATGAAATCCCAGATGGTTAATGGAACCTGTGAAACACCCATTACCCCAACCTTCACAAAGTTAAAACTGCCCTTAGTTCCATGCACAGTCATCTCTGCTCTATGAAGGCAAATTACTGCTGGAATCTGAAACCAAAAAAGAAAATGCTGGAAAATCTCAGCATCTGTCGGGAGAGAAAAGAGCGAACATTTCGAGTCCAGATGACCCTTTGTCAGCTTTAACAAAGGGTCATCTGGACTCGGAACATTAGCTCTTTTCTCTCCCTACAGATGCTGCCAGACCTGCTGAGATATTCCAGCATTTTCTCTTTTTGCTCTGCTCCATGCCATGTTCTTGCCTGAAACGAGCCTCTATCCTTCATTAACAAGGATTCAAGATGTTGGGAAAGATACATAAGAAAAGAAAGGAGGATCGAATTTGTAATGAGGTAAAGACAGGGCAAGAGAGAACGGTGATAAAAAGACCATGACAGGAAGGGACAGAGTACAAATCCAAGATACGGCCAGACGCTGCAAACGTAATAAAAGAACAAAGCTAAAAGCTCTGGAACTAAATTGCACATAGCAGTTGGAACAAAACAGGTGAATTGATAGCACAAACAGAGATGAAGAAGTGTGACCTGGTAGCCATTACAGGGATATGGCTATAATTTGACAGATATCGGGGACCTGAATATTAAAGGGTATGTGACATTTAAAAAGGAGAGGAAGTTAGGAAAAGGTAGAGGAGTGACTCTGTTTTCACAGTAACGTCATTGCACTGTTAATGTAAGCCTACTTATGACACTAATAAAGATTATTAGTGATGGTGTTAGCATGTTAGAGAGGGATAACCAAAGTTCAGAACACCATGTTGAAGAAGCAGTTTAGATTGAGATGGGAAATGAAGAGGGCAAGAAGTCACTTGTGGGAGTGATGTACAGTCCCCGGAATTATAACCACTCTATAGGACAGAGTGTAAAGGAAGAGATAATAGAAGCTTGTTGGAAAGGTAGAGCAATAATCAAGGGGGATTTCAGTCTATGCATAGACTTGAAAAATCAGAAGAGAAAAGATAGCATAGATAAGGAATTCATAGAATGTCTTCAGGATAGGTTCTTAGAACAACAAATTCTAAAATCAACTAGAGAGAAGGCTTTACTAGACCTGATATTGTGCAATGAGAGAGAATTAATTAATAACCTCATAGCGAAGGCACCCCAAGGTAGCTGTGATCATAGATTGCTACATTTAGTTTGAGGGAGAGAAGAGTGGTTCCAAGACAAGTGTTTTAAACTGAAGGGTAATTATGAGGGCATGAAAGTGGAGCTAGTTAAAATAAACTGGCAAGTATGCTTCAGGGATAGATCAATAGAGATACAGCAGCAGACATTTAAAGGGACATTTCAGAATACACAGAATAGATGCATTTCAATGGAATATAAAAATTCTAATGGGTGGATCCACTATCCGTGGTTACCTAAACCATTTAAAGGTAATATCAATCTTAAAGAACAAGCGTATAATTGTGCCTAGATGAGTGGTAAGTCAGAAGATTGGACAGAATATAAAGATCAGCAAAGAGTAACTAAAATTGAATAAGAAGAAAAAAAGATAGCGAGTAATATAAAGAAGGATAGTAAGAGTACCCAGATGGTACTGCCAGGGTGCCAGTTTGACTGTGCCAAGGTGCCAGGCTAGCATTGTGCCCACGTCGAGGATCGAGCCTGTCGTGCCCTGTCTGTGTAAGGTGGGGTACTCTGCTAAAATTCTGTTAGATCGTGCCCGAATCATGGAAGTCTGACCCCCCGCCTTGCCCCACACTTGCAGAGTGGTCCCCCTCAAACTATATTAGAACCAGTTGTCTTTTTCTAATGGAAAGAGATGCCTGTGGTTCTTTTGTGGACTATGGCTAATTACTTCACCATTGCTGGGTCCAAATCCTGGAACTCCCTCCCGAACAGCACTGCGAGTGTGTATACTTACAACTGCAGCAGTTCTAAGAAGGCAGCTCACCCCCTCCAACTCGATGGCACTTAGGGCTGGCCTTGCGAGTGATACTCACATCACAGGAACGAATAAAAAATAATTGAGGTTCATTGACATTTTTAAATTCCTACACTGCAATGTCAAAAGAGACTGTGTAATGATGCACTATCAGACTTTTCCTTTGTGAATGAAAAAGGTTTTATTTAGTGATTGTCGAGAGCAGCTGGCTCTAAAATACCTCTGTCTAGGTGCACTCCTCCCCCGGGGTGATTCCCCACTCTGAATGCCGATTGGTCATCCAGGCCAAGTGACTCTTATTCGACTGTGTTTCCCAAAAGGGACAATCACCACAGATTGTTAAATAGAACATTTCTAATTGGAAATATATGCAATACGGTAACTTGGAAGTCAATCAAATTTGTCATGAGCAATAATTTAGTTTGAGTAAAAATTAATGATATGCACAAAGATTATCAACAAGTACAATAATGACCCCAGTACCAATCTCAGATGATCAAGTTGGACATTGACAAACAATTTAATTAGTATTGTGTGGATTTTATTTGTCAAGTCAGTTAAACAGAATCAGACAATATCTGCGATATAAGCTAAATCTAATTGAATAATTTTGCATCACATTGTTAAAAGTACATGCAAATTAAAAGTAATTTGCAGTTTATTTTACTGGAATTTGGCAACATTATATTTTCTGACCTGCATAAGACATCACTGTTACACCATATAAATTATTTTGCATTCAGTTTTTAATTCTTAATCCAGCTGGTGTTAATTATTTGTAATTATCATTGCAGAACATTTGAATTTTGTAACTTTTAAATGTAGTATTTTTTCTGTTCATGTTTTCTGTAGGATACTAACTGGGGGGGAAAAAATCAACCATTTGACAAGTAGGTATTAAAACTTACACTATTTAGTTAAATCAAACATAGTTCTGTTTTGTAAAGCCGAGAGAAATTGAGTTCAGTGACCCTTTATAATAAAGCTACTGCAGCAGTATTAATGATATAGACTAAAACCATTTGAAATGTGTTACAATCCCAGCCTGTGAAACGGCAGCCTTCCCAGATCAACTCCCCTCCCCGGGGGGTTTCACCGGAAAGTATTCACACTTGCCCAGATTCAGCTCACACCCTGCAAAGGAGGCAAACTTCCTGAGCAACTCTATTTTCTCCCCCACATTGGAGAGTGAGTCGGTGACAGAAAGTAAACATATGGTAATCTTCTGCACATGAAGACACTCTGTGCTCCATCCTCCCACACTATCCCCCTCCACACAGTAGATCACATTAGAACAATGGCCAGTGGCTCAATTGCGAAGGCAACGGACACTCCTGTCTTGTGCCCCTGTTCAGTTGGGAATAACCCGAGCTAAGGACGTTCGTACGTGGGGGCTCTGTACAAAAGCCCAAATTTTTGACCCAAAGCCAAAGTGCCCAAGGACCTCAAGCGTTTACCCCCATTCAACCCTATTAAACGCCTTCTCCGCGTCCATCGAAATAATCACCTCTGGCTCAGTCCCTAGGGAGGGCAACAATACTACATTTACTAATCTCCTAATATCGGCCAACAATTTGCCAGCTCTTAAGAAACTCAGTCTGCTCCTCCGGGATCACCACAGATGGGCAGGGTTCCAACCGCATTGCCAATACTTCAGCCAACAACTTAGCATCGATGTTTAACAATGGGTTGATATGACCTACATTCCCTGGGATCCTTGTCCTTCAAGGAGATCGACGCCTGCGCCAATGTGGCCGCAACACTCCCCTGACACTAGGAATCTGCTGCACAGCAGAAGTGAGATCAACTGATCTGCAAATTGTTTGTAAAATTCAATGGGAAACCCATCTGGAGCCTCACCCGTCTGCATTGACCGAATAGAGTCCATAATCTCCTCCAGCCCTATCGGCATCTCCAACTTCTGCCTTCCCTCCTGCTCCACCTCCGGGAGGTCAACCCATTTGAAAATTGCTTCATTGATGTACCCTCCTCCGGATGTCCTGACTCATACAACCCATGATAGACCGCCTCATACACCTCATTGACCCTCTCTGGGGCAGAAACCAACCCACCACCCGAGTCCCTAACCTGCACTATCCCCGGGAGGTA
Organism: Scyliorhinus canicula; assembly: GCF_902713615.1. Taxonomy (NCBI): domain Eukaryota; kingdom Metazoa; phylum Chordata; class Chondrichthyes; order Carcharhiniformes; family Scyliorhinidae; genus Scyliorhinus; species Scyliorhinus canicula. The sequence continues at coordinate 18,979,840 of NC_052165.1, read as the reverse complement.
GCCTGTCGCTTCAGCTGGTAAGCCAGCAAATGACTGGCCTTCTCCCCATACTCTCCCGTATAGCGTTGCAGCTGACTCACCACCATACCTGTCATCAAAAGCTCAAAATCTGTTTGCAGCTTTTTTCTGTTGGTGGACAGGGGCGATCGAGTTCTGACAGTCCACCTCGAGAATGGCGTTCACCAGTCTCTGTGCCTCCACCTTCCCAGATTTATCCCTATGCACCTTATAAGAGATTATTTCCATCGCACCCCCCCCCCCCCAAAAAAAACTGCCTTCAGGGCTTGCCAAATCATAGATGGCGAGACCACCTCATTCCTATTGAACTCAACGTATTCCCCAATGGCAGAGGACATCCGCTCACAAAATCCCTTATCCGCGAGCAATACCGCGTCCAATGTCCACGGAAGTCACTGAGAGTGGCCAGCTCCAACATCAAGTCCACAAAATGCAGAGCGTGATCCAATATCATGGCTGGCAAGTACTCCTCGCCCCAGGGAGAAGAGACCTTCCCACCATGAAGAAGTCAGCCCAAGAATAAACCCGATGGACGTGGCGCGGAAAAATGAAACACTTTATCCCTCGGAAACTTAAATCTCAACGGGTCTCACCCCACCCCACCCCATCTATTCAACGAACACCAATAACTCCTTCACCACCCCAGATGGACAAATAGACTTGGGACTCGACCTAGCCAACTTCGGATCTAAAACACAATTGAAGACTCCCCATAATTAACCAATGTGAATCAATGTCTGGGATAAAAGCCAGCACCTTATTAATGAATGCTGTGCCATCCCAGTTCAGTGCTTACACATTAACCAACACCACCGGCATACCCGCCAGTGACCCACTGATGATTATGTACCTCCCACCTGCGTCTGCTAATATAGTAATGGCAGAATAAGCCACCCTCTTAATAAAAATCAACACAGGGGCCCCTGCGCCTTCCAATCAAAACCCAAGACACATACCCGCCCCACCCAACCCTTCCGCAGCCTTATTTGATCTTGGATTTTTTGATGGGTCTCCTGTAGCCTTCAAACTCCTCAGGTGTGCACACAGCTGGGAGTTTTTTATTGGGCCATTCAACCCTGTGAGGTTATCCAGTAATTTCCCCCCCTGCACCACCTCCGGGCCTACTCAAGATGGCCACCCTCCCCCATCAAGACAGTCCTAAAACAAAGGAACCACCATCCTCAGTGGTCCACCTCTCCCCATCCCCCCCTCCAGCTCGACCTCACCCAGAAAACCAAACAAATAACCAACAGAGAAACAAAAGTCCCTACCCCCAAACCCAAACGAACCAGAAACAAAAAGCCTAAACTTGTTACCTTAAAGAGACACAAAACCCATCCCCATGGTAACCAGCTTCCTCTCTAACCAAGCCAAACTTTAATACAAAACCATCAATAAAAATCAACACCCAGCCCCCCCTCCCCTTTGTACAAAACAAAACTTCAACAGTGCAGTATACAAGTCCCAAATTCACCCCAAAATAAACACCCAGCAAATAACCCAGGCAAAATCCTAAGCCCTCCCCCATTTTACAAAAGTCCCACATAAAATACCAATAAAAATGAACTTAACAAAGAACAAACAACAATCTCCATCATCCTTAAGCACTTTAGTCAACCCCTAGACCGTGCTTCTTAACAAACTAATTCATATCCTCTGGAGAATCGAAGGAACAGTCTCTGTCCTTGATAGCCACCTGAAGGCGAGCTGGGTACACTACTCCAAACCTCACGTTGCTCTTGTACAGCGTGCCGTTGGCCTTGTTAAACGCCTCATGCCTTCTCGCCACCTCTGCCCAACATCCTGATATATTCTGATGACGTGGCCTCCCATCTCCCAGATGGTACTTCGCCTGCCTCAGGACTCGCTCCTTAACCAGGTATCGATGAAACCTGACTATGATCGCACATGATGGTTCTTCAGATCTGGGCTTCTGCCTCAGCAACCTACAGGCTCAGTCCAACTCAGGAGGGGCCGAAAAGACCTCCTCCCCAACCAAATTTCTGAACATTTTATACATATAGTCAATGGAGTTAGAGCCCTCTGGCAGCCCAACAATCCTTACGTTTTGCTGCCTGGAGTGGTTCTCCAGCTTGTCAATTTTGGCCTTTAGCGCTTTATGTTCTTCAGCTAGCAAAACCATCTCTGCCTCCAGGGTGACAATCCAATCACTATGATCAGAGAGACCACCTCCACCGTCTGCATTGTCACCTTTTGTACCTCTATCCGCCGGTCCATTTTGTCCATGGCCGGCCGAATTGGGGCCGAAGTCATTGTCTTCTCCAGGTCCTCCGCAACCGACTTCCTAAGATTCTTAAATTCTTCAGTCAAGAAGCTAACCAACTTTTCAGTCATCCACTGAAGGGCCACCGACTCCGTAGAAACTGCCGCCATGTCGTCTCCCCCCTCCGCTGAGGCTCGAGAAACTTTTGAGTCTGAAGGGAATCCTTTGCCCGACCTCTGCCTTGAGCTATTTTTAATAGACATTGCTCAAACGAGGTGAACTTATTCCATCCAACTACACCAATTGCCTCCAAGTGCATCACCCATAAGCCAGGCAGAAAGGGCCAGAACCAAGTACCCTGGTGGGAGCCACCACGTGTGCGACTGCTCACCACATAGCCACCACTGAAAGTGACCCATTTACTATATCAGTTATATTAGATCCCAGTTAAGACAGTGGAAGCTGACCTGTTTATGCTCAGTGTGAATGTGCAAACTGAGCCATTCATCCCCTGCATCACACCAATCAAAACAAAATGAAAGGATATCGGCAGAGCCGGAGCTCCTATAATGAGACCAAAAGCTAGGGGCACCACCAGCAAGCCGTTTGTGAGGAATCTTAGCTTAATTTTTCCGCAGTTCAGGAACTAGTTAATTGTGGGATCATCCATTCATCCATTGTAGCCAAGGGGCTCTAACATGGGCCACAGAGTGCCCGATTAGAAGGACACCCGCTCAGCCCACAGCGAGACCACCAGAATTCACCAGGCAGTCTCTGCACGCAATGATGGAAAGGGCCCATATTTAGCTATTTAAGTGGTTCAATGGACCTCCAGGCAGGAGTGCCACCCTCCGCCTTCTCCACCCTGGCACAATGCCCTGAATGGAGGAAAGGCAATAGGCATTCTTTCCTTCTTGCATCTCTTGAAACATCCTGAGATCATGAACCTGTAAGTTTATAAATATGAGTCCTTTTGTTTTTCTTTTGAGCTTTGTGATGGTTTAACCTGCCTGGGAGGGATGGGTAAATTAGCCGAACCTCTCACTTCTGTGCATTACACCTGTGTATCACACCAAACTTTGCATTTTGAGACACAAATGTAAGCATTGTTAGGTTACTTTGGAGATAAATTGTACTGAGAAAATGTAGATTGTTTCAATGAGACATCTTCGAAACTTGGCTACAAATTCATCCAATTGAAATGTTTTTTTTTAAATATTGCTCTCAGATTCTGTTCTTTCTTTCAGTTTTCAGGTTTAATTAGAAAAATCTTCCAAGCGCCAAGTTGCTGATGAAAACTGTTCTGCTTACAGTTATTTGTCATCTCTGAAGACTGTTGCAAATTGTTGGGATTACTGTGGGAGAGAAAAAAAAGTTAAGATAGATCATTTGTGATGATTGTACATAATTCATTCAAACGCCTGATTCTGGGCACATCATGCTGTGAATGATTGCAAAGTTTTAGCTAAGCTTATTGCAGCTTAGACCAAAATGGCACAAGGTTTTTTGAAAATAATAGAACACAAGTATTACGAATCATAATTAAGTGTTACAAATTAGGATTTTTCTTTTAAATGGGATATTCTATTTCAGCGCACCCTAATATACAGAGCTTCAACAAGCAGCTGTTCAAATATTGAACTCGTGGGGGCAACAGTGGCGCAGTGGTTAGCACTGCTGCCTCAAGGCACCGAGGACCCAGGTTCGATCCTGGCTCTGGGTCGCTGTCCGTATGGAGTTGGACATTCTCCCCATGTCTGCGTGGGTATTTGCCCCCACAAACCAAAGATGTGCAGGGTAGGTGGATTGGCCACGCAAAATTGCCCCTTAATTGGAAAAATGAATTGGATACTCGACATTTATTTTTTTAAATATTGAAATTGTTCGTGTTGGCTACCCAGTTTCTGTCTAGGATGTAATAGCATTGTTATACAAATAAGCTTTTTTTTCAAATGGTAATTCTAAAGAAAGCATTAAAGAAGCATCAGAGTTTAAAATCTTACTCTGTTTTCTGATATGCAATGTAAGGTTTTATTTTTCCAATCTCTTTCTTTTTAAAAAATTAAAACCTTGTGCCTAATCATAAAATCCAAGTTATAGTTAGCTTTGTGAAAAATGTATTTTACGCTGTGTTTGAAGAATAGTAAGTTAACCTACTAAATGGCTAGATATAATGAGGCCACATTGTTTCTGGTTACTCAGCCTGCTGTATTGATCCAGCCTGCTGTATTGATCCAGCCTGCTGTACTGCCAAACTGCCAATCCATTTCCTCCCGATTTAAAGATGTGAAAAGCATGTGACAAAACGCAAAAAGAGGTTCCTTCCATTTGCCGCTTTTAGAATGACTATCAACTTAATTTGAATCCCGACCCTATTTCTTTCTGCCCTATCCCACGTCAATTGAATTAACCAGGGGCTGCTACTGGTTTCCATGTTGCAAAATTTAAACTGCAGCAAACATAAAATCTGAAGAATAAGCACACGCCCCCTGGCGAAACCTTTATCATGGATGGATTGGGAATGGAAAGTTTACATATCTAATTGTATGTTGAGAGGAATTGATCCAGAAAATCATCTATCTGCTCAGAACTGCCTCATCAGTGTTTGCTAAAGAGAGAGAAAATTATTTGCAAAGAATATTTCAAAGAAGTGATGTACCATATACAGAAATCCAAACGCAGATTATCCTTGCGTCTTCTGCAAATGACACAGGTAATGGATTTGCTATCCTTCAGTAAAATGGTAGCTGCAGATTCAGTGAGCCTAACATTCCTCAGCTCTATTACCTTTCGTTTTATTTTTCTGTTCTGCGAACCACTAATTGAGAACTAGATGTTTTGGCGGAAAATTGCATTTCTGTTCAAATTAATTTCGATGAAAGACTCTCAACAATGTGAAAATGACATCTTCGTTGAAGAGGTTGGGGGGTTTTCTTTTCGCTAATCAGTTGGTTTGTTGATTAACTGATGCCTTGTTCTGGAATTCCTCCTGAATTACAGAACCTCTTCAACTTCAATATGAAAATCTCTCCAAGGAAAGTTAATGCTATTGTATCCAAAACAAAGTTAAATCTACAAAGATGAGCAGCTGTAAGATAGCTTCTGAGGACTTCTGCTTTTTCAGATAGGCATCCATTCACTTCGTACAGGATGTTTTGGTCATTGCATTAATTCTAGCTAGCAGTAGCAATAGCTCCCCCCTCCTCACTATTCAAAGCCAGATGTGAGGGCCACTGAAACCCTCTCACAGCTGCAGCATCTCCAGTGCTGATTTGATCCAGATGTTGGCTCTGTGATGTTGTAACTGCAGGGAGAAGAAAACATTAATAGAAAATTTGTTCCAACATAGTGTCTGTTGTAAAGATGTGGCTTTGTTTTTTGCATAGTGCGACAAAGCAGAAAAGCATCACAAATTTGAAAATACCGTAGAAATATATCTGAGCCGAATCTTGAAAAAAATATCCATATTAATTATCTAAATTACTGTTTATTTTGTCTGATTTTGTGTTCTGCTTTGAATACGACTATAAATAGAAATTGTTCAATTTGATGTTATAAGGATGAACTGTTTTTGCTCCAATCATTTTAATTTGCTTTTCCCTTTCAAAAACAGGCTTAATCAGAATTTTTTTTTTTTGACTTGAAAGAATGAAGTTCTTCAACATGTGTGTGAAAGGCTATAGTTTTACGGCTATTAACATGTGATTTTCAAACTTGGTGTTAACTATCTCAACTTGAGGTCCAATTTTTATAGCGTTTTTAGTATTTTGATTTCAGGCCATAATGAAACTTTGGACTTTTTACACAAGTAGTGTTTTTAATTTCCTAAAGAAAATGTTAGAATCTCTGGTAATCCTGGTAGCCGTGCTTGTGTCTGTATTCCTTGTTCTTTTCCACTTTGGCAGGTGTTCAATTTTTTTTTTTCATTTATCCTCTCCGGTCAGGAATTTCATTGCACCGAGTACTGCTGTTTTTCACATGCATCTCAGCACATGCAAATGTCAAAGGAATTAATTTTGGATTATGCTTAAAGCTCCACCAGTATTGCTGATCCAGCAAATAAGCAATATTAATGGGACTCCTAGCACAGCAAGGTTTAAATCACTTGGAATTCTTCAGCACCTCCCACACCGTTTTCTGTGGCAAGTCGCAACAAAATTCTGCAGCATGTGAATGTAGTTTTGTAGCTTATGAAGCATGTGTCTCCAATGTTTGGGGATATTTCAATTTTACCATTTTGTGAATACTGTATAAAAACAGCTGGTGATATTTATTTAGCTAAGTTGTGCACTTTAAATGATTAAAAGTAGTTTACTGTACTTAGTCTCTTGATTCTGAGGACGATTTCCACTTAATATCGGTCTAGTACCTAGTGCAGACCTTTGAACTAAGGTGCTCAAAATCCTGCGATTGTTTTCTCTAGAGGAGGAGAAACACCTCAGAGCTATTTAAATATTCAGGAATCAAATATAATTGACTCAAGATAGGACAAGATTACCACCAGTTCCAGACTCGGGGCCATGAGCTCAAGTTTAGATGAAGAAACGGGCACTAACGTTTGGATTCAATTACATTTTACAGCAAGTGGAGAATGATGGAAACTGACCGCCCTGGGAAGGAGTAATAAATTAATGACAAATCAGATAGTAGGTATTTGAAAGTTTCGGGTGATTGGGAATGAGTGAAAATGGACTGCAGTCTTTTTTTCGTACGTTTACCTAATTCTCTCACCTGACTAAGAATGTAAAAATTAAGGGTTAAAGGTAACCAGTAATGGGATTGCTGTTCAGAATTGCAATGGTGTAGGTTAACATCAGCTTCTTGGTCTCAAATGTTTCTCACCTTGATGCATACCTGTTAAACTGGTCCCTGAGCTTCTATTCGATTCTATGTCTGATATCAGCAGAGTTCCATAATCCCCATGCATTTCACACCATGAGAAATTTGTCTTCAGGTGTTAATAATAATCTTTATTGTCACAAGTAGTTTTACAATAACACTGTAATGAAGTTACTGTGAAAAGCTCCTAGTCGCCACAATCCAGCGCCTGTTCGGGTACACGGAGGGAGAATTCAGAGTGGCCAAATTACCTAATTAGCACGTCTTTCGGGACTTATGAGAGGAAACTGGAGAGGCACGGGGAGAAGGTGCAGACTCCGCACAGACAGTGACCCAAAGCCAGGAATCGAACTTGGGACCCAGGAGCTGTGAAGCAACAGTGCTAACCACTGTGCTACCGTGCCTCCCTGGTGTATTGCAGGATGTGAAATGTGTAGTAATGAGTTGAGAATAGAAATCTAATCTAAATCTACACTACACGATTCAGAATGAGGGCACAGTTTAGATTTTGGTATAGTTACAATGGGAAAATGTTTTCTGGCAAGGAAAATATAGATTTATTTTTTGTAAAAGCTGGTGGCAGAGAAACTCTACAGCAGCTGGTAAGGTTTGCCAACTCCTGGAGGCTGCTCATCTGACGTTTGATCATGCAACATTGCTTGCAGTTTGCAGCTGTTGTTCCATTATCTCCTCGATGTTGGGGCTTCCGATTCAGAGAGTAACCCAGTAATAGTTAGGGTTCTCAAGGATTTGGGGGGGGGGGAGGGGGGGGGGGGTGCTGGAGGAGAATAGGGAGGAAAAATGCACAAATTTGAGCCCACAAGTCCCGAGGAAATGGACAAAATCAAATGGCTGGCCTAATTTGAAATTGTACGTCTGTGACACCTTCAGGCAGAATTCATCTGTTACGCATTTTTCAAAAACTGTAATTGCTCTTGATGTGCTGTCGACTCCTGTTTCTTCTGTCACAATCGGTACGTGAATAGAAATACATTGATGACCCTTCATTCTTCGTTACTTTTGGGATAATTTGGCAATTTATTCCTTGACTCATTGACAGCATTTCAAACATCAGTAGGGAGGTGTTTGTATCTTCTCTACCTCAGGTTGGGTGAGCTCCGTGCAGTTCCAGATGATGATCTTCTCAAACTGAATGCAGTTTATGATCTGCTTCTTCTCATTCAATGTGTCCAGGACTCAGTAACATATTGGATTTGTTTATTGTCACGTGTACCGAGGTACAGTGAAAAGTATTTTTCTGCAAGCAGCTCAACAGATCATTCAGTACATGGAAGAAAAGGGAATTAAACAAAATTCAAGAAATACATGAGAATACATAATAGGGCAACACAAGATATACAATGTAACTACATAAGCATTGGCATCGGTTGAAGCATACAGGGTGTAGTGTTAATGAGGTCAGTCAATAAGAGGGTCATTTAGGAGTCTGGTGACGGTGGGGAAGAAGCTGTTTTTGAGTCTGTTCGTGCGTGTTCTCAGACTTCTGAATCTCCTGCCCGATGAGAGAAGTTGGAAAAGTGAGTAAGCCGGGTGGGAGGGATCCTTGATTATGCTGCCCGCTTTCCCCCGGCAGCGGGAGGTGTAGATGGAATCAATGGATGGGAGGCAGGTTCGTGTGATGGACTGGGCGGTATTCACGATTCTCTGAAGTTCCTTGCAGTCCTGGGCCGAGCAGTTGCCATACCAGGCTGTGATGCAGCCCGATAGGATGCTTTCTATACTGCATCTGTAAAAGTTGGTACGGGTAAATGTGGACATGCCGAATTTCCTTAGTTTCCTGAGGAAGTAGAGGCGCTGTTGTGCTTTGTTGGTGATAGCGTCGACGTAAGTGGACCAGGATAGATTTTTGGTGATGTGCATCCCTAGGAATTTGAAACTGCTAACCATCTCCACCTCGGCCCCGTTGATGCTGACAGGGGTGTGTACAGTACTTTGCTTCCTGAAGTCAAACCACTTTAGGGGCCTCACGGTAGCATGGTGGTTAGCATCAATGCTTCACAGCTCCAGGGTCCCAGGTTCAATTCCCCGCTGGGTCACTGTCTGTGTGGAGTCTGCACGTCCTCCCCGTGTGTGCGTGGGTTTCCTCCGGGTGCTCCGGTTTCCTCCCACAGTCCAAAGATGTGCGGGGTTAGGTGGATTGGCCATGCTAAATTGCCCGTAGTGTAAGGTTAATGGGGGGATTGTTGGGTTACGGGTTACGTGGGTTAAGTAGGGTGATCATTGCTCGGCACAACATCGAGGGCCGAAGGGCCTGTTCTGTGCTGTACTGTTCTATGTTCTAAGTCGATGACCAGCTCTTTAGTTTTGCTGGCATTGAGGGAGAGATTGTTGTCGTTACAACAATCTAGCAACATGCTTCACTGCACCCTTCTGCTACTACCTCATTTCCTCATGGGCTGGATTACAAAAGGAAAGTGACATTCATAGAATGCCTTTCATAACCTTAAATCGCCCCCAGTGCACTTTACATCCAGTTAAGTACTTTTTGAAGCATAGTTTCGTCATGTAAGTAGCTTTAAAACAAAGTTACCCCATGCCGTAGGTAGGCTTTAAGAGAGATTGGGCCTTTCGGCCTGAAGCTATTTATTTATAATCTGAACACAGACCCCTTCGCTGTCTAGCATTGTTTTTGGGGTGAAGTGAAAAAAAATGTTGGCAAGAGAGGCAAAAAGTTCCACCTGCTGTTGCTTTGAGCTAATTGGGCAAATTAACTGTCAGACTGCACTTTAAAGTTTTCATCAGCATGTGTCCCAGAGCACCATGTATAATCTGAAGAGAAGTTACATTCACCAAAACAAATTTGGATTGATTCTGAACTCTGGTTGCTCTGTCACAATGAAATGTGAGTCTTTCAACTTGAAATTAATACTGACAAATTGAAGAAAAGGTATCTGTTCACATTATTTCACGTCAATTGTGTTTTATTGGCTATAAAAGAAATGGGGATATATCCATTAATGTATTTACTGTCTTGGTTCTACTCTGACTTCAATATTTTTACAGCAAGCTATGATCCTGTCTGCTTTTGCTCCTTGTATGCATTCAGCAAGCCAAATCTTCAATCAGCAAAAACTACTATCAGGGCAGGGGTACAACAAAGCAGTAAGAAATAGGTTTGAGTTCGGAGGCACAAACTGAATGCAAAATGCAAACTCTACTTCCATGCTGGGGTTTCCTGTGGGATTAGCATCAGAAAGTTCCACTTAAAATGATGCCGGTTTCCGCGCACATTTTGCCAACGTCGAATCACACCCACATTTCCTGTCAACATTAGTGCACGCAAAAACGTAAAATTGGATACGAGCAAGCTTGATCACTGCAAAACAATTGGATCACCAGGGAAACCGCTAAACCTTCACCATATATTCCTCTGTTAAGTATGAAAATTCAAGTTTTGTGTCAACTCTTTATCATTCATTCTCATTTGGCACAGATAAAAAATGGCATCTGAGGAAGCTTTTTAACTTTTAATGTGTCACGCAGAAGCCATAAAATGCATCAAAGGAACAAAGTACAGTGAAGAATGTTTTTAAAATCAGTTCAGTGACTTGCTGCGCCTAAATTTCTGGGTCTAATTTTACATCAGTTTTGAAGCAAACGTGCAGTAAATCACAGCATAGAAGTCAACCTGGATTATAATGAACCTCATTTTTCCAACCCCAAAATCATGTTTTTTGCAAATACGCAGTGTGTAAGTTGCCCCCTGCCCCTCCATTTCAGCTAAGCATTACTATCGTAGGGCGACATGGCAGCACAGTGGTTAGCATATCTGCCTCACAGCGCCAGGGACCCAGATTGATTCCAACCTCGGGTGACTGCGTGGAGTTGCACTGTCTCCTTGTCTGGATGGGTTTCCTCCCACAGTTCAAAGATGTGAAGGTTAGGTAGATTGGCCACGCTAAAATTGACCCTTAGTGTCCAATAGTTGGGTGGGGTTACTCGGCATAGGGCCGAGTTAGGGTGGTCTTCAAGGATCATGTGCCGAATGGATTAGGTGGATGAAGAAAAAACTTTCACAAGGGATGGAAGTGTTAGCGCTGTCACACTTGATGTTTTGTGTGTTTTCATCATCAAAGCGTGGGAAACTATTGGTGCACAAAGTATCCTCAGATCATTTTAAAAATGGTGGACTATATCCAATAGAATGGATGGAGATCAAGATGATTTGTTGTGGAGGGATGATTCTAAACTGAAAGCACCACATCTGATCCAGAGCATGATCCTTATGATGATATCATAGCCAAAGTGACTGAGAATAAATTCAATAACATTTGCATCGGGTGCCAAAGACAATGAAATTGATGGGCTTTAAAATGTTTTGATTGTGATAATAGTATTTTTGTAGAATTCGTTCATTCATTCATTCAATAAACTACGGCACATTAATATAGATTACCAATACAATGGGCCGGATTCTCCGCCCACCCCGTGGCATGATTCGTGGTGGCAGAGGTAGCCCGTTATTGGCCACGGGCGGGATCCTTTGGTCCCATGCTGTCAATGGGGTTTCCCATTGCTTGCACCTCACTCCCCAGTCCCACTGGGGAACATGCAAGCAGAGGTTTGCCGTCTGCAGGACTGGAGGGTCCAGCTGGCGTGAACGACCGGAAAATTCCAGGTGGTGGGTGGGATTCTCCGTTGCCCGACTCCGATATCATTTTCGACAATCGGGCGGACAATCGACTTTGACGCCTAACTCGGGCCGGCGCCGGTTTTGATGCCAATCAGCCATGCTCCACCCTCTCGGAATGGCATAATTGCGTTGCGTGCCGCACGCCTTTGTAACGGCGTTGGTGCATCATTGGCCGGTCCTCCAGTGATGCTCCGCCCCCGACGGCATGGGACACGTGTGGTCTCAGCAGTCGGGAACCAGGCATGACGGCTGTGGGCTGTCCAGCGCCGCCACACTCAGCCAGGATCCGTGCTGCTGGCCAAGGGGGACTTCCACGAGGGCTGGGGAAACTGGGGGGGGGGGCTGCGGGGGGGGGGGGGGGGGGTGGCCTGTGGTTTGTGGGTGGCATGACTGGTTCCCACACGGCTGTCGCCATGTCCTATGGCGCGACCACTGCAGCTCGTCAGCCATCTGCATGTGCGGCCAGGGACCCAGCCATTCTCCGGCTGTTTTCAGCGTGGGAGCTGGGAGTTTCACTTGCAACTGGTGGTGGCCCCTCACCGATCCCAAAATCCGTAAGGAGTCCGCACCGATTGTTTTCATCGTCTACCCTCCTGCGAATTCTTGTTCGACGCAGCACTTAGCCACTGAAGTGGCGGATCCAGACCAATGTTTCCTTTTCACATTTCAAAATGGGAACCACCCACCTCGGCGGTGCCCATTTTATAGTCGCCGTACGAGTTGAGCCCCATTTTTGGATGGAATTTTTGAGACTTCAAAGTCAACTTTTATATCCTGCGATTTACGGCAGTTGCAGCAAAATCTAGCACCAGTCTTTTTAGCTCAGAGTGGTTACGTTCTGGTAAGCTGTGGCACAGGAATACCTTAAAGAGTGAGGAAATGCAGCCACATGTTTCCTTGTTCTTTCAGAGCAGGTACTTGCCTCACTCCTTGATCGTACATTTCTGGGCATGTACGCACAGGAGATTCTGCCCACGTAAGATCCAGGCCCCAAGGTTGCTTGCAGCAGTTCCCAGGAGATGAAGCTTTCATTTCGAAAGACTCCAGTGAGACGGGGAGAGTTGGCTGGGTCACAGAGCAGTCGGCATGTCAGCAATTTGCTTGGATCAGCAGCCAACTGCACTTGGCCATCTGATCTAATGAACAACCACTTATGCAGCAATAGGATGCCTAACTGCAAAGAGGGAAAGAAGAAAAAAATCTAGCACAGTCAAAAAATGTATTAATAGCATTCGTTGAAACGTTGGCACTCTCCGTGAAATTCCAGGAAACGAAGAAATGAGGCTGAAATAAATAAAATATTCAAAGTGGTGATAAATTTCAGATATTCATTTCCTTGCTGATCATAATTCACGTGGAATATGGTCCTTGTAATTTTATGGAATAATTATTGTAATTCTCTGATCTGACAGCCGCACTCATAACTTTGTGATCTTCAGCTAAAACAAATTCTGAATGCCATATCGTCTTGTACAATTGCAAACATAACACATAACAGCTTTCGAGCTGAATAATTGAAATAGTGAATATTGAACTGAACCTTTTTATCTTTAGGAAATACTCACTTCCTTTTGGATTTGTAGGTGGGAGGGCTCATTAAAGTCAGTGGATGATCTCCCTGCCACCTACCACAATCACCAGTGGCAAGGGTGGCACGCTCTGGTCTGTCCGCCAGTGGGCCAATCGAGCCTTTAAATGAGCAATTAGTTCCCATTTGAAGGCCTCATATCACCACTGCTGTGATTTAACCGGTGACGGGAAAAACCCCACGCCAAGCGCCCAACCCGGCTGTGTGAGCCGGTGTTGGACTGAGGGGGGGACCCTTAATGAGGTCCCCTGAATTGATCTGGGGTCTCCCTAAGATGTTTTCCCTCTTGCTTGCTCTCTCCCCATGGCATCTCAAACTCCAGCAACGCTAGTCAGACTCTGGTTTTGTTGACGTGATGTTATGCTCACATAGAATTTACAGTGCAGAAGGAGGCCATTCAGCCCATCACGTCTAATACCGGCCCCTGAAAGAGCACCCTACTTAACCCCACACCAACACCCTATCCCCGTAACCCAGCAACCCCACCTAACTTTTGGGGACTATGGGTCAATGTGGCGTGACCAATCCACTTAACCCACACATCTTTGGGCTGTGATAGGAAACCGGAGCACCCAGTGGAAACCCACGCAGACACGGGAAGAACGTGCAGTCTCTGCATAGAGAGTGACCCAAACCGGGAATCGAAGCAACAGTGCTAATCATTGTGCTACTGTGCCGCCCAAGGGCTCGTTCGGGCTTTGAACCCGAGACCTCCTGCACATTTTGAAACCGAAACACCCAAAGTGAGAATCATACTCCCAGACCAATTGACCCCTCAAGGCTGACGTCACAATCATGTTCACACCGTTAATCTGCCTGAGTTGGCAAAAGGAGATGTCAGTTGAATTAAAATGGACATTAAAATGTGAATGCACTACAGGTTTTGAAATGAAAATGTTTCAAATAATATCTTCTTGAATTTGTGAAACATTTTGATCGTAACGCAATGGCAACAAAATAAATTTGTGCTTTTCTTCTTAAGATTATTTGCTAACTCCATCCCCCCAACCCCCCCCCCCCCCCCACCCCCCCACCCTGTTCCTCAATTCACAAGGTACAATTTTCACTAAGTTATTTATACCAGATTTGGGCACAGCATGTACAGTAGTCAGTTTTCCCCATCCACACACTGGAAAAAATTGTGCTTTCAGCAACATTAGCAAACATTTGATTACAGCCCAAGGATCGTATGCCTGCTAGAGTTAAACCAGCCAAAGAAGGTGGTACATTGAATTGCAAACATAACCACGATTGAGCCATTTTAAAAAAACTTCAAATAATTGCATTATACTTTGATAGAATCATAGAATTTACAAGGAGGGCCATTCAGCCCATCGAATCTGCAACCGGCCCTTACAAAGAGCACCCCACTGAAGCCCACGTATCCACCCTATCCCCGTTACCCAATAACCCCCACTTCACATTTTTTGGATACTAAGGGCAGTTTATCATGGCCAATCCACCTAACCCGCGCATCTTTGGACTGTGGGAGGAAACCAGAGCACCCGGAGGAAACCCATGCAAGACACGGTGGAGAACATGCAAACTCCGCACAGACAGTGACCCTGCTGGGAATCGAACCTGGGACCCTAGAGCTGTGAAGCAACTGTGCTAACCACTATGCAACCATGCTGCCTACTTTCTATGATACAATACATAATATTTTAGCTTAAAGCACAACATGACTTAAAAAGTTTTCTGCCATTGCAAGTAAGTTAAAAACATATACTTTATTGGAAACTTTTCATTTATAACAATGATATATAAACAGGACATTTCAGCTTACAATAGAAAAAGAACACGGTCAACAGTGAAGAACACATCCAAACCTAACTCCCCCCCACCCCCAACAATAAACTAAATCTCCCCTCAACAATTGACGGTGACTAACTCTGAAAAAGTAAATGAATGGTTGATATCTCAGGTGGAACCCCTTTACTGACCTCCTGATGATGTAATTGACCCTCTCCAAAAGTAAAAGTTCCATGAGGTCACCCAACCAGGTCGAAGCACTGGGCAGGGTAGGAGACCTGCCATCCAAACAGAACTCTCCTCCAGGCTATTATCGAGTCAAAGGAAAGAACATCCACCTTCACCCCAGTCTGCAACATCATCAAGTCCGATTCTGCGAAAATGGCCACCAGTGGACAAGACTCCAGTTCAACGTTAAGAATCTTTGACATGGTGTCAAAGGAGACCCAAAAGTTTAACAACTTGGGACACGACCAGAACATATGAGTATGATTGTCCGGCCCCAGAGAACACCTCTGTCAGCTGTCATCCACCCCTGAAAAAAATACTCATCCTCTCTTGGGTTAGAGGAGCCCTGTGCAGCATCTTGAACTGGATCAAACTGAGCCTAGCACAGGAGGACGTGGAGTTGACCCCGCGAAGAGCCTCTCATCCAGAAATGACCCAATTCACCCTCCCAATTTATCTTCACCTCATCCAACAGAGTGGGCTCCACTAATAGGATCCAGTTGTAGATACCCAAAATACTCCCCACCAGACACGGCAACGACATTGTGGTGTCAAGAGAAAGACCTCTGCAAAAAGTCATGAATCGAGAAATAAATTAGTCCCAGGGATTTGAGATTTTACCAACTGCTCCTTAACCTGGCAAACCGTGACAAGCAATTCCCCAAACATTTCTCCTCCCATGACCTACACGTCAATTCCAAGCCCTCTGGCACAAAGAGATGAATAATTCAGCTAAGGACTAACAATGACATGGAACTAAATTTGAAACATCATCTGAACTGCTTCCAGATTCTCAGAGTGGACACCACCACCGGGTTTGAAGAAAATCTCACAGGAGAGAATGACAGCGAGGCAATTACTAAGGCAGCCAAACTAGAGCCCCGACAAGAACTCACCTCCATTTGCCCCCATATAGAACCCGGATCCCTAAACCACCCCAGCACTTTCTTAATATTATCAACCCGTTAATAAATTAACAAATTGGGTAAAGCCAAACTACCCGACTGTCTATTGCTCTGGAGAAATACCCCTTGGATCCTTTGGGGATTGCCCACCCAAATAAAAGAGGATACTAATTTGTTAACTCAAACAAAAAAGGATTTAGGGAAAAAAGTGGGGAGGCACGAAATACGGAATGAAAACCTTGGGAAGATACTCATTTCAATAGTCTGAACCCTGCCTGCCAAGCACAGGGGGAAGTTATCCAACTTTCTCAAATCAGATTTGACGCCATTCACCAGGCTAGAATAATTCAATTTATGAAGCAAGGCCCAATCATGGGCCAACCGGATTCCCAGACAACGAAAGCTAGATCTGGCAAGGCAAAAAGGTAGCATTCCCAGATTGGCTTTACTCCCCGAGGGATTAACCGGAAAGTATTTACTCTTATCCAGATTCAATTTATACCCAGAGAAGGAGCCAAAACTCCTGAGTAGCTTCACTATCTCATCCATAGTTGCGACTGCGCCTGTAATATAAATTGATATTTATATAAATGATTTAGATGAGAATGTAGGAGGCATGGTTGGTAAGTTTGCAGATGACACCAAGATTGGTGGCATAGTGGATAGTGAAGAAGCTTATCTAGAATTGCAATGGGATCTTGACCAATTGGACCAGTGGGCCGGTGAATGGCAGATGGAGTTTAATTTAGATAATTGTTGGGTGACGCATTTTGGTAGATTGAATCGGGGCAGGACCTACTTGAAGTGTTGGCTAGTGTAGGCTTGAGAGATGGACAGACACTTCCAACACTGATGAAGGTTCAACTCAATTTTATTAACTAACTTCTAACTAACTAACACACGATGACTGTGGGTCTAAATGATGCTAACTTAAACTAGAGACCTGAGCCTTGTCCAAACCAGTTGATTCTCTCAGCACGTGGTGTGTCTGTGCTGGGCTGGATGAGTTCTTATTACACTGAGAGGCAGCACCCAGAATGAGCGGGAACCGTGGTGCCCTCTGCCTTAATAGTGTGTGCATTCTAACTTGTGATTGGCTGCGGTGTTTGTACATGTTGATTGGTCCCTGTGTGTGTCCATCAATGTGTGTCTGCACCATGATATACTGGTGTATATTATGACACTACTCAAAGAACAATTACAGCACAGGAACAGGCCCTTTGGCCCTCCAAGCCTGCGCCGATCCAGATCCTCTATCTAAAACTGTCGCCTATTTTCTAAGGATCTGTGTCCCTCTGCTCCCTGCCCATTCATGTATCTGTCTAGATACATCTTAAGTGTCGCTTTCATGCCCGCCTCTACCTCACCGGCAATGCGTTCCAGGCACCCACCACCCTCTGCCCATGTGTATCTCCCTGAAACTTTTCCCCTCTCACCTTGAACTTGTGACCACTAGTAATTGAGTCCCCCACTCTGAGAAAAATTTTCTTGCTATCCATCCTGTCTATACCTCTCATGATTTTATAGACCTCAATGAGGTCCCCCCTCAACCTCCGTCTTTCGAATGAAAATGATCCTAATCCCCTCAACCTCTCTTCATAGCTAGCACCCTCCATACCAGGCAACATCCTGGTGAAACTCCTCTGCACCTTATCCAAAGCATCCACATCCTTTTGGTAATGTGGCGACCAGAACTGTATGCAGTATTCCAAATGTAGCTGAACCAAAGTCCTATACAACTGTAACATGACCTGCCAACTCTTGTACTCAATACCCCTTCCGATGAAGGAAAGCATGCCGTGTGCAGGGTGTAATGGACCTGAATACCCAGATCTCTCTGTCCATCAATTTTCCCCAGGGCTTTTTCATTTACCGTATAGTTTGCTCTTGGATTGGATCTTCCAAAATGCATCACCTCGCATTTGCTCGGATTGAACTCCATCTGCAATATCTCCACCCAACTCTCCAATCTATCTATATTCTGCTGTATTCTCTGACAGTCCGTTTTACTATCTGCTACTCCACCAATCTTAGTGTCATCTGCAAACTTGCTAATCAGACCACCTATACCTCCCTCCAGATCATTTATGTATATCACAAACAACAGTGGTCCCAGCACTGATCCCTGTGGAACACCACTGGTCACAGTTCTCCATTTTGAGAAACTCCCTTCCACTACTACTCTCTGTCTCCTGTTGCCCAGCCAGTTCTTTATCCATCTAGCTAGTACACACTGGACCCCATGAGACTTCACTTTCTCCATCAGCCTACCATGGGGAACCTTATCAAACGCCTTACTGAAGATATGTATATGCCATCTACAGCCCTTCCCTCATCAATCAACTTTGTCATTTCCTCAAAGAATTCTATTAAGTTGGTAATACATGACCTTCCCTGCACAAAACCATGTTGCCTACCACTGATAAGCCCATTTTCTTCCAAATGGGAATAGATCCTATCCCTCAGTATCTTCTCCAGCAGCTTCCCTACCACTGACGTCAGGCTCACCGGTCTATAATTACCTGGATTATCCCTGTTACCCTTCTTAAACAAGGGGAAAACATTAGCAATTCTCCAGTCCTCCGGTACCTCACCCATGTTCAAGGATGCTGCAAATATATCTTTTAAGGCCCCAGCTATTTCTTCTCTCACCTCCCTCAGTAACCTGGGATAGATCCCATCCGGACCTGGGGACTTGTCCACCTTAATGCCTTTTAGAATACCCAACACATCCTCCCTCCTTATGCCGACTTGACCTAGAGTAATCAAACATCTATCCCTAACCTCAACATCTGCCATGTCCCTCTCCTCGGTGAATACCAATGCAAAGTACTCGTTAAGAATCTCACCCATTTTCTCTGACTCCACGCATAACTTTCCTCCTTTGTCCTTGAGTGGGCCAACCCTTTCTCCAGTTACCCTCTTGCTCCTTATATATGAATAAAAGGCTTTGGGATTTCCCTTAACCCTGTTTGCTCAAGATATTTCATGACCCCTTTTAGCTTTCTTGATTCCTCGTTTCAGATTGGTTCTACATTCCCGATATTCTTCCAAACCTTTGCCTGTCTTCAGTCGCTTAGACCTCATGTATGCATCCTTTTTCCTCTTAGCTAGTCTCACAATTTCACCTGTCATCCATGGTTCCCTAATCTTGCCATTTCTATCCCTCATTTTTACAGGGATATGTCTGTCCTGCACTCTAATCAACCTCTCTTTAAAAGCCTCCCACATATCAAATGTGGATTTACCTTCAGCAACTGCTCCCAATCCACATTCCCCAGCTCCTGCCAAATTTTGGTATAATTGGCCTTCCCCCAATTTAGCACTCTTCCTTTAGGACCACTCTCGTCTTTGTCCATGAGTATTCTAAAACTTATGGAATTGTGATCACTATTCCCAAAGTCATCACCAACTGAAACTTCAACCACCTGGCCGGGCTCATTCCCCAACACCAGGTCCAGTATGGATCCTTCCCGAGTTGGACTATTTGCATACTGCTCTAGAAAACCCTCCTGGATGCTCCTTACAAATTCTGCTCCATCTAGACCTCTAACACTAAGTGTATCCCAGTCAATGTTGGGGAAATTAAAATCTCCTGTCACCACCACCATGTTGCTCCTACATCTTTCCATAATCTGTTTACATATTCATACCTCTATCTCATGCTCGCTGTTGGGAGGTCTGTCGTACAGCCCCAACATTGTTACCGCACCTTCCTATTTCTGAGCTCTGCCCATATCGCCTCACTGCTTGAGTCCTCTTTAGTGCCCTCCTTCAGCACAGCTGTGATATCCTCTCTGACCAGTAATGCAACTCCTCCACCCCTTTTACCTCCCTCTCAATCCTGCCTGAAGCATCGATACCCTGGGATATTTGGTTGCCAACCATGCCCTTCCCTCAACTAAGTCTCAGTAATAGCAATAACATCATACTCCCAGGTACTAATCCAAGCCCTAAGTTCATCTGCCTTACCTACTACACTTCTTGCATTAAAACAAATGCACCTCAGACCACCAGTCCCTTTGCGTTCATGATCTGCTCCCTGCCTACTCTTCCCCTTAGACTTCATGATCTTATTCATTATAGGCTTTAGTTACTACCTCCTTACTGTCTACTAACCTCCTCATTTGGTTCCCCCTCCCTGCCACATTAGTTTAAACCCTCCCCAACAGCGTTAGCAAAAACACCCCCAAGGACATTGGTTCCAGTCCGGCCCAGGTGTAGACCATCCAATTTGTAGTAGCCCCATCTCCCCCAGAACCGGTCCCAATGTCCCAAAAATCTGAACCCCTCCCTCCTGCACCATATCTCAAGCCACGCATTCATCCTGCCTATTCTTTCATTTCTACTCTGACTACCACGTGGCACTGGTAGCAATCCTGAGATTAATACCCCTGAGGTCCGACTTTTTAACTTGCTTCCTAACTCCCTAAATTCTGCTTGCAGGACCTCATCCCATTTTTTTACTCTATCATTGGTGCCTATATGCACCACGACAACTGGCTGTTCACCCTCCCCCTTCAGAATGTTCTGCAGCCGATCTGAGACATCCCTGACCTGTGCATCTGGGAGGCAACATACCATTCGGGAGTCTCATTGTTGACCACAAACAGCCTATCTACTCCCCTTACAATTGAATCCCCTATGATTATAGCCCTTCCACCCTTTTTTTCTGCCCTTCTGTACAGCAGAGCCAGTCACGATGCCATGAACCTGGCTACTGCTGCCTTCCCCTGGTGAGCCATCTCCCCCAACAGTATCCAAAACGGTATGCCTGTTTTGGAGGGAATGACCACAGGGGACACCTGCACTGCCTTCCTGTTTTTTCTCTGCCTCTTGGTCACCCATTCCCTTTCTCCCTCAGCAATCCTCATCTGCGGTGTGACCAATTCGCTAACTGTGCTATCCACGACCTCCTCAGCATTGCGGATGCAATGGGCTGGTTTAGCACACTGGGCTAAATTGCTGGCTTTTAAAGCAGACCAAGGCAGGCCAGCAGCACGGTTCAATTCCCGTACCAGCCTCCCCGGACAGGCGCCGGAATGTGGTGACTAGGGGCTTTTCACAGTAACTTCATTGAAGCCTACTCGTGACAATAAGCGATTTTCATTTCATTTTCATTTCAAGTGAGTCCATCCGCAGCTCCAGAGCCATCATGTGGTCTAACAAGAGCTGCAACTGGACAACGCTTCCCGCACGTGAAGGAGTCAGGGACATCAGCCACGTCCCTGAGCTCCCACATTGAGCAAGAAGAACATAACATTGGTCTGAGATCTCCTGCCATTTTTAATCTTAAACTTAACTTAGTCCAACTATAATATCAAATAATATATAAATGAAAAAGGGGGAAAAAAAAAAATTGTTCCCAATCACACGATAAAATAAATAGAAATAGAAAAACCTTACCTTATCAACACACCACAGTCTTTTCCTTTTGGTTAGAGGAGGAGGGCGGGTGGGAGACACTACACATGTAGTGTCTCGGGTTCAGCCGCTGCCCAAATATATCAGTTCACTCACCTTCCCAGAGCACAATTCGACCGCTCCCACTCAGCTCCTCCCTCTCACCGCTCCTGTAAGGTAAGGTTTTAAAACGGGAAACTTACCTTCCCGACAGCCCCTTGGTTACTGCTCTCGCTGCTACCACTGAACAACTGAAGGCCCTCAGTTAATGGTAGGAAGCTCGGGAGATTTATAGAGCAAAGAGATCTAGGAGTACAGGTTCATAGTTCCTTGAATATGGAGTCACAAGTGGACAGAGTGTTGAAGAAAGCATTCGGCATGTTTGGTTTCATTGGTCAGGATATTGAATACAGGAGATGGGACGTCTTGCTGAAGTTGTGCAAGACATTGGTAAGACCACACATGGAATACTGTGTTCAGTTCTGGTCACCCTATTATAGGAAGGGCAATATGGAGGGAAGGCCAGTCACCATTTCACTCATCGAGTTGGCAGGCCACTTCCTGAGAGATTATACAGATTAGGGACTCGAGTGGCTGTTTGGTTTCCGCCCGCCTAAAGACAATGCAGCTTTTGAAGCATTCTATAGGGGTAATATAGATCGAAGCCCCTGGGGGAGAGTTTGGTCATTGTGGAGGTTTTGGATGGGTAGTCCTTCCCATTGTTGAAGAGAGAAATGTGGCAAGAGTTGGAATCCCTGCTGTGTTTTGAAGGAGCTGCCTCCATGGTCTTAATCCCTGCGCCGTGCATTTGTACCATTTTTAAGTTGGTATAGGGAGGCGGTTGAGAGGATTCGGGATTTCTTTGCATTGGGGAGGATCGCGGGGCTGGGGGAATTGAAGGAGAAGTATCAGCTCCCGAGGGGGAGTGAATTCCGGTAGATGCAGGTGCGGGGCTTTGTATGAACAGAGCTCCCTTCGTTCCCTCATCTGCCGAGCCATCCACTACTAGAGAGACTGTTATCAAACGATGAGCTGGGGAGGGGAGGATATCGGAAATATCTGGGCGGTTGCTGGAGAGGGGAAAGGGTTCATGAGAAGAGATAAAAGGGAAGTGGGAAGAGGAGCAGAGAATGGCATGGGGGGGTCTGGAGTGAAATATTGTATCGGGTGAACCCAACCTCCTCCTGTGCCAGGAGGAGCCTGATACATTTTAAATAATTTTTATTGAAAGAGTTTTTCCATACAAACATTTACCCCTACTAATTTTTAAATTATTTACAACACAATCCCTCTAGGCAAATGTCCCTCCCTCGCCCGCCCTCTCGCGCGCACCAGTCCTCTCCCCCCCCCCCCCCCCCCCCAGGCAACCTTAACAAACAAGGCAGCCTACAGTTTCAGACATGAGCAGCGAGCAGACTTGCCCGCGTTACAGTCGTGCATGTCCCACCACGACCCTTGCTGCCCCCCCCCCTCCCCTCCCCCTCCCCCCCCCCCTCCCTCCCCCCCCCCCCCCCCCCCCCCCCGGGTTGCTGCTGCCACGACCCCGAACGTCTATCTCTGATCTAAAAAGTCAAGGAAAGGTTGCCACCGCCTGGAGAATCCCTGTACCGACCCTCTCAGGGCAAATTTGATCCTTTCTAGCTGAATATAGCTAGCCATATCGTTAATCCAAGTTTCAACGCTTGGAGGCCTCGCGTCCTTCCATTGAATTAATATCCTTCGTCGAGCCACTAGGGACGCAAAGGCCAGTATTCCGGCCTCCCTAGCCTCCTGTACCCCCGGTTCTACCCCGACCCCAAAGATCGCAAGCCCCCATCCTGGTTTGACCCTGGACCCCACCACCTTCGACACCGTCCTTGCCACCCCCTTCCAGAAACCTTCCAGCACCGGACATGCCCAGAACATATGCACATGGTTCGCTGGGCTTCCCAGACATCTGACACACCTGTCCTCACCCCCAAAGAACCGGCTCATCCTTGTCCCCGTCATGTGAGCTCTATGCAGCACCTTAAATTGAATGAGGCTCAGCCTCGCACACGAGGAGGAAGAATTGACCTTCTCCAGTGCATCCGCCCACGTCCCGTCTTCTATCTGCTCTCCCAGCTCCCCTTCCCACTTGGCTTTCAGCTCCTCCCCTGGTGCTTCTTCCGCCTCCTGCATTATCTTGTAGATGTCTGATATCTTCCCCCCTCCGACCCAGACCCCCGAGAGCACCCTATCACTCGCCCCCTTACTGGGGAGCAGGGGGAACCCCTCCACCTGCCGTCTAGCAAATGCCTTCACTTGTAAATATCTGAACATGTTTCCCGGGGGGAGCTCAAACTTCTCCTCCAGCCCTCCCAGGCTCGCAAACCTCCCCTCTATAAACAGGTCCTTCAGCTGCCGTATGCCCACCCTGTACCAGCTCTGAAAACCCCCGTCAATGTTCCCCGGGATGAATCTATGGTTCCCTCTTATTGGCGCCGCCAACAGACCTCCCATTTCCCCCCTATGTCGCCTCCACTGCCCCCATATCTTGAGGGTGGCCGCCACCACCGGGCTCGTGGTGTACCTCGTGGGGGGGAGCGGCCATGGTGCCGTTACTAGGGCCCCCAGGCTTGTGTTGCCACAGGACGCCCTCTCCATTCGTTTCCAAGCTGCCCCCTCCCCTTCCATCATCCACTTGCGCACCATTGACACATTTGCCGCCCAGTAGTACCCCGAAAGATTGGGTAGTGCCAGCCCTCCACTGTCCCTACTCCGCTCCAAAAAGACCCTCCTCACCCTTGGGGTGCCATGCGCCCACACGTAGCTCATGATGCTACTCGTCACCTTTTTGAAGAAGGCCCTAGGGAGGAAGATGGGCAAGCACTGAAATAAAAACAAGAACCTTGGGAGGACCGTCATTTTGATTGACTGCACCCTCCCCGCCAGCGACAACGGTACCATGTCCCACCTCTTAAATTCCTCCTCCATCTGTTCCACCAGCCTGGAAAAGTTCAACTTGTGGAGGGTCCCCCAGTTCCTTGCCACCTGCACCCCTAAGTACCTAAAGCTCTTTCCTGCTCGCTTGAAGGGGAGTCTCCCAATCCCCTCTCCCTGGTCCCCCGGGTGTATCACAAAAACCTCGCTTTTGCCCAAATTTAGTTTGTACCCCGAAAAGTCCCCAAACTCTGCTAATAGTTCCATTATCTCCGGCATTCCCCCTTCTGGGTCTGCCACGTACAGCAGTAGATCATCCGCATACAGCGATACTCGATGTTCCTCCCCTCCCCTAGTCAGTCCTCTCCACCCCCCTGAACCCCTCAGTGCCATCGCCAACGGTTCAATCGCCAGTGCGAAAAGTAGGGGGGATAGGGGACATCCCTGCCTGGTCCCTCGGTGGAGCCCGAAATACTCTGACCTCCTCCCGTTTGTCACTACACTCGCCGTCGGGGCCGAGTAGAGCAGCTTCACCCACTTAATAAACCCTTCCCCAAACCCAAACCGTTCCAACGTCTCCCACAGGTACTCCCACTCCACCCTATCGAATGCCTTCTCCGCGTCCAGCGCTACCACTATCTCAGCCTCCCCCTCCACTGCCGGCATCATAATTACATTCAGCAATCTCCGCACGTTCGTGTTGAGCTGCCGCCCCTTCACGAACCCCGTCTGGTCCTCATGGATTACCCCTGGCACACAATCCTCTATTCTAGCT
This sequence comes from Scyliorhinus canicula, assembly GCF_902713615.1. Taxonomy (NCBI): domain Eukaryota; kingdom Metazoa; phylum Chordata; class Chondrichthyes; order Carcharhiniformes; family Scyliorhinidae; genus Scyliorhinus; species Scyliorhinus canicula. The sequence goes on along the minus strand of NC_052165.1, from coordinate 18,954,553 downwards.
GCCAGGATCTTTGCCAGCAACTTGGCATCCACGTTCAGAAGCGAGATAGGCCTGTAGGACCCGCACTGCACGGGGTCTTTATCCCGCTTCAATATCAGGGAGATCAGAGCCTGCGACATTGTCGGGGGCAGAACCCCCCCCCTCTCGCGCCTCATTAAAGGCTCGTACCAGTACCGGTCCCACCAAGTCCACAGTTTTCTTATAGAATTCCACCGGGAACCCATCTGGCCCCGGCGCCTTCCCCGCCTGCATCTGACCTATTCCCTTAACTAGCTCCTCTAGCCCTATTGGCGCCCCCAGCCCTTCTACCAGCCCCTCCTGGACCCTTGGGAACCTCAATTTGTTTAGGAAGTCCTCCATTCCCCCTCTCCTCGTCGGCGGCTCAGACCGATACAACTCCTTGTAAAAATCCCTGAAGACCCCGTTCACTTCTTGCCCCTTCTGCACTACCTTCCCGCCCCTCTCCTTCACTCCCCCAATCTCCCTAGCCGCATCTCGTTTGCGAAGCTGGTGTGCCAGCATCCTGCTCGCCTTTTCCCCATACTCATAAACCGCGCCCTGTGCCCTTCTCCACTGCGTCTCTGCCTTCCTGGTGGTCAGCAGGTCGAACTTGACCTGCAGGCTGCGCCGTTCTCCCAGCAGCCCCTCCTCTGGTGCCTCCGCATATCTCCTATCCACTTCCAATAGCTCCCCCACCAGCCTCTCCCTCTCCTGCCTCTCCTTTCTTTCTCTGTGCGCCCTTATGGAGATCAGCTCTCCCCTGATCACTGCCTTCAGGGCCTCCCAGACCATCCCCACCTGCACCTCACCCGTGTCATTCAAGTCCAGATAGCTCTCAATGCTCTTCCGGACCCTTTTACACACCTCGTCGTCCGCTAACAGCCCCACATCCAGCCGCCACAGCGGGCGCTGGTCCCGCGCCTCCCCCATTTCCACATCCACCCAATGTGGTGCATGATCAGAGATCGCAATGGCCGAGTACTCAGCTTCCCGTACCCTCGGGATCAGCCCCCTGCTCAACACGAAGAAATCGATTCTGGAGTACACTCTATGGACGTGGGAGAAAAAGGAATACTCCCTCGCCCTCGGCCTACCAAACCTCCATGGGTCTACTCCTCCCATCTGCTCCATGTACCCCCTCAGCACTTCTGCCGCTGCCGGCCTCCTATTGGTCCTTGAGCTCGATCTGTCTAGCCCGGGGTCCAGCACTGTGTTAAAGTCCCCCCCCATGATCAAGCCCCCTGCCTCCAGTCCCGGAATGAGGCCCAATAGGCGCCTCATAAAACCCGCGTCATCCCAGTTCGGGGCATATACGTTGACCATCACCACTTTCTCCCCCTGCAGCTTACCCTTCACCATCACATACCTACCCTCCTTATCCGCCACCACCTCCTCCGCCACGAACGACACCCTCTTTCCCACCAGAATCGCCACCCCCCGGTTCTTTGCGTCCAATCCAGAGTGGAACACCTGTCCCACCCACCCCCTTCTCAGGCGAACCTGGTCCACTACCTTCAAATGGGTCTCCTGTAACATTGCTACATCAGCCTTCAGTCCCTTCAGGTGTGAGAATACCCTCGATCTCTTGACCGGCCCATTCAACCCCCTCACGTTCCAAGTAATCAGCCGGGTCGCGGGACGACCCGCCCCCCTCCCCTGCCGATTAGCCATGTCCTGTTCCCTGCTCGCCCCGGGTCGACCCTCCCCTTCTGACCCGCTCCCCATGGCGATGTCCCCCTCCCCCCACCTCTCCAGTCCTCCACTTCTCGTTTCTGGTCTTTTCAGCAGCAACCCGGTGTCCCTCCCTAACCCCCCTCCCCCCCCAGGCTAGGACCCCTCCTAGCCGCGATGTACCCTCCATCGTACTCCCGTAAGTCAGCTGGTTCACGCTGACCCGGCTGCTCCTGCCACACTCCGACTCCCCCCGGCTCGGGGGGGGGGGCCTCCCCCCCCTTGCCACTCCTCCCTGGCCCCGCTCCAGCGCGGGAAAGGTCGCCATTGCTAGCCACGCCCCGCACCCCTCCCCTCCCCCCTCCTCTGCCCCGCGCGCGGGAAAACAGAGGAAAGCCCGCGCTTTCGCCCTGCCACACCCCACCCCGCCATCTTCAGTTCCACCCCCGTCCCCGTCCATGCCTGTAAAGAACCCCCCCTAGGAGCCCATATCCCCGATCTGCTCTCCCCCCCCGTCCCGCCTCCCCAACTTAACATTATAAATAACAGATAGATAACAAATAACATTGTACTTAACAGTCGCCCTCTACCACACAGCATAAATAACCATAGATAACCATGAATAACCACAATAACAATAACTAAGGGAAGTTGGCAAAGGGGGAAAAAACATCAGAAGAAAAACCACAGCAAGAGTTCAAAATCCAAACAAAGAATTCAGCTGAAAGTACCCGAGCGGCTACGGCCGCCAAGTATCCCCTGGGTCTAATTCGAGTCCAGTTTCTCTTCCTGTACAAAGGCCCATGCCTCCTCTGGGGACTCAAAATAGTGGTGTTGGTTCCTGTAGGTGACCCACAAGCGCGCTGGCTGCAGCATTCCGAACCTGATCCGTTTTGCATGTAGCACCGCCTTCGTCTGGTTGTACCGGGCCCGCCGCTTTGCCACCTCCGCACTCCAGTCCTGGTAGACCCTCACCGTCGAATTCTCCCACTTGCTGCTCCTTTCCCTCTTGGCCCACTCCAGCACTCTTTCACGGTCGCTAAGTCGCTGGAACCGCACCAGCACCGCCCTCGGGGGCTCATTTGCTCTTGGCCTCCTAGCCATGACCCTGTAGGCCTCTTCCAGCTCCAGGGGCGAAGGGACGGCCCCTGCCCCCATCAGGGAGCTCAGCATTTCTGCTACATATCCCGGGAGGTCTGACCCCTCCAGGCCTTCTGCCAGGCCCAAGATCCTCAGGTTCTTCCGCCTCATTCGGGTATCCAGCTCCTCAAAACGGCTCTGCCATTTCAGGTGGAGTGCCTCGTGCACCTCTACCTTTCCCACGAGGACCGTGGCCTCCTCCTCCCTCGCAGTCATCTCCTGTTGCAGCTCCCGAATCGACGCCTCTTGGGTCGCCTGGGCTCCCATCAGCCTGGTGGTCGTCGCATTCATTGACTCCAAGAGCTCCATTTTCAGCTCCGTAAAGAAGCGCAGGAGAGCGGCCTGCTGCTCCTCCGCCCATTTCCTCCATTCCTCGGGTGCACCACCGGCCGCCATTTTGGTCTTCTTCCCCCGCTTTTTTTTGGGAGCTGCTGTTGCTCTCTTTACCACCCCACTCCGGGTACCGACCATAAAGTTGGTCTGGTTCTCTTCAGGGATCCTTCCCCCACCGGGATTTGTCCTTACAGCGCCGTTGGGGCCCTCCAATCGGCCCGAAAACACCTTTGTAGCAGGAGCAGCCAAACGTGCGACTTAGCTGGTCATAGCCGCAACCGGAAGTCTTCGCCTGATACATTTTAAAGTGGTTCACAGGGCTCATATGCACGCATTAGTGGGTTCTCCTGAGGTGGAGAATAGGTGTGAGAGGAGCACAAGGGGACTGGGGAATCATGAGTATGATCCTGCCCGAAAATGGTCGTGTTTTGGATGTCAGTATTTGAGACTTTGTCGAAGTCTGTGGGGGTGAGGGTGGAACCGTGTGCTTTGGTGGCAATCTGCGGTATATCGGAGCACCTGGAGGGCAAAGGGGTCGATGTGGCCTTTGCCTCTTTGATTGCCCGGCGACTAATCCGACTGGGTTGAAGGCCGGCAGTGCCACCAAGGGAGTCAGCGTGGTTGGGGGAATGTGGTAGAATTTCTGCAAATGCAGAAAATTAAGTTTGTCCTCAGGGGGTCAGAGGAGGGGCTCTACACAAGATGGAGGCTATTCATCTCTGTTTTCAAAGATCTGTCTGTCCCAACGAGTAGAGTGGAAGAGTACATAGAACAGACAGTGCGGAAGGAGGCCATTCAGCCCATCGAGTCTGCACCGAGCCACTTAAACCCTCACTTCCACCCTATCCCCGTAACCCAATAACCCCTCTTAATCGTTTTGGACATTAAGGGCAATTTCGCATGGCCAATCCACCTAACAGACTGTGGGAGGAAACCGGAGCCCCCGGAGAAAACCCACACAGACACGGGGAGAATGTGCAGACTCCGCACAGACAGTGATCTAGCGGGGAATCGAACCTGGGACCCTGGCGCTATGAAGCCACAGTGCTAGCCACTTGTGCTACCGTGCTGCCATGGGTAGAGCTATTTAAGTTTGTAAAAGAGATATAAAATGACAAACTATTTGTACTTTGTTTTTATGAATGTGGAACTTTCTGTATGATTTGGAATAAAATATATATTTTAAAAAACGATCATTGTGTCATCAAGCTGAGTGAAATGTCTCCGCATTGTGAACCATGAGCTGGTAATGCCAGGGAATGTCTTAAAGGTTGTGAGAATACATTATTGGATGTGTAATTGACTATGTTGCTTACCTCGTATTGTTCTTCTCCCTGGTTTTGTGTGGGAATTATTTGGACCAGTAAAACCTGATCAACCAGGCTTTTAACATAAAAGCAAACTACAGAGAAAATATACTTCTTGAAGGCAGAGACAGGACAGCCTTTGGGTATTATGTATCTGGTTGCTATGAAGACATTTAATTGGAATTACAAGGCTCAATACTAGGATAAACACTAAAGTAAATTTGTATCTCAATCTGAGGCTTTTTTTTTAACAAAAATGCATTTTGATCATTTCCATTTACCTGACCAGGCACCAAGCTAATGCAACATTGGAGGACACATATTCCCTAGTTTGAATGAACCCGAGAAGTCTGAGTGCACACTTTGCAAAACAAGTAGCGAAATATGCGCAGTAGCAACCACAAACCAAAGTATTAAAGCCGGTGCCAATTTTCAAATGAATTAATTGTAAACTTAATCTCAACTCCGAAACCACTGTTTTTTTCATTTTCGGTTGATATTTCATTTAATTTAATTTTAGTATTGAACCAAGTTTAATTAACACAAATTAACCAAATTATATATTCTAATAGTGTTGTCATTGAATTTGTTTATCCAGAGTTATCAAAATACCAGAGCAGAGTGAAGAAACAAAAAGAGTGGTTGCTTGCTCTGTAGAATATCATTTCAGCATCATATTCTGAGCATATATTTCAATTTAAGAAGGTTGGTATGACTATTATCATTGACAAGGGGCAATTTTGTTAATTCTGGCAATTTTTTTCTCATGGTAACATTTACTATTATTGGAATCAGATTCAATTGAAATTAAGTTGCATTAATAGAGAACTACTCTTCGCACTCACTGCCCCCTAGAGGTCACAATTGATTGTGGTCAAAGGTGTGATTAGTTAGATACACTACATGGGAATATAATCATCTTTATTATTGTCACAAGTAGGCTTACATTAACACTGCAATGAAGTTACTGTGAAAATCCCCTAGTCGCCACACTCTGGCACTTGTTCGGGTACACAAGGGAGAATTCAGAATGTCCAATTTGCCTAACAAGCACGTCTTTTGGGACTTGTGGGAGGAAACCGGAGCACCCGGAGGAAACCGACGCAGACAAATGGAGTGCAGACTCCGCACAGACAGTGACCAAAGTGGTAATCGAGCCTGGGACCCTGGCGCTGTGAAGAAACAGTGTTAACCACTGTGCTACCATGCTTACTGTGTTACCGTGCCGCGATATATATATATATATATAACTATATATATATATATAAAACGTTATATATAACTGATACCCAGATCTTCCCATGTTTGGGTGCTTGTATGCCAGAAGTACCCTGGAGGATGAACTGGGAAACCCTTCCAAAGCCCCAATACAAGGACGCAATTTCCTGGGAAGTTTCAATCTCTGATGGACAATTCCCCAACACCTCTGAACACTGAATTAGAGTTGAGACTTTGGATGGTTCCGACTTACTTATCTCAACTTATCTGAATAGCTACCCAGGAAAAGTTAGAAGAATCTAACTCTGGGATAGCAGTGATGCACCCAAACTCCCCCTGCCCCAATTACATCTATGAGACCCCCTCAACCCTTGAACCACGCTCCCAAATTCCCCAACCACTACCCCACCCCTCACTATCCCCCAGACTACCCCCCTCCCCCGACAACCCAACTGACCCCGAACAAACCGGGTACCCAATAACAAACTGACTCCGTCCAATGCTTCCGACCCGCTCAAACCCACCTATCCCTCACTGACTAAGTTGCCTTCCTGTCCACTCACCTACTTACCCAGGGCAGCACGGTAGCATTGTGGATAGCACAATTGCTTTACAGCTCCAGGGTCCCAGGTCCGATTCCGGCTTGGGTCACTGTCTGTACGGAGTCTGCACATCCTCCCCGTGTGTGCGTGGGTTTCCTCCGTGTACTCCGGTTTCCTCCCACAGTCCAAAGATGTGCAGGTTAGGTGGATTGGCCATGACAAATTGCCCTTAGAGTCCAAAAATTGCCCTTAGTGTTGGGTGGAGTTACTGGGTTATGGGAATAGGGTGCTCTTTCCAGGAGCTGGTGCAGACTCGATGGGACGAATGGCCTCCTTCTGCACAGTAAATTCTATGAAAATTACCTGAAACCATGGGCGGGATTCTCCGTTCCCCAACACCGATTTCATAATCAGCGATCAGGCGGAGAATCACTTTTTAACGACGAATTCAATAGTGGCGCCTGTTTTTGCAAGCTCCGCCCCCTCCAAAACAGTGTCATCGAGGAGCTCGCCGCACCCTGTTGGGACGGCCTCAGGGCGTCACCTGAAGGCCCTCCCCGATGCTGCGCCCCCAATGGGGGAGTTCCCGACTGCACGGTTAACTCATGGTCTCAGTGGTCGGGAGCCCAGCGTGGCGGCTGCGGACTGTGTCCAACGCCGCCACAGTCGGGTGGGAGCCGTGTTGTTGGCTGGGGGGGGGGGGGGACTTCGGTGAGGCTGGGGGGACTGGTGGGGGGGGGGGGGGGTGTTGCCAGGGAGTGGTGAGGGGTGTCCAGGGGGGCACTATCTGGCAAGTCTAATCCACAACGACTGGCGCCCTGTTGTACGGCGCGGCCGCTGCAGGTCATCGGCAGGGTCTCATAGATGTAATTGGGGCAGGAGGAGTTTGGGTGCGTCACTGCTATCCCAGAGTTAGATTCTTCTAACTTTTCCTGGGTAGCTATTCAGATTAGTTGAGATAAGTAAGTCAGAACCATCCAAAGTCTCAACTCTAATTCAGTGTTCAGACTGTGGACCCGGCAATTCTCTGGACGTTTTTGTCGTGGAGGCCGAGCAGCTGCTAGCCCCTCAACGGTCGGAGGATCGGTGCTGGGGTGCCGCCGATTTATTTGATTTAATACGCCACAGATCCTCCAAACATAGCCTGAAAATCGGAGAATCCAGCATCATATCTTTCACTCTCTTACCTGCCACTCTACCCGCTCACCCACTTACCTGTCACCCTAACCCATTAGCCACCCACCAGCCACCTAGAACATAGAACATAGAACGATACAGCACAGTACAGGCCCTTCGGCCCTCGATGTTGCACCGACATGGAAAAAAAAACTAAAGGCCATCTAACCTACACTATGCCCTTATCATCCATATGCTTATCCAATAAACTTTTAAATGCCCTCAATGTTGGCGAGTTCACTACTGTTGCAGGTAGGGCATTCCACGGCCTCACCACTCTTTGCGTAAAAAACCCACCTCTGACCTCTGTCCTATATCTATTACCCCTCAATTTAAGGCTATGTCCCCTCGTGCTAGCCACCTCCATCCGCGGGAGAAGGCTCTCGCTGTCCACCCTATCTAACACTCTGATCATTTTGTATGCCTCTATTAAGTCACCTCTTAACCTTCTTCTCTCTAACGAAAACAACCTCAAGTCCATCAGCCTTTCCTCATAAGATTTTCCCTCCATACCAGGCAACATCCTAGTAAATCTCCTCTGCACCCGTTCCAAAGCTTCCACATCCTTCCTATAATGAGGCGACCAGAACTGTACGCAATACTCCAACCTATCCCTTCTCTTCCTTAGTTGACTCCCTAACCTTCACCTATTTACCTGCCACCATATCCATCACCCTCTTATTTGCCACCCTGCCCCTCACCCACCCTCCTGCATTTCTAGCCCTCATCCACTTCAACCACCCTGCTGCCACACACATTTAACATGCCACCCTACCTATTCACCCACTTACCCTCTCTCTCTGCAGTTTTCCAAAGTAGCTCTGGGACCTTTAAACTTAGGTTAATACCGACAGCTAGTGCTGTAGAAAAAAGGCATGGCTTGACTTCCACTGACAGTCCTGCACTGCGACGGAGGCCTCGACACTCAGCGTTTCTGAGGTGGCCCAGTTTGGACATTCGGATGAGTAATGTGGAATTCCGGTGCAAGGTAAGTACCTAGGAGAGGTGCAGTTATCAGAGATTGGGAAGAATCAGCCTGGGAACATTTGGCCCATATCCAATTCCATAATTATATAAATATTCAAGAAATAATTAAGCTGTTGAACTGCAACAGTTGATTTGCTTACCTGGAGATCATCTCAAAAGATAATTTTTTAAAATATTTTTTTTTTTAAATGTTTTTTAAAATTTAGATTAGCCAATTATTTTTTCCAATTAAGGGGCAATTAAGCGTGGCCAATCCACCTACTCTGCACATTTTTGGGTTGTGGGAGCGAAACCCACGCAGACACGGGAGAATGTGCAAACTCCACACGGACAGTGACCCAGAACCAGGATCGAACCTGGGACCTCAGCGCCGTGAGGCGGTTGTGCTAACCACTAGGCCACCGTGCTGCCCTTAATTAAAAAAAATATTAGTTCATGGCGTGAGAGAGAGCAATCGTGTATTTGAGATTTGTGTAGATATAGTTATAGCATAGTTTATTTTAGCAACCTTTGTACTTAGAATACTTTTGAATCTAGTTCAAGTAATGTTAATAAATTAGCTTTGTTAATTTACATAGCTTGATGTTATTTATTAAATACTACGCATTCAAGACATCGAGACAAAGAAAACAGAGAACATCACACCAACGTGGCCTCTCAGACTCTCCTTGGTGTTCCGTGGACCAAAACAGTGTTTCTGCAACATGTCCAACTTGCATTGATCCTCAGTCTCTAACTGAGTCGGTCCCTGTGGTTTTAATCAAGACGGATGTGGCCTTAGTGGTTCAAAAGGTTGGAGGTCCACACCTGGGAAGTCAACGAGTGCCTCTTGGGCTTTCCTAAAACTTCGTCTATGCTCCTTTAATACCTTCACTATTCCTGTCTCTTTCTGTCCCTCATCTACTACCATCAGGCTTTCCTGATTGTCCAATGAATGTTTACTCAAATTTCGAGGGTCTCCTACAACTAAACTAGAGTAGGATTGTCAACACAGAGACATATTGGGTTCACTTTTAATCCATGGATTCTTTGCAGCCCCACCAGCTTTATCTTTTCTCTTGACCTTCACAGAACTACCTTCGGCAATAAGAGTAACTGAGGTGTCAGTCCTCTCAGGATTGGACTTGACAGGCACAGAGTGACTACTTCTCCCTTCTCATCAGAGTTCTCGTAACCACCTCCGGTATCTTCACTTTCAGAAACAGAGTACGGGACGTCACTGGACAATCTCAGCAGGTCTGACAGCACCCAGGGAGAGAAAAGGGAACTAATGTTTCGAGTCTGGATGACTCTTTGTCAAAGCAAGCTCACACTCTCCCACTTCCTGCCCTTTTCAAATTATGGGGATGATGGAACAAAGGTTTAAATTTATGGATTAGCTCATAATCCCTAAATTTAAACCTTTGTTCCATCATTGAATTCCCTGTCCAGTGAAGCAGTTGAGGCTCCTTCATTAAATGGTTTCAAGATAAAGATAGGTAGTTTTTTGAAGAATAAAGGAATAAAGGGTTATGGTGTTCGGGCCGGAAAGTGCAGCTGAGTCCACAAAAGATCAGCCATGATCTCATTGAATGGCAGAGCAGGCTCGAAGGGCGAGATGGCCTACTCCTGCTCCTAGTTGTTATGTTCTTATAATCGTCAGACATAATTGCTGCTTGCCTAGCAGTTTGAACCTTCTGGTCTTCAACATGGATTCTTATTATCAAAGGTAAGGAATTCTTAAATTCTTCCAAGATAACCATGTGGAGATGCTGGCATTGGACTGGGGTGAGCACAGTAAAAAGTCTTACAACACCAGGTTAAAGTCCAACATTTTTGTTTCAAACACTAGCTTTCGGAGCACTGCTCCTCCCTCAGGAAGGAGGCTAGACTCTCCTCCACCTAAGGAAGGAGCAGTGCTCCGAAAGCTAGTGTTTGAAACAAACCTGTTGGACTTTAACCTGGTGTTGTAAGACTTCTTACTGTGCTCCAATATAATGACCTCTCTCAGAGGCAGTCTCAACTCCCATCTATTAAAATTATTCTGCTTAACCCTTTCAAATTCTGCATATGTCTGTCTCGATTGTCTCCTTAAATTCCAAAATGTTTGCCTATATGCTTTGGGAACCCATTATTATGCATCTAAAATAGCCTTTTTGTCCATGTCATACTCCTTAAACTCCTGCCCTGACAAGGCGGCATAAAATTCCTGCGCTCACCTAGCCAATTTACTCTGCACGGGTAACATTCGCTTTGCTTTTGGCCACTCCATTTGGCTTGCTGTTTTCTCAAAAGCCCCAAACAACGTTTCTACTTTTTTCTCGTCAAATGTTGGGAGAGCCTGTGTAAATTTAAACATGTCACCAGTGGATTCCGCTCCAGGGCTAGGCTGCCCTCCACGTACTGGTAGATTCCCACTCCTTTCCAGTACCGCAATCTGGAACTCTCTCTCCCCTTCTCTTTCCTCTCTCGCGCTCTCTTTCTCTTTCTTTTCTCTCATTCGCTACATCCTCTCACTCTCCATCTCCATTTTTAAAAATTTCCTTTCATGTTCGAACTGCAAGCGAACTCTCTCCAGCCCCGTTTCCCCACCAGAAGACATCTCGGATGTTACACCCCCTGGTCGGCTCCCATGTGGTCCTGGCACCCACGCCAAATTTAAGTGTTTCGCAATCGCATCAACTACCTCCACCTTCATAGATTTAGTCGGTAACTCCATTTGTAATTCACCAGCCAACTCGACACATTTGTCTGTATTAAGCCCCAATAAGTAAGCCTGAGGTAAGTCTTCCACCTAGAGAAAATGCTTAGCAGCTTCCAGAGTCATCCTGTAATATTACTACAAACCTGTTGTCCCTTTATAATTTACACTGTAAACCAAATTTACAAGTTTAACATTCCAGACAAGCCCTCAATTTATGTTACATCACACTGAGCTAGTATATTAGACCAGGGGCGTTTCAGGTTAAGAGGTGACAGTTTAAAACCAAAATCGGCAATATTGAAGTGGCCAGCAAGACAGGAATTAAAAAGGGAAACAAGTTTGCACATTCTCCCCGTGTTTGCATGGCTCTTGCCCCACAACCCAAAGATGGGCAGGGTAGGTGAATTGGCCACGCTAAATTGCCCCTTAATTGGAAAAAAAATAATTGGGTACTCTAAAATTTATAAGAAAAAAGGGAAATAAGGGTCAGACAAGGATTTTATAAAGGTTCTTTCAGATCATACAGGTCATGATGTGAATGATAAATTCATCCTTGACCACCTGCCTCTGTTCAGCAGAGGGCTGAAGGTTGTGAGGCCAACGCATGGTTCTGACTCAAAGCCTGAACTGATGCATTCCCGAAGTCCAAAGATTAACTGGGGTCAATACTCAGCAGCCTGGATTCTCCATTGCAGGTCCACCCCGCTACCGCTGCTATCGAGGACAGAGAATTTGGTGCGCTGTTTGCTCGAGGCCGGATTCTCTACTCCTGCAGCTTTTCAATCGGAATTTCCATTGGAACCACCCCACGCCGCCGGAAAACCAGCGGGCGGGAGTGCACTGCCAGGGGGACCAGAGATTTATCCCTTTATTTTAAAGAATTCCTGTTCAGATTTGTTGTTTATTTCAGTTATGTTACTCGGTTGAATGTACATATTGACATGACCTGTACACAGGAAGAGACGTGGGTTCTCACCAATGTGGCCTCAGGCAGGGTGCGTAAAAGCTGCTGAAGACCTTGTAGCAAAGCGGTTATATTGAGTCCTTTGTCATAATTTCAATGCAGCTCGGCAACTTTACAATTCCGTAATAGTTACCTTCCATTCAAGCATTATGTTTTGATGTTGTAATAACACATTTGTAGCAGTCTGTAAACGTGATGAAAATCATTTATTGCAAAAATAATGTAAAACATACATTTTTTTGACACCATTGTGACATTTGGAATAAGAGCTACCTTAACATTTTGACACCTTTTACCATACAGTTCTGTTGCCTTATTTGTGAAAAGAAGGAGGGCTATATTGTTACTTTTAAAAGTTCAATGTCCAAAAGCAGCAGCGACCAAGCAATCTCAAGCTGTGCGGATGGCAGCTGGATCCTGGGCCTCCTCATTTATTCTAGTAGACACATCTGCATCAGGCTCCACATTGCCCTCCTCCAGTTCCTCTTCTGCTGCCAAGTAATCCTCAGGTTACTTGCCAGAGAACAAAGTTATGTAATGCACAACATACACCAACAATCTTTGAGACTATCTCAGGTGCATACTGAACCATGCCCCCTGGCCAATCCAGACATCAAATACGTGACTGTAAAAGTCCAATTTTCCTCTCCAGCACCTGACGTGTTGCTACATGTGCACCAGTGTATCGCTCCTGTGCTTCATTGCTGCTCCTCCGCAATGGTGCCATGGGCCATTTTCCCAGTGGGTATCCCTTATCACCCAGTAGCCACTCGTAATTCCTGGTGATGATGTCACGGCCCAGTATAACACTGAGTTGACACGGACAAATGAGTCACGGATGCTTCCCCAGTTGTCAGCATTTACATTGAGGTTCCTCATTTGCGCATCACACACTATCATGCACAACACTGCATTAAAATGCGTCGTAAAAACAAACTTGGCTTTTGCTGGACAGGTACTTCTATGATTCAGTGGAATTAACAGTGGATGTTCATGACAAAGTTGTAAAAAGATGAAAATTAATGTCTCTCTTTCACTTTCTACACATTGCACATTGGGATCTGGTCTGGGCTTGTAATGGTCACCTTTGATCCCAAGGGGTTGCCTATGACAGCCCCGGCAGAGGCATAGAAAACTGTCTCTCAATTAGGAATTAACGTGATGCTGGTGGTACATAACATCTATTTCAGAGTTGGATGAAGGCACATATTGCCTCAGTTGTAGTGCAGTCTTGATGCCACTGCCTCTTTTACCTTGGTATCCAGCAATAATGATTTGTATAGCTATTACAACCTTGGACCAGACGCCAACAGTGGCTAGGATACTGGACAGAAACCCCATATTTTATTTTTATTTTTTAAAGCTGTGAGGAAAGGATATCTTGCTCCAATAGTGATTTCGCAATAGTAAAATGGTACATTAAAACAAACTTTATTACTCACACAGCATTAAAATACCTTTAACATTAAACAACAAAATAGCATACAATTGCCCCTTAAACAATGTCAATTGATACAGTGGCACAATACCCTTTAACTGCTATCATTATTCCCACAGAAACACCAAGAAAACCCATCTCAACTCCCAATCCACTTTCAAATACAGTTAACACTCAGAAATTCCTGCTTTACAGAGATGTTCTTTGAGACTGCCTTAAAGAAAAGACCTGAATTCTGTCAGAACCATGCAGAAACTCTGGCTGTGTTTCTTCAGAAGCTGCTTCTCAGCTTGTTTCAGCTCACCTTCTCGTCACACAATTCTAAACTGCTTGGAAATAAATTTCTAATCTGTCTGCAAACATATCTTTAACAGAACAGCAATGAAAGCAGATGCTTGACTTCTGTCACATCCCCATTGGAAAAACTCAACCAAACTGCTTTTCTGCAAAATGCCTGAAACCTTAGCTCCTCCCAGCAATTACATAATTTTACCAAACGGAAACCTGATTAACTTCACAGGAAGCCCCCGTAATCTAATCAAAACTCCAATATCCCAAGCTTTTACAATGCCTTAATTGCACCTCTAGCTCCCAAAATCTTTCAAACCAGGAGTCTTTGAAAACACTACTGCAGCAGTCATGCACACACTAACCCAAGTTTTTAACTATTACTACATCTAATACCTATAATACAATATATCTGAAATATCTGCATTCATCACAATTGCTGACCAAAACACTACTGCAGCAGTCATGCACACACTAACCCAAGTTTTTAACTATTACTACATCTAATACCTATAATACAATATATCTGAAATATCTGCATTCATCACAATTGCTGACCCCATACAGCCAACCAGTTGGGGAAATTGTAGCAGGGTATGGGAGAGTGACTTTACCTCTTTGTGCACATCTCTGCTCACCAGCATTCAAATAAAGGAGATTGCTTCGACATTAGCAGATTATTGGAAGAATACTGAGCTCTTTGCTTCCATTTAAACATTTAAAAACAAAATGTAAAACATACTCTGTGCTAGTTGAGTTGGAAAATGATAATTGCTTCAAGATCATTTTGGACCATTTCTCTTAAACAAAATTGTGGTGTGATTTTAGTTGAACTGTGGATTGTATAATCATTTTGGTGACTTTGTTATTGAATCGACACAAATAACGTGTTTAAAACTTATATCGCGCAAGTTGTTGCGGGTGGAATGCCCCAGTTTATTTCAATCTACCACTGGAATTTTCCCCGCTGAACTTCTGTCCTTGTTGGAGTTTGAAGGTTTTATGTCAATGAAAAGCAGAAGTACACCTAGCCTTTTAGCTCAGAGAGCTTCCAGTGCATCCTGCATTTCAATCATTACAAATGCACTAACAGTTGTAGAAAAAGGCAGTCAGGAATTCTAGCATACATGTAAGCAGAGGGCTGAGGGGACTTCGCTGTAGGGGTAGTTGTTTGCTTCATTTGTTTGTGTGGTTTGCCTTATTTATACATTTCACACATGTCAAGCTGTCTTTGCACGTGTGGACTCTTGCACACTCAAACTGGGTGAAAAGCTGGGGGTGTAATCACTCTTTTGCAATGGCATGTACTATTTATGCTGTTTCACACTCCTGTGAGAACAGATGGTGGGTGGGAGAGGTTTAAGTAAACACAATGCTGAACGAGAGTTGTTTTATTCTTTTCTATATTTGATCGGCTTGCACAATGTGAACAGTATCAACCAAAGAAATTAGCACTTTATTCTGGCAACATTCTATTTCCATCATCTTATTTTCTGTTTGATTTCATACTCTCATTCCTCCAACCCTTCAAATGTGGTCAAGAACTTTTGTTCATTAAAGACGCCTGATTTGACATTGAAGCACTTTTTGTATTGTCACTATTTTCCTACCATAGTTCTCTTCCCTGCTGCTCCAACTGATCTATAATATATTGTGGTGGCACAGCACCAGGGACCCAGGTTCGATTCCGGCCTTGGGTGACTGTGTGGAGTTAGCACATTCTCTGGGTGCCTGCATGGGCTTCCTCCAGGTGCTCCAGTTTCTTCCCACAGTCCAAAGATGTGTAGGTTAGGAGGATTTGCCGTGACAAATTGCCCTTTAGTGTCCAAAGATGTGTAGGTTAGGTGGGATTACAGGTGGGGGAGTGGGCCTAGGTAGGGTGGTCTTTGAGAGGGTCGGTACAGACTCGATGGGCTGTATGGCCTCCTTCTGCACTGTAGGGATTCTATGATTAACTTTATGTATGTACAGCATGTGTAAAATGGGTTCTATGTGACACTCCGGAATTAACCTGTTAATTACTACTGAAACATTATACATTTTGTAATTGTACTCATGAATCATGCAACTTTGCTTATCTTTAGTCCTCTGAAGATAAGTAGGATACCTTCGTCCAACAATGTAATTATGTTACCAGTGCACTGCTGTAACATATCAGGGTGAGTGATATTAACAGCAATTAAGTAGGAGGAGCTGTTTTTAATCCTTTTTCTTTGTCATTAAGATTGCACGATTTCTTTATTGGGGATGGGATGGGTGTGTAGGAACACAGTTTCAGTGAAAAGGGTATTTTTTTTTCTGTAATTAGTTATTGAAATAGTTAAGGATCCAAGCAGTCCTACATCACAAAAGCTATACCCTGGGAGATCCAACTAATGAGCGAAGATGTAACAAATCGACAGCAATCAATAATTTTTGAAAAAGATTTTTAAAGCGTAATGGTGTTGGCCAAACTTTTGTCAGGATGGGTGCTTTGAAGCCGCACATTTGGATACGTGCAATTTTGAAAGTTTTTGCTTCACTTTTTTATTGACAGGTTTGAAAATGAATAGCGTCATCTATCGTTCAGTGGTTCAGGCAGATTATTATGATGATCTAGTGCCACCTACAGGTGAAACATTTGCACTGTTTTTACAATCTCTTGCCCCTCAGTCAGTCCCACTCCAGACTTGAGCACATAATCTAGGCTAACACTTGAGTGTGTACTGCACTGATGAAGGTGCTGTCTTGTAGGTGAGATATTATCAGAGGTGTCAACTTTTAGCTAAGATGTTAAACCTGAGGCCTGGGCATCTGCCTTTCAGGTGAATGTAAATGATTCAGTGGTACTATTTCAATAGGAGCAGGGGAGTTATCCAATTCTCTACCTTACATTAATTCCTCAGGGAGGCTGGTTAGCTCAGTTGGCTAGACAGCTAGCTGGTTTGTGATACAGAGTAATGCTAGCAGTGCAGGTTCAATTCCCGTACCAGCTGATGTTATCATGGAAGTCTGCCCCCTCAACCTTGTCTCTTGTCTCTATGGTTGCGTAAATCGCTACCAGCCAGCTCTCTCTCTCAAAGGGGGGGGACTCTGGTGACTCATTTATTCTTCAGTCAAGAGCACCAGCAACGGGCTATGTCATTGTTGTTTGGGAGACCTTTCCATGTCAAAATTGGCTGCAGGACTGACTACTTCATCTGAACATATTTCAACATGGAAAAGAATAACAAGAATATTTTTTGTATCACAATTCATAAACATCTGCTGGTGCTTCTCTCCAAGTCTTTCATATGATGTGAGGGGGTTGAGGCTGGGGTGAGGGAGAGGAGTGCAGAAAATGGCAGATAATCCGGATGAGAAAGTTCAAACTGGGGAAAGCGAGAGAACCTCAGATAAAGTGGGAAAGAAAAAGACATTCAGCCCCAGGAAGGCAAATATGGAGTGAAAGGTGAAAAATGCAAATGGATAAAGAAATAAAAACATACACAGAGAGAAGAACAGGGCGATTACATATAAATAGAAAGCCAAATATTGTAGCCATGCTAGTTGGTTTCAAATCCCTCCTGTCAAATAAATTTGTTAAGCGCTATCTGAGAATGTTCGCAAACACAGCATCCTATTCAACCCTGAACCGACCTTCTGACCCCATGGGCTGGATTCTCCGAGCTCTAGCTGCGAACGCGGCTGGAGAATTGCCAGGTCCACGGCTGTGCACGCGCATGGCAGTGGCCTCCAGCGGCCGCGCCATGCAACATGGCGCTGGCCGCGTGCGGAACCGGCCTGCCATATAGTGATGCCCTCTGGCCAGGCTCGCCACCCTGGGCCAACCCCCCAACCAGTGCCCACAGCCCCCGCCAAAGCCCCCCCCCCCATCGGCGGGTATGCTCCCCCCCCCAACCCGGACAGTGGCGACGTTGGACTCAGTCCGCAGCCCCCAGACCGAGTTCCAGAAACAAAATAGCATGAGTGACCCACGGCATCAGGAATTCGGCCCATCGGGGGCGGAGCATCGGGGGGGAGGGCATCAGGTAACATCCTGAGGCCATCCATTTGGCGTGCGGTGTACTCCTAGAGTACGCCATTTTGGAGAGGGTGTAGCATCGCAAAAGTGGCGCCGCCCCCAATTTCAATGCCAACGTGGATTTTCCGGCCGATTGCCGAACACGGCTCCGGCGTCGGAGACTGGAGAATCCCGCCCATCCTGCCCCATATCTTCTCCATCACTAATACTGCTTACTTCTACCTCTGTATCATCCCCCACCTCCATCGCTGCCTCTGTTCATGTGCTGCCGAAACCCTTTGTCTTTGTAGTGTTCAGTCTTCATTCGCATAAAGCTCACCTGGTTGACCTTCAAACATGCAACATAAACTTGAGCTCATCCAAAACTCGACCCCGGTCGGGCAACGTTTCAATTTTAAAATTCTCATCCTTGTGTTTATAAACCCTCCAATAACCTCACGCCACCCTGGCTCTGTCATCTCCATTAACCCTGTAATCCTCCCACATCTCAATCTCCTCCAATTCCGGCCTGTTGCTTATCCCTGATTTTCATCACTCCAGCATTGGCAGCTGTGCCTTCAGTTGCCAAAGCTCTAGATTTTCGTCCCTAAACCTCTCAGCCTCTCACCTTCCTAAAGCCACCCCATCAAACCTACCTCTTTTGGCTACTTGTCCTAACATCTCCTTATGTAGTTTGATGTCATATTTTGTTGGCTCGCACTCTTGCAAAACACATCAGGACATTTATTTTACTGCTCTGATGGGCCTGAATTTCCTCTCCTGTATGCCCAGGCCTCGATCTATATTTGCATTGCTGCCCCGGCTCCAGGTGCAAGCCCCTGTTAAGGAACAAACCTGCACCTGGATTTTATTGGACCTTGGTTAATGCCCTGCACTTAAACGTACATGCTGCTTCTGGTCAGGTTTCAGCACACATTCTGCCTGAGAGAGGAGACAAAATGATTACTTAACATCAAAACATTTAAACAGCACAGTTTAATATAAGTATCCTTTTACAACAACCCTACCCCTGCACTTATTCTAATTTACCTGCCACCACTGATACACAACTTGTGACCAATATTTCCTGCAATCCATGACCACTTGATAAGTTGTCACAATCTATTCATAAAGTTTTATGCTTATGTTTATATCTGGGGGCAGTGGTAGAGTATTTGACTGCAGATCAAGAGGTCTCTGGTTCAAATCCAGGTGCCCCCTTGAAATAATTTCGTGGTCGGCATGGTAGCACAGTGGTTTCCTTGTGGAGATTAAGTTTTGTCTTCACACTGAGGTACCATTAATTGTGTTGTGTGGCACTGTCACTGTTAAATTGATCTGGTGATCCTATGTGTTGCAGATATACAAGCCAGATCTCACTGCTGTACAAAACTGTGGTAACATCAACTGCTCTTCCCAGTAGGACTTGCAGAGGTTTTTGATGTTATAAACTCACTGCCGTAGTTAGTACAAGGCTGAATTGAGGTAACTCTCCAGTGTTGGGTTTGGGACGTGCTCAAGATATTCCAGAGTCTCTCCTTAAAGATATACAGCAGGAGGAATATTTGGCTGACCAGATGTGGGTTGATATATGAGCTTTGCTTTGGTAATACTCAAGAATTGAAGAGATCAAGAACGGCTTGCAAATCTGGTGCAGCATGGGCAATTGCACTGCAGTCATCCACAAACCAGATTATATTTGCCTTTGGTTGTCAGTTCAGTTTTTGCACAGAGGCAACTGAGGTTGAAGAGTTTTCCATCTCGATGGTAGTTAATACTGGCAATGGAGGGCAATTGATCTTTGATGAGCTGAATAGTCACTGTTGGGTAGACAAGCAGACTCATCCGCATCCTCCAGATTGGGAGGTCATCAAACAAGTGCTCGTATCCTTCCTTGAGAGCATCTTCCAAACCAGTGACTTCTACCATTAGAAGAGCATGGTACCCTGGGAACAGCTGCTCAGACACATTCTTAGACACTCCAGGGTACCCAAGCTTTTCATCCCTGCATCTCTTATGCACCTTCAATGATAGGTTCTTGCTGACAATGGATAGCCACTGAAAGATAGAAGCTGACATGAATAAGGAGTCCTAGGGCGGAGGCAGTGGAATGATACAGCACCAGATACACAGTGACCCGAATCACCATTGAGCAGACTATAGGTCTGCCAATTATGAGATCATGGTGACAGGATCAGCTGGATCCTGAGCCATAAATGTACAGAAGAAGGCCATTCAGCCCATCAAGTCCACACCAGCTCTTCATTGAGCAATCTAGTCTGGCCCATAACCCCACTCTATCTCCATAGTCCTGCAAGTTCATTCCCTTTGAGTAACCATACAATTTCCTTTTGAAATCATTGATTGTCTATGCTTCAACCATCCTTGTGGGTAGCAATAGCCAGGTCAATACCACGAGCTGCGTAAAAAGGTCTTCCGCACATTACCCTTCTATCTCTTGCCCAAATGGTGTAATCATCTAGAATTTAATTGTGGTCTACTTATGTTGAAGCACACTACATTGTCACAAATCAACTTCTGTTAAAAAGCAGAATCAAAATTATTAAAAATATAACCGAATGAAAGTTATCAATCTGCAATGAAGACTATCAATTGACATAAATTTACATTAATGACTTTAATACACCCCAGCAAAGGCCTCCTGGACATTTTCTTCCAGTTGACATGCTGTCCTGTGGCCTGGGATGACCCTGGCGACTGTCCTCTGACTGCCAGATGCAGGCCCCAATATGTTGAGGGGCTCCTGCGGGGGTGCAGAATCCTTCCCTGTCATCATTGCAAGCAGAGGTGGCTGGGAATCCACCAGCGCTGTGAGAGGAGTACCAAGACACAAATGGCAATCACCCCTCCTCCTTCACAAGACACACTTGCTTCTCCTTGCTGACCTGCGATGGATGAGGGCTTCATGGAGTCTCCAGGTGCCTCAGGCTCCTCTCACCTTGCCATCTTGCATTCATGAAGGTTATTCATGAAGGACCCATCTTCTCAACTTCATCCCTCACCTGAGGTGTGGTGATCCTCAGGTTAAACCACCTGCTCTCCCCCCCGACAAAGAGGAAAGCAGCCTATGGTCATCTGGGACGATGGTGACTTTACCTTTACCTTACTGCATTCAGCTCATGGGTCAGACATTTATATTTATATTTATATTTCCAGTATGTACTGACCAAATCTGGCTTTTCATGTGAGTCGCTAAGCTCTCAATAGAAGATGTCATGCATGCAGACAAAAGATCAGAGCACCCATGGCCAGGATCAAGTCATCCACCGCTATCATCATGGCAAATCCTTTGGAAGGGCCATCTGATCTTCACACACCTTATGCTGAATTTCCATCATCTGCTGCCTTATGGATAATTCCAAATGCCTGGGGCTCAGCATCGGCCTGGCCTCCCAGAGTCCTCCAGGTGTCACTGGCCTCAGCTGTCATATCCTTTGACAACTAACCATGTGCACTGATCCTGAATTATCCCACAAAAGCAGACTCACTGAGGTGAACATCGCTGTACTGGTGGAAGTTGTTGGGGAAGAATGTGACGCTACACCTTCTGATGTTCCCTTCTGTTTGTCAAATGTGGATGAAGGTCCGTCTGAGACTAGAGCAGTCTGTTCTCATGGGTGACCTTTGGAGAGAACACAACACAATATTGTTCAGAAACTTGCATACGACATTCTCAGACCTACTCATGAGGTGACACAGCCATTTGCAAATGAACTCCAATCTCACCGTTCAACTTGAAGCAGCCACCATGTTGCCCTGTGTGATGAATGAGAAATCATTCTATATTAAATTATATATTCTGTTGCAGTAATGTTATTACAATCCCTGGTTTAAAATATATAGTGGCAGTGTTCTTCAAACTTTTTTTCCGGGGACCCATTTTTACCAACTGGCCAACCTTCGGGACCCAACCCGGCCGACCTTCGCAAACCTCGCCGGCCGACATTCGCGACCCAACCCGGCCGACCTTTGCGACCCACGCCGCCCGACCTGCGAGACCCACCATTTTCTCATACCTTGTTTGCTGCTGACAAAAATGGAGGAAATGGTTTTGGGTCCCTTTGGCCCTCGTACACGCTCCTCCAATGGAACCTGTTGGATGAAGGTGAAGCCTTCCTGTGTCGGAAAGTATGGAGTCTCCATCTGTCCAAAGTTCTGAATTTTTTTCCTGTAAAATTTTATCAAATAAACCCCCCCCCCCCCAACTTGCAGAAAAAAGTAAAATAAAATGAGTAAAATAAATGAAAAAAATTAATAAAACTTGAACTTGTAAAAAAAACAAAAATGAATAAAATAAATGAAAAAAATTCAATAAAACCCCCCCGAACTTGTAAAAAAATAAAATGAATAAAATAAATTTTTAAAAATTAAATGAATAAAAACCACTACAGAACTGCAACCGTTTAAAAAAAATAGCAGCCGCACTACGCATGCGCGCCGATCATCATGCGCGCATGTGCAATGTGGCCGAATTTTTTTTTAAAAACATGTTCGCGGCCGCTTGCAGCCGGTGTTATAAAAAGCCGGCTGCTGCGCGGAGAGTTGCGCGATCGGGAGTGCCGCGGACAACGGCTCCGCGACCCTCCCGACACACGCCCACGACCCACCCGTGGGTCACGCCCCCGACTTTGAAGAACACTGTACTAAAGCTGTAATTAATGAGTCATAAAAGGTGAGGTAATCATTCATTCCAATCACTTGGTTACATATAAAGGGCTAATGGAATTGTTCTGATCATTTATGTGGGATTGTATTTAGTCTGAGCTAAACAGGTCATGGAACTCAGTGGGATGCAGATGCTGTAATTAAAGGGGAGAACTGCGTCTGAAGCTATGCAGTCTATTGTAAGATTGTAAGTTAAACAATAGTTTGGCCAAATGATGTTAGTTTGAGCACAAGTGTATTGGATCTGTTCTTGAAAGGAACTCTCTCCAATGCTCTGCACAGCTCAGCAAGTAACCTGTTTTGTTATCTTTATTTAGAACTGGCACTTGAACTATATTGGGGTTGCTTAATTGGAATTAGCGACGGGGTAGATTGTGAGCTCAAGTTTTTTACTTTTATTTAAGAACTGTTTAACTGTTAATTGTAAAGCTAATTTTTTGATATTAATGCAGTTATTCTGTGTTTAAATTAAAGTTTGGTCAGAGTCATCACTCCTGGGGTGAAGTATCCTTTCCTCACAGTGTAAAAGAATTGTAATTGTTTGGGTTCTGGACGGTATCCTAACAAATGTTCGTGTCTAGTCCGGTATCCTAACCCCTGCCAGCCCCCCTCCATGGGCACTAAGATTACAAGAATTGGGACTGTGCTGTCAGTTTGGGCCTTTTCTTTGTGTTGTGGACCCTTTTCTCTTCTGGAAATGTTGAAGATGAATGTTAGCCGCCCCTCAAGAACAGGCACAACAGGCCTAAGCAGCTGACACCCTCAGTGCAACTTTTGTGACCACTCTGGAGCAATTTTGTAATCGTCACCAATGCCAGGCTCACTCTCTTTCACAGAGCTGCAGCTGTCCCTTTCAGAGGCAACCCTGCAGCCTGAACCCATTGTCAGTGAAATACTAGGCTCCTCTTTCCCGGCTGCCACAGCCACACCTTTATCCAGTTGCAAATCCCTAAAGAAACTGCAGTGTGGTACTCTGGTACTCATTGCTGCGGAGACAGATTCACCTGTAGCACTGCAGCAAGGAGACCCCACAGCTACTGACTTCCTCTGTGATCTCCACCCAGGCTTGCTTGGTTAAAAGGGGATGTATTTTCCTTGGTGCAGATGTCCCCCCATTTCCCCCCCCCTCCCACTCCCAACCGCTTTGCCTGAGTAACCTGGAGGAGAGCATGCGGGAACTATGTGGGGGCTGTCTCTCGATGACAGGATTTTCTGAAGTTGATGAGGAGTCAGTCACAGGCTGTTGGGCAGGATGGTATGCGGCAAACTTAGGTGCCTGCCATCCTGTTGGGCAACAACTCTCAGAAAAAATAAATCAGGCTTAGAGGAGTTAGAATGAAGATTTACTAAAACGATAACAGGGATAAGAGGTTATATTATGAGGACAGGTTGAATGAACTTAGTTTGGCTTCCTTTGAATTGGAAATACTTTGTTGATGAGTTTGAAATGATAGAAGTATTTGATAGAATAGATGCAGAGAAAGTATTTCCCTTGTTGGAAGAATCCAGAAGAAAGAGCATAATCTTCAAATTAATGCTAAGGAATTCAGGACTGAAATCAGGAAGCACATTTTCACACAAAAGGCACTGGAATGTGCAATTCTTCCTTTTTAGGAGCTCTGAATGCTGGGTCCATTCGCATTTTCAGGTTTGAAACTGACAGATTTTTATTAGAGAAGGTTATTGAAGGATAGAGATCAGCCTGCCTTCCAAACCCACATTTATCACCTAGAAGGGCAAGGTCAGCAGATACATGGCAACACCACCACCTGCGACTCCTCCCCCTGAATCACACACCATCTTGACTTGGAACTATATCACCGTTCCTTCACTGTTACTGGGTCAATTTGTTTCCTATCGCCACTGTGGGTGTACCTACACCACATGGACTGCAGCGGTTCACGAAAGTGGATCACTGCCACATTCTGAAAGACAATTAGGGATAGGCAATGAATGCTGGCTTAGCCAACAATGTACGCATCCTATGAACAAATTTTTAAAAAATGATGTGAACATGTTTGATGGGCTGAACGGCCTACCTCTGCCGCTATGTATGTTGTCTCATTACTATCACTAAACTCGTACTGGCAGCATTTTACTGCACTCTTGATTTGACAGAAGGAAAATCGCTGAATAAGTTCAGGATTATCATAGTACCACATTGCTTTCAACTTGCACACGCCTTTGCCATGACATATCCAGAATGGAATAGTGCTTCATTTCCCATTTCCCAGAAATGAGATTCACCCAGCGATTAAGTAGAAGTGTTCACAAGGCACGAAAACTGAAAAACAATACAGATTGGATCTTATTGAGTCAACAATCCTGCAACTTTCTTTCGAAGCCCTGTTAACAGTTCCATTCTTTCAAATTTTGGGCCAATATTCCTTTCATTTTCTACAACCATGACATGGAAAATATGACCATGAATGCCGCAGGCCGCCATCAGTAACATAAGCCGGAGAATTAAATTCCTATCTGAATGTTGAATCTTCTTGTGGTAGCTGAACGTGCATTTCTGAGAAACTGTGAGAAACCCAGATTGTGTGCATCTTTACAATGGCAAGTTGCAATCTTGAATTGACCAAATTGGTTGCTTAAATGTCAAAAATATGTGTTTTCCGTCTTTTTTTTAAACTTCCAGATTTTTCACTATTTAATTGCTGTCCAAACTTGTTACATTTCTAACCTCTTTCGTTTCCAGAATAGCCTTGCTCTCAGGGCATGATAAACATGCAAGAATGTGTGACTAATATAGCATGCAATCTTGCAGATTGCAAAAGTATTTTCTGACCAAATTTAAAGTACCCCTTCACGAGGCAGCTGTAAAATCTGTGAAGCACCGTAAACAGTCCAAGTTTGAAAAATGTTCTTTTTGTCTGGAAATTTGTTGTCTTCAAGAGGTATATTGATTAGATTTTTTGACGTTATTTTTACAATTAAGGATTTTAATCCGCAGTGTAATAATCATGCCTGCTATCAGTGGCGAGGACTGTATTTTAACTTCATGGGGCAGCTTTTAGTCTTTAATGCTTAGGTATTAAGCACAGCATAGGTATTAAGCATGGATCTTAATGACCCATTTGCATCCACTTCGTAGGCTCCTTGAGATTCTCCAGTCCTCTGGGACGGGAATCACGCGAGTGAGAATCACTACTGCTGTTGTAGACCTCACGTGGTGAAGTTCATGGTGGACAAAGAGGTTAACTCTTTAAAGGAGTTGTCCCCAAAATCTATCTGAGCCCCCCCCCCCCCACAACAATGGATGGCCTGCTCACCCACCACAAGGGTTTAATTGGATTTTGTTATTGAATTGAAACAGCTAAGGGGGAATTCATTAAGCGTTACTGTGCAGTGTATTTATCTTTGTAATTGATAACAATTCTTGCTGTGTTTATATATATGATAACTTTCTTAGAATAAACCTTGTTTTGATTAAAGTGTCTTGGAAGTCTGATGAATCACACATGCAGCGAAGGCTTTTGTGCTCATCTTAGCCAAATTCAACATAAAAGTTGCAGGTCAGGCGAACTTCATAGTACACTTTGGAGTTTCTAAGCCCTGGCCCACAACAATAGGCCTTGGGCTGGAATCTCTGCTGTTGGATGCTCCATTTTGCCGGCAGCCCAGGGGTTTCCCGACGGTGTGGGGCTGCCCCACAATGGAAAACCCTATTGGCCAGCGGGTGAAATGGAGCATCCCGCCAGCGTGTTGAACCAGAAATCTCTCACGGCGGGTCAGAGAATCCCTTGTATATGAGTAGCTACACTGTAGGACAGAGTTTAAATCATGAAATAGTAGGAGTTGTAAGAAAGGTATTGCAATCATTGTGGGTGCTAATTAATCTATAATCACATCGATTGAACAAATCAAAGGTAGGCTTTGTCATTGGAAAAATTCTGACTCAATTATTAAGGAAGTAATAGCAGGACATTTCTAAAGTCATAGCACAATCAAGTAAAATATATCTGTTTTTATGGAAGGGAAATAATGTTTGACAATTGTATTGGGGTTCTTGGAGGATATAACAAGTAGGGTGGATAAAGGGGAACCAGTAGATGTAATATAGTTGGATTTCCAAAAGGCATTCAAGCAGGAGCCTCATGAAAAGTTACGGCACAAGATAAGGGTTCATTATGTAGGATTGATATATTTACATGAATGGAAAATTGGTTAAAATGCAGAGTACAGAGTTGGGATAAACTGATCATTTTCCAATCGATAAACTGTAACTAAAGGGGTGCCATGGGAATCAGTGCAGGGGTCTCAACAATTTATAATCTACACAAATGACTTGGATGAAGGGACAGAGGCAGATTTGCTGACAATATAGAGACAGGTGCGAAAGCAAGTTGAAAGAAGAACATAATGAGCCTGTAAAGGGATGTAGATGCGTTAAGTGAGTGGGGATAAAGTGGGGATGGAGTATAATGTGGAATAATGTGAGGTTAAAGACAACAGAATACTGCAGTACAGAGGAATCTGGGTGTCCTTGATCAAGGAACAGAATAAGTTACTGTGCAGGGACAGAAAGTAATTAAGAAGACAAACATATTAACCTTTATTACAAGGAAAATGAAATAAAAAGTAGGAAAGTCTTTCTGAAATTGTGCAGGCATTGGTGAAACCACACCTAGGGCGCGATTTAATGACTTCATTATATCCGACCTGGTGTCACGAGGCCTCTCTTGAGATTCGCGACACTCGGAAAGTCTCATCAGATTTAATGGAGTCCCGCGAGATGGCGAAATCTGTATCCTGCTCTCACAGGGCGTGATCAAGATCAGCATAATTAAATCGGCCGATAGGCTTCCCGATCTGCGAGGAACCTCGCCAGCAGGAAATGTCTCTAAGTGCGGAGAGAAACTCCCGGAGGCCAAACAGAAGACAATGTGACGTTAGATAATGAGATGTTACTCAGTGCTTCAGTCACCAAGAAGCACCCCTGCTGAACTTGCCCAAAACAGAATATAGATTTTTTTTTTCTGGTTATATTGCGCCCTGAGTACTAGTGTACTGTTTTTAGTCTCCTTATTTAAGGAGAAATATAGTTGCATTGGAGACAGTTAGAAAAGATTCACTAGCTTGATTCCTGGGATAAAGGAATTGTCTTATGAGGAAAGGTTGAGCAGGTTGGGCCTACCCTCGTTGGAGCTTAAAAGAATGGGTGGTGATCTTGTTGAAGCATATAAGATTCTGAGGGGGCTTGACCAGGTTGATGCTAAGAGGAGGTTCCCCCTCATAGGACGCTCTGGAAACTAGGAGACATTGTTTCAGAACAAGGGGTCATTGATCAAAGAAGGAAATAAGAAAGGATTTTTCTCTCAAAGGGTGGTTAATCTTTGGAATTCTCTACCCCAGAGAGCCATGGAGCCTGAGTCATTTAAGGTACAAGATTCTTGAATCATAAAAGAGTTGAGGCTATTGGACACAGGCAGGAAAGTTGAGTTGAAGCCAGGATCAGATTAGTCACGATCTTACAGAATGCTGGAGTCGACTTGAGGAGCTGTATAGCTAGCTATTCCTGCTCCTAGTTCTGAGCTGAATATTCTACAATTTCAGAACTTGATTGACTAATTTTGATCAAAAGGAAATCTCAATAGCTTCCATCTCTGGTGTCTATGACAGTTGTTTGGCCTCACATGGCTAAATAATGATACCAAGGAAGCAGTCCTTCCAAGAACAAACATGCCAAGTATGTGAGTGTTAATCGAGCTTCACTGGTTTGAGCGTGTACAAATGATGAAAATGACTCTTATTTTGTCAACAGTAATCACAAAGGTTAATTTGACCACATTGTGATGAATTTAGAATGAAGGTTTCTGGGTGGCTCTATGTTACAGCATGTGGAGTGAGGACACATAGGTATCTTCCGCAATGGAAGTTACTAACTCCATCAATACTGACATGGAAAAATAAAGAACAAAGATCAGAGGAAGGAACAGAGGAGAACCAGCTATCTCAGGCTTGAGGGGAAAAAAGCAGAAAATTAGAAGATTTAAAAAGTATGTAAAATCCTTGTAGGCTTGTTTAGTTTATTTCACTTTCCTCCAAATAATCTTTGCCATTGGTACAAATTTCACATCAAGTGCCAATAAGCTGTCTGTGTTGTTATGGATGATTTGTGCCTTGGGAATGTCAGATTTACTTTAGGGACCGTTGTAAACTAAAATTCCATCCGTACAGTCTCATAGATTCCAGATCAGCAGTTGACTTTGGAACTGCATTCTTGATGAATATAAGCTATCAACATCACCCCATTATAAATAAACCTGGTAGTTTTTATTAGAAATAAAGGACATACTTCTGTCGGAAACGTTGCTTCGCTCGTCTTAATTTCCCTCATGCCTTCTCTTTCTTGTTCAATCAAGTTGCTGAGGAGTCTGATTATTGCTTATATGTACTTTAACATATTATGTTGCTATTTTTGCTTTTTTAGCTATGCAGTGTCAGATGATATCTGGCACTGATGATAATCTTGCTGTTAGAAAGTGGACTCTGGTGGAACATGTACTCCTGCTACAACCATATACACTGCTAAGCAGCACTCAATCTCAAAATAACTTACTGGAACAATCTGTAGATATAAAAAGACCATTGCATATACTGTTTCAAGGAAAATATGTTAACTATTATAAGTGAATTCCCACTTAAACTTTAAACAGATCATGTTTTAAAATTCCAGTAGGTGGTAAAATTTCTCACTAAAACGGGACTTAAAATATACATTCACATTTCTTGCTGTGCCATGCTTTTCCACTCTTAATGCCATGGTTGAATCATAGCCATGTATTTTCTTATATTACCTCTTCAATCTCTGACACCTTTCAGTTAAACAATTCATACGGAAGGATGCTGAGATTTTTACTTAATTTATTAACCCCTTTATTTTGTTCACCCTTGATTTATTTCCTCTCAATTAAATACACATACTTAAACAACAAATTCAATCTAGCTGTGCAGGCAGTTAAAAGTGCAGGAGAGACTCATTCGTTGATATTCAACATGATGCAATTTTAACCTACTCTTTCAGCAGACGAGGCGCCCTGCTGAAAAATGCAGATTCCTTCTTCAAATGCACGGATTGTCCCTGATGATGTCCTCTGGGATCATTAGGCATTTTACTCATGGGCCAGAGTGAGGACACAGTTGTGCCTTTCCTGGCAAGTCCACCAAGCAGGAAAAAGATCCAGGCAAGAGAAGAGCCAATAAATCAAAGTCTTTTTACTTTTTTTCCCCAAACTATCTGGTGCTCCTTTAGCTTCTGTGCATAAGCTTCTCCTGCTTCAGGGTCTCTGACCAAGAAGAACACCTTAAAATGACTTACCTGAGGGCTGGAGGCTATTTAGTTGGTCCACATCATGTTGATTGTTCTGTTTGACATTGCACTCTGCCAGCAGGTTATCTGCAAGCTTCCTAGCAGATAACTAGGATAACGTAATCAAGAATACAGTTCCGAAGTAAAATTGTTAGGAAACCCGACCACCACCAGAATTTGTTAGGATACCAGAGGAGGAACCCCAAGCAATTTGCAATTTGTAAAACTGCGAAAAAAGGATACTTCACCCCAGGAGTGATGACTTTGACAATGGATATCTCTTATGTTAAATCAAACTTTAATTTAAACATAGAACTAACCGCATTAACATCACAGAAATAGCTTTACAAACAACAGTTAAACAGTTCTTAAATAAAAGGGAAAACATTAACTCACTATGTACACCTGCCACTATATATATTCCAACAAAACAATCCAATGCAGATCAAAAGCCACTCATAAATAAAGTTAGCAATCAGGGTTACTTGCTGCTCTCTGTGCAGAGTTTTGGAGAGAGAGCCTTTCAGGAGCAATCTGAAAATCTTTCTGTCTTTTTAGACTCAAATCCTACAGCCAAACTGCCAAAACCACAGACAGACCTGGCTCCTCCCATTAATTTCAAGATCTGTATCACATTCAGATGTCTCATGACATCCGTAGCTCAGACTAAGCACAATCCCTCATTAATTACCTACAGCCCAGGGAACCTCTAAAAACATAAACAATATTCCATTAGCCATCTCTCTGGAAAAGAGTAAATGGGAAAATTTAATGATTATCTCCTTTTTATGGCACCAACAGTGTGGCCCAAGAATGTGACTTGGCCTTTTGAAAACTCACTTTTAGTCAAGTTTACCACCAAATCAGCTTATTATAGTCGATCAAACAATTCCTTCAAATGTTTCAAATGCTCCATCCACGTTTGACTGAACACTATGATGGTTGGAGGATTTTATGAATATTGGTTTCTAAATATTGAGCCAAGTTAAGAGTTGGGGTATAGTGTGTTTGACCATAACGGTCATGGTTTTAAAAAGGATTTTGCTTTGTACAGGCCTGGGAGCTTCTCGGAAAATCAGGTAGAATTGACCAGAAGAATGTGGTTTGACTGAGGAGGTCCATGGGGAGTTAACTCCAGCAGATAATGTGCTTTTCAGCTTGGAGAGATGAAGTTATTGCTGGATAGATCTCAGAAAGGCAGAGAGGCAGTGAGTTTGGGGTATCTTTGAAAAAGAGGAGCTGAGTTCTGATCTGCCTGATTCTGAGTCCATAATTCTTTCCAAGTAGGATAGTAAAACAGAGAGTAATAATATTTTAAAGCGGAGCACTCTTGTCTGAAGACAATGAAGAGGTTAAAACAACTTAGTTGAAGCAACTATTTGAAGATATTCAGCCAGAGTCTGAAAGGGTTCTAATCAAGGCCCAAATCTGTTCTGCAAAGCAAATATTACTCTCTGCCATGTCAGATGTATATAGGCTTTGAAAGAATTAAATAATATAATTTTGAAAGGTGGATAAGAGCATTAAAATAGACCAAATGTATGAAACTCTGAGGGAAATTATTATTTTTGAGGAATTTAAAGATTCACTTCACGCAGTGAGAACTCATGTGGAAGAGCAACTGTTATACAGGTACCAGAAATGGCCAATTATTTTAATTTAGTTCATAAAGCAAAGGGTGGTTTTCAACATCAATTTCAGTCTGTGAGCGCTAGGAATTGGGGAAATTAGAAATTTGCAGATGGTCAATGCAAAGGAGGTTTTGTTGGTGAAGTTAAGGAGAGTGTGCCTCAGAGTAAAAATGATGGTGATAGATAAGAAAACGTAAGTGTTTTCATTGTATTTAAATTGGACATGTGAAGTTGGTTTCTTAAGAAAAATGCTGGAAAGACAGACTCGGAAAGCAGGAAAAGGCAGTGGGGTTTATTAAAGTGGGAGGACCCAGTGGAAGAGGTACAACCGAGTGTATAGCCTGTTAAAATTAGTGGATAAGCGTGTACCAGAACTTTGTAAGGATTTTATTTTTGAGGGTTATATTTAGTCGTGTGTACAGGTGGAGTAGGTAAGGAGATTAAGATCTTAAGGGATACAGGAGCAAGTCAATATTTAATGTTGAGAGTTAAGGGTAAATGTAGTTTGGAAGGAGTATTGCAAGAGAAGGTGGTCACATGTGGAATTAGTGATGAGGACAGTAGTGTGTCACTATGTAATGTAAGGTCAGAAAGTCCAGTAAAAAAATGGCGAAGTGGTGGTAGGAGAAATAGAAAAAAATACCTTTTTCAGGGGTACAGATAAAGCTGGATGACAGGTAGGATCCAGCCTACTATGGTTGAAACGCTAGTGGAAAGTTAAGTAACTGAGATGTTGCGAGGTGTGTATTCAGGAGTGTTTCCTAATTGGATGGTAACCAGATCACAAAGTCACAGGATGAGAGAGGAGGAAGGGAACTTGAGGAGTGCCAATAGAGAGGCTGAGGTTCAGTTGTCAGAAACCATGTTTGATCAGATGGTTAGTCAAGAACAGGAGCAGATGGTGGAGGAAGCAGATATCTTTAGTTCAAGCAAGATGGTTGAATTACAACAGAAAGATTCAGAAATAAAGCAATTGTTTCAGAAAGAATATACGGAAATGAGTGTATGCCAGAGTGTTATCACATTAGAAATAATATATTAATGAGAACATGGAGACCTTTACATATTCAAACAGATGAGAAATGGACAGAATTTCATCAAGTGGTATTACCGGTGCATTATAGAAGGGAGGTATTGTGCATAGCGCATGAGGTTCCAGTAGCGGTGGCATTTAGGAGTAAGGAAAACTCAAGCAAAAATATTTTATTGGTCTGAACTGCATAAGGGTGTAGTTGAAATTTGCTGTACATGTCACACATGTCAGGTAATAGAGAAACCTCAGGCGGGACTTCAAGTCAGCACCTTTAATATCCATTGCAGCATTTGAGAAACCTTTTATTGGGGTCCTAATTAATTATGCGGGACCCCTGCTGACAACCAAAAGTGGGAATCACTATCTATTAACCATAATGGATTTGTCTACTAGATTTCCGGAGACAATTCCATTAAGAAACATTACAACTAAGAGGGTTGCAGAGGCGTTATCCAGTTTTTTTTACCAGATATGAACTACAAAAAGAAATTCAATCAGATCATGGATCCAATTTTATGCCGCAAATATGCAAGGAAGTTTTGGATAGCTAAGGAATAAAGCAATTTAACTCAACGACGTGCCATCCAGAATCAAAAGGGGCATTAGAAAGATGACATCAAACTCTAAAGACCACGTTGAGGACCTACAGTCAAGATTATCTGGAGGATTGGGATAAATGAATTACATTTGTAATATTTGCAATTAGGATACACCAAATGAATCAACTAAATTCAGTCCATTCGAATTGAGTTTTGGTCATGAGGTGAGGGAACCACTTAAATTGATCAAAGAAAAATAGTTGAGCAGGCGGTCGGAGACTACATTGTTGGACTATGTGTCAAACTTTAGGGAGAGGTTAACCAGAGCTAGTGACTTGGCTAGGTAACATTTAAAATTGTCACAACAGGTAATGAAAAAGAGGCGGGTAAGAAATCAAAAATTTGTAGTTTTGTTAATGGGGAAAAAGCACTAGTATTGTTACCAATGTGAGGAGAACCATTAAAAGCAAGATTTATTATGTCTTATAAAATTGAAAGGAAATTGAGTGAGGTGAATTATTTGACAAGAATGCATGACAGAAGGAAAACTCACAGAGTATGTCATGTTAATATACTCAAAAGGTATTTTGATAGAGAAGAAAAGAAGGAGGAAGTGTTAGTCATTGTAACTCAGGGAGAAGGGATAAATCCAGATGATTCTGAATATGACATTCCTTAAATTAAATTGAGTAATGTGGAAGTATCAAAAAATTGGGATAATTATTGAGTTACCTTACGGAGAAAAATTAAAATTACCTAAAAGAAAAATTGCAGTCACAAAGAGCTGTGTGGGGGAATAAATTGGAAAGTACAAAAGTAATTATACATGATGAAGATGTAGAAATGCTATTCCCATGAAACAACATCCAAATAGGCTCAATCCACAAATGTTAGCAGGGGCACAAAAGGAGATTAGCAACATGCTTAAGGAGGATGTCATTGAAGTGAGTTGCAGCGATTGGAGCTCACCGATTGTCAAATTACCAAAACTGGATGGAACACAATGATTGTGCATGTACTATAAAAAAGTCAACGCAGTTACAAAGCCAGATTCGTCTGGAAGACTGTGTTGAAAAGGTGGAACAAACACATTTTATTACCAAACTTGTCTTACTTAAAGGATATTGGCAAGTACCTTAAACAGATATGGCGAAGAAAGTTTCAGCTTGTGTGATGCCAAATTATCTGTATCAATTTAAGGTCATGCCAGCTGGAATGAAGAACATTCAGTCCAGCAACATTCCAAAGATTACCCAATAATGCCACCTCATGCCAAAACAATTGTGCAGTATACATTGACGATTTGATGGTGTTCAGTGAAACCTGGAAGGAGCATTTGGAACATTTAAAACAACAATTTGTTTGATTAAAGCTGGATTGTTGGTAAATTTGGCTAAGAGTGAATTTGCAAATGCTCAAGTCATCTTCTTAGGCCATACAATTGGACATGGTCAGATGGCTGCACGGAATCTGAAGACGGAAGCTATTGGAGAATTTCTAATACCATCGGCTTGGAGTGAGGTTCTGAGATTTCTGGGCATGAGTGGTTTCTACTGGAAATTCATGCCAAATTTCAGCAACGTGGTTGCTTCACTGACTGAACTTCTAAAAAAAACACAAAAGGTTTCAATGGACGGCAGAATGTCAGGAGGCATTTGATAATCTGAAGACTATGTTAACCATCGCACCAGTGTTGATGACACCAATTATGCCAAGCCATTTAAGGTGGCAATCAATGCAAGTGATGTTGGGGCTGTACTACTGCAGAAACATGATGAAGGAATTGAAAGACCAATCGGGAATTTTTCTCAAAAACCCAACGCTCACCAGAAGAAATATTCGACCATCGAAAAGGCGACCTTGAGTTTCGTAATGGAGTTACAACAGTTTAACATCTGTGCTCGTAAGAATTTATGACACAATTGTATATAGGGACCATAAACCCTTAATATTCTTAAATGAATTTAAAACACAGAATGCAAGACTATTCAGGTGGAGCTTATTATTATAAACGTTTAATTTACATATTCTTCATGTGGCAGGAAGAGATTGCTGAAGCTTTGTCACAACTTTGACATGTGTAAAGACTAAAATGGACTGCACTCATGCTGATGTTTGCCTGTTCAAAAATGTCAAATTATATATTTTATAGAGTATAGGCTGTATGTAATCTCAGAAATATTTTAATTTCCAAAGGATTTAGAAAATATGCCATCTGTTTACATTGTTGATTCATTTTTTTAATGTGGAGATGCCAGTGTTGGACTGGGGTGGGCACAGTAAGAAGCCTTACAACACCAGGTTGAAGTCCAACAGGTTTGTTTGGAATCACTAGCTTTTGGAGCGCAGTTCCTCCTTCAGATGAATGGTAGAGGTGTAACGATTGGAGGATTTTAGGAAAATTGGCATCTAAATATGGGACGTTTAGAGTTAAAAGCCTGGGAGTAAATTGTGTTTGACTACAATGGTTAATGTTTTAAAAAGGATTTTGTTTTGCACAGTGTGGTGAATGTGATTCACACCGGATTATAATCTGTATATACATGTGTCTGTATTGTAAGTGCAGTTGCACTACCTGTCCTCCAGGGGAGTAGCTCGGTTGTACGGGGCTTCTCCCTTGGCTCTGCCCAGGACTCCTCCCCCGGAAGCTGCTGTATAATGATCAGTGCCAGGCGAATGTATATGATTGTTAATATTATTGTTATTTTCGGTATTTTACTAAGGTGCGTCAATGTTGTATAAAATCAAAATTTCTAAATAAAAATTATTTAAAAAAAAAAAAATCAGTGCCACATGGTCAGCCGGCCAGTTCACCGAAAGTTCAATGGCTAATAGGCTGGCTCTGTTGTGAGTATATTAAAACCGCTATTCTAATCCTACAAGCATGTGTCCATAGAATTGTTGGTTCCAACAATTTAATATACTCAGGAAACAGTCGAAGAAATCATGGAAACAGCCCTCAAGCCTGGATGCCTAGAACTCGACCCAGAGGATGCAGAGGCTAAGGAAATTTTTTCCCACTGGCTGAGATGTTTTAAAGCCTACCTGGCAGAAGCCAGCACCGCCGGAACAACGGAGGAACAAAAACTCAGCCTACTGCACGCGAGGGTAAGCCACAGAATATCCACACAGCTGAATCCGGCCGGTTCTTACACCGCAGCGCTGGCAGTATTGGACAAAATGTACGTTAGGCCCATTAACGAGGTTTATGCACGCCACGTGTTTAGGCCGTCAGCGGCCTACAGAAACGCTAGCCGAGTTTGTAAGGGAATTGAACAATCTTTCCAATGACAGTAATTATCAAGCCGTTACCGCGGCTGAACATAGGGAGCTTGCTGTGTGGGACGTTTTCGTGGCGGGCCTTAGGTCTAACTATGAGCGCCAAAGACTGCTAGAAAAGGGGGCCCAGGACTTAGACACTACTGTGGAGGCTGCTACCACTATGGAACTTTCCTTCCGCAGCCTCACCTCGTTCCTGCGGACCCCGCGACCTCATCGTGGACCCCCAAGCCTGTGCCGCACGGCCCCCCAGCTACCGCGCTGCCAAAGCCAGTTACTCTGCTGCCCCAGCCAGTTACTCTGCTGCCCCAGCCAGCTACTCGGCTGCTCCAGCCTGCCATTTCTGTGGCCAAAGCCAGCACCTGCGGCAGCACTGCCCAGCCCGATCCTGCAGCAGCTGCGGGCGAAAAGGACACTATGCCAGAGTGTGTCTGGCGAAGAAAGCCCCACTCTCCCACGGCTCAAAGCACTTGTTCCCTGAATGCACAGGCCTGCAGGCCCCGAAATGCTGCAGCCTGTATGCCGACTCCACCCCCCACCCGCAGCGCCGGCCCTAGGGTTGCTGGCGCCCCGGGTAAGCTGAACTTCGGCGCCCTTCGGGGGGGGTGGCCGAGGGGGCCTGAGGGGGGGGCGGAGGTGCCCTAGGGGGCGGGGGCGGAGGGGGCCCGAGGGGGGGGGGGGCGGAGGGGGCCCGAGGGGGGGGGGCAGGAGCCCGAGGGGGGGGGGGTTCCGGAGTTACCTGGTACACCGATCGGCGGGCCGGTCTCTCTGTCGGCAGGCCTCCTTTCTTCCATCGGCGAGCCTGGATCCATCCGCCATGTTTGTGCGGTGCGGCCTGGGGGAGGGCGGCCACCGCGCATGCGCTGGTTGGCACCGGCCCACCTGTGCATGCGCGGGACCCGAGTCTTTTACGCGGTGCCGGGACTCTGACGCCGGTCACGCATTCCTTCATGTCGCCCCCTAGCACATGGCGCCCGGGCGACTGCCCGAGTTGCCGGTACCTTGAGCCGGCCCTGCCCACCCGACATGTGCGACTCATGGGGGCGGCCAACTTGGCAATCCTCCTCCATGTGGCCGGCCATGTGCGACTCATAGAACATAGAACAGTACAGCACAGAACAGGCCCTTCGGCCCTCAATGTTGTGCCGAGCCATGATCACCCTACTCAACCCACGTATCCACCCTATACCCGTAAACCAACAACCCCCCCTTAACCTAACTTTTTATTAGGACACTACGGGCAATTTAACATGGCCAATCCACCTAACCCGCACATCTTTGGACTGTGGGAGGAAACCGGAGCACCCGGAGGAAACCCACGCACACACGGGGAGGACGTGCAGACTCCACACAGACAGTGACCCAGCCGGGAATCGAACCTGGGACCCTGGAGCTGTGAAGCATTTATGCTAACCACCATGCTACCCTGCTGCCCCTCATGGGGGCAGCCATCTTGGCAATCCTCCTCCATGCTAATCGCTGGCTTTGAAAGCAGACCAAGGCAAGCCAGCAGCACGGTTCGATTCCCGTAACAGCCTCCCCGAACAGGCGCCGGAATGTGGCGACTAGGGGCTTTTCACAGTAACTTCATTTGAAGCCTACCCGTGACAATAAGCGATTTTCATTCATTTTCATTTCATGCGGCCGGCCATGTGCGACTCATGGGCGGCCATCTTGGGATCCATCCCCTTCAAACTCTAAAACTCACCTCGACGACTACGAACTCAGAGGGCAGTCATCACGGGGCCACTCCAGCACAGCTGATCGAGCCGCCGACTACCCGCAACTCAGCGCAGTCTCCCTGGATCAATCCTGCCCCAAGCACCTACGAAGTTCGATGGCGGAGGTCCAGATCAACGGGTACAGCACGCCATGCCTCTTTGACTCTAGGAGCACCGAGAGCTTTATACACCCAGAGCTGGTAAAATGCTGTTCGCTTTCTATTTTTCCGGTGAGCCAAACTATCGCACTCGCTTCGGGCTCCCACTCAGTCCAAATCCAAGGACGCACCGTTGCTACGCTCACAATTCGAGGCGCTAGCTATTCTAAATTTAAACATTATGTCCTGCCTGACCTCTGCGCGCCACTCTTATTAGGCCTGGATTTCCAGTGCAACCTCAAGAGTCTCACCCTCAGCTTCGGCGGGCCCCTGCCCCCACTCACTATCTACAGCCTAACCACGCTGCGCATCTCCCCCCCCCCTCCGCTCTTCGCCAATCTCACTCCAGATTGCAAGCCAGTAGCTACTCGCAGCAGGCGATACAGCCTACAGGATAGGGTCTTTATCCGATCGGAGGTCCGACGGCTACTCAGTGAGGGGATCATAGAGGCCAATAATAGTCCCTGGAGAGCTCAGGTGGTGGTAGTCAAGGCCAGGGAAAAATTTTGCATGGTCGTCAACTATAGCCAGACCATAAATCGCTTTACGCTCCTGGACGCGTATCCCCTCCCCAGAATTGCAGACATGGTTAATCAGATCGCCCAGTACCGGCTCTTTTCCACGGTGGATCTGAAGTCTGCATACCACCAGCTCCCAATCCGCCCGGAGGACCGCCACTACACGGCATTCGAGGCCGATGGCCGTCTCTTCCATTTCCTCCGGGTCCCTTTCGGCGTCACTAACGGAGTTTCGGTGTTCCAACGAGCAATGGACCAAATGGTAGACCAGTACGGGCTGTGGGCCACATTTCCGTATCTGGACAATGTTACCATCTGCGGCTATGACCAGCAGGACCACGACGCCAACCTCCACCATTTTCTCCAAACGGCACAGAAATTAAATCTCACTTATAACAAGGAGAAATGCGTTTTCCGCACAGACTGGCCATCCTCGGCTACGTTGTGGAGAACGGAGTCCTGGGCCCAGACCCGGACCGCATGCGCCC
The DNA here is from genome assembly GCF_902713615.1 of Scyliorhinus canicula. NCBI lineage: Eukaryota > Metazoa > Chordata > Chondrichthyes > Carcharhiniformes > Scyliorhinidae > Scyliorhinus > Scyliorhinus canicula. Next base: position 18,915,453 of record NC_052165.1, on the reverse strand, counting down.
CTTCTTAGAACTCCCCCTCCCTCATTGCCCCAAGGCCCTCAAACGGTGCTTGGGGTTCTTCTCATACCACTCCGTGGGTCCCTCAATATGCGGACAAAGCCCGCCCACTCTTTAAGGCCACACAATTTCCCCTGTCAGCTGAGGTGCGTCAGGCCTTCAGCTGCATCAAGGAGGACATCGCCAAAGCAGCCATGCGGGCGGTGGATGAATCCACTCCCTTTCAGGTTGAGAGCGACGGCTCAGAGGTAGCTCTAGCAGCCACTTTAAATCAGGCAGGGAGGCCCGTTGCATTTTTCTCCCGTACCTTATCCACTTCAGAACTCCGACACTCCTCAGTCGAGAAGGAAGCACAAGCCATCGTGGAGGCTGTTCGTCACTGGAGGCACTACCTCGCAGGTAGGAGGTTCACCCTCATCACCGACCAACCATCGGTTGCCTTTATGTTTGACAACTCGCAAACGGGCAAAATAAAAAATGATAAAATCCTTCGGTGGAGGATCGAACTCTCCACCTATAGTTACGATATTAAATATCGACCGGGGAAGCTCAACGAGCCCTCGGATGCCCTATCCTGCAGGACATGCGCCAGCGCGCATATCAGCCGTCTGAAAGCCATCCACGTTGACTTCTGCCATCCAGGGGTCACCCGGCTCGCCCACTACATCAGAAACCTGCCTTTCTCCAACGAGGAGGTAAAAGCGGTCACCAGGGACTGCCCGATCTGTGCAGAGTGCAAAACGCACTTCTATAGACCAGACAGGGCCCACCTGGTCAAGGCTTCTAGGCCCTTTGAACGCCTTGCGATCGATTTCAAAGGGCCACTCCCCTCCACTAACAAGAACATTTATTTCCTCAAAATCATCGACGAGTTCTCCCGATTCCCTTTTGCTATTCCATGCCCTGATATGACCTCCCACACAGTCATTAGGGCCCTGCATAGTGTCTTCACCCTGTTCGGTTTCCCCAGCTACATGCACAGCGACCGGGTTCGTCCTTTATGAGCGACGAGCTGCGTCAGTACCTGCTTGACAAGGGCATCGCCTCGAGCAGGACTACCAGTTACAACCCCAGGGGGAACGGGCAGGTGGAGAGGGAGAACGCGACGGTCTGGAAGACCGTCCTACTGACCCTCCGGTCCAGAAAACTCCAAGTCTCCCAATGGCAAGAAGTCCTCCCAGACACGCTCCACGCAATCAGATCCCTCCTCTGTACAGCTACAAATCAAACCCCTCATGAGCGACTCTTCATTTTTTCTAGGGGTACTACCACGAGAGTCTCACTTCCGGCGTGGCTGAGGACACCAGGCCCGGTCCTCCTGAGGAAGCACGTCGGGGGCACAAAACTGACCCCCTTGTTGAAAAGGTGCGCCTCCTCCATTCCAACCCCCAGTACGCATTTGTGGAGTTCCCGGACGGTCGCCAGGACACAGTATCCCTTCGGGACCTGGCACCTGCTGGATCCAGCCCCCCCCTACCCCCACTGAGGAACCCCTTACCCCGTTCCCTATGCTGCCGCCCCCTCGCGACCCCGATTCCGCAAGCTCACCCCACCGGTTCCACGCACCAGAACCCGCCCGCCCCCAGCACCCCCAGTCTCCGGTCGAGCCAGAGGTGTATAAAGTTCGGACGAGACCCGACCCGGAGTCTGCCATCGTACCCCAGTTCTCAACACCCACACAGCCACCGCCAGAGGTTGCAACCCCGGTGCTCCGCAGATCAAAAAGAACAATTCATCCACCGGACAGACTAGCTCCATCCCCGCTGGACTCGATTTTTTTCACAGGGGGTGAATTGGTGAATGTGATTCACACCGGATTATAATCTGTATATACATGTGTCTGTATTGTAAGTGCAGTTGCAGTTGCACTACCTGTCCTCCAGGGGGAGTAGCTCTGGGAATGCTCGAGTTGTACGGGGCTTCTCCCTTGGCTCTGCCCAGGACTCCTCCCCCCGGAAGCTGCTGTATAAAGATCAGTGCCACGTGGTCAGCCGGCCAGTTCACCGAAAGTTCAATGGCTAATAGGCTGGCTCTGTTGTGAGTATATTAAAACCGCTATTCTAATCCTACAAGCACATGTCCATAGAATTGTTGGTTCCAACACACAGGCCTTGGAATTTCTAGGAATCAGCAGGTGAAATTGACCAGACGATTGTGGATTGACTGGGGAGACCCTGGGGAGTTCATGTGCTTTTGCAGTGTGCGGAGGTAATGGGGAGGATTCTCCATCCCCAGCACGCCCAGTATGCGCTCCCCGCTGGGACGGAGAATCAGGTGTTAGGGGAAAATCAAGATTGGCGCTGGGCACCAACCTGAATGCCATGCTCCAACCCCCGCAGGTGGCACGAACGTGTTCCACTCCGCATGCCGGCTGGAGCATGGAAACAAATGCAAATGTGTCGTAGTGACGTACTTGTAGCTGTTTGGCAGGCCTGGCACCTGATGTTCCGCCCGCCCGTGATTCTCTGGTCCCGACAGCCAGGAAACGCTTAGGCGAGGTTCACTTGTAGTCTCAGCAATCGTGAACCTGATGTGGTGGGCCTTGCAGTGGATCAAGGGGGACCAAGTAAAAATAAAAATGAAGCTGAAAGTATTTATTTGTTTGCAAACAAGACAGCACTTCTGGAGACAGCCCATGTGCAGTTAAACACAGAAATCCAGACATTGCAGCCCAAGATGTGCTGCTCCTCCAAAAGCTGCATGTGGCTCCCCAATAAGTTGCTGTACCTACTTCATAGATACAGACTAAAACTAGTAAAATAATTGAGGGATTTCCAATTCCATTTAAATGAGGACAATGAAGTTGATGTGATGTATATGAACATCCAAAAGCCATTTGATAAAGCGTCGCATAACAGGCTTTTCAGTAAAGTTAGAGATAATAAAATGGATAATAGCAACATGGATACAACTTGGCTGAGAGGCAGGAAACAGAATGTCGCGATGAACGGCTGATTTTTGGAACGGGGGCCAGAGGTTGATGTTGTGATCCTTGCTTTTTTTGATAAATACTAATGACCTAGACTTTGGTGTACGTTGTATTGTAAACTGTGAGAAGGATTGTGATAAACCGTAAGAGGCAGTTTGGTGAATTGGGTGGACAAGTGGCAGATTAAATTTAATGCCGAGCAGTGTGAAGTGATTCATTTTGGTAGAAAGAACATGGAGAGACAAGATAAAATAAAGAGCACAATTCTAAAAGGGGTGCAGAAGCAGAGGGACCTGAACATATATGTGCACAATGCATTGAAGGTGGCAGAGCAGGTTGAGAAAAGAGTGAATAAAGCATAAAGAATTGTTTTTAATAAATAGAAAATAGGCCACAAAAGAAATAAAGTTAGGATGAATCTCTAAAACTAGTTCATCACCATACTGCAGTGATGGATGTAAAGGCATTTGGCGAGAGTGCAGGAAAGATTCACAAGAATGATCCAGGAGTGAAGATCTCCAGTAGATTGGAGAAATTGGGGCTGTTCTCCTGGGAGAAGAAAATATTAAGAGGCGATGTGATAGAGCTGTTCAAAATCATGATGGGTCTGGACAGAGCAGACAGGAAGACATTTTAGCAAAAGAAGTAATGTTGATAGAAGGAAAAACGTTTACCACAGCGAGTGGCTAGGATCTGGAATGCACTGCCTGAGAATGTGACAGAGGCAAATTAATTTGAGACCTTCGAAAGATGGTTGATTAATTATCTGAAGAAAAGAATTGAAGGGCTACAGTGAAAGGACAGGAGCGTGGGACTATGTGTGTTGCTCTCGCAGAGAGTTACTATTGGTATGATGGGTTGAATGGCTTTCTTCTATGTTGTAACCATTCTCTGATTCTGAGTAGCCTCTCAGCAGCACAGTAAATCTTAAGAACTGCAAAACTTTGACACTGAAATTTTTCTTTTTTTAAAACATTTTTTATAAATAAATTTAGAGTACCCAATTCATTTTTCCCAAATAAGGGGCGATTTAACATGGCCAATTCACCTAGCCTGCACATCTTTGGGTTGTGGGGATGAGACCCATGCAAACACAGGGAGAATGTGCAAACTCCACACGGATAGTGACCCAGAGCTGGGATCGAACCTGGGACCTTGGCGCGGTGACCAACTGCGCCAACGTGCTGCCCTTGACACTGAAAGTTAACTTTTATAAGTGTGGAGTCTCATTTTTTCACCTTTTATTGTTGGAGATATTTGAATTTTGCCCATATTTTATTCTTTCTGTTTCTGTTTTCTTCCCCTTAATCCAATCTTTATTGTCTTCACTTTATTCCACTTTCTATAACTTATCCTAGTTGACAATTCCTGGTTCAGACTCTGCATTTTTCATTCACAATTCTTCAATCTGTATATTTGTCCCTTTCAACAAGTTCCATCCTTCCAAGGAGACATTGCCGTGCATTTTTCAATGGTGTGGTCACCCCCATTTTCTGCCATGAGAAGAGTCAGAAGAGAACACATCCCCGCCACTCCTCGTGCCCCGCAGGCATTTCATACTCAAAAAACTTTTAAGTGGCTGCAAGTGAGACATCCGTCCCTCACTTGGGAAGAAACCTTGCCTTAGAAGGCTGCTAGCCAATCAGATTGGCTGCTAGCCAATCAGTCCCTGCAGTGACAAGAGCTGCAATGGGCAGAAGAGGCAATGCACTTACATGCAATCTCCTAAATCCTGGGAATGAAAGGCAAAGTTTGTTTATAGGATCCCAGAGCATGGAGGGTAGGGAACGACTGGGGGTCAGAAAGGGGCGATCAGGGTGTTAGGTAAAAGGTTGAAGGGGTTGGGAGGTCAATCGGCTGCTGGACCTAAGGGAAGGATGTCCACAGCCAGGAGGGGTGGCACTCCAGCCCACCCCCTCCTTCAGCCCATGGGTGGCATGGTAGCACAGTCATTAGCACAGTTGCTTCACAGCTCCAGGGTCCCAGGTTTGATTCCTGGCTTGGGTCACTGACTGCGTGGAGTCTGCACATTCTCCTTGTGTCTGTGTGGGTTTCCTCCGGGTTCTCCGGTATCCTCCCACAGTCCAACGATGTGCAGTTTAGGTGGATTAGCCATGCTAAATAGCCCTCATGTTAGGTGGGGTTACGACAATAGGGTCGAGATGTGGGCTTATGTAGGGTGCACTTTCCAAGTGCCGGTGCAGACCCGATGGGCCGAATGGCCTCCTTCTGCACTGTAAATTCTATGATTCTATGATAGTTAGGCTAAGAGGGCCATTTTAGGGTCTCGCTTGGGATAAGGATGGGCTTCCAGTCGCAAGTGTGGCCCGCCCTAGTGTAAACTTTCTGCATGGTTGGGACAGCTCACAACCCAGAGAAAATCTCTTTCCTTTACGTTCGCCACCCTCCGCTGCCCCCCTCCCCCCCCCCCCCCCCCCCCCACTCCCCATCCCCAACACACACACACTGCCTAAAAAACAACTGGAGAGCGTGAAATTCTGGCCATTAAACTGAGATCGTGTCTGCCAAGTTCTCTGGTGAGCATTAAGGAACAACAGCCAATTCTCCAGATGTTCTGATTAATATTTCTCCATTAAGGAACACTGCAAGTGTTATTCTCCATGTTACAGTTTAGACAATTCCATGTAATATGAACAGTAAGACATCTTACAAACCAGGTTAAAGTCCAATAGTTTGTTTCAAATCACTAGCTGTCAGAGCACTGCTCCTTCCTCAGGTGAATTCATCTCCACATCATTTAATATGAAGAGGTATCATTCTCTTAAAATGTGTCAGGAATGTGGGAGGTTAGCAAGGTTAACAGTGAACTTGAGATGAAAATAAAATAACAGAAATGTAGCAACATTAGGAGGCACCTCGAGGAATAATGAGTTGTGGTTTGCCCAATAACAAGATTAGCAGGAATCAAGAGGCATTGAGGTACAAATGGCCATATCAGAAATATTGTTTACCAGAGATCAGTGCGGCTATATGAATGGTAACTTCTGAAGGCAATGAATCTGAGCGAGGTAGTCAGCAGAATTCACAGAGGGGAATATCAAAGACACTGAACAATATAACTGCTGGCATGTTCATTGCAGACATCTCTCCACCCAACAGCCAGACAGGCAGTTCCATCGTGATCTGAACCACAGAGGCCTGTTCCATCTAACATTTCGAGCCATGCCAGATTGCAGATATTCTCTTCAAAAATACGTAGTTTTGTGCCTTCGCTGAAACAGGAAGAGATGCTTTCTCAGATTTAAGTCACCTCAGCAGTATTGTGTGGAAACTAGTAACTGGATTTGACCTCTCAAATTACTAAAATTGGAAGCTGCTTGGGAAAAGGGATGTCTTAAGTGAGTTTAGGGAGCATGGGTATATTTTGGGAACAAGAAGTAATTTCAGATAAAACTGTGTTCAGTTATTCATACACTTAAGTGTCCTGGTGTATATTAGTCTCATGTGTGTTTCCTTTTTTATTTCAATAATTATTCTTGATTAATTGTTTACACAATGGCTGGTTGCTCACCGTGTTGTACATGGTTCCTCACCTTCTTCCAAACAGAAACACACCACTAAGAACCAGTGTTTCAAGTTATCCTTGGGATTTTGAGACCCACTGGCAGGTAACAACAGCGGGGATCTTTACAAATATTGGAACCTCTCGGCCAGGATTTTAAAAGGCATTATTCTTTTTGGATATAGGGGGATTTGTGACTTTTTTAAATGTAACAAGAGTGAGGAATGCATGGAACCAAGTGCGAATTTATCATTTAATAAATGAAGACTACAGTGATGGCACTTGCTCTAGGCCAGGTTTATTTGGAAGTAGACAATGTAACCTTAGCAAATTTGAAAAGTGTTCCTCAACCTAAATTGATGGAATTAGCAGATAAATTAGAATTAGGATTATTTACAGGGGCTCACAAAACTGAAGTAATCGATCATATGTCTATATATTTCATGCATTGAACAATCTCTCTGGACTGTACGCAGAACAATACTTTTCACTGTACCTCGGAACTGGTGACAATAAATCCAAATCCACTCATTGAAAGCATTGCAACCCATTTAAATGTGCAAGCAGTGTCAGGCAGATCCAGCACTTCAAGAAATGGGGAAGTTGAATTAGCTAAAATTCAATTAGAAAAAGAAATAGAATTGAAGAAATTAGAAATGCAATAAAGAGACAAAGATAGAGGGTGGGAGTCTCCGTCAGCTGACATCGGAATCCGAAACGCAATTGGACGGAAAATCGGTTTTGACGCCAAAATCGTGGCAGGCGCCGGTTTCACTCCAAATCACAAATCCCCGTCACCTCAACAGCGACGTCAATGCATTCCACTCCGCACAACCAGCAAGCATCCTTGGTATATCATTATCGGGCCTGATCCGGTATTCACCGCGGCCTCCGCAATTCTCCATCTCCACCAGAGGGAATTCCCGGCGGTGAGGTGCACTTGTGCCTTTAAAAATCGTGGAACAGATGCCGTGGCTGCTAATGGAGAGAGAGGGGATACGGAAAGTGTCCAAAATCGCCATAGTTTGCTGACGGTCATGCCCCAGGCTGGGGGGGCTTCTGCCAGGGCTGGGGAGTAACAGGGAATGACCAGGAGGTAGGCTGGGTGGTCAGGATAGACAGGCATGGAACATCATTGCCGCGGCCAGCAAGGCAGCCATACAGCTGCGCAGGCTGCTGGCTACCCACTGTGAACTTAGGGCCACAGGTCCTATGGGTGTTCCCCCCAGGCCACCCCCTAGATGCCCTCTGGTCACAGTCCACCCAGGATGGACGCACTTCAGCACAATGAGTGCCATCTTGTTGGCTGGGATGAGTGTGTGTGGGGAGTGAAGTGCATATATGAGTCTAGGGCTTGTCAGCCTCCTGAATAGCAATAGTAAATTCAGCGAACCCCGCACCATTTCCTTTGGAATCGATTGTGTTCCAACGGTCTTTGATTCGGCCAGTTTTGCTGCTGTGGAAGTCCGTGAATCCTTGCCTGCTGTCAACACATAGGGCGGGATTCTCTGGTTGCCGATGCCAAAATTGCGTTCAGCAATTTGCCGGAGAATCCCCGTTCACGACCGAATCGGAGGCGGTACATCCTCCCGCGTGCCATATCGACAGCTTCCGGACATTACCTGAGGCCCACCCCCCAATGATCTTCCCCAGATGGAGGTTGAGGGGGGACCTCATTGAGGTCTACAAAATCATGAGAGGCATAGACAGGGTGGATAGCAAGAAGCTTTTTCCCAGAGTGAGGGACTCAATTACTCGGGGTCACGAGTTCAAGGTGAGAGGGGAAAAGTTTAAGGCAGATATGCGTGGAAAGTTCTTTACGCTGAGGGTGGTGGGTACCTGGAACGTATTGCCAGCGGAGGTGGTAGAGGCGGGCACGATAGCGTCATTTAAGATGTATCTAGACAGATGCAGGAATGGGCAGGGAGCAGAGGGATACAGATCCTTAGAAAATAGGCGACAGTTTTAGATAGACAATCTGGATCGGCGCAGGCTTGGAGGGCCGAAGGGCCTGTTCCTGTGCTGTAATTTTTCTTTGTTCTCTTTGTTCTTTGATTGATACATAGAGTAAAGGAACAAACAATAAGAATTAAAGTGTGTTCACAAATGGTACAGGGGCAGAGTGACCAGCAGGTGGCTGATGTTTTTAAGGATTTTGTGTGCGAAGGTCAAGCACTTCCATGTGGCCAGACTAGAATGGGGAAAGATATTAAAATCTTAAGAGATACAGGTACAAATCAATCCCTAATTTTGTAGTATATAGATATTTGTTGTCCTGGAGGATACTGAATGAAGACATTATGATCAGCAGCAGTCATGGTGAAAAAAGAAAAATTGCGTTAGTAAAAATAAACTTAAGCAGTAGCTTGAAGAAGGGAGAAGTAGTTGTAGGTATGGTAGAAACATTGCCCAAACTACAAAAGGTCGTGAATGTAGCCCAGTCCAACACGCAAACCAGCCTCCCATCCATTGACTCTATCTATAATTCCCGCTGCCTCGGAAAGGCAGCCAGCATAATTAAAGACCCCACGCATCCCGGACATACTCTCTTTCACCTTCTTCTGTCAGGAAAGAGATACTAAAGTTTGAGGTCACGTACCAACCGACTCAAGAACAGCTTCTTCCCTACTGCCATCAAACTTTTGAATGGGCCTACCTTGTGTTAAGTTGATCTTTTCTCTACGCCCTAGCTATGACTGTAACATTATATTCTGCAGTCTCTCCTTCCTTCCCTATGTACGGTATGCATTGTTTGTACAGCATGCAAGAAACAATGCCTTTCACTGTATACTAATATATGTGACAATAATAAATTAAATCAAATCAAAATCCAGGGATACACTTCATTCTAGGGAATGATATAGCAGGATCAAAGCTAGCAATGATACCTACTGTGGTTGACCAGCTGGTTAAAACCCCGCTACAGAGAAATGTCAAACCTCCCCCCCCTTCCCTGAGTGGTTTTTCCTGACTGCTCTGTGATGAGATCGTAGGCCCATCAGGGAAGACAAAAGAAGGAGGAACTGCAAGTGAGATCAAGTTATCTGACACGATCTTTAGCCAGCTGAATGAAGATGAAATAGACAAAGGGAAACAGACAGATGTGTTTAATTCAAAGAGACTGATAGAATTATAATAAGGTGATTCTAACTTCAAACAAATCCATCAGACAGCACAGCAGGGATTGAAGGCATGGGTGATAGGAAGGCATAGACTTGTAGTTTCCTAACAGGGGACACAAACCAGCAGGAAGTCTTGATAATAATGAAACAGGGAGAAGAAGAAGGTTAAATTCTGACAGTGACTTCCCTAAATTTCATTTGGGTAATGAGGGAGTCCTGAAAAATGTAAACAACTGGTTAAGTTATCTCCCAGATAAGAGCCAGAGGGAATTGAAAGAGTTACTGCAATCCTATAAATGTCGGTGGGAATAAATTAGGTAGAACGGAAATAGCAATAATAATAATAATCGCTCATTGTCACAAGTAGGCTTCATTGAAGTTACTGTGAAAAGCTCCAAGTCACCACATTCCACCTCCTGTTCTAGGAGGCCGAATTGAACCCACGCTGCTGGCCTTCTTCTGCTTTACAAGCCAGCTGTTTAGCCCACTGTGCTAAATCAGCCCCAATACGAACCCTGCTGCCTGGGCATTGTGGTGGGCTCGGTCTAAATTGAATTTGATGCATTTTGCCAACCTGGCGTGGAGGATCTATTTGATGGCGCAATGCACCTGTGCACCAAGGTTTATGAGAGACCAGACAGGTCCCCACTTGGCGCCTGAGAGGACCCCGTGTCAGAAAGGTTCAGGGCGACCGTAATCTTGACAGCCACCGAAGGTGGGTGTCCTCACCCATACCCCCACCATGCCAGGTGTGCCATGATCTGGCAGATATGTTGCACGGTCCCCCTGCCATCTCCGACTGCATGCCCGGTCCAGCAGGTTCTCAAATGACAGATGCTGTTGGTAGACACGAGGCCTGATGCGTGTCTCCTTCCCACCTCCACCTCAGCAGTTGGGTGGCCAGCTCCTCATCCTCACTGGCTGCCTTCTGTTCCTCTGGGGCAGGCGCTGCTGCTGCAGGGTCCCCCTTGAACAGCTCCAGCTCAGACAGCCTCAGTGCATCCCCCAGGACTGCGGCGATGAGGATGAAGGTCACCATTCCTGTAAGATTCCAAAGCCCATTGTCTGCAGGGTGGGTGAAAGGTGGATATGTTAGCATGGTGTGCAGCCCCGTTGTAGTCCCGGTCTGCCGCTGCTTATCCCCCGCCCCCATCCCCACACCCACCCCCCGGCCGTTCCTCTTGGCACTCTGCCTTCTGTACCCCTGGCCCGATCAGTTTCCAACATTGTGGAGGCCTCTGATCCTGGCACCGATCCCTGCTGCTAGGCGTATTGTTGGCTGGTGCTACCCATGCCAGCAGTACACTCCACAGGCCCCTTCTGCGTAAAGAACTTACCACGCATATCTCCCTTAAACTTTTCCCCTCTCATCTTGAACTCGTGACCCCTAGTAATTGAGTCCCCCACTCTGATGGCTACTGTGGTCATTGCCCTTATGTGAGCCGCATGCTACCCCTCCAGCTGTTGGTGGCCGGTAGGGTGGGGGGAGGGTGGGGGGAGGGTGGGGAGGTGGGAGTGCGCAGGTGGTGGAGTGGAGAGTGGGGGCTGGGGTGCGGGGGGTGATGGGGTGGTTGCACCCATACGGCCGTGTCACTCTGCACAACCACGGGCGACAAAGAGCGTCCAGTGAGGTGGGCAGCAAGATAGCTGCCTTGTAGGCTGCAGCAATGGAGCTCCACGCCTGGGCACCCCGATCCCATGGAGGGGCATCCTGACCCCATGGCTCACCTCCTGGTCATCCCCCTGTCAACCCTCGCTGTGCTCCCCCCCCCTCCCCCCTCTGCCAGCAGCAGGACCGGCAGCCCACGGTTGTGCCTCTGCATGTCCCACCTCCTCTCTCTCCCTCACCAACCACGGCGCCTGTTTCCCGACTTTTGAAACCACAATTGAAACATGCCATCGGTAATTCCTCCCGGCAGATGCAGAGCATCGCGGAGGCCCTGGAGAATACCAGTCAGGACCAATACCGATCTACGACGCCATTTACTGTACATGTGGTGTGGAACGCATTAGCACCAATGTGGAGGAGCTGGAGCATGGCATTCTGGCAGGCACCCGGCTCTGGCCACGATTTTGGCTTCATGACTGATTCTCCGCCTAATCGCCTTCCCGATTCTGATGTCAGCCAACAGAGAATCGCACCCAACGAATTTGAGCAAGGCAATCAGCAGAATGCACAGAGGCGAATATCGACTGGGCACTATAACTGCTGGCATCCTCATTGGAGAAGGAGGACATTTCTCCATCCAGACAGGCAGTTCCATCTCTGATTCGAGCCATGGAGGCCTGTTCCATCTCCCACAGAGCCACGGTATATTACAAATATTCACATTTAAAAGGCGCAGTTTTGTGCTTCCACAGACTTGATCATCTAAGCGGTACAGTTTGGTAACTATTATCTGGATTTGACCTGTAGAATTACGAAAATCGGATGTTGCTTGGGAAAAGGGGTGTCTTAAGTGAGTTCAGGGAATGTGGGTATATTTTGGGAGCAAGATGTAACTTCAGATAAAATGGTGTGTTCAGTTGATCATATACTGAAATGCCATAGTGGACATTAGTCTTATGTCATGTGTTTTTTTCTTTTCTCTTTCTTTAATAAATATTCTTTATTAATTATTTACACAACAACTAGATTGGTTCCTCACATTATTCCAAACATAAATACACCACAAAGCACCAGTGTATCAAGTTGTCCTTCAGGGTTTTGAGGCACTCTCGTAGGTAACATCAGCTGGGATCTTAACAAATGAAATAATGAGAAGCTGCATCAGTTCAATTTTAATTTATACAGGTTGAAGTATAATCAATGATAAAATTATCTCAGCTGCTTTTTGTCTCTGCAGGAGAGGGGGGGAGCTTTTATGTTCTTTAGGAAGTGAAAAAGTTGATTGTACCCACGCTATTCTTAATTAGAGAAAGAAATACTGGTTGTTAGAAGAAGGTAAAGTTTTGCTCAGTGCAATATTGTCAGTGCACCCGTAGGGTTCTGTACCCCTACCCCGAAATGATGCCAGTAGCAGTGTTTGTAGCCGTCTTTTGAAATTAGTGCTCCTTTGTGACGGTGATGTAGTGGCATCATTGGTCTGATGCATGTGCTTACATTGCACCTGGGAGTTTCAGAATAATGTCGGTGAACTTTTTAATATCAGTAAAAGCAGGTGAGAGCTTCATTTTTCAGGAGACCACCTGCAATGTTTTTAAACTTCAGCTTAAAACGTTTGTTTTACACCAGCTGCACTTCTATGACCCGTGAAAAGTCAAAACAATATGTGCTTATGTCCTCTGGGAAGTCTAGTACATAATATAAAGAGGCCAAACTGATAAACCGCCTGGTTTATGCTGATATGGCACAGACACTGTTTCATTTGGGATACCATGTTTAGTAACATATTGCCCTTACTGTGCAACTGAAACATCTTTATGTTGCAGTTCTCATTTTGGAAATGCTCCTCTCCTCCATTTCTTTACCATCTGTTACTGTTCTTCATTTATCACTGACTGGAAGCACAGCTGGTAAATCCTGACCCACAAAAAGAAAATTTCAGCCGCTGTTGGAACGAAGCAAACTGGCCTTTGTTTTTCATTTCTAAGTGCAACCTATGGCGGGAAGATGAGGCATGTTCAGTTTGTTCCACTTTTGTAAAATGAAAGTAGCTTCAAAGCAGAGCACGACAACTGCCATCCAAAAGTAAGTGCAATGCTTAATGTTAATTGGTTGTTTACTGCCAGTGCATGACTAACATTTAAACCCCCCTTAATTGTAATAATTCAGAACTAATTCTAAGGGGCCATGAACAGTGCATGAGATGAGGGATTGATGAAACGTGCCCTGTGGGAACTATAATAAACTCCTTTTGAATTTTGAAAAAGTCATTCTTGGGATGTGGGTGTTGCTGGCGAGGTCAGCGTTTATTAGCCATCCCTTGAGAAAGTGGTGGTGAGCTGCCTTCTTCACCACTGTAGTTCATGAGGGTGCACCTACACTGCTGTTAGGGACAGAGCTTTAGGGATTTGACCCAGAACAGTGAGGGAACGGCGATATATTTCCAAGTCAGAATCCAGGTGCCGGTGTTCCCGTGTGTCTGCTGTCCTTGTCCTTCCAGGTGGTAATGGCTGTGGGTTTGGAAGGTGCTGTCTGAGGAGCCTTGGTGAGTTCCTGCAGAGCATCTTGTAGATGGTTCCCACTGCTGCATTTGTGGTGGAGGTGAATTTTTTCCAATTATTCTGGAATGTTCGTCATGACTTAAATTTATATGACGTAATGAATTGTCCAAGGTGGACTTCCATTGGCAACCATGGTGTGAGTGGTTGCACACAGGGCACCTCCTGCTTGAAGGCACAGGAAAGAACTCTATTTACCCGATACTGGGTGGAATTTTGATGAAAAGGTGAAGGTTGGAGGAGTAGTTTCCCCCGGGAGTGGTATGTCCGCTGGTTACAAAACCCAGCAGAGAAGGGTGAGAAACCTGGCCAAAGAGTTGGCGGAAACCTGTGCTGCAAAGACAATGTAAAGATGGCTGCCGGAGAAGGGCTGCTGCAAGGTGGAAGGCCCCAGATGGAGCAGCTGATGGCTTCTATTAAGGAGGAATTCCACCAGCAGAGGAAGGAAATGTGTAAGGATCGCTCGGAGGCCATCGAAGGAGCTGTGGCACCCCTGAAGAGTTTGTTGGAATGGGTGGAGAAGTGTTTGGAGGTGCAGGGGGTCTCAGATTCAGGAAATTGAAGGAGTGATCTCAGATCACAGCGATCGTGTGGTGGCACTGGGAGCGAAGGTGGGGCTCCTAGGAGACCTTTGTAAAACGTCAAGGGCAAAGGGCAAAGGTGGAGGAGCAGGAGAATACCTCGAGAAGGTAGACCCTGCGAATAGCGGGCCTGTCTGAAGGAGTGGAAGGTGTGAGTGCCACGAGGTACGTCTCGAAGATGCTGGTGGGTCTGGTAGCGGAAGGGGTGCTGGATAAGGCGTCTGAAGTGGACCGAGTGCATAAATCTCTGAGGCAGAAGACTAGAGCTGGGATGCCGCAGCGGGCGGTGATCGTGAGCTCCACAAATTTGTGGAGAAAGAGATGATTTTGCATTGGGCCAGGGAGAAGAGCATCTGCAAGTGGGAGGAAACAAGGTCTGAGTTTATCAAGACATCGGAGCCGAGTTGGCGAAGCAGCAGGCAGGGTTCAACAAGGCCAAGGCGGTGCTGTACCAGCGGCGACTCAGTTTTGGGATGCTCAGTGGGCCAGTGGCACAATGGATAACGTGTCTGACTACGAATCAGAAGGTTTGGGGTGCTATACCCAGCCAACCAAAAGCGGCCGAAGACTTCATTAAGGAGCATAAACTGAAGGAGAACTGAGTGGACGATGCTTGGGAACCGGGGTGCTGGCACTTTGGAATGGTTGAGAACAGGTTAGAAGTGGGGGTAGGGATTGGGGAATTTCCATCCCCTTCCGGTTTGGAGAGTGTCCTTTTTGGGTTTTTTTGTTTACTGTTGGAATTGTAAGGGGTGAAAAGTTTATGTTCCCATCCCCCCTTCCTGTTTTATGGGACTGTTTGTGTTTAGCATTTGTTTGTTTGCTTTTGGGGTGATACGGCCTGGGATGCAGTAGAAGTCTTGGTTTGGGTGGGGTAAGGTCAACAGTGAGCCTTCTTCCTTGAGCTGAGGAGTGGGGGAGGGGAGCTCATTGCCTTTGGGCAGGGGCTGTCACACGAGCAGACGATGCTGGTGAACGGAAGTGAGGTGGTGGGGGAGAAGGCAGAGGGATGGCCTGGGGAGGGGGGAAAGAGGGGGAAGGGGAGAAGAGAGGATATTGCAAGGTGGCAGGGTGTGAGAGATGAAAATGTCAGGGGCGAAGAAGGGGGCCATTTGGGATGGGCTAGGTATAGGGTGATGGTGGATGGTAGAGGGGATTGGAGGCGTAAGCCTCTGGTAAGGCTGGTAATGTGGGATGTCCAGGCACTGAATAGTCTGGTTAAAAAGTCGCGGGTGTTCGCGTACCTCAGGAGCTTGAAAGCCAGGGTGGTCTTTCTGCACGAGATGCACCTCTGTGTGAAGGACCAAGTTAGGTTAAGAAGGGGTGGGTCGAGCAGGCTTTTCACTCGGGGTTTGATTTGAAATCGAGGGGAGTGACGATATTAATGAGCAAAGAAATGGGATTTGTGAGTGCAATGGAGGTGAGGGATCCAGGTGGGAGATATGTGATTGTGAGTGGGGTATTGGAAGGGGCACCGGTGGTGTTGGTAAATGTGTATGCCCCAAATTGGGATGATATGCTGCCGAGGGGAGTGAGTTCAGGAATTTGCAGGTTAGGGACTTTGCGCGAAAAATCTGGAGGGGGTTGCCTAGGTTAATGGACTACACCCTGCTGGAGCAACTGATGCTTCCGGATGTGGAAGGGGAGGGAAGAATGGGGATATACACAAGTTGCTGGGGTGCAGGGAGGCGAGCAGGTAGTGAAGATCAAGGAGAAATGGAAAGGGGAGTTGGGAGGGGAGATCAATTGGGGAGTACAGAGGGAGGCACTGCGTAGGGTAAACGGGACCTCCTCCTGTGCAAGAATGAGCCTGATACAGTTTAAGGTGGTGCATAGGATGCATATGACTTGGGCGAGAATGAGTGGGTTCTTCCAGGGGGTAGCAGATGAGTGTGAGAGGTGTGGCCAGGGGCCAGCGAATCATGCGCACCTGTTTTGGGGTTGCCAAAAATTGGGAAGATTCTGGGCGGGAGTGTTTGCGTCCTTACCCAGGGGTAGGTGGACCCGGACCCTTATGTGGCAATATTTGGGGTTTTGGTGGGTGGGGGGGGGGGGGGGGGGGGGGAGGAGGGGGAAGGAGGGAGGGGTAGTGAAGAATGGGAACAAAATTGGACAGACTGTACAGTTGATTTCTGGGAAGTTTGTTTCCCGGAGTGTTTATGTGTTATAAGAATGTTGAAGACCAGGTCGGAGTGTTTTGGAACAGTTAAAACTGAAGATAACAAAAGCATGAATGAGAGTTTTGGTAGGTGAGCTGAGATGGAAATTGGACAACATTATATAGGCAGCGTTGGTGATGATCCCGATAAAACTAGAAGCTCAAATCCGGATCAAATGTGAAACCTACGTTGCAAAAGATTGGCTTAGCCTCAGTCTGTTGCCAGGGAGAGGGATGGATTCTGTAGCTAGCATTCTAGTTAATGTGTACACTTGCTAATGACCTATGTTTATTAACAGTACTTGATCAAATGCATTGAAGACAATTTATAGCCAAGAATTTAAGAAACTGGCTCACCCAATAAAAAAAAGTGAAATCTTTTAAGAAATATGAGCGTTCTTCAAAAGTGGTCTGTTTTGAATTGTTTTCTGATGAAAAGTAGAATGCTTGCCTAATTTTCATGTTCTTATTGAAATCAATTCCTAAACTCTGAGCACAAATGTGTCATTCTTGCAGTGATATTAAGAACATAACATGATTAATAGTTATCCCTCTGCACAGCTGGACAACAGAAGCACAAAAGTGAAAATGACAAGGTTTATAAAAGCATTTTATTTAATTCTTAAATACAATTATTTTGTTGTTGACTAATGAATATTATGCTATTTACAAATATACAATAGAATGTGATCTAACTTATGGAACAACATATGATCGAAGCATTGACACTATTGTGGTTTTGCAGTGTAATCGTCCATTCCAAAGGCTTGAAGCTTGAGGGTTTAAAGAACATGATAGACAGGCTGGCTGGGAGTGGTGGGCTGTGAGGAATCGCTGGTGAGCGGGGATATGGTCCTTCCACCCAGGCCTGAAAGAGGACAATGACCGGGGGATGGTGAAATCCGCTCCACTATGTTGGACAAATAGTCCAAACTGGAAACAGCAAGGCCTCGACCACTGGAGCATACTGTAAAAAAAAGAAATGGATTGCGTCATGATATGTAAATCTTATCAAGTGTGTATGTTATAGAACCACAGAAATTTACATCACAGAAGTATATGGATTAGCGTTTCTGAAAGTCTTTTCATAGAACTCTTCAAATCGACTTCCATCAGTCCCTGTCTCATTCCAAGAAAAAGACTTGCACTTATGTAATGACGTTCTTCATTTGTGTCAAAGTGCTTGACAGCCAATGGAATACTTTTATAGTGAAGTTATTGCTGTAATGTAGGAAAGATGAAAACCAATTCACTCACAGCTAGCTCCCACAAACAGCAATGTGGTAATGGCAGGTAAGCTGTTGATGGTGGGATAAATATCAGCCAGGACAACAGGGATTACTCCCTTCCAAACAGTGCCATGAGCAAAACTTGAGGGGACAGCAGGTCCTTCAATTAATATCTCATTACAAAGGTGGCACCTCCAACAGTAGAGCACTCCTTCATGTCCAGCACAAGAGCACCAGCCCTGATTGTTTCATGCTCAAGTCCTGGGGTGGGATTTGAACCCAAAGCCTTCTGATTCAAAGGTATGGATGATGTCAGAAGAGCAACGGCTGACACACTTCACCAGATCTTACCCTGGTTCGAATCTGTATTGAATCTCCCTCCTCAGTTACCAGCCCCCCTCCCACCTGTTGGTCCACGGTTTTGCTTGCCAAGGTACTGCAGTGGTTTCCAGTTGCCTTCTGCAGGTGGCTAAGCAGGAATCTCTCCCACTCTTACTGTCTGCCACACGCACATGTTAAAAGCATTTACAAATTAATAATCAACTTGTTTGGCCACATTATGAATGCACCTTACTTGGCCATCATGTCCCGAATGGGACTCAGAGCTTCTGGTTCAAAGGTGGGGATGCTATCCACTGCAGCACAAGACTTCCCCTAAGTCCCAACATTTCCTAATAAGATACAATGGTCTATATTCCAACACATTTCTGTGATAAATTGCTTGGAAAGACATTTCTTCCAACCTCTCGCCTCTCCTCCGTCATCATTTTAAATTATTGAACATTCTTCACCAACACCCCAACCATAGAAACAGTCCCTGCCTGCTCTAATTTTCTTTTTCTAAAAATGTTATTAAATCTTCTCTTAGCCCTTAGACCCTAATATCCTTCTTAGTGAGATTCTTATTTTCAGCATCATTCTGCTGAATCTAATCTGTCTGACTTTAATGTTTTCTCATTATTTTAGCTGTAACTCAGTAGCAGAGCCCTGACCTCAGATCCATAAGGATGTTGTTCAATGCTCACTCCAAAGGCTTGAGCACAAATCAAGGCTGATGTTCCAGTGTCAGTACTGGGCATGAACTACATTGACATCAGTGCTGCCTTCTGAACGAGCCATTAAACTCAATCCACATCTGTTGTCTGAGATGGACATAAAAGATTCCCTGACACTGTTTCAAAGGGCAGGGAAGTTGTCCCTCGTGGCATGGCTCATGTTTACCCCGCAGCCAACATCACTAAAACAAATTATGTGGTCATTATTGCATTAGTGTGGACAAATTTGCCGAGACATTATAACAGCGAACACTCTTCCAAAGTACTTTATTGACTGTGGATAACTTTGGGACATCCAAAGAATGTAAAAGGAGTTTTATAAATGCAAAGCTGTTTGCTCCCCTATTTTTGGGTGGACATTCAAAACCTTTCCCATTAGTCACGCACTAACCAAAATTTTGCATGAATGTTTCAGTCATTGTTTATTCGTACCCTGTGCTGCCCTTTATAATCCTTTCAATGTCGCTGTCCTTCATGGAGGTAATCAGTGTACGATTCAAAAATGTTTAACGTGAGTAAAGTGTTCTTTAAAATAACAGTCAGAATGAAAATAGATCAGATTCCCTGGCCCTTTCAGAGAGACCTGCTCGTCAATGTGTCGCAAACTTTATTTATGAAGTGGAATGATTCGTTGCAGTGGCTGCAGTTTGCTTGGAAATATTGCACTGATGACTGCAAATGTTGTAGGTAATGATTTAAAATGGGGGGGGGGGGGGGCGTGGAGTTGAAACTACGAGGTGACATTTCGACCACAGTTTAGGAAACCAACTATTATAATATTCCCATCTGGCTTCTTAACTGGAGAGTGCTGTTCACCATTTTCAGAGGCTGGGGCCTGAAGAGGTGCAATTTCGTCGGTTTCGAGGTAGGTCTGTGAGGATAATAATATAATAATAATAATAATAATCATCGCTTATTGTCACAAGTAGGCTTCAATGAAGTTACTGTGAAAAGCCCCTAGTCACCACATTCCGGCGCCTGTTCGGGGAGGCCGGTACGGGAAACTGTGATAAAATGGTTTCATGAGGGAACAAGAAAAAAAGTAACATACCATTCTGTAGTTCTGAACAGTAAACACGGTCAAAACTGAGGTTCCTTCTGGACCAGACTGGGCTGTTACATCCCAACTGCAACCAAAAACACACACACACACACAAATCAAAACTAACATTAAAAAAACTCCACACATTTCAGTTAAACATTTAAACAGATTCGCCGTAATAAACGACTTGATACCACATACGTCAGGGAGACTTGAATGGAGTGAAGCAATGATTACCCCTGGACGGAAATAAGCCCATCTGCTGATTAGACATAGTTGGGGGTTTTTTTTTTACCACACCATGATTTTCTCACAAAGTCTGAGGTATGTGTGTACAGAAATGTGCATTGTGTTATCCATGGAGAATGAATTGCGTGTCTATGCAGTTAACGGAAGCTACATTCATTGTGCCAGGTCAGATTTTCCCCATGCTAAATTCATTGGCTCCAATCGTCAAAACGTATTGCTGGAAAAATGTTTCGCTGCTTGTTGTTTGAAATAACAAGACCCTGCACCCAGCCTGCCGCTGTCCTCGGCTCCTGTGGATAGCAGAGGTGGGAAAGTCATCACCCCCACATCCAAAGAGCTCAATGTGTGTGGCAGCAACGTTTTTTTTTTGTGGAAAGCTGAAGTGGCGAGCAGAAGCAGTCGGTCACACATAATGAGACCCAGGCGTCAACTCAGTCAAACGCTGAGCCCCAGAGAACATTTCACCCCATTCCCAGCGGCTGCTAATGAAGTTGTTTAACTTTCGCTCCTCCGTCTCCCAACTTAATTCAGTGTGCCATAGGGGGGGAAATCTCGACAACTGTACAATGCATCGATTCTGTTCGCTGATTGCAATTGTCCACATGCCGCCTTGTATCAAAGTGAACGCCTGGGAAACATCTCCTGAGGTTAAAACATGGGTGAGGATGGTATGGCCGGGTTGTTACGCAGTGGGGTTGTACTAATATTATTTGGGGGGGAGGGGGGGGGGGGCTTTACTCAAAACCAGTACATTGGCAAGCGAAGGAAAACTTTGGACCTATTGCACCTGAATAAACAGGGTTATTAGATTTTTGATGCTGTCTTTAATCCTCTTTTAGAACATAGAACATACAGTGCCGAAGGAGGCCATTCGGCCCATCGTGTCTGCACCCACCCACGAGCCCTCACATCCACCCTATCTCCATAACCCAATAACTCCTATCCTTTTTTGGACACTAAGGACAATTTATCATGGCCAATCCACCTAACCTGCACATCTTTGGACTGTGGGAGGAAACCAGAGCACCCGGAGGAAACCCACGCACACACGGGAAGAACGTGCAGACTCCGCACAGACAGTGACCCAAGCCAGGAATCGAACCTGGGACCCTAGAGCTGTGAAGCCACGTGTGCTACCGTGCTGTCCTCTTTAGGAGACATTATCTTTGCGTCTGAAGCCACCTCATGGTTTATTTTCAAAGTATTCTGACCATTGATCCACTAGCTGGTTCACATTCTTTTAAGATTGAAAAGTGTTTGATAAAATCAATCCCTTTAGCTTATCTCATCACCCCCCCCCCCCCCCCAGATATAATGTAATATCGAGCTCAGCTCTCTGAGACCCATTATTGATCATTTAGGGAGCTAGTGAGTTGACATTCCACATGCTGCACTAACAGAGATGGAGAAGGAATCAGCGAAAGTTTTTTTGGAATCTGTGGGGGGAATTCACTGACTGCAAACTGCTCTCTTTGCTAATCGGGCGAAACAGCTTCTTGTGAACAGGTTTGTAATCGATATTTACCGACTGGCAAAGGGGGGTTACCAGAACCTAATGTTCTCCACTTGCACCCAGATATTCAAAGGAACACACTGTTCCCATAAAAGAAAGGGACAGGCTCATGAGAGACAGAGGCTGGGCCCATGGGATCCCTACAGTGCAGAAGGAGGCCTTTTGGCCCATCGAGTCTGTATCGGCCCTCCGAAAGAGCTCCCTACCCAGGCCTAACCCTTGCCCTATCCCTGTAACCCGTGTATTGATCATGGCCAATCCACCTTACCGGCACATCTTTGTGATAAAGGCTTCTAAACCAGACCTGGGCTCTTTATCATATAGATAATATCTAAACCAGACCTGGGCTCTTTATCATAAATATAATATACATATCTAAACCAGACCTGGGCTCTTTATCATAAATATAATATACATATCTAAACCAGACCTGGGCTCTTTATCATATAGATAATATCTAAACCAGACCTGGGCTCTTTATCATATATACTGTAATACATATGCATATCTAAAACAGAACTGGGCGCTTTATGGTATATAATATATATATATCTCTAAACCAGAACTGGGTTATTTATCATATATAATATATATATCTAAAGCAGAACTGGGCTCATTATCATATATATAATATATATATATATATAAACCAGACCTGGGCTCTTTATCATATATATCTAAACCAGACCTGGGCTCTTTATCATACACATATATTTAATATATTTAGATATATACACATGTGTATTCATACAGAATGCTTATGCGAGATATTTTGCTTTAATTTTTCAATAGTAGGCAGGTCCATTGTGTGTGTGCTGGAGAAAGACTAAAGAAATCATTGCTTACCATTTCATCCGAGCAGTTGGACGTGGGGCTCTGTGGCTCGGAGTGAACATTGTCGGGGAGGCTGTAATAGTTCGCCACCTGCTCCCTCAGCAGCTCCTGGAGACTCTCGATGTAGCTGATGGCGTTCCTCAGTATCTCCACTTTGGGCAGCCGCTGGTTGGGGTTGGAGTTGGTGCACCTCTTCAGGGTCTCGAAAGCCTGGTTCACCTTCTTCAGCCTCCTCCTCTCCCTCATGGTGGCCGCCACCCTCCTGTCGCTGCTGGAGCTTTTCCGCTTGCAGGCTTTGCAAGCCCAGAGCAGGCAGTGGCCAGCCTGATGGTGGCCACTCGGAGCTCTCACGTGTTTCTCTTCCTCCCGGGACTCTGGTTTATCATCCCGAAACACAAACTCGTCCGGGCAGTCTGCCTGCCCGGGCGACGAGAGGCAAGAATTCTCATAAAACAGATCGGACGGAGAAAAGAGGCAATCGACCATGATATCCATTCGTACCGGTGGCGAATCGAGAAAGGCTGGGCTCCAAGGCAAATCCTTTGCACAAGCTTCTGGGCGCAGTTAAACGGGGGCGATGGAGTTCAAAGACAAACATCGGTTAGAGCCAAGCAAAAGAACCTTGAGCTTACACTGCAGAGCGCTTTATATACACACCAAGAGGTGGGTCACACAGCTACCGTCCAGTCCCCCACCCCTCCAGCCCCCAATCCTATTAACCCTTGATCCGTTCCATGGGTATTTCATTAACCCTTGTAGGCTCGGGGAGATTCCCCAAAACATATTCCGCAAAACGAAAACCACCAAGAAATCAGCGAGATTACAGAAATCGTTCCATAAACCCAGCAGGATGTGTGCAGAGAAACAGAACTTAATATTTGGAGTCCACACGACCCTTCTACACAACTCAGCGAGTCCCCTTGAAGTGTCAGATAAAAGGGGATCACTTCAGACCCCCGGTAACAAGAGTTTTAACGAATGGGGTGGGGGGGGGGGGGGGGGGAGGGGACAATTATCTCTTCTATTTTGGTAGATTTATACTGAAGACGGAAAATTGCCAATAAGATCTGTTCAGAGTTATGCAAACATGGTAAGCAGCATTCACTGATGTTTTCCGTTCCTGTCCCACCCGTTCATATGTTTATATCTGGGTGGATTGGCCAAGCTGAATTACCCCTTGGTGTCCAAAGATGGGACGGTTAGTGTGGTTAGGGATAGGGGAGCGGGAGTGGGCTACCCCATTGATAGGGTGCTCTTTCAGAGACTCGGTGCAGACTCGATGGGCCCAATGGCCTCTTTCTACACTGCAGTGATGCCAATGTTCAAACAAAACGATGCTGACCTGCCTTGCTTGCTGCATGCGGTGTGTAGTTTGTATCGCATTCAACATTAGATAGGATTATCCGTAATCCCCGGTAATGGAGAATAGACAGAGAATCGTTTCAGCAACATTACCGCTGGGTACATTCTACCCCCCCTCTCCCCTTTCTAATTCTGTCTGTCGGGCCAATAACATTTCACTGGGAACAAACGTATCTGTACGAATCTGGGTAAACGACTGCATTTGAGATTAAACCAACCCAGGTCGTTGCTGGATACAGAAATTCGCGTGGGCATTCTTTTCAAATTGTTGGGACGGCTAAAAGTTTTAAACGCGGGGATGGGGTAAGTTCAGTGAAGCACAAGAAGAGTTTCTTTATCGCCAGGAATGTGTTCCCACCAGCGGTGCAGCACTTTCCCCCAAATACCCGCGGGCTCCACACGCTGCACCCACCGCCTGTACAAAACACTTTCCCTGCTTCTCGGAGTTGGCTTATTTTCTGGTTGGCGAACATTCGCACCGTTACAGATGCGGTCCAGCTGTGTCCTCAGCAGCCCCTTCAAAGGTGCAAGATCCTCCCCGCAACTAAAGTACGGGGCTAATTCACACCGAGCGGGTAACAAAACTTCGCCAAAAGTTTGTGAGCGGGCCAGGAGGAATCTGAAGTGCTCATCACGTTGTTAATGAAGTGAGTGTTCCTCTCACATCAGGGGGAGGCGAAGTGAAACTGAAAAGCTACTCTGAGGCAGCTCTCCCTCCACTAGACTGTAATATCGCTTTATTTGTTTAACCTTCTGTGGGATTTTCTGATTTGGTTTATTTTCATTCACCCTTATCTCCTTTTCAACCCGTCATTGCGAAAACAAACTCTCTCTGGTCCTCCAAGGGATATTAGAAAAGCGGCCAAAACTCACATCGAATCAGTGGACAAGAAGACAAAAACAAATGCTCACAAAATTAAGTATTAAAACGCAATCGAAGTTTGTTTGTTTGAAATGCTCCTTAACCTGTTGAAAAGTAATTAGCTTCTTTGTGAAAGCTAACGATTCAGCCTTCAGGCGACACTTCCAACTCCGTGGGGACATGTCAGGGTGGTTTTAAAGGAAGTACCACTTTACTGCAGATACTTGGTATGTTTTTTGAAGGGAGTTATCAAAACATCTAAAACCCGAGCAAGCAATGACCACAGAACAGCGAAAGGCTCGGGTACAAGAGCAGGAGGGTGGTTGTTGAAGTTCCTGCTCTCTGGAGAGTTGGAGAATTGAGGGGCTGAATGATCCATTGAAGGACACCCCCCCCCCCCCCGCCCTCCCCCCAGAACCCCACCCACCAAAGACCCCCCTCAAAGAAAACAACCGCAATCCTTCACTTGTGGTCAGACAATAAGCTGAAGCCTCTCCAATCCAAACAAGATTTCAACACGGTAGACAATAAAGAAACAGGTATTTATAATGTTCTTAAAACCGCTAACCCATACTTTTTTATAACCCATTCCTATTGGCAGCAATTTAATATGACTTGATACAACTATAAAAATAAATGACCGTGCAGAAAGTAGCTATTCAGCCCTTCAAGCGCTTGACTCAATTGGCTGGACAGCTGCTTTGTGAGGCAGGGGGAAAGCCAACAGAGTGGGTTCAGTTCCCAGTACCGGCGGAGGTTGTTCATGAAGACCCCGCCTTCTCATCCTTTGCCCCTCCTCTGTGGTGTGGTGACCAGCGGTCAGCTCTGAAAGCAGCCGATGGTCATCTGGGGCTGTAGCGACTTTACTTTAAATCTGCGCCGGGCCAGCAACGAAACTAGTCGCTCCTTTAACCCCGATTTTCCAACGCCTGATCGTGTTGAAGGTTCAGCACTCCAGATGCAGTTACAAATGAGTGGAGCATTTCAGTTGAAGCAGTGAATTTCAGATCTGCACTGGCAGAGGCCCATATTGTTTTATTTTTAAGCATTCGGATTCTCCACAACTGAAATTAAATTGGTGTTCAGCAATTTAAGAATATACATTTTATAATTGAATTATAAAATAGACTCCACGTCGTCCCTATGAAATTTTGAGTGCCTCGAGTCATATTCAGATTTTGTTTTGCCTTATTCGAACCCTATTTAAACATACTTCTTTCAACTGATTGCTACAGTCTGAAATTATTTGCAGGACGCGCTGACTGTAATTGCTGCTGGGTGCATGGGGACGGTGGCCAGATTTGTAGTACATCTGTCAGAACGTATTGCGACCCTTACCGGTGTGTCCAAACTTCACGCCTGGTGCCTGCCACTTCCCATTCAATACTTCACAGGGACTCAACAGAAATACAGCTGAAGGAGACATTGGGTTTTGCCAAATGCACAGGCATGATTTATGTTTGCCCAATTTACATGACCACTGAAATAAGGTGATGGGCATTGTTTTTACCTGTGCGCTAAAGCAGTAAAGAAAATACTGCCCATAAATCGTGCAAACAGCACATTTCTCTGGAGCTGGATTGTTCATAGAATTTACAGTGCAGAAGGAGGCCATTCGGCCCATCGAGTCTGCACTGGCTCTTGGGAAGAGCACCCCACACAAGCCCACACCTCCACCCTATCCCCATTACCCAGTAACCCCACCCAACACTAAGGGCAATTTTGGACACCAAGGACAATTTAGCATGGTCAATCCACCTAACCTGCACATCTTTGGATTCTCACTGTGCGAGAGGACAGTAGCCCTACTTCAGCAAGGGTGGTTCAAGGGATTGACGGGCGATCACTCAATGTTATCTGAATGGTGTGGAAAGTGAAATGATGGTGCCAGGATGCCAGGGTCTGGCAAGCCTGCGTCAGCCAATGAATGAGAAAGCCTACTTGTGACAATAAAGATTATTATTATTAAACTTGGCTTACATTAACACTGTAATGAAGTTACTGTGAAAAGCCCCTAGTCGCCACATTCCTGCGCCTGTTTGGGTACACAGAGGGAAAAATTCTGAATGTCCAATTCACCTCACAGCACATGTTTCGGGACTTGTGGGAGAAACCGGAGCACCCGGAGGAAACCCACGCAGATGCAGGGAGAACATGCAGACTCCACACAGACAGTGACCGGAGCGGGAATTGAACCCTGGATCCTGGCGCTGTAAAGCAACAGTGCTAACCACTGAGCATGTGAATTAATTTAAAAATAAGACACCTAATGTTACTTTTGCACATGGATAGGTAGCAGCATGGTGGCCCAGTGGTTAGCACTATTGCCTCACGGCGCCGAGGTCCCAGGTTCGATCCCGGTCCTGGTTTACTGTCTGTGTGCAGTTTGCACGTTCTCCCCGTGTTTGCATGGGTTTGGCCCCCACAACCCAAAGATGTGCAGGGTAGGTGGATTGACCTCGCTAAATTGCCCCTTAATTGGAAAACATGAATTGGGCATTTTAAATTTATTTTAAAAGACTTTTGTGCGCGGTTAAGATTGAAATATTAATATGCACAATAACTTTTCTTTCTCATTAAGGATTCCCAAAGGGCACAGTGGACAGTGCATTAGCTGGAGGGCTGTCCTGGACGTCCTGGGTGTCCTGGACACTGAAGGCATGGCCCATGGTTTAACAATGGTGAAGCCATTGACTTGAGGCTTGCGGATTTATGTAGTGGTTGAGTCCGCCACCAACCATTGAATATACTGTCTAAAAACCAACTTGAGATCCCACTGGCAGCTTTCTGTTTGTTGTTACTAAGGCTACTTAATTGCTCCTTTACCCATGAAGGCTCCAGCTTTGTGACAGACCGTCGTTTCTCATTTCAAGAAATAATCAAGGCTAAGCTGCGTTTTGAAATAAAAATAAATACCCCCGTTTTGAATGAAATATTAAAGATTAGATTGTGAAAACGAGACCCTGGAACTTTCTTTAAACACTGCGAACAGCAGATAAGATCTCCAACTCGAATCACTTTCATTAGTTCTTCAGCAGATAGTTTTGCCGCCAAATCCCGGTGGACACACCTAGATTAAATCCCGCTCTCTGATCTCACGCACGTTATTGCCTGTCTTTTGCATACATGAGGTGTGTTTTCTTTGGAAGTCAGATACTGATCGTGACAATTAATATTAAACATCAAACAACTATCAGCAACCAACTTCACAAAAAAAGAGCACTTTAAAATGGACCCAGTTTTTAGAGAAATGTTAGATTAAAATAGTGGTTGCCAGAGATTGTTTCTATGTAAAGTTATCATATATCCACGTGTAATGGGCACTTTTTTCATTATGCATTCAGCAGACGTGGGCCAATGTTTATTGCCCATCCCTAAGAACTTCCATTTAAGAGTCAACTACTTTGTGGTGGGTCTGGAATTACATGTGGGGTGGCACCGTGACACAGTGGTTAGCACTGCTGTCTCACAGCGGCAGGGACCTGGGTTTAATTCCGGTCTCTGTATGGAGTCTGCACGTTCTCCCTGTGTCTGCGTGGGTTTCCGCTGGGTGCACCGCTTGCCTCCCACAGTTCAAAGATGTGAAGGTTAGGTAGATTGACCATGGGTGGGGTGGAAGGTGGAGTGTAAATAGCTGGAGTACTCATTTAAAGGGTTGGTGCAGACTGGATGGGCCGAATGGCCTCCTTCGTCACTGTAGGAATTCTATGTTCTATGTTTTATGTGGGCTAGATCAGGTAAAGGCAGCAGATTTCCTTCCCTTAAAGACATTAGTGCACCAAATAGGTTCTAGGATAACCGACAATAGTTTCATTGGTTACTATTCCAGGTTGCTTTGATGTTGACATCCGGCACTGTGGGATTTGAAACCGGGTGCCCTGGATCACTGCATTACCAGCCCAGTGACAATATACCATTGTGCCATTACCTACTCAATTATTGTACCAATTATTCACAAGTGGGACAGCACTATCCAACAGCCCTGCACTCATTGCAAACTGGGGGTATAATATTAGTTTAATAAGATATTCTGTTCCAGTACACAAAGAATAATGATCCTTACTACCTTTCAACACAATTAGGAAATATCAACTTGTCTTTTTTTTCTAAAGGGGTTTAAATAGTTTACAGTGACAAATACATTTCAAAAGCTGGCCAACAGTTTATCAGATCAAATTAAGTTGAAGTACATTTACTTTCTCCAAATTTCCATGATGTGAAATTACTATTAATTACCAAATAAATCAAGGGAAAGCAAAGAAAGCAAGCTGATATGATTTCAGCAGATAAACACCATCTCATTCTGACCTTTGTTCGGTCTGACCTTTCTTGAAAGAATGGTTAAAATA
Organism: Scyliorhinus canicula; assembly: GCF_902713615.1. Classification (NCBI taxonomy): domain Eukaryota; kingdom Metazoa; phylum Chordata; class Chondrichthyes; order Carcharhiniformes; family Scyliorhinidae; genus Scyliorhinus; species Scyliorhinus canicula. The sequence goes on along the minus strand of NC_052165.1, from coordinate 18,886,484 downwards.
CTCCTCATTCTATCATCTTTAATTCTTCACAGGGAAATCTCTAAACATAATATTTAAATAACTACACTGCTGAAATAATATCAGGAGATATTATAAAATGCATTCAGTGTTATGCGTGGAAATGACTGGATGCAGCTTTCAAATGGTTGGGAATTTCCCAACTTGAGCCCCCTCTCTCTCTGCCCAAGAGAAAGTCAGCAATGCTCAAAATCCAGACAGAATCGAAAAATGTGATGCTCTCCTGTGTGTTGGCTTTTGGAATCTAACCTCCCACCCCACTCACCTTGCCAGTGGAGCAGTGCAAATCACGTTGCGCGATCCAGGCAGTATTCCCCGTTGCCCAACGCCGATATCGTAATTGGCAATTGGGCGGAGAACCACTCTGACACCTAAATCGGGGCCGGCGCTGATTTGTCGCCGGTTAGCCATGCTCCGTCCCCTCCAAAGTGACATAATCACTTTGTGCACTGCATGCCAATGCAACAGTGTTGGCGCGCCATCGGTACGCCATCCTATGATATTCCGCCCCTGATGGGCCGAGTTCCTGACCGTGTGGGGGACGTGTGGTCTCAGCGGTTGGGACCCCGGCATGGTGGCTGTGGACTGTGTCTAGCGCCGCCATACTCAGCCGGGATCCGTGCCGCTGGCTGGGAGGGGCTTCCGCGAGGGCTGGGGTGACTGGTGTGGGGTGGCCTGGCATGCCCTGTGGGGTCGTGGATGGCAGATCGGGTCCGTCCATGTTGTACGGCGCGGCCGCTGCAGGTCGTTGCCTTATGCACACGTGGCCAGGCACTCAGCCATTCAGCTGCTGTTTTCGGTGTGGGAGCTGGGAGTTTCACCCGGCGACGCTGCTAGTTCCTCACCAATCCCGGAATCAGTGGGGATTCGGCGCTGATTTTTGGGTTGTAAATTCTCCATTTGAGCTGGCACCTAGCCGCTGAAATGGAGAATCCAACCCATCATTTTAATACATTGCCAGGTTATTAGCGAGTTCTCTCTCCTCACAGATTATTCACAGAATATTCACTGGGCGCCAACAACAGCTCTGTATAAACCTGAACCTGGCATCTTCAACTCCGAAGGGGATATGGGAAGTGACAGCCCTAACTCCCCAGCTCTTTACTGCTCAGGGTGCACTGTAGAGGACGCGGGGTACACAAATAATTGAGCTTGGGGATGGGGGTGAGTCGCTCATTCTTGGGAGGGGAGGGGTCGCTCGCACGCCTTACCTTCCATTCACTTTGGGGAACCCCTTGCTTTAAGGGGGTCTGGGGGTATGTAGGCATCACTTCCTGTACACTCCTTGCTGGGCTTGTGGTAAAATCGCTGCTGAGGGAGGGCCCGGCCTTTCTGGGACCTGGAGAGAGGGTGGCCGGAGGTGAATACTGAAGGTCAGCACTGGGGCTTCTGGGTGGGGTCCCACGAGAGGTCAGGCTGCAAGAATAGAGTGGCCGACTCAGGAATGGCTTGCTTTGCTGCCTCATGAGGAATGACGACCCTCTCACTTGGGGGAGCACAACTGAACTGTGAGTGCAACCTCACACTCAGGCACAACTCTGCTTACCAAGGGTCTGAGCTCTATTTACTAGCAATTGCACTTGTTTAGGAAGCTTGCCTCTCAGGAATCAGTGTGTAGGGTTTGTGAAATGGGAGAATGTAGGTGCCCTCTAGATGTGTGAATGTCATGTTCATTGCTGGCTTTAAGCTAGTCAGCTGTGCCTTGTCTGTCACAGCGGGCATTCAATTGATTGGAATGCAATGTTATTGCCACTTATCAGTACCAATGAAATATGCAAATCTAAAGAGAAATGCCAGGGGTTTCAATCCCAACTTGCCATTAAAAGGTCCAGGCAGTGGGTGACCGAGGGGGTTGTCTGACCCGACTGTCTGCTCCGCTACTGCAGCTACATTCACGGCCAGGCATCCCTGGACATGGAACATGCGATGTCCGCTGGCATAATGAAGGCCTTCTGTGCCTGTTGGGTACCACAGGGATTGGGGTGCCTTTTTGACCCTTTTAATGCAATTTAGTTTGATCCCTAAAGTGTTATTTGTGATTTGTTTTTGTTTAAGGCGATGTACCTTTATGGGGCTTCCCTTTTTGCTTTGTCTGAGTTGAATTGGTTTCTCACAAAGTAGTTCAGCCCCATCAATGAACCCCAAACAAGAGTTTACATCACAAGGATACACTGACCTAACCCCCATGGCAAGGCTTCATGTTTAAGCCTATAATCACTCACCCCATCAAATGTCATGATGGGGGGGGGGGGGCTTCTTTGATGTGCCCCATGAGGGTGCAGGTCCAGCTCCCATGTGTCCACTTAATCGTCCCATCATGCAGTGCAAGTGGGTGGAAGTGGGGTGGGGATGGTGCTGGCCTTAGAGTTGGGGAACGGCCACGAGACAAGAGCCAGGGACACTCTTGAGTGTCCAGCCGCGTTATTCTGAGAAGGACAGGAGTGGTGGCGATTTGCCAGTCTGAGAGCAGAGGGTATGAGCTTAGTGAAGAGGCTCTCACCAAGGGGGAAGCACATGGTAGAGGTCCCAGAGGAGTCGAGGGCTGAGGGGCAGGCCCTTCTCAGGAATCCCCTCTTTTGTTTCATTGTATTTTGAGTGCATGTTTCTGGAGAATCACAGAGCCTGTGAAGTTGGCATTTCTGCTCCTTGCGATAGAGCAGCAGCAGAGATAGCGAAGTGCCACTGCACACAGCCAGGATCAGTGCTCTGCTGAGGAAGGGAGCCTGGGCCTTTAGCTGTTCAGGGAGCAACACCACAGAGGAAACAGCACCGTCTGAGACTGTAGCTTGCAAGGGCCTTCCAATGTCGATCCTCCTATCTTCAGATTTTGGAACCACACAACTGGAGAAGTTGGCGCCTGTCCCAGATGACAGTGACCATCTTTGCCAATTCCTGCAAGAGCTGGCACCACATGGGATGGGAGTGGCCATTGAAGTTCCCGTTGTTCAGAACCTCTGTGCCATTGGCTCATTTCGGGGCAGCACTGGTGATGTGTGTGGCATCTCCCAGTCAGCTGTACACAAATGCATTAGGAAGGTAACAGATGCCCTTGATGCGAGGGACCACATGTATATAAACTTGGACCGGGTCTAAAAGAGCCAAGGCGCTGGGACCATTGGCTTCGCCCGTTTATCTGGCATGTCCCGAATACAGGGTTTTAAAATTTTGTTCATGGAATGTGGACATCGCTGGCTGGGCCAAAATGTATTGCCCATCCCTGAGGTCATTTAACAGTCAACAACATTGCTGTTGATCTGGAGTCACATGGAGGCCAGACCAGGCCAGGTAAGGATGACAGATTTTCTTCCCTAAAGGAAATGAGTGAACCAGATGGGTTTTTACAATAATTGATAATGGTTTCATGATCATATTCAGTCTTTTAATTCCAGATATTTTTTATTGAATTTATATTTCACTATCTGCCGTGGCGCGATTTGAACCCAGATCCCCAGCAATTGACTCTGGGTCTCTGGATTACACGTCGAGCGGCAATAACACTATGCCATTGCCTGGTGATATACTGCATCCACGTGGCCATTTGGTCTCCATAGCATCATACAGTGCCAGTCATTGGTGACACAGTGATTAGCACTGCTGCCTCACAGCACCAGGGACCCGGGTTCAATTCCAGCCTTGGGTGACGGTGTGGAATTTGCACATTCTGCCCGTGTCTGTGTGGGTTTCCTCCGGGTGCTCTGGTTTCCCCCCACAGTCCAAAGATGTGCAGGTTAGGTGGATTGGCCATGATAAATTTCCCCTTAGTGTCCATAAGATAAGAACATAGCCTTTAGGAGCAGGAATAGGTCATTTGGCCCATTGAGCCTGCTCTGCCATTCACTAAGATCATGGCTGATCTAACCAAAAGCAGCAGTGTGTCTTCAATAAGTTATCACTGTGCAAATTGGGAGATATATGTCGCTGCCACTCTCACACTGCTTAGGGATGAAGTGCAACGTCTTTAAGTGAAGGCAAGCATCCTGCAGAGGGCAGCAGAGTGGAGCGTCTGATTGGCTGTTGCGAGGAAAATGTGCATCAGTGCATTGCGGTTACTGTATCCAGAAGGTGTACCTGAGCAAGACACCCTCCGTGTTCAAGTGAAGGCAAGCATCCAGCAGAGGGCAGCAGAGTGGAGGGTCTGATTGGCTGCTGTGGGGAAAATTTGCATCAGTGCATTGTTGTCACTGTATCCAGAAGGTGTACCTGAGCAAGGCACCCTCTGTGTTCAAGTGAAGGCAAGCCACCTGGGGTGACCACTGCCCAACACAAAATGGAAGATTGCAAGGAATGCAGGGAAAATGGACATGTTGCAAAAGCAAGCAGCTTGCAAAAGCGCTTGTGTATTCTGACTGCTGCAGAAACCAGTTCTGAATGCTGCAGAAACCAGACAGCACTGTGAAAGAAAACAAGTTAGCATACTAATGAGGCGATACCGGGCGATCCCCAGGTACAATGGAAACAAGTTAACACAAATCGATACATTAAATGGAAGGCCAGACTTCGCGGCACCAAAAGAAGTCCAAAACAATAAGTCCCAAGAACCGTCCAGGGATCGAGGAACTGCCCCGTTATTGGGGAATTTAAATCAATCGATTGGGAAGAGACCCAATCGATTGCGAATGAATAGAGGGTCCGCCCAGACCCTGAGAGAGGTATAAGACATAGACCCCGACCCCAGCTCTCTCTCTCTGCCAGTCTCTCCTTGACCAGCCAGCCCTCCCAGCAGAACACAGTTGCAGCAGAAGAACCTTGAGGAGGAGAGGTCTGGACAGCAGCCACCAACACGTAAGTGTCATACAATGCACGCTACGAGAGTAGACACTCCTGACCCCCTTTAGTCCATAACTACTGGAAGCCTGTGGACCCAGGACAAAGCTAGAGGCCGTTGTTCCCTGATCCGGCATGGTATCCAGATAAGTATTTGGCCTATTAGTGGTAGGATTAGCCTAGTCTTATAGTTTTATATGCATGATTAGTAGATTACTGTAATATAATAAACGTGTCTTGTTTGAACTTACTAACTGGTGTATGGATTTATTGCTTTGAACTTGAACTTGAAACTTGTGGCGGTATCTTAACGATACCTGGCGACTCCAAAGCTAAGGAATGAAACAGAGCCAAATTGAGTGCTAAGCACACTCACCCAGAACGAGCAACAGTGGAGCGACTGATTGGCTGTTGCGGGGAAAATTTGCCTCAGTGCATTGCGGTCACTGTACCCAGAAGGTGGTTTGTGGAGGAGCTGTTGTCAAGTGACAGTTAAACCCCAAAAACTTCTTCAGTGTTTCCATCCCTACATCCTCCTCTAACCAAAAAAAAACAATCACTGTAAGGATCCCAGCCGAGTAAAGATCAAGAGGGAGACTCGAGGGCAGGTAGAAATAGAAAGAAGTTGAGCCGTGATGTCATAGCCAGCAGGTAAGTGATTGGCTGGTGACTGGTAAGTAATTTTTCTTTTCCCTGAGGTGTGTTTATAAGATAAGGTTTTTCTATTTCTATTTTTTTATTGTGTGATTGTTAACAATTTTTCTTTTTTTCTCCCTTTTTCCTGGTGCTGCCCCCACTTGGTTATCAGGACAGGCACAATCAGGCTCCTTCCCAGCCCATTCAAGTGTTCTCTCCTCACGCGGGGTATGGTTTCTAGCTACGCTCCAGCTGCTGTGCCATCTCACACCGGTTCTGTTCCGGTTTGTTTTGCTGAGGCACAGATGGGAAGTAGGCCGGCACCGTGGTGGTGGGGTGGGGGCACTATTGAGGGTGAGGTGGGGACGGAGAAGAGGGCTTCAGGACAGGTGGGCAAGCCGTGAGGTCAATGGGTGAAAGTTCACCTTAGAAGGGCGGGACGTGGTTCAGGGGCTGCAATGAGAGATTAGAGGTGGCAGACCTACCCTGGCCTCATGAAGAAGATCATTCATCATCTTCCAGCACTGCTGCTCTCTCTTCTTCGAGTGCTGGCACTCAACAAGGCAGGGGTGGTGACCTTGCTGGTGGGCCATTTCCCAACTTGCGGGTAGAGTACTCCCCACTTCTGCTCCACCCCATCTACGAGACTGCTCAGAACGATGTGAAGCTGGCTTCCGTGCTGTCAACCCCATCAAATGGATCTGCAACAAGTGCTGGGGATGTGTGTACATTGAGCTCCCCAACGATTGCAATGATTAGATTTCCCCAGGGCGAGCAAATCAGAGGCAGCACGGCGTGATTCTCATGGGGAGAAACACTTTTCTTAATGTGGCATAAGATTTGTTTTTCTTGCTGGAACTGACACCTTGCCATTTTTAAAATTAAGAATCCACCCTACATTCCTCATTATAATAAACTCACTAAGTCATGAAAAGCCTCCTCATTTCATCCTCCAGCTCTTCTGCAAATTCCATTAAATTTGAATTATCTGTTTCTCAACCCTGAGGAATCTGTTCCCTTGTATTTACCTTGTCACAACTCTTCATCATTTCAATTCATGTCTCCTCTTAAATGTCTCTGATTTAAGAAAAAGAGCTCCAACATTCCTCAGCTCTCACCCCTGCAATAACAACCGGTTGTCTCTCGATAGTGCCTCTGATGTGATAAAACATCACAGGGCCTCTTGTGCATCAGCCAATAAAGGAGAAAAGGAGGTCACTGTCAGCCCTTACTTCTAAAATGTGAATTGACTTTACTGCTCATGGATAAGATTCAGATATCAGTATGCGCAACAACGTGCCTTTCTCACTGAAGCAAAATGTGACACTGAAACAGCCAAGGGGATATTAGGGAAGATTATCAAAAGTTTAAATGAAAGGTAGGTTTTTAATCGAGCATCTTAAGGGGCAAAGAGCGGTAGAGAGATGGAGAGTGTCGGCAGGGAGTCCCAGAGCTGAGCATTTTGCAGGTGACAGCACATTCACCAATGGTGGAGCCACCAATATTGGTGATGCTGATGAGAATAGAATCAGAGGACCTCAGAAAGAATTGTTAACCAAGTTAAATAGGCCATGGGGTGTAGCAGAAGTGGGGAGTACTCTACCTGCAAGTTGGGACACGGCCCACCAGCAAGGTCACCACCCCTGCCTTGATGAGTGCCAACACTCGAAGAAGAGAGAGCAGCAGTGCTGGAAGAAGATGAATGACCTTCTTCACGAGGCCAGGGTAGGTCTGCCACCTCTAATCTCTCACTGCAGCCCCTGAACCACGTCCCGCCCTTCCAAGGTGAAATTTCACCCATTGACCTCGCGGCTTGCCCACCTGTCCTGAAGCCCTCTACTCCGTCCCCACCTCACCTTATTGCTATTCAATCTGTGGGAAACATTTGAAATTGTTAACTAAATCCTGGAGTGAAAATGATATGACTTGAACGTCCACGTCTATTTTCCTGGGCTCTATTACTCTGACGTGGTAACATTCCACTGTTATGACATCCTGGGTTAACATTAATTCAAATAGCAGTAAATATATATTTCAGTTTGGTTTCCCAAACAGTACATCAAACGGACTATGGTCACATTGATAGTTAATACGATTAGTCACTAAGGTAAGTGTAATGATAGAACTCTCTGCATTCGATTGACATAAAATACCCCTACCCATTGGCAAAGCACTAATGAATTGGACCTATAGAAAGAGAAGGTAAGCGACTATCTCGAGTAACACTGATCTTCAACAGTGTCCTTGATTAAATGTCAAGGTTTCTAATTCGACTCCACTGAGCCAGTGGCATAAAATAGAATGAGCGCATTCAATCCAAGATGATGACACAGAAACTGAATGTAAATAAAAACATTGAATGGGACAGCAGCTTGTTCAGTAGTCGAGCATTTCTAAGTTAGCACAGTGTATTTTTTTTTTTTTTTAAATAATTTTTATTGAAAGAGTTTTTCCATACAGACATTTACCCCTACTAATTTTTAAATTATTTACAACACAATCCCTCTAGGCAAATGTCCCTCCCTCGCCCGCCCTCTCGCGCGCACCAGTCCTCCCCCCCCCCCCCCCCAGGCAACCTTAACAACCAAGGCAGCCTACAGTTTCAGACATGAGCAGCGAGCAGGCTTGCCCGCGTTACAGTCGTGCGTGTCCCCCCACGACCCTTGCTGCCCCCCCCCTCCCCTCCCCCCCCCTCCCTCCCCTCCCCTCCCTCCCCTCCCCTCCCCCCCCCCCCTCCCCCCCCCCCCCCCCCCCCCCCCCCCCGGGTTGCTGCTGCCACGACCCCGAACGTCTATCTCTGATCTAAAAAGTCAAGGAAAGGTTGCCACCCGCCTGGCGAATCCCTGTACCGACCCTCTCAGGGCAAATTTGATCCTTTCTAGCTGAATATAGCTAGCCATATCGTTAATCCAAGTTTCAACGCTTGGAGGCCTCGCGTCCTTCCATTGAATTAATATCCTTCGTCGAGCCACTAGGGACGCAAAGGCCAGTATTCCGGCCTCCCTAGCCTCCTGTACCCCCGGTTCTACCCCGACCCCAAAGATCGCAAGCCCCCATCCTGGTTTGACCCTGGACCCCACCACCTTCGACACCGTCCTTGCCACCCCCTTCCAGAACCCTTCCAGCACCGGACATGCCCAGAACATATGCACATGGTTCGCTGGGCTTCCCAGACATCTGACACACCTGTCCTCACCCCCAAAGAACCGGCTCATCCTTGTCCCCGTCATGTGAGCTCTATGCAGCACCTTAAATTGAATGAGGCTCAGTCTCGCACACGAGGAGGAAGAGTTGACCTTCTCCAGTGCATCCGCCCACGTCCCGTCTTCTATCTGCTCTCCCAGCTCCCCTTCCCACTTGGCTTTCAGCTCCTCCCCCGATGCTGCTTCCGCCTCCTGCATTATCTTGTAGATGTCTGATATCTTCCCCCCTCCGACCCAGACCCCCGAGAGCACCCTATCACTCGCCCCCTTACTGGGGAGCAGGGGAAACCCCTCCACCTGCCGCCTAGCAAATGCCTTCACTTGTAAATATCTGAACATGTTTCCCGGGGGGAGCTCAAACTTCTCCTCCAGCCCTCCCAGGCTCGCAAACCTCCCCTCTATAAACAGGTCCTTCAGCTGCCGTATGCCCACCCTGTACCAGCTCTGAAATCCCCCGTCGATGTTCCCCGGGATGAATCTATGGTTCCCTCTTATTGGCGCCGCCAACAGACCTCCCATTTCACCCCTATGTCGCCTCCACTGCCCCCATATCTTGAGGGTGGCCGCCACCACCGGGCTCGTGGTGTACCTCGTGGGGGGGAGCGGCCATGGTGCCGTTACTAGGGCCCCCAGGCTTGTGTTGCCACAGGACGCCCTCTCCATTCGTTTCCAAGCTGCCCCCTCCCCTTCCATCATCCACTTGCGCACCATTGACACATTTGCCGCCCAGTAGTACCCCGAGAGATTGGGCAGTGCCAGCCCTCCACTGTCCCTACTCCGCTCCAAAAAGACCCTCCTCACCCTTGGGGTGCCATGCGCCCACACGTAGCTCATGATGCTACTCGTCACCTTTTTGAAGAAGGCCCTAGGGAGGAAGATGGGCAAGCACTGAAATAAAAACAAGAACCTTGGGAGGACCGTCATTTTGATTGACTGCACCCTCCCCGCCAGCGACAACGGTACCATGTCCCACCTCTTAAACTCCTCCTCCATCTGTTCCACCAGCCTGGAAAAGTTCAACTTGTGGAGGGTCCCCCAGTTCCTTGCCACCTGCACCCCTAAGTACCTAAAGCTCTTTCCTGCTCGCTTGAAGGGGAGTCTCCCAATACCCTCTCCCTGGTCCCCCGGGTGTATCACAAAAACCTCGCTTTTGCCCAAATTTAATTTGTACCCCGAAAAGTCCCCAAACTCTGCTAATAGTTCCATTATCTCCGGCATTCCCCCTTCTGGGTCTGCCACGTACAGCAGTAGATCATCCGCATACAGCGATACTCGATGTTCCTCCCCTCCCCTAGTCAGTCCTCTCCACCCCCCTGAACCCCTCAGTGCCATCGCCAACGGTTCAATCGCCAGTGCGAAAAGTAGGGGGGATAGGGGACATCCCTGCCTGGTCCCTCGGTGGAGCCCGAAATACTCCGACCTCCTCCCGTTTGTCACTACACTCGCCGTCGGGGCCGAGTAGAGCAACTTCACCCACTTAATAAACCCTTCCCCAAACCCAAACCGTTTCAACGTCTCCCACAGGTACTCCCACTCCACCCTATCGAATGCCTTCTCCGCGTCCAGCGCTACCACTATCTCAGCCTCCCCCTCCACTGCCGGCATCATAATTACATTCAGCAATCTCCGCACGTTCGTGTTGAGCTGCCGCCCCTTCACGAACCCCGTCTGGTCCTCATGGATTACCCCTGGCACACAATCCTCTATTCTAGCTGCCAGGATCTTTGCCAGCAACTTGGCATCCACGTTCAGAAGCGAGATAGGCCTGTAGGACCCGCACTGCACGGGGTCTTTATCCCGCTTCAATATCAGGGAGATCAGAGCCTGCGACATTGTCGGGGGCAGAACCCCCCCCTCTCGCGCCTCATTAAAGGCTCGTACCAGTACCGGTCCCACCAAGTCCACATTTTTCTTATAGAATTCCACCGGGAACCCATCTGGCCCCGGCGCCTTCCCCGCTTGCATCTGACCTATTCCCTTGACTAGCTCCTCTAGCCCTATTGGCGCCCCCAGCCCTTCTACCAGCCCCTCCTGGACCCTTGGGAACCTCAATTTGTTTAGGAAGTCCTCCATTCCCCCTCTCCTCGTTGGCGGCTCAGACCGATACAACTCCTTGTAAAAATCCCTGAAGACCCCGTTCACTTCTTGCCCCTTCTGCACTACCTTCCCGCCCCTCTCCTTCACTCCCCCAATCTCCCTAGCCGCATCTCGTTTGCGAAGCTGGTGTGCCAGCATCCTGCTCGCCTTTTCCCCATACTCATAGACCGCGCCCTGTGCCCTTCTCCACTGCGTCTCTGCCTTCCTGGTGGTCAGCAGGTCGAACTTGACCTGCAGGCTGCGCCGTTCTTCCAGCAGCCCCTCCTCTGGTGCCTCCGCATATCTCCTATCCACTTCCAATAGCTCCCCCACCAGCCTCTCCCTCTCCTGCCTCTCCTTTCTTTCTCTATGCGCCCTTATGGAGATCAGCTCTCCCCTGATCACTGCCTTCAGGGCCTCCCAGACCATCCCCACCTGCACCTCACCCGTGTCATTCAAGTCCAGATAGCTCTCAATGCTCTTCCGGACCCTTTTACACACCTCGTCGTCCGCTAACAGCCCCACATCCAGCCGCCACAGCGGGCGCTGGTCCCGCGCCTCCCCCATTTCCACATCCACCCAATGCGGTGCATGATCAGAGATCGCAATGGCCGAGTACTCAGCTTCCCGTACCCTCGGGATCAGCCCCCCTGCTCAACACGAAGAAATCGATTCTGGAGTACACTCTATGGACGTGGGAGAAAAAGGAATACTCCCTCGCCCTCGGCCTACCAAACCTCCATGGGTCTACTCCTCCCATCTGCTCCATGTACCCCCTCAGCACTTCTGCCGCTGCCGGCCTCCTATTGGTCCTTGCGCTCGATCTGTCTAGCCCGGGGTCCAGCACTGTGTTAAAGTCCCCCCCCATGATCAAGCCCCCTGCCTCCAGTCCCGGAATGAGGCCCAATAGGCGCCTCATAAAACCCGCGTCATCCCAGTTCGGGGCATATACGTTGACCATCACCACTTTCTCCCCCTGCAGCTTACCCTTCACCATCACATACCTACCCTCCTTATCCGCCACCACCTCCTCCGCCACGAACGACACCCTCTTTCCCACCAGAATCGCCACCCCCCGGTTCTTTGCGTCCAATCCAGAGTGGAACACCTGTCCCACCCACCCCCTTCTCAGGCGAACCTGGTCCACTACCTTCAAATGGGTCTCCTGTAACATTGCTACATCAGCCTTCAGTCCCTTCAGGTGTGAGAATACCCTTGATCTCTTGACCGGCCCATTCAACCCCCTCACGTTCCAAGTGATCAGCCGGGTCGCGGGACGACCCGCCCCCTTCCCCTGCCGATTAGCCATGTCCTGTTCCCTGCTCGCCCCGGGTCGACCCTCCCCTTCTGACCCGCTCCCCATGGCGATGTCCCCCTCCCCCCACCTCTCCAGTCCTCCACTTCCCGTTTCTGGTCTTTTCAGCAGCAACCCGGTGTCCCTCCCTAACCCCCCTCCCCCCCCCCCAGGCTAGGACCCCTCCTAGCCGCGATGCACCCTCCATCGTACTCCCGTAAGTCAGCTGGTTCACGCTGACCCGGCTGCTCCTGCCCCACTCCGACTCCCCCCGGCTCGGGGGGGGGCCTCCCCCCCCCTTGCCACTCCTCCCTGGCCCCGCTCCAGCGCGGGAAAAGTCGCCATTGCTAGCCACGCCCCGCACTCCTCCCCTCCCCCCTCCTCTGCCCCGCGCGCGGGAAAACAGAGGAAAGCCCGCGCTTTCGCCCTGCCACACCCCACCCCGCCATCTTCAGTTCCACCCCCGTCCCCGTCCATGCCTGTAAAAGAACCCCCCCTAGGAGCCCATATCCCCGATCTGCTCTCCCCCCCGTCCCACCTCCCCAACTTAACATTATAAATAACAGATAAATAACAAATAACAATGTACTTAACAGTCGCCCTCTACCAAACAGCATAAATAACCATAAATAACCATGAATAACCACAATAACAATAACTAAGGGAAGTTGGCAAAGGGGGAAAAAACATCAGAAGAAAAACCACAGCAAGAGTTCAAAATCCAAACAAAGAATTCAGCTGAAAGTACCCGAGCGGCTACGGCCGCCAAGTATCCCCTGGGTCTAATTCGAGTCCAGTTTCTCTTCCTGTACAAAGGCCCACGCCTCCTCTGGGGACTCAAAATAGTGGTGTTGGTTCCTGTAGGTGACCCACAAGCGCGCTGGCTGCAGCATTCCGAACCTGATCCGTTTTGCATGTAGCACCGCCTTCGTCCGGTTGTACCGGGCCCGCCGCTTTGCCACCTCCGCACTCCAGTCCTGGTAGACCCTCACCGTCGAATTCTCCCACTTGCTGCTCCTTTCCCTCTTGGCCCACTCCAGCACTCTCTCACGATCGCTGAGTCGCTGGAACCGCACCAGCACCGCCCTCGGGGGCTCATTTGCTCTTGGCCTCCTAGCCATGACCCTGTAGGCCTCTTCCAGCTCCAGGGGCGAAGGGACGGCCCCTGCCCCCATCAGGGAGCTCAGCATTTCTGCTACATATCCCGGGAGGTCTGACCCCTCCAGGCCTTCTGCCAGGCCCAAGATCCTCAGGTTCTTCCGCCTCATTCGGGTATCCAGCTCCTCAAAACGGCTCTGCCATTTCAGATGGAGTGCCTCGTGCACCTCTACCTTTCCCACGAGGACCGTGGCCTCCTCCTCCCTCACAGTCATCTCCTGTTGCAGCTCCCGAATCGACGCCTCTTGGGTCGCCTGGGCTCCCATCAGCCTGGTGGTCGTCGCATTCATTGACTCCAAGAGCTCCATTTTCAGCTCCGTAAAGAAGCGCAGGAGAGCGGCCTGCTGCTCCTCCGCCCATTTCCTCCATTCCTCGGGTGCTCCACCGGCCGCCATTTTGGTCTTCTTCCCCCGCTTTTTTTTGGGAGCTGCTGTTGCTTTCTTTACCACCCCACTCCGGGTACCGACCATAAAGTTGGTCTGGTTCTCTTCAGGGAGCCTTCCCCCACCGGGATTTGTCCTTACAGCGCCGTTGGGGCCCTCCAATCGGCCCAAAAACACCTTTGTAGCAGGAGCAGCCAAACGTGCGACTTAGCTGGTCATAGCCGCAACCGGAAGTCCAGCACAGTGTATTTTTGAGTGACAGTCTGTAAAATAGATTTTCACTCGCTGTTTCCGAAAGCGGGAGAAAGTTTGGTTTGCTGAAATGGCACTCTGGAAACAAACGCCTAGGGGGCGATTCTCTGTCCGCAGTGTGCCCGTCGCCAATCCTGCTGTGTCGGGAGAATAGCGGGAGAGCATGAAAATGAGAATCCCGCTGGGACTGTCCCCGTCCGCTCCCCCTGGCGCGATCAGGATCTCACCCAGAATGAATGAGAACCTGATCAAGCCTCATTTGCATTCATTTTAATCTTATTAGTGAGGGTAAAGTAGAAAGGAGCGGCAGCCCCCAGGGGGGGTCACCCGCCCCCACCCAATGGGAGGTCACATGGGCGTCATTTAGCACTGCTCCACAAAAGCGGGGACCGGTCGCCATGGGCACCAAGGTGGAACAAGGAGGTGAGCAGCCTTCGCCATTTACCTGCATGCAGCTCAAGGGCACCATAGCTCATTGCTCAGTGCTGTGGAGAGGGGTCCTTAAGGAAGGCTGGGGTTGATGGGGGTGGGGGGGGGGGGGGGCGGCAGGGGGCCAGGTCAGAGGTCGGGTCAGGTTTATGTATGTGAGGCATTCAAGTCATCTTTATATCTTGTGGACACCCTTAACAGGGCCAACCACAGCTGTAGCCTGTCTGTTCTACCAAACTCTTACAGCACAGAGCCACGCTGCAGTTTTCCTCATGACAGTCAGTTTCACCCCCCCCTCCCTTGAAGTTCCGATAGACTCTGTGGTTTCAATGTTGCAGTCTCCCTGCTTTCCTACCCTTGCTCATAGTTGTCATTCCATTTCACACTCTGTTGACTGTGACAAGTCTCCAGCTTGACGGCTGAAGGCTACCTCAAAGGAGGGATTAGCCTTGTACATTGTGATCGCACTTGACACAGTCCCTGAAATTCGAAGTGCCTCTTCAAAAGATCAGGTGGTCTGTCTGACAGGATAATTTGTGGACTGGATGTCCAGCAACATTTGATGCTTGAACATCAAATGCGTGCCTGTAGTCTAAGTGTATCAACATCATAGAGGCAGCTACCAACAACCAAACCGTAAAGATCAGGGCTTCACCACTGAGGACCCTCTCTCAGCCAAAAGGCCGTCCACTATCTGGATGAGTGGAAGACAGCTGAGTACGGTCTCTCTCATGTTGCAGGCATAGATCTGGTCTAGGGGCTCCTGACCTAGGAGGGAGTGAATATGCAGCGTGAAGGTTGCCAGCCTAGCTCGCTGGATAACACTCTGAGAGAAGGCAGGACAGTGATGTTAAGGAGGGAGTAGGGCTGCAACACCAACTCCCCGTCGGGCTTAAAAGTGCAGTGCACGTTATGGCAGCTCAGGTGATTTGTGTGTGCTGGCATGACAGCAATAATATCTCAGATTTCCAAAGCTGGGTGTCAACCATGCATGATATTGGTTCCCCCCTTGACTCAGTTACATCGTGTGTCCTCTCACAGTCCAGCAAGCCAGACCACTGCGACCACTTGGCCACCACTCACAGCTGCATCATTATCCAAGTCAGTTTCAGGGGAAAACTCCCTCAACGGCAAGAGCTGAGGGTCACGGGCCAGGCAACCTGCGATAGCTAAGGGCATCGGGCATAGTGATGGGTGGTCAGCTGCAAGGACCATGAGGACAAGGCATTGTGGGGAGGGTTGGATAATTTGAGGGTCTCAGGGCGGAAACCAAATTGATTGTCGGTCTCTCTCCTTCGCCAAATCCTTCCAGATACAAGATGAATGTTGGGATTGATCCAGCTGATGGCTGTCAGCCTGAAGTGGGCAGACATTGCCCAAGACATCAAGGCTGGAGTCTGCATCACATTGGCTGGGGGCCGCCACACAGGCTCAAGACCTAGCCACCCATTAGCCTGAGGAGGGGACCAGAATGGTACACCAAAGACAAGCTAAGATTTATGGGACTCAATGGTCCTACAACGAGCTGGCGGGCACCATGTTCCACAGAAGACTGCGTCTCAACGGCGAGACAGTGCGGAACCTGTGCCACGTCCTTGCGGTCATGGTATCCTGTGGAGAAGGAAGACACCTACTTCTGGTGGTGGTGAAAGTCATGGCAGCCCTCAATTTCTGTGCCACTGCGTCATTCTAGGGCTCGAGTGCTTTGTGGCATCTCACAGTTGTCAGCCCACAGGTGCATCCGGGAGTTGACTACATCACTCTCCACCTGGACCAGACTCACGATGATGCCCAGGCTGCAGAATTGACCACCATTCCCGGTATGCCCCAGGTCCAGGGACTATCGATGGTACACATGTCCTCCTGCGAGCATCCTGGCATAAAGGAGTGCCCTATATTATCAGGAAGGGGCCCACTCTCTGAATGTTCAGGTCCTGTGTGACCATTCCCTCAGGATCATGCACATGTGTGCCCGCTACGCTAAGACCCTGCATCACAGCTTCACCCTGGGGCACTCCAAGATCCTCAGTGTATTCGAGGACCATCCCAGGATGACAGGTTGGCTCGGGAGTGTGGTGGGCGGGGGGGCGGGGGGGGGGGGGGGGGGCAAGGATACCCTCTGAGGTCATGGCTGATGACGCCAGTGTGGAGGTCTGAGACTGAGGCGGAATCCCGACACAATGAGGCCCAAGCTACCTCCTGCGCTGTCATTGGAGACGAGGAGGAGAGCAGAAGGGGCTGGAGGATGAGCACGAGGAGGGCCAGAAGGATGGTGGGGAGGTGGTGGCAAGGGTTCGAAATGCCAGGATGACCAGGGAGACCCTTGTAGACTCTGGATTTACAGGAGGTTCTGTGTCCATCAGTTCAACACCCCACCCATCACATCTCCCCTTTCCCGATCACTCTGTTCCCCCCTTCTCATATCCCCCTGCCCCTCTCCCCCGCCAGAGGACTATGTTACATCTCACCTAGGGGATGGGCCTGCTGCAAACGGTCACTGTTCAACCCAGGAGGGTGATGACCACTCATTGTAAGGAAAGCTGTTGTGCTCCTCTGTTTCTAATTAAGTCTGATTCCTGCCTCCCTGCTCTCAGCGAGCTGACTCCCATCCTCATGACAGACTGCAGCGGGGGCACTTTATTATGGACCATTGTGTAGGGGGGAAGTGTGTGTGTCCAGTGAGTGATGGGAATTGCACTCCAGAATGTCCATCACTGTGGGTTTCCGATGCTCTCACTGGTGGCATCTCTTGGGGGCCCTGTTGCAGGAAGCAATTTCAGATGGGAAGAGAGACCGGCCCTGCTGTAAAGATTAAAATAACAGAGGCTTTACATGTTTCAGGTGTGACATATTTTAATGGTAAACTGTTAATGTGACAATTATCCATTCCTGATTACTACGAATACTGACCTCACCAGGGCCACTCAGTTCTCCTCAATCTTCTTAATCTTCCGTGGTCTAGTGCCATGTTGAGGTGGGATTTACAGGATGTGGAGATGCCGACGTTGGACTGGGATGGGAGCAGTAAGAAGTCTTACAGCACCAAGATAAAGCCAAAAGGTTTGTTTCAAATCACTAGCTTTTGGAGCGCGGCTCCTTCTTCAGGTGAATGAAGAGGTGGGTTCCACAAACACATATATAGACAAAGTCAATGATGCAAGATGATACTTTGAATGTGAGTTTCTGCAGGTAATTAAGTCTTTATAGCTCCAGACGGTGCGACTGGAGAGAGGGATAATCGCAGGTTAAAGAGGTGTAAATTGTCTCAAGCCAGGACAGTTGGTAGGATTTTGCAAGCCAAGGCCAGATGGTGGGGGGGTGAATGTAATGAGACATGATAGTTTTGTACATGGTACACACATCACACTCCCAACTTGATTCTTATAGACAGTGTAGAGGTTTTGGAGGGGGTCAGGAGGTGAGTTGCTGACTGCAGAATTCCCAGCTTCTGCCCTATCCTTGTAGCCACAGCATTTACATGCCTGCCGTCAATTGTAATTGAGTCAATTGTAACCCCCACAATGGGTGAGGTTATTAGTTGATGGCAATGCTGCTGATCATCAAGAGGAGATGATCAGATTCTCTCTTGTTACAGATGGTCATTGCTGGTAGTTGTGTGACATGAGTGTTTCTTGTCACTTACGTGGTATTTTAAACAACAGGCTTGCATCTGAGACAGGTTGATTGGTGAGGATGAGGGCAAGTAATGTTTTCTCAGTTATTGGTTCCCTCACCACCTGCTGCAAACTCAGTCTAGCAGATATGTCATTCAATTCTAGGCCTTATTGGTCAGTAGTGGTGCTGCAAAGTCATTCTTGGTAATGGACATAGAAGTCCCCACACAGAGTGCATTCTATGCCCTTGCTCCCCTTAGTGCTATTCCAAGTTGCATTTACTGTGGAGGTGTATGAATTCATCAGTTGAGGAAGGATGGTGGGTGGCATTTAGCAGGAACTTTCCTTCCCTATTTTGGACTAGATGCCATGAAACTTCAGGGATTCTCAAGTCAATGTTGAAGACGTCAAGGGCCATTCACCATGACTCATTATGCTGCCACCTCTGGTGAGTCTGTCCTGCCGTTGGGACAGGACTTGCTCAGGGATAGTGATGGAGACATCTGGGACATTGACTGCCAGGTATGGTTTGGTGAACGTGACTATGCCAGACATTTGTTTACCCAGTCTGTGGGATAGCGCTCCCATGTTGGTACAGGTCCCTAGATATCACTCAAGTTGACTTTGCATGATGAACTGAAATGGCAGACATGTTACATAATTACTTTGCATCAGAATTTACAGTAGAGGAAAAGGTTAGTGTGCTGGAGACTCCAAGGAGGTTAATATTGAATCAGGGACAATGATTCACCAAAGTTAACGAGAATACATTAATGGTAATAAAGAAAATAATGTAGCTATAGAGTGGCAAACCCCAGAACCATATGGTTTAAACGGAGGTTAGTGAAAACTTACATCACCAGATGCCTTACCTAACCCTTATCTTTCAAAGTTCTCTTGACTGAGGCACTGTTCCTTTAGACTGAAACTTTACTATTTGAGAACAGTGAGACAGGGAAACTAGGGAATTCCGGATTGATTAGTCTAACATCTCTTGGAGAGAGATGACTAAAATCTATAACTAAGAATAGAATGCTTGGGAGGCTCGAATAGCTGAAACGTGAGAGCCACAGGGATTTATAAAAGATAGGTTATGCCTGATAAACCTGACTGAATATTTTGAAGAGGTCACTACAAAGTAATGGACAAGGGGATGTTGATGGATGTTACTTATATTACCACCAGAGAACATTCAATTAAGGCCCCCATAAATGACTTTCATCTAATGTTGAAGCTCATGAAATTGAGGGCACATTATGATCTGGCAAAGAGATTAGCTGTGCAGCAGGAGGCAAGAGGTAGAATAATTGGCAAGTACTTAAATTAACAAGATGTGATTAGTGACGTCCTGGATGGATCTGTTTGGAGTCTTAACTATTCATCATATTTATTAACAACTCAAATGATGGGACAAGGCAACTCATAAGCAAGTTTACTGATTACACAAATGTATGCAGCAGTATAAAGAGTGCAGATGGAGGCATAAACTGCAAAGAGGTGTTAATAGATTAGTTGAATGGGTAAATCTATCACAAAATGGATTTCAATATAAGCAATTGCCATACCATCCACTTTGGACTTAAAATGGATAAAACAGTACTTTCTAAATGGTGAAAATCTAGTGTTGTTGTAAAGAGATGTGGAGGATCCATGGACATAGATCATTGAAATGTCATAGACAGGTAAAAAAAAATATTATTAAGAAGGCTATGGGAATGCTGGACTTCATATCTAGAGGACCAGAATACAGGAGCTTGGATGTCATGCTTCAAAGCCATGGTTGGGTCATATTTGGAGTAATGTGTTTGTTTGACATTGGGCACTACAACATAGAAAATATACATTGGCTTTGGAAGGAGTGCAGCATAGATTTAATGAAATTTCATCAGGATTCCCAGGATTAAATTCCAAGGGGAGATTACACAAGATAGAGTTGTATTCCCTAGAAGTTAGAAGATACAGTTCAAATGCCACTTATAAATAAAGTTACCAAAAAGGTTTACTCGCTGTCCTCTATGTAGAGACTTTGGTGAGAGACCCTTTCAGAAGCAACCTGATAATCCGTCTGCCTTTAAGTTTGTAAGTGTCTGCAAGCAGCAGTTCTGATGGATCGATTGTAAATTTTAAATCTGAGATTGATAATTTTATGTTCACCAATTATATTAGGGAACATAAGGCAAAGGAAGGTCGATGGGCTCAAGTGTCAACCTCTGTTCCCATGTTACACATATTTTGACAACAACAGCAGTATTTTGATGAATGTAGGAAATTGTTATATATTATAGTTTATATATTGTTGTAAAAAAACCTGAGTTAGAATGCATGCAGGCAGTGTATCTACTAAAGCTGCAATTAAGATGCCATAAAAGTGAGCTAATTATTGAGTCTAACTATTTACTTGCTTACTCATCGATGGATAATGGAATATTTTTTATATTTGGACAGTTCCCTGGAGTATACATAATTTGAGGGATGGTGTTTGGTCCTAGCTAAGTAGGTTATGGGACATCTTAGTGGGATACAGGTGATGTAATTAATGGGCGAGGTTTTGCCATAAGATTTGTGTCTGACAAGACAGATGGATTTTCAGGTTGTTCCTGAAGAGGTCTCTCCCCAAAGTCTCTACGCAGAGGATAACAAGTAAACCTGTTTTGTTAACTTTATTTATAAGTGGCATTTGAACTGTATTGGGTTTCTTGGTTGGAATATTTATAGTGAAGGTGTAGGGCATAAGTTAAAGTTTTTCCTTTTATTTAAGAACTACTTAATTGCTAATTGTATAGCTGTTTCCTTGCTGTTAATATGTCTAAATTAAAGTTTGTTTCAACATAAAATATACCTACTGGTCAGTGTAATCACTCCTGGGGTGATGTATCCGTTAGTTAATTAATGGGACCTTGAAGATAGATCTGCCATTGGAGATCAGGATGTTTCTCACTCAAGGAGGCTAATTGAGTTGATCTTTCAAAAGAGTCAGTCCAGGCAGAATGGTGTCCTTCTGATAAATTGTGTGATTTTAGTTGGGCAACCTAGTATGGGTGGCACTGGAACACAGTAGTTAGCACTGTTGCTTCACAGCTCCAGGGTCCCAGGTTTGGTTCCAGGCTTGGGTCACTCTCTGTGTGGAGTCTGCACGTTCTTCCCGTGTCTGCGTGGGTTTCCTCCAGGTGCTCCGGCTTCATCCCACAGTCCCGAAAGATTTGCTGGAGGTAATTTGGACATTCTGAATTCTCCCTCTGTGCACCAGAACAAGCGCAGGAATGTGGGACTAGAGGCTTTTTACAGTAACTTTATTGCAGTATTAATGTAAGCCTACTTGTGGCAATAAAGATTATTATCATAAGATTATTATTATACTCCAGAATTAAATCTACATTGCACTTAAGGATCAGTAAGCATTGGTTCTTGCCAATCTGCTCCTAAGTCTTCTCGCTTTAGGTATTTGGATGTACCTTTGCAGAAAAAGTGTGTGCACGTCAGACACAAGAAACACTCAACTTGTGCGTAATTTCAGTAATTTAGGTGAGAGATTATTTGTTTGTTAGTGGAATTAAAGCATTAAAAGGACAGTGACTATGTAGATACAAAATTGGATAAAATTCAGACTGGAGTGGAAGGGTACAATTGCGTCTTCCAGGAGTTGCGGCTATTGCTCTTTTCGATATATATCGATGACCTTAACTTAGATGTAGAGTGAAAATTTCAAAGTTTAATGATGACACAGAAATCGAAAATAGAATAAACAGTGAGAAGGGTAGTAACACTTTTCAGGAGACATAGTTTGTTCAATAGACAGAGACATGCCAGACAAAATGTAATTCAGAGAAGTGAAAAGTGATTAACTTTGACAGGAGGAATGAGGTGAGGCACGGAAAATAAAATGGGACAATTTTAAAGGAGCTGCTGAAACAGAAAGACCTGGAAGTGAACATACACAAAACGTTGAAGGTGGCATATGTTAAAAGGCATAAATGATCCTCGGTTTTATAATTGGCCGCACAGACTACAAAAGTAAGGAAGGTAGGCTAAACCATTGTAAAATGCAGGTTAAGCCTATGGTTAATTCTGGGTACCAAACTTTAGGAAGGTGAAAGAGAGAGAGTGCAGAGATTTGCTGGAATGGTTACAGAGATAAAGGACTTCTCACAGTAACTTCATTGAAGCCTACTTGTGACAGTAAGTCATTATTATTATCAAGAACTAGGTTTGTTCTCCTCATAGCAGGGAAGGTAAGGGGAGAGATTTGATTGAAGTCTTCAAAGTCAGTAAAGGTTTGGTTGAGTAGATAAAGAATGACTTTTTCCAGTGGCATAAAAACATTGGTAATCAGAGATACTGGACCAAGGTTATTGATAAAAGAACCTGAAGTGACATGAGATATGTTCTGGAATGCACTGTCTGGATGCATGGAAAAAAGATTTGCTAATAACTTTTAGAAGGGAAATTGGATAAATACTTTGAAGAAGAAAACATTGCAGCGGAAGCAGTAAAGGAGTGTGACTAATTAGACAGCTGGAATACAGAGTAGACAGAGGCATGATTGTCTCAATGGCTTATTTCTGTGCTCATAGAATCATAGAATTGACAGTGCAGAAGGAGGCCATTCGGCCCATCGAGTCTGCACTAGCCTTTGGAAAGAGCACTCTACTTATGCCCATGCCTCCACCCTATCCCCATAACCCTACCTAACCTTTTGGACACTAAGGGGCAATCTATCACAGCCAATCCACCTAACCTGCACATCT
Organism: Scyliorhinus canicula; assembly: GCF_902713615.1. Taxonomy (NCBI): domain Eukaryota; kingdom Metazoa; phylum Chordata; class Chondrichthyes; order Carcharhiniformes; family Scyliorhinidae; genus Scyliorhinus; species Scyliorhinus canicula. Next base: position 18,863,912 of record NC_052165.1, on the reverse strand, counting down.
TTGGACTGTGGGAGAAAACCGGAGCACCCGGAGAAAACCCATGCAGAGATGGGAAGAAAGTGCAAACTCCACACAGTCACCCAAGGCTGGAATTGAACCGGGGTCCCTGGAGCTGTGATGCAGCAATGCCACTATGCTGCCCACAGTGCTGTCTGTGGAACTCAGTGTCAAGGCATTTCAACTATCCAGATAATCAAATAAATCAGTCCATGTTATTCAAAATCTGGTTTCAGAAATTAAAGAAAATTGTAATTGCTCAAGTGGTGCCTATTTGTAGATTAACTGCTCTATAATTTAGCCTTGTGTCTCAGAATTTTAGCGACTCTGACTATGAATTTGATAGGTCTCTGCTGTAACCAAAGAACTATCAGGGATTGTGACATTGACGAGGCATTTTGGCAATTGCTGTTCCAAAGAAGTTACCTGGGACTTGGGCCTCCAGTTAAACTTGATGTGTTTTCTTTCAGTGTCCGTATATATTGATAGGAATGGGATGTGATTCCCGGCAATGTGTCCAGAGTTTTCTAAAAACCTCTTTGTCAGGTTTGCCCATAATGTGAGCCTCAGAATATCTGGCCCTTTCTGCCAAGCCCAGTGAAAAATCAGGGCATAACATTTTGACATATCCAGTAATTGACATTACCAGACAGAACCCATTAGCTGTGAAATAACACTTCACGTTTGAAGTCGGTGCCAGGCAATGTTGACTCAGCGTGCACTTTCAGTTGGCAATGTGAATTCAAAGGCAGGAGCCTCTTGGATCCAGAGCAAAGGGGAATGACACTCCCTGGTGTGGTAATATCAGTTTTTCTTCATGCTTCATAAAGTGGAAAGATATTGCGGTGTCAAATCTGAATTTTTAAGTATCCATCATCTAAACCATTGAGCTTTTAATTGTTGGGAGAGAGCTTTTGCCCACCTTGCATTTAGATCTTCTGGTCAAACTTGGCGCAGTTCCAACCACACGTGAGCCAGGTAACCCATAGGCAGTCCAGGCGTGCTCGAAACGGAACAGCGAGCATTGCCTGCAGTGTTGAATGCACCCTTTGTTGCTGAAATGGAAATACCAGTATGCTATGGAAAGGTTGTGCAGTTCTGACGATGGAGTTCCGGGATATTGCTGGAGCAATGAAATGGAGGGATTAATTCTGATTGATCCCTGCTAGGTTTTGACCCAGGAGTGTAGGTATAATTATAGTGTGTAACAAAACAGGCACGCGTTGTCTGACACGTTGTAAACAGCGTCACTTGCCTTGACTTAAACATTTATAGCAAATAGTAAAACTGACCAGTTTAAAGCCGGTTTATTAGTTGGTAAGGTGGTGCATTTTGTATTAACCTGTTCATTCTCGGGTTCCTCAAACCGCTGGCGTTTCGGAAATGGCTAACAACCAGGCAGTGGATAGCTTAAATACAGAACAGCAATAGTTCTACGAAAATAATCCAAACACAGGCTCCTGGGTTCCAGACTAAAAATAGCTAATTTTGCAGCTAGAACTTGTGAATATTTGTGTTTCGCCAAATGTATCATCCGTGAACATATGAAACCAGGTCAGATTATTCAATGCGCTTTGCAACTCTGTCCTGGGGGTTTGGAGAGTTCTGTTACAGAAGGCGATCAGTAAAATTAACCCAAGACTGACATTCTGCTGGAGAATCTCTTTCTCGTTCAAGCCCCTCTCGGGTGGCGGAAACAAGGCGCCCAGACAGTTTAAAAACAGCGAATAAAGAATTTTATTCCGTTTTGACAATAAATGCTAAACACATATTGCTTAAACACCAACAAAAATATATCGTATAAAATGACGAAACATCTTGGCGCGATGTATGCGAGCGGATTTTCTTTTACAAACATATTTACAACTTACTTATGGCATTCAGAGCTTTACTTTAGAATTAATCTTGGTCAAATGAATCGTTTAACATTTTTTTTTGGCCACTTCCTTCTCTTCAGGGAATGATTTTTATCTCCAAAAATCGACACAGTCAACCAGTATCAATGTATATAGTCTAGGTACAACACGGCAAAATGATATTGGGCAGGCAAAACACAGCTACGGCGGGCAGTCATCACAGTGTCAATCTAGTTCAAGCTTAAGCTTTTGTAACAAATCATATTACTTTGCACTGGAGTCCTGGGTGTATAATATCGTGGTGTCGTCCGTTGAAATACTGTCCACTATTGAGCTCAGGAACTGAAGACTGCTGGCGCCTACTGACTCCGAACTAGTTCCTGATTGAAACAAAACAGGCAACAGGGGAGAAGTTAACGATGTTGTCAGAATCTTCCGCCTTTCTATCCATCCATTCGCGGCTTCTACCCAAAGACAACCAAGTCTTCACTTATTCATTTAAATCCCACTCTCTCCCTCTCCCCCTGTCAAACCCAACCCCTGGAAGACACAAGTTCTGATTCCAATCCGATCTTAAAACCTCGACCAGATACTTTTCTCCCAAGAACTTGATTTCGATTTAATCGAAATTTCACCCAACACATTTTCGAAAAATATAATTTTAAAACTAATTGTGGACTGGCTCATTGAGTTCCCCCACTGACCCTCATTAAAATGAGTTACATTTGTATGGCTGGGTTGTTTAACGGTGGATAAGAAAGGTAGTTACCGTCTTTGTGGAGTTTATTTGGGATGTTCGAATGATCGGACAGGTTCCCCCACTCTGACGGACAGTGAGCTGTTGCCCAGCAATCTGTGCTGGTTCCCTGTGAAGAGATAGCGAAGGGATTAGAGGCCATCGCTCGGATAGATCGCGGTGCAAAGGGGCGGGGTGCCTCGAGTGTCCTTACCGCTGAATGCGAGCTTTTGCAGCCGTTGCTCGGGTCGACATTCTCCTGCATTTTCTCCTGCTGGTCAAAGGTGTGCAGCAGGTCCTGGAGTTTCTCAATGTAGTGAATGGCGCTGCGGAGGATCTCCACTTTCGGCAGCCTCTGGTTGGGGTTTGGCACCGTCCTGCGTTTCAACGCCTCGAAAGCCTCGTTGATCTTCTTGAGCCTCCTCCTCTCCCGGAGGGTGGCCGCCTTCCTCCTGTCGGTGGTGGCCGACTTCCTCTTGCACGCTTTACAAGCCCAGATAAGGCACTGGCCCGGGCAGTGCGCTCTGAGGCCGGGCGGAGCGTACACGTGTTCCTCGCCGCCACTGTCACAACCTGGCTCCACTTGGCTGACACCTCCGACTGGAGACAGGCCGTCTTCGCTTCCCGGGTAGAGCGGGGACACCCCGGTCCCGTCCAAGTGAGGGAAAACCAGGTTCTCACTGACCAGATAGCGCTGATCGTGGTAGTAAAAGGGGTTGGTTTCAAACACCTCCATCATTGTCGACCCTGTCGGTTGATGTGGAATATGTGTGAGAGATAGAGCATCAAAAACTGCAGAGGGGTCTGGATGGCATTTAAACAGTTGGATGACAAGTTCCTGTGCTATATATATACATACATATATATATATATAGAAGCAGGTGAAACTCTATCCAACATTTAGCTGTCGCAGTACATCAACCTCTCAAAGCTTGTCCTGCAGAGATGTCTGGCTGCTCCCATTATTACAACCATTCTATTTTAGAAACGCAATGTTTCCAAGGATAGGGAGACACGTTAGTCCTTTCTTCTGTGCTCACCAAGTGTTGTCTCTATGTCCGGGAGATAAGCTCTTCTGCACTGGAGATTTCCTTTGCACGTTCTGTCGATGCAATTCTGAATAAACTCGATTATTTTCTGCCTTGTTCAAACTGAACTTGTTCAAACTGCAAGAACACTCGTCGGCCGAGAGTTCCTGCTTGTATCCCACCGGGTATTTGTTACTCGGGGAGAGACACGTTACCCCCCCCCCCCCCCCCACGTCCCCCCATATTTTTAGATTTGATGTCACGCAAGTGTGAAACAGTCTGAGACGTCACACCCCGTTGGAGGATCCCTGAGCAAAGACAGGAACATCCCGGGATGTTTAGGCAACTCTTTAATCCAGAGGCAGAAAAAGGTGGGAAATCGAGTGGTATGAAAAGGCAATGTTAGACTACCTGCTGGAATGAATGAAATCTGATTGTGCCCTAATATTGTTTTATATAATAAGGTACATCAGGGGGAAAAAACTATCCGTGAGTATTTGTCAAAATTAAATTGATCTCTGGACGATTTAAACACAGCGATCTTGAAAAGATCACTGCAGTTTGTTCCATTTTAACATAAGACCCATTTTCTCTATAATATGATCTACTTAAATATCCTTGTGTTGCATTGTGGCTGATGTTTCTTTACTGTACATGTGTGTGTCAACTGCATCAATTATTATTCATTCATTGGGAAGGACATCTCTTCCTCTTCCAGGCCAGCGAATTAAATTCAATATCATCTGTCATAAATGTAAATTCGATCGTTGCTACATTATTAAAAATATATTGCGACCGTACGGACATAGCCCGCTCCGCCATTCAATTAGGTTGTAGTTGATCTGTTTGTGTCCATCTTTTTTTCGTGTCACGAGGCATAATTTTATATTCAGTTTCCCTGGGACACTTGAACCAATCCGGTTATCAGTCATTGTAATTCTTCAATGTATGGCGCCGACCTAGCAACACAAAATTACAATGGCCTGGTGGAAACCTCAACGAGGGGATACGATTTGGGAGAGCTGTGGTGCTGTGGGTGGTTCAGACATATGCTTCTTGCTGGCAGGTGCTCGCGAATCTGTGTCAGTTTGTTCTCTGAGAGAGAGAAAACATTGACTGAAAAGACACCCCACAGTTCTTGAGAGACCCCTTTGGACACTGGGCGACATGGAAAAGCGGTCAATCGCATCACAGGAGCGTACCCTGCAACCGAGCTCTGCTCCCGATGGTTAAACACTCTGCCACCAGGGCTAAACACTCTGCCACCAGGGCTAAACACTCTGCCAACAGGGCTAAACACTGCCACCAGGGCGAAACACTCTGCCACCAGGGCGAAACACTCTGCCACCAGGGCTAAACACTCTGCCACCAGTGCTAAACACTCTGCCACCAGTGCTAAACACTCTGCCACCAGGGCTAAACACTCTGCCAACAGGGCTAAACACTGCCACCAGGGCTAAACACTGCCACCAGGGCTAAACACTTTTCCACCAGGGCTAAACACTCTTCACCGGGACTAAACACTGTGCCACCAGGGCTAAACACTCTGCCACCAGGGCTAAACACTCTGCCACCAGGACTAAACACTCTGCCACCAGGGCTAAACACTTTGCCACCAGGGCTAAACACTCTGCCACCAGGGCTAAACACTCTGCCACCCGGGCTAAACACTTTTCCACCAGGGCTAAACACTCTTCACCGGGACTAAACACTGTGCCACCAGGGCTAAACACTCTTCACCGGGACTAAACACTGTGCCACCAGGACTAAACACTCTGCCACCGGGACTAAACTCTCTGCCACCAGGGCTAAACACTCTGCCACCAGGGCTAAACACTCTGCCACCAGGGCTAAACACTCTGCCACCAGGACTAAACACTCTGCCACCAGGGCTAAACACTGCCACTAGGGCTAAACACTCTGCCACCCGGGCTAAACACTCTGCCACCAGGACTAAACAATCTGCCACCAGGGCTAAACACTCTGCCACCAGTGCTAAACACTGCCACCAGGGCTAAACACTCTGCCACCAGGACTAAACACTCTGCCACCAGGGCTAAACACTGCCACCAGGGCTAAACACTCTGCCACCAGGGCTAAACACTCTGCCACCAGGGCTAAACACTCTGCCACCAGGGCTAAACACTCTGCCACCAGGGCTAAACACTGCCACCAGGGCTAAACACTCTGCCACCCGGGCTAAACACTGCCACCAGGGCTAAACACACTGCCACCAGGGCTAAACACTCTGCCACCTGGGCTAAACACTCTGCCACCAGGGCTAAACACTCTGCCACCAGGGCTAAACACTCTGCCACCAGGGCTAAATGCTCTTCCACCAGGACTAAACTCTCTGCCACCAGGGCTAAACACTGCCAACCGGGCTAAACACTCTGCCAACCGGGCTAAACACTCTGCCACCAGGACTAAACACTCTGCCACCAGGGCTAAACACTGCCACCAGGGCTAAACACTCTGCCACCCGGGCTAAACACTGCCACCAGGGCTAAACACTCTGCCACCAGGGCTAAACACTGCCACCAGGGCTAAACACTCTGCCACCAGGGCTAAACACTCTGCCACCAGGGCTAAACACTGCCACCAGGGCTAAACACTCTGCCACCCGGGCTAAACACTGCCACCAGGGCTAAACACACTGCCACCAGGGCTAAACACTCTGCCACCTGGGCTAAACACTCTACCACCAGGGCTAAACACTCTGCCACCAGGGCTAAACACTTTGCCACCAGGGCTAAACACTCTGCCACCAGGGCTAAATGCTCTGCCACCAGGGCTAAACACTGCCACCAGGGCTAAACACTCTGCCACCAGGACTAAACTCTCTGCCACCAGGGCTAAACACTGCCAACCGGGCTAAACACTCTGCCAACCGGGCTAAACACTCTGCCACCAGGACTAAACGCTCTGCCACCAGGACTAAACACTCTGCCACCAGGGCTAAACACTTTGCCACCAGGGCTAAACACTCTGCCACCAGGACTAAACACTCTGCCACCAGGACTAAACACTCTTCCACCGGGACTAAACGCTCTGCCACCAGGGCTAAACACTCTGCCACCAGGGCTAAACACTCTGCCAACAGGGCTAAACACTGCCACCAGGGCTAAACACTCTGCCACCAGGGCTAAACACTCTGCCGCCAGGGCTAAACACTCTGCCACCAGGGCTAAACATTGCCACCAGGGCTAAACACTGCCACCAGGGCTAAATCCTCAGTTTTAACATTGGGCAAGGTATTAATTGGGTACCAACCCGCCATTAATTGTAAAGATAAGCCTTTGAGCGAATGAGATTCTTTGCTAATTTTCTCATCATCGCAATTCAATCCAGCGAATGATCTGAATCGAAAAGTAACGGTGACTAATTTCCCCATCAAATGCTACAAGTTATGATTTACATCACATTATTGGATCGACCATTGTAATGAGATGCGAGTAATATTCCGTTTCAAGCCTCCATTTTTTCACGGGGTTGTACTTCGGGGGGATGGGAGTGCAAAGAGAAGACAACAAAATATATTTAGTTTTCCGATCATTTTTGTTCAACACCAGGAGATACTGTGCCTGAAGAGGCCAGATGTGACAATTCTACAAAGAGCTTGGGTCGCTCATGGCAGAGGTCTATCCTCAGCTGGATAGGGTACTTAGCAGTGAACAAGAAGCGCGGCCTTGCCAATATCGTCCACACCCTGAGAACGAATTCAACGCCTTTGATGTGACGAGGAAGGGGAAATTGTGCGAACTCAGGAGCTCCACAGTTTGGAGTGCCCCCCAAGAAGCGTGCCTTTCTATAACATTTCATTGTTTTGCTTTCCCGTAAAATACATCCTAGCAGAGCAATCCGAAAATCTGCAACATTTCTTGTGCTGAATGGCGGCTGATGTTTCTTCAATGTACATGTAAACATGTATGATTATTAATATTCATTCATTGGGAAGGAAATATCTGTTTCATATTCATGAATTACACTCAAATACCATTCTGTTATAAATGTAAATTCTACTCTTGCTACAATTTTTGTTTATTGCTATTTTATGCTATATTTAGGGAAATATTATTAATTCTGAAAGTATGATTCTGGATTTAAGTCCCTATATCAAAATTAGCAATCAATCCGGTCTAGTGTGTTGTCACTGTTGGCTAATTGGCAGATCAGCAATCTTTTAGCCTCCTAGTCGGAAATCATTACACATAATGCAACATTTGTGAAAATTGAAAGCAATTTTACCATGCATGTAACACATAGCACAGTGCCAGACTCTTTCTCTTACTGATTTATATTAATGGCCAGGATCTTGATGTAAACTGCACAATTTAAACATTTGCAGAAGATGCAAACATTGGAAGCATTGCAAACTCTGAGGAGGATAGTGGAGAACTTCAAAAGGACATAGACAAGTGGATGGGATGGGCAGACAAGGGCAGATGAAGGTCAATGTAGAAAAGTGTGAAGTGATTAATTTTGGTATGAAGAACAGAAAGAGAATAAAAAATAAAATGTACAATTATTGGGTGTGGGGGGGGGGGGGGGGGTGGTGAGTGTAGGAGCAGAGGGACCTGGGTATATATGTCTATAAACATTTGGAGTAGCAAGACAGGGTGAGAGCACGGTTAATAAAAACAGTCAGTATCCTAATCTTCTTTGATCGGGGCAGAGTACAAGAGCAATTAGGTTTTGTTGAACTTGTATAGTTCAGTCACAGCTGGAACATTGCAGCCACTTTCGGAAAGATGTGAGGTCATTGGAGAGAGTGCAGAAAGGATTCATGAAAAAAGTTCTAGGGATGAGGAACAAATTTACAAAGTTTGGTTGGAGAGGTTGGGACTGTTTTCTTCGCAGAAGAGAAGATGGAGAGATATGGTAGAGTTATTTGAGATCATGAGGAGTCAGGACAGAATAGGTAGAGAGAAACTGTTTCCACTCATGTAGGGCTTGAGAACAAGAGGGAAGAGTTTAAAGTAATTGATCCAAGAGTTAAAAGTGACATAAGGAAAATCTTTTTCATACAGTGTGTGGTTAACGTCTGGAATGCACTGCCTGAGAGTATACTGGAGGCAGGTTCAAATGAGGCATTCAAAAGGGTTATCCGAAAAGGAAGAATATGCAGGGTTATGATGAGAATATGGGGGAATGGCACTAAATTGCTCATACGGATAGCTGGGTACAATAGATGGACTGGCTCCCCCTTCTGCATTGTAACAATTCTGTGATTCCTCGTCAGCTCTTTTGGCAATCATTTTAAAGCTATGACCTCTGGTTACCGGTCCATTTGCCAGAGGAAACAATTTCTCCCCACTTGATCTATCAAACCCTTCATAAGTTTCAATACACCTATTAGGTCACGTGATATCTGCTCTGAGGAGAGCAATCCCAGCTTGTCCAATCCTTACAGATAACTGATCTCTCTCATCCCTAATACGATACTAGTAAACCTCACCTGTATCCTCTATAGCTTTTTTTTTTAAAAGTGTTCTCGGAATGGTACACGATACTCTAATTTATTCATAGATGTTCATTGATTCACGGGTATGGTAGCATGGTGGCTTGTTACCTGTCACAATTGTGAGCTTTATAAGATTGTTACGTTTTGGGACTTTGTCTTTAATTTATGGTAAAATGAACAGGGTCATGTGACCTGTTCTGAAGTTTCCCTCAGAGCAATTTGAATGGGTTGATTGTTAGAGATTAAAGAGGGCCCAGATTGTTTGACTGAAAAAAAGGTACAAGGTATCTATACTTGAAGACAATTGCAAAAGCCTGTTTGCTGATTACATTTTAATGGCAGGAGCCTATGTGGATAGACTGTGAGTCTCCAAAATCCCAGAAAAATGTTGAGAATATCAGGTTTTAAACAGTTGTGCTTTAAACTGTCCATTTAATGAACGATAGTTGGGCTCCAAAGTATAGATCATCAAGATTTGTCTCTGCATACGAAGCACATGTGATTTATGTTGCCATGGGGAAGGGTGCCTAGGAAGCCATTGTAACAATTGGGTTACAGCCATTCCTAACATACCACTGAATATCATAGACAGGTGGGTTTGACGGGCAGGGTCCGGGAAGGAAAGATTAGATGGAGACCAAAAGCCTCTATGGTTCACTGCACTGGGAATTAGGTGAGTGCTCAGATTAGAAAAAGTAGTGAGGAGTTAAACTTAGGCTGGAAGATTCACCTAACGTATGCCGGAGGGAGGATTTCCAGTAATACACTCACCATGAAGGATAGTTTTAGGGTCAAAAGTTACCATGCTGTGTGATGGCCCATGTACTTTTTGGCAGTGTATGGAAACAATTTTTATATTGAGATGATAGTCCTTCTAGGAGCTCTCTGAAAGCAACATTTTTCTAAAAGGCAGCATGTTTCCAGTAACTGATTGTGACTCAGCAGTCTGGGAGATAAAAATAGAACAAAAAGGATTAATTAGAAGTTTATTATAGCAGTGAGTAGGTCTTGGATGCAGTTCTGCATTCAAGTAGTTTAGGATTTTACCTTAAAAAATCTGCCTGCACCTGGGAACATTTCATTCCCGCAGAACTCAGTTGAAATTTTATGTGCTGGTTCACAGAGTTTAAAATTCTTGTTAACCGAAGGACTCCTAACAATGAGTTGAAGTTCTAAGGATAGTCAAACTGAGACGAGAGAGAGCTAAAGAATATTAAAACCAGGAAGGTTCTGACCTAAGGTAGCTAAGACACTTAAAACTCGAACAATGCTTGTGTTGAACTGAGAGTTTCCAGCCGTGGGATGGTTGGAGGAGATTTGAAGGGAAAACCTTGCCAAAAATAGGTGAAAGGTCTGAGAAACCTCAACTCTTATGCAACTCTTTGGCACAGTACTCAGACCAAGTGGTTAATCTTCCAGTTTTTGCTAAGTATCTGACTTGAGTTGACAGTGTAAGTCAAATAGGTGGAGAAGGAAATTTGAGTTAAGTGGTTGAGTTAGAGAGTAAGTAATTGCATTCATTGTATTTTTAATATCATTAATGCAACTCACTATTTAAGATAGAATGTAGTTATTAGAATTCATATTCTTTGTTTTTTGTTTTGTAAAATTCTTGATTGAAAGTGTGAATCTTATGGTTTCATTCCTTGAGTAAATCCTTGGGTCTTCAGATATCCAGACAAAAACAAATAAAAACATTCCTTGTCTCAATAGAGATCGGAACAGTTGGGAAAAGAAAAAAACAAAGTAATTCATCAAGAACTAGAAATCACTTTGGACTAATTTCAGGAGAATTGAATGTCTATTTAAAGGATAGAGTAACATATAAATGTGAAATGTGTTTTTTTCAGTTGTGCTAAAATCAGAAGTGGGAGGTGTATATTCTGTTTAATGGTTTAAAGTATAAGTTGTTCATGAAGATAGTGTTAGTAATAGAACTTTCAGTATTTTGCTACAGTAAAAGTCTTAAAACACAATTTTTTTCTTTGTCATTCTTTCAGCTTTTAACTGAAAGTTCAATTTTTTTTTAACAGTTAGCAGACTATGAAGATTGTGACATACTGCACTGGTAACAGAGAGCTCTGGTCTATTAATCTGAAGATGTTGGTTCAAATACCATTGTAGCAGTTGGGGAATTTGAATTCAGTTAATTAAATAAATCTAGAGTTCAAAAACGATATCAGTGATGTTGACCAGGAAACCACTGGATTATTGTAAAACCCCAGCTAGTTCACTAATGTGCTTTAAGGAAGGAATCTGCCATACTTATCCTGTCTGCTCATTATGTGACTCCAGACCCACAGCAATGTGGCTGGCTCCTAATTATCCTATGCGATGGTCTAAGATGCCTACTTATGTGCGAAAAACAATACTGCCAATTGTACAGAGCTGCTGTTGTTTAGCTAGCACATAATACCCTACCAGTTATTTTATTCTAACTTTTTTCTTGTTGTTGTTTTTGTTTTTTGTGCGTGTTCCCTTCTCTTCTATATATATATATGTGTATTCTATTTTGTGTATATAACGGTAAATATACTTTATTCAAAAACCCAATAAAAAACATTTATTTAAAAAAACCACTATGAAAAATTATAATCAACATGGACTGCAGTAGTTCATGAAGGCAGTTTACCACTATCTTCTCAAGGGCAATGACGAATGGGCAATAAATGTTGTGAGTCCACGTTCCACGAATGAAAGGAAAAAGGTGAGCTCTAACAAATGATTTATAAAGGTTTCATTTGATTTCATTGTTTATGCATTAATTGGTCCAATTTACAAAGTTAAGCATCCTTTATGCATGCGTAACTGTCTTATCACCTTGCTCTGCTACCTGAAATGAAATGAAAGTCGCTTATTGTCACGAGTAGGCTTCAATGAAGTTACTGTGAAAAGCCCCTAGTCGCCACATTCTGGCGCCTGTCCGGGGAGGCTGGTACGGGAATTGAACCGTGCTGCTGGCCTACTTGGTCTGCTTTAAAAGCCAGTGATTTAGCCCAGTGAGCTAAACCAGCCCCTTAAAGGATTTGTGAAAATGCACTCAGTCTCTCAAAGAGTAGGGCCATCTTCTCTTGCTCCCCTTGATATTCTGTCTCTCACTATTACTTTGCCCAAAATGCATCATTTCACATTTATCCACATTAATTTGCGTCCAACATGTGACTGCCCACTTCCCCAGATATGTCCCCTTAAACTCTGTGATTATCCTGTTCACTCTTTATTACATTGACAAGTTTTGTATCATCCACAAACTTTGAGATTATACTCTCTATAACGAAGTCCAGGTTATTTATCTATACCAAGCAAAGCTACAGTCCTAATACTGACCCTGGTGACCACACTGCATATTTCCCTCCAGTTGGAAAAACATACCTCCACACAACTCTCTGTATCCTATTCTTTAGCAAATTACATACTAAAGTTTCCACTGTCTCCTTATTACCATGTGCTTCAATTTTCTCAAATGTGTCACTTTGTTAAATCCCTTTTGAATCCACATATACTTTATCAAATCTCTTTAGAGAGTCCAAATATACAACTACTGCACTTTTCTCATCAAACTACCCCTCTCCCCCTCCCCCCTTCCCCCTCCCCCCCTCCCCCTCTCCCCCTCCCCCCCTTCAAACCTGCCACGTGAGATCAAGATAAAGGCCTTATCCATCTGCACAGTGCTGGTCGCCCTGAAGTTAAGTATAGATTATTGTCGCTGATAGGTGTAGTTTAACTCGTAGTAGATATTGTGTTGGCATGTCGAAGTAATCCTTGTATGTGTAAATAAACCATCTTTTGAACTGACTAACTGGTTGTGTGGTCATTTGACCGATATAAGGGAAAAACTTGTGGTTCACTGAGATAAATAGAAATACCCACAGTATTGGTGACACTGTTGTGATATAACATCCTATCATAAACAGAGCCTCATTATTAAAAAGGGCAACAACTCAGAGCCGGAAACTGAAATTCAGTTTGGAGTTGTCCTGGATCAACATTGAAGCTAAGGATGGCTGTTTTGATTGGGCCAGACACAGTGCTGATGAAGGTGGCATACTTACCTTTGCACCAGTTGGAAAACTGGGCCCACTAACCATGAGTGCTGTACATCAGGCAGTTCTGAATTGCTGATAAAGCTCAAAGGGTGATCTGGTTTGGGATCCATGGTTTTATTGATTGTGTTTCTGTGGTTATATTGTCCTTGTGGCCTCACTTAGAGGAATTAATCTTCAACATTTGTGTGGCATGCAGCCCTACGAAATGTATGAATGGGTCATATATATGGCCACTGCTGAGTTTAGATCAGGATTCACACTTCAAGATATATATGTAGCAATGAAAACCGCATAAACTAGGGCCAGGTGAGCACATTTGACTCAGATTTAGCACCAGACAGCAGTTGGAATTGAGTTGACCAGAGTTAGGTGAGAGGAGAAGGCACATTGTACCAATGAGGAACTAAAACTTAATTCACCTCTATGTAGGAACAAATCCCAAACTTTTTCTTCATCAAAACTGATCAGTGGAAATTGATGTTCTTCGTTATAAGCACAGCAGAAAGAGTTATAATGGAGAAAATAGAGCAACATATCTGACCATGTCATTTCCTGAATATCAGTCCCTGTTTATGGCCTGGCATTAATGACGAGTGGTTATTCAAAGATAGTCTTAATACTAGACTGGGGGAAAGTGCAGCTAGCTGTCCATCCCTACTCATTAAATCTCTTGCAGCAAGATATGGGGAGGGTACTGAATCCCATTCGTCACATTAATTGCCGATAAGACTCAGCGAAAATTTAGGACAAATAACATTTGCTTCCTGGTGGCAAATACTTTTGACAATACCATTGAACAGAATAGCTAAGCTGGTCATTTTCAGTGCAAATTTGTTTGTTTGGTTGCCCAAAGTGTGGCACGCAGCCCCACGAAATGGTTAATAAACGAATGGCATCCATATCTTATCATTAAACAATATTTGATATATTCCTTTGTTCTAGGAATATAGTGATGAACATTGCATGTATTAGCCATCTCGAGTTGTCCCGTCTTCCATTGCTGCAGTCCTCCCGCCACAGGGCAGTACAGAACAATGACATATCAGTTATAGTCTTTTGCCCTTTCAGAGTGTCACTTAACCATCGAAGAATTGCTAACTTATTTCGTAAAAAGAATAGAAATGAAGCAGCATTGCTGTACACCTTTCCTTCAAATGCACTCTCAGGGAGAAACTGTAGACAACTGTGTGTGGAATGAATGAGAGGGTCTCACCTCTTTCTGACACTTACCCCAATTCAGAGCTCATGGGCGTTTCAAGGGAGTCTTTCCTGAAGGCGTTCCGGGAAAGGGAATTAATAAATGTGCTTTAACAAATCACACCGTTTTTACTCCACTCTACTGTTCCAACGGCCAGCATTATACCTTAAATAACTGGAGCGGAAGTTGGTTTGGGAAAGTCTTGGGACATAAAAACCAGCCTAGTGACAATTGTGTGGGATCAACGTCCGAGTTATTTCCTAGCTGCTGCCCTTCTCCAATGTCCACATTATCAATCACATCACAGATGCTGATTTTAAATGTGTAGTTGTGAACCGAATTTAGTTCTGTTGGCGAAATCTCGAAATATAATCATGCAATTTAGAGAACATTCTTCTAAAGTCAAGTCATGGAATCAAACCCGTCAAGTTATTGTGTGAGTAACTATTTCAGACCTACAGCAAACCCGGCAGCCTACGATTGGACCATTGTTCAAATTAATGCCAGAAATATAGAATTTTCGTTCTGAATTATCTTCGTAAAAGATTGGGCAGTGATCGCAATGTATACTAATAACTTATATTCCAGTGTCTCTGATTCCAGCCTTTATGTGACATGCTGGAGTTCTGCTTTAGGATGAACTCGATATTCCAGCATGTACACACACACACACACACACACACAAGCCTTCTGTTCTGAAGCGCTCCTAAACATCATGAAAACAAATCATAATCGCCCCATACAAGCAGCATCTTGAAACCCCGACTCCAAGTGCCGAGACTGAACAGGTGCATGAGAGCTTTTCTGTCAAGCGTCACCAATAGAAGTTGGTTTGTTTATGAATTTAGCAAGATACTTGCTTCTGCTATTCATAAACTATTCTTCTCTCTTGCCATGTTCTAAGCTTTTAAATCCGGCTCCGGGCACATGTGGAGGTGATGGTGCTCGTTCTGGAGAGTTTCTTTAAAGAGTAAGAGGGCTGGTCTCATTAGATAGTTTTAACACAGCTCCTGTGTCTTTCCACTTTAACTCTCCAGAGAGTGACAACAACTGTGCAGTCACTTACATACATGCTCCGATTGTTCTTCACTCAATGGCACCATTCTACTGAATTATCAGCTGCTCAAGTCCAATGATTTGTACGAGGCATTTTCTGCTCAACTCAAAATGCGAATCAAAGATCATTCTGTAAAGTGAGAGGATCCATAACGCGCGCAGACTGATGCAGTGTGAAGTACAGAGGCTTCGTATGTCATGTGAAAATAATGACTAAAAAAAACCAGACTTGATGCATGTTTTCCTGAGTTTTAGATTTCAGTGTGTGTTATACATCTGACAAATAACATTGCACTCGATTATTGGGGTTCATTTTTTAAAATTCCGTTCTTAAAGTTACAAAGCCTATGCGCAGAGGGGACAGGGCAATCCTTCAATCAATCTCATTGCTTCCTCCAAAAACCAATTCAAATTCAAATTTAATCCAATTCATGGTGCCCACAAGGGATAAGTACGAGAACCAAGCTGAGAAGAAAAGGCATTGCGCTTCATCTCGGGCTTGATGTTAGCAAAAACAGAAAATAATAATAATAATCACTTACTGTCACAAGTTGGCTTCAATGAACTTACTGTGAAAAGCCCCTAGTCGACACATTCGGGCGCCTGTTCAGGGAATTGAACCCGCACTGCTGACCTTGTTCTGCATGACAAGACAGCTATTTAGCCCACTGTGCTAAACCAGCCCCTGAACACACTCAGCAGGTCTGACAGCATCTGTGGAGAGAGAAGGGAGGTAACGTTTTGACTCTTTGTCAAAGTGCAGAGTCATTCAGACCCAAAAGGTTAACTCCCTTCTGTCTTCACAGATGCGTTCAGGCTTGCTAAAATAGTCCAGTATTTTCTGTTTCTGTTTCAGATTCCAGCATCCGCAGTGATTTGCTTTCATCTTGATGTTAGCATATCTGCTGCAAATGTAGTTAACAGTGGAGGAAGTATGTACAGTGTCAAAACAGAGGAAAAGACTTGCAGCAGGTAAATACATGCCACCAGTTATTGTCTACCTCAATTCCATGGCTACAGTTTTTAATGAAGGTTTAAGCCTTGTAAAATCATTCCCCTTCGATGCAATTTACTGATGCCAATAAATAAACATTTAAACTTAACTAATAAAAAAAGAAAATGCTGGAAAGACTCAGCCTCTGTGGAGAGAGGAACAATGTTAACATTTCGATTCCATATGTCCCTTCGACAGTCATTGCTTCTATTTAAAATAACTGTTTTGGTAACAGTCATGACATTGTAACAAAAGGTCTCAACATTTTATTCTTGCTACTGTGAGTACAAAATGAAATGTGATCAATATTTTGATGAATATTGCTCTTACTTTCTTACGTTAGAAAGTAAATGTTGACTTTTCTTGAACGAGGTACTCCTGAAATGAAAATGAAAATGAAATGAAATGAAAATCGCTTATTGTCACGAGTAGGCTTCAATGAAGTTACTGTGAAAAGCCCCTAGTCGCCACATTCCGGCGCCTGTCCGGGGAGGCTGGTATGGGAATCGAACCGTGCTGCTGGCCTGCTTGGTCTGCTTTAAAAGCCAGTGATTTAGCCCAGTGAGCTAAACCAGCCCCTTTCAACTATTTGGATAGTTTGTGATATTCGTATTATGTAATACTGTTTGTAATGACCACTAAATTATAAGCTATTGAGCAACTTTGCACAAACTATATTGTGCTTATAAATCTTCAAACTTTTCTGTACCATTACATCTAAAGATGTGCAGGTTAGGCGAGGTTGCAGGGCTCTGGGGAGAGGGTGAGGGAGTGGGTCTAGAAAGGGTGCTTTTTTGAAGAGTTGGTGCAGACTCGTTAGGCCGAATGGCCTTCTGAACTGTAGCGTTTCTATGGATCACTAGCAATGATAAAGTCATTGTTTCTTCCAATAAATCATGACACTCATTCAAAGGAACATCCAACACAAGACGGTCCATGGTACCTGTGTCAGCTCTTTGAAAAAAGCTATTTAATTCGCCCCATTTCTTTGCTTTATCCCCATATCCTGTGTTTTTTTTTTCAAGTATATATCCAGTTCCCTTTTAAAGTTACTGTACAATCTGCTTCAACATTTTCGGCAGTACATTCCAGATCACAATGACTGGCTGCAGAAACTCTCCTGATCTCCCTCTAGTTAAGTTAAAGGAGGTATATAGAGAAATTGCCATGGTCATCAAGATTGTACCTTTGCGCCTGAGTTTTGGTTCCCTACAGTTCTTCCACTGAATTTGTAAACCAGTCTCCCAAACATCATTTACCAACACAGTTTTGGTGTTGTTAACTTTGTTGGACTTGTAAGGGTGATAATTTCATTTAAGCAACAAATTCTAAATGATATGTTATAAATGGATTCATGCCTTTCCACAAGTGTGGGTAGAGTAATGTCAGAGGAAATTGATTACAAATGCAAGGGGATTTTCCTGAGCCTATAGAAAGCTCTGGTTAAGTCCCAACTAAAGTATTGTATCTGCTTCTGGTCACCTTAGGAAAGTTCATACTTTGGGAAAGATATGAATGTCCTTGTGAGGACGCAGAAGAAATGTACTAGAATTGTTCCAGGGATTCAGGGAAGACTGAAGCCATTGTCTTCGCTTCATCACAAACTCGATTCCATTAACATGAATTGTCCTTTCTGAATTCAAACTGAGCTCCTGACCTGATTTTTCTCCAACACAAGAATCATCTACACTCACTTAACAATATGTCTACATCCATCCAGTGTCCGGCCACTAGCCAGAAATCCTCATCTAAGCGTTTATTACCTCCAGGCCTGACTATTCTAATGTTCAGTGGGTTGGCCCCCTATTTGAAAAAAATGTGCTAATCTAAAACTCTGCTGCATTTATCTTACCCTGCATTAAGTCCTGTTCATCAACCATCACTGTACTTGTTAACTTTCTTTGGTCCTCAGTTCGCCAATGCATTGAATTTGAAATAGTTATTCTTACATTCAAACTCCATCGTGGCATTGCTTCTCTCTAACTCTGTGTATCCTTGCCATCCATTGTCTCATCTCATTCTTCCTAGTCTAGGATCTTACACATTCTCTATTCCCTTCACACCATTATTGATCCACATGCCTTCATCCATCTCACGCATCAGCTCAGGAATCTTCTGCTTAAACCCCTCTATCTTTTCAGCACTCTGCGTCTCCTTATTTGGCTTGTTGTCACTTTTGTCTAATTGCACCTCTGGGAAGTGGCTTGTGACATTTCCCTTACATTAAAAGCACTAAATAAATGCTGGTTCTTGTTGCGAACTTAAACACTGAGTCAGGGTTGCCACTTATATGCATAATAAATATACTTCTAGTGTGGATGAATTGCCTCAATTTCCAGTTAACTTAATTACGAGGGGATATACAGATACCTTTGTTTCTAAATCGAACTACAAATGGACCATGGCACAATTACTCTCTCCACAATAATACTGATTTGGAAAGAAACACATTGGGCTGGATTCTCTGCAGCCCCGTGCCAAAATTGCGTTTCGGCGCGCGGGCGAAGAATCGAATTGCACGCCAAAAATCAGGCCGGGCGCCGGTTCAGCGATATTCCGGGACGCAAGAATCGACGTGATCGCAGAGTGCTCCGCGTGGCTAGGGGCCCATTGCCAGAGGCTAGTCCAGCGATCCTCCACTCACGACCAGCTGAATTTCCGACAGTGTGGAACTAACCTGCTATTGCAGGTCGGGATGATCGCATGGCGGCTGCGGACTCAGTCGACGGCCGCCCTGGTAGGGGGCAGGGGGATCGGACACTGTGGGGGGCCTTATAGGTAGCTGGGGGACAGATCGGCATGGTCAGACCTTTGGGCACGCGGCCGATCGGGGGGACTCTAATTTCTATGACTGCCTCCGCGATCTGAGTCCGCCATGGCACTCGGTGCAGCCGCGAGAGGCCGCCGCCGTGTGCATGCACGGACTCAAAACCGGAAGTACGGGGGCCTGTATCCACAGCTAAAGCTGTGTGAACTACTTTGGGTCACTGCTTGCCCTCTGCAGGTCATTGAATTGGCTCCACTTTCCCCCCAGGAATCTTCAGAGTAATAAAACAGCGTTTTTACGCCAGTGTGGGGACGAGTGTCATTTTGGGAGAATCCAGCCCATCATCTCAACAAAACTTCTGACCAACAAGAGCAGATTTCCCACTATCAACCACCCTTTTCCCAATAGTGTCATTTGGGGTTAGCAGTAGACTGTTATCTATATCAACAGGGACGTACTAAAAATATTCAACCTCTGTCATGGTCTATATTTCAATAGAGGAAGTAAACACACTCATTACAAGTTTGTTAGGGAAAATTGAGACATACCCCTCTGGTAGACTATCAAATGCCAACTTTTCAGGTATGGTTAAATGCCATGTTTTCAAATAAAATAGTTACTTCTGTGTCATTTTGTCTATTCCCTGCTGTGTTGTCAATCTTAAAAATTGATTCTTATTTTTGTAACGTTGGTATTTTTGCTTGCTTATGCAACATAATACACGGCAGTAATTTTGCAATTGTATCTTGCTCTTCTTTACAGTGCTCAAGACAAAAATAAAATAGTGTGGCAGCATAAGAAAATGTATAGAGTCGCGAAATATGGAACTAGTGCAAGGATGGAAATGGTATAGAATTGAGCTATTTTCATTAAAAAAAGAAGCTTCTGTTCATTTTACCTTGCAATGTTCATTTACAACTTGTGTAATCCGTTGGTAAACTATTACCTTCAATAAATAAAAAGGCCAATAATTTATATTGCCTTCCTTCACAATGACCTCAAGTAGTATAATACCTTGAAGGTTTGATTAATGAATAAAAATACACAAATTTACAAAGATTCTGAAATATAAAAGGTAGTAAAAATAATAGATGAATGTAGAAAATAAAACTACCAGACTTTTGGGCAATAGTTAACAATACACCAAATGATAAGGTCATGACAGAAAAGTGATCTGCCATTATTTTTATTGTGCTTTTCATGCATGACAGCTTAGACCAAGTTGGTGAGACACTGTCTGTTTTCACGTTAGTGCATGTGGAGCTTGTAAAACTTATACAATGTCAGTGGAGAGGATGAAATACGACTCAGCTACCACTCAACATCTACAGAAGCACTGCTGTGTATTGAAATACTAACATAAAGGTAATGTAAGGTAAAGTTAACATTTCAAAATCCCTGTGGAAGTTAGATCAGAGGTTTCCAAACTGAATTCAAATTTATTGTATCAAATTTCCATTCTTCTGGATCAAATCTTCAAATGATTTGACTTACTGGCATGTCACATGGTTCCTGGTCAACCCTGTGAAGTTCTCCTTTTTAATATGGGCGGTGCGGTGGCACAGTGGTTAGAACTACTGCCTCACAGCTCCACAATCCCAGGTTCAATTCCGGCCTCAGATGACTGTCTATGTAGAGTTTGCACATCCTCCCTGTGTGTGCGTGGGTTACCTCCGGGTGCTCTGGTTTCTTCCCACTGTCCAAAGATGTGCATGTTAGGTGGATTGGCCATGCTAAATTGCCCTTAGTGTCCAAAGGATTAGGTGGTGTTACTGTGTTACAGGTATAGGGTGGAAGCATGGACTTAAGTAGGGTACTCTTTCCAAGGGCCGGTGAAGACCTGATGGACTGAATTGCCTCCTCCTTCACACTGACGATGCCCTTCAATGTATTGTGAGGCATGAACAGGTCAAAACTGGGCCTCCATGAAGCCAATGAGCCATCAGCAGCAGCAAAGTAGAATTTAACCACAATCTGTAATTGCATAGACTGCGATAACCCTCGGTCTACCTTTACTATCAAGCCAGCGATCAACATTGATTCAATGAGGACAGCATGCCAGGAATAACATCGGGAATACCGAAAAATAACGTGTCAATCTACAGCAGAGCACTGCATGCATGCTGAACAGGAGAAGTAGTATGTTATTGACAGCACTAAACACTACCACAACCAACATATTTAATAAAAGCTCTGCATTCCTGCTCCATTCAGCCATGAATGGTAGTGATTTGATTTTTGATTTTGATTTAATCTTTATTGTCAAAAGTAGGCTTACATTAACACTGCAATGAAGTTACTGGAAAAGCCCCTAATTGCCACATTCTGGCACCTGTTCAGGTACACAGTGGCAGAATTCAGAATTTCCAAATTACTTAACAGCTCATCTTTTGGGACTTGTGGGAGGAAACCGGAGCACCCGGAGGAAATCACACTGACACAGGGAGAACATGCAGACTCCGCACAGACAGTGACCCAAGCCGGAATCGAACCTGGGACCCTGGCATTGTGAAGCAACAGTGCTAACCTCTGTGCTACCATGCCACTCCTGGTTCGGATGCTTCGTTCAAGATTAATTGACAATTTCAGGTGTGAGTGGCCCCTGTCCCATCGCTGTCCTTTCTTCCAAAGCTGGTGGAGTGGGTTGAGCATATTGGCCATCTGGGGTATGAACCTCCTGTGGCAATTGACCAGCCTGAGCAAAGAGCGGAGCTGCGTCGGGTCGCAAGTGATGGGGGCCTGCAGGATCGCCCGTCTCTTGTCTTCTACCTGGTGAAGGCCCCGGCTGTCCACCCGGTAACCCAAGTAAGTGACCTCAGTGGTACGAATGACGCATTTCTCTCTTTGGAGGCAGACACCAGCTCATTCAAATCGCTCAAGGACTTTGGCGAGGTTCTCCACCTGTTCCTTGTAAGAGGTACCCATAATGAGGATGTCGTCAGCCACCCTCGGTAATCCTCATAAGATGTTCTCCATGACCCGCTGGAATATCACACAGGTGGAGGAAACCCTGAGCAGCAACCAGGTATATTCGTATAGCCCCCTATGGGTGTTGATCGTGACCCTGGGTCCAGCACCAGTTACAGATATGCATGACGCATGTCAAGTTTCGTGAATGTCTTCCCCCCACGGATCCTGCTGTAAAGGTCCTTGATGCGTAGGACCAGGTAACGGTCGAGATGAGACAGTCAGTTCACGGTCATTTTATAGTCGCCGCAGAGCCATATGAGTCCATCAGGCTTCAACACCGGAACTACTGGTGTGTCCCAATCCGTGAAGTGGATGGGGCAGATGATGTCCAACTGTTCTAATCGGTCCAGCTCATGGTCGAGCTTGCGGTGGAGTGCGTACAGTATTGGACGGGTGTGAAAATACCTAGGCTGAGCGTTCTTGTCCAGATTGATTGTGACCATTTTCTGTGGCTGTGGCATTCTCATAATTTCTTATAGCAATCATACAGGTATGGTGGCACTCCAACTGGCATACATGAATGTCAGGAGACTATGGTGTTAGATTTCCATATGAAGGTGTTACTACTGTATCAACAGAAGCAGGCTGAATTGTCCCGATATCTGTTTTGACAGCTGACCTCATTGTAAATACTTGACAGGGCTCCAAGAAAAACTAATGCATTCCACACTGTTCAGATCGGCTATTTACACATCTGCAAGGGGATTGCTAGTTTTTCTTGATTGCAATTTTTATTACCTTGTAATAACTTTTTAATAACTGGATGTCGCATCGCTGGCTAGGCCAGCATTTATTGCCCTTCCATAGTGCCATTGAACGGGTTATGGTGAGCTTCCTTCTTGAACTGTTGCAATCCATGTGTTGTAGGTACACATACATTGGTGTTAGGGAGTGAGTTTCAGGACTTTCAGCTAGCGACAGTGAAGGGCCGGTATATTTCCAAGACAGGCAGGGTGACCCCTGTGTGGCAATGTTCCCATGTCTCTGCTGCCCTTTCCCTTTGAGATGGTTGTGAGTTTGCAAGGTGGTGCCTATGAACCCCTGATGTGTTCACAGAATCACAGAAAAATACACTACAAGAAATCCCTTCGGCCCATCGAGTCTGCACCACCGCATGAAAGGCACCTGATCTGCCAATCCTAATCCCATTTGCCAGCACTTGGCTCATCGCTTTGAATGTTAAGACGTTGCAACTGCTCATCCAGGTTTTTAACGGATGTGAAGCTATAGTGCATCTTGTAGATGGCACACACTGCTGATGTTGCTCATTTGTAATGGAGGGAGTGAAAGTTTGTGGAAGAGGTGCCAATCAGGCGGGCTGTTTTATCTAGGATGGTATCAAGATTCTTGAGTGTTGTTGCACATGCGCTCAGCCAGATTCATTCCTGACTACTGTTTTGTAGATGGTGGACAGGCTTTTGGGAGTCTGGATGTGAGTTGATCGTCGCAGGATTCCTAGCCTTTTGTCCTGCTCTTGTAGCCACAGTATTTATATGGTTAGTCGAGTTTAATTTCTGGTCATGTTACCTTGAAGAGTGTTGGTAGTGGGGGATGCCTACTGGGTAAAGATTAGATTCTCTATTGTTGGAGTTGACCATTATCTGGCCCTTGTGATAGTGTGAATATTACTTGCCACTTGTCAGTCCAACCCTGGGTATTGTCCAGGACTTCCTGCATTTGGATATGAACAGCCTCAGTTTCTAGGAAATTGTAAATGGTGCTAAATATTGTATAATCATCAGCAAGAATTCCCAAGTCTGACATCATGATGGAAAGAAGGTCATTGCTGAAACAACTAAACATGGATGTGCCGAAGATGCCACCCTGAGGAACTCGTGCAGTGATGTCCTGGAACTGAGATGATTGATCTCCAACCACAACGATCATCTTCCTTTGAGCCAGTTATGACTCCAACCAGTGGAGGGTGTCCCTCCCGATCTTTGCCTGTGTGTTTATTTGGACAGAATTTAAGATTTCTTCAATGAGACCTCCACCGGCTGTGATTGATCGATAGTTCTTACCAGAAGATAGGAGGGGGATTTTCTCTGAAGGCAATGTTGAATGGTTGATTTTTAATATTTCATGAACAGATCAAAGACTTGCCAGTGTTATTATACAGTTCATGAGTTATTTACCTGGGTGGACACTGGGTGAATGGAGTACACGGGGGTCCTTGAGAGATATGAGAAGCAAAGGCATGGGAGATATGAGAGTGCATGGGAGGTATGAAAGGGCCTAGGGAATGGGATGAGTGGGGGGGGGGGGGGGGGGGGGGAGTGGTGGGGAGGAGAGGAGGCAAGGGGGCAGTAGGGCCCTCAAGGGCCAATTTTGCAGTTAATGGAGACAGGCCTGTTTCTGCCTTGTGCTTGCCGCTGGAGGCGTCCATTTATGTCCGTCTCTTCCAGGATGGAGACAGGATCACTGGGTCAGAAAGTTTCTCAACTCCTTGATAAAATCTGGTGCTGAGAATTTTGCTGCTCTCCAATTACTTGCTCGAGCCTTATCTTCATTTTTCTGAATACCTGTCATGCTTTAAGACTGCAGATTTGAAAGTGACAGCAGCATCCATAGAAATATTCCCTCCACCTTCCATGCATGATGTTTCCCAAGCCTTCCTGGAAGATCTCGCACCATAGCCCGGCCCAGCAATACTGAATTGGCCTCATAATTCTGGCAGGATCAGCAGTGGATCACTAGGGTAGTGGAAGTCCGGCTGTAATTCTGGTGACAGTTCATAAGAATTGGAATTTTGGGACCCAAGCATCTAATTTCTGTGTGATTGCATTAATTAGCATTGACTACACAACAGCTTTCAATTGATATTCTGGTTTCAAGATTTAAAATCATAGATTACCTATAGAGTAGAAGGAGTTAATTTGGACCATTGAGCCTGCAGTGACCCTCTGAAAGAGCACCCTACCCAGACCCACAACCTCGCCCTATCCCCGTACCTCACCTAACCGCTGGACACTTAAAGGGCAATTTAGCATGGACAATCCACCTAACCTGCACATCTTTGAACTGTGGGAGGAAACTGGAGCACCTTGAGGAAACCCACACAAACACGGGCAGAATGTGCAAACATCCAAACAGTCACCCAAGATCGGAATCAAACCTATGCCCCTGGCACTGTGAGGTAGTAGTGCTAACCACTGTGCTGCCCATGTTGAAGAACAATCTGCTAAATAGGTGAGGTAGAATCCATTCCACAGTGTTAGGATATCTAGTGGGTTACAGCATAATATGCTCCATAAACGTATGCAGATGTTAAAGAATGATTAAGAAATTATGAACAGAAGCAATTGAATGAACGGTAAAAGCTCAAGGGTTCATCGTAAAGCTTTTCCTCGATGGTACCTTTTGATTTTATTGTTACTTTGGCTTCCTTTTGACCTTGGCCCAAGTTCCACCTTTGTTGAATATCTTGCAGGAAACAATTGTGTGCCCATTTACATTCCTTTAGTCTGCTGTCCTAGACATCTGCATCAATCTCCACCTATTGCTGGCCCTCTATTCAGCCCCACCACTCCACACCCCCCACTGCAGTATAAATCTGATCCCATTTCCAGTTCTCTCTCTAGCTTTGACAAAGGATCATCGAGACTCAAAATGTTAGCTCCCTTCTCTCTCTACAGAGGCTGCCAGATCTGCGAAGATTGTCCAGTATTTTCTGTTTTTGTTTCAGATTCCAGCACCCACAGTCATTTGCTTTTATCTTTGGGTCCTGTCAAGTTTTGAGCAAACATCAGCTTGTGGAAGATTGTAAATTAAGTTCTCCTGCATTAACTAATATTCTGTAGGATTAGTGGTTAGCCTGTCAATCAAATTATTGACTTTAGCCTTGTAGTTGTGTGTACACATGTCAAATACTTCCACCAAACACACTGAAACATGGTTTAAATTATTGGAACAACAGTACAAAATAAGTGTAAAATTTTATTGATGTGGGAGTTGGGAGGAACTGCAGAATTGGAGAGAGGCATAGAATCAAGTACAAGAAATGTGAAATATTTTTGGTCCATCAACAAAGCCAGAGGAGCTCAACTAGTTTAATTAGTGCTGAAATTACACGTTGGTTACTGGTATAGGAATGCTGAGCTTATTCTTCAAAAAATCAATAAAATCATCTAAAATAAATGAATATTGTTGAAGAGACACATTATTGAGATTGACATCTTACACTCATTAGGACAAACCTAAGAATGCCAAATAACAAATAATCACAGCAAATTATACCAAGGAGAAAAGGGGTGCTGATTGGTTGGCAAGTCGACTCTGATTGGCCGAGGTGTTGCCACGGAGAAAAGAATGGGAAACTATAGGCTCTCCTTGCTTCCTGATAATTCAAAATAGTGAAAGACTTGAACATGTTCCTTCTGTTTCCAGAGAATGGTTCCCTGCATATGAATGTACGACACTTCGAGCAAGCATAAATGAGCCATGTTATGATTTCGACCAATTGGCTTGGACTTTCTGACAAGTGGCAATTATAATTGGATTACCACTGCGATTGAAAATTTTGCCAACTCGGCGCTGCTGCCCATTTCTGCTGGGATCTCTGACCCTGGCTTTCCCGGAAATGCACAGAGAAATGTCCCTCAGGAAACACCATTGAAGTGGGTGAAGAAGAGACATGCCCTATTCTTATGTTACCAGATGCAAAATAATAACTTTATAGGTCCAGTTTGAATGTTAGTGAATGAATGTTAGTGGATGGGGCGAGTGAAAAAGTGAATGAATAGATGGATACGGTAAGGGGGTTGGGGGTAAGGGGGTGAGGTGGTAGGATGGTGAGGGGGGTCGGGTAGGCGAGTGGGTAAGTGGGTACAATGGGTGAAGTGGTAGGGTGGGTTAAATAGCAGGTTGGAGTGGTGGTATCTGGGTCTTGGGGGTAGCTGGGTCAGGTCAAGGGATAATTGGATGGTTAGGCGCAGTTGCGTTGGGGATTGACAGGTTAGGTCAGGGTATAGTCAGCTGGATCATAGAGGTAATCGGGTTGCGAGGGAGTAATGAGGTGTGACATTGGGTGGTGTGTGAGGGGGGGATTGGTGGTGGTAGTTGGGATTGGTCAGGTGTAGACAAGTCAAGTGGGTAGTAGGGTGGTTGGGGATATTAGTCGGGTAGCCAATGGGGAGTGATTGGTGGAGAGGGAGAGGGGGGAGGTTGGTTGTAGAGTCACCCATGCTAATAGACAAGATTTTAATCTAACATTCCCTGGCAACTATTCAGGTAAGTACTGCAGAACTATCCAAAGTTGCCGACTTCAAATCAGAGATGGAAACATTTGCAGAGCATCCTGGGGTGCAGTGGAATTGCATAATGGATGTTGAAACTTTCTGGGTAATTCCCACAGAAGTCCACACACGAGGACTTCTGCAGGGACGTGACATGCATCTTCCGTCTTGTTGTCGCCATCTGGGATGGCCACTTCCAGAATACAAAATGGATGATCACAATGACTGTAGGGAAATATGGACAATGTTAGGAAAGCAAGCAGGCAAGAGCCTGTATGCTATTGAGAAGGCAGCTCCCAGACAAGACTGAAACTGTAGGTCAATTAACATATTGATGGCCCATCTCCGGGAACAAAGGAAAGACACTCAAGCAACCGATCTAGCTCCAGACACCCCGGCGCTAGTTCCCCAAACCGAAAGCGTAAACAAAGCAAGGCCAACGGCCACCAAAGACACGCCCAGCCATCAGGGCACCCACCCCTTTATTGGTCAAGATCAATACCAGTGATCAAGACGCGGCCCAATTAAGCGGGGCCAAGTTCAAGGCCCGCCCAAAAGCGCGAAACCCCTTCGGGTATAAGAAGTAGGCCCCAAGAGAGAATCGCTCTCTTGGACTCGGCTCTCGAAGCGGAGAGATCCGTCCACCAGCTGCACCAGAAGCAGTAAATCCAAGGTCAACGCTCACTATCAGACGGACGACCTTAGCTGCTCTCCTGTTACCTCTTCGAACCCAACAGCCTCAGATCCGAACAACGGCCATTGTTCCTCTGACTAAGTGGGCACCCGAAGTTAAGTATAGGCGTTAGCGTTAGAGATAGTTTCGTTTGTAGTATTTTGTGCATGAGTAGATATTACTGTGTATAAATAAATAGTATTGACTTTGAACTAACTAACTGGTGCATTGGTTCTTTGATCAGTATTTGGGTTTGAACCTTGTGGCGGTATCGAAAGATACCTGGCGACTCTAGAGCAAACATAATTAGGATTAAGGAAGGCGACCATATTGACCGCTGCATTTATAACCAGATAAATATAGCAACATTGTATTCGATCTCCAACAATCTGGAGATTGGAAGATTTGTGCCATTACTTTAAATTGGTTGTTACTTTGGTGTAGCTATTAGCACAGCCGGGGTTGCTCAACAAGTGTTGCTCAATCACAGAACCACACCTGACAGTATACATTTTGATTTGGGTTTCGCATGTACGGGCTGGTTGACTAAGGTCTACTCTACCTATTACGAACAGTTGGGGGAACATGCTGTTTGATTTGTCAGAAACCTTTGGGACATACAGTTTACACACTTGCTTCTCACCATCACTGAAGTTCATACAAGATGTTGCATTGTTGTATGATAGACAGTAAATCCTTTTGGACTCACGGCAGCATCCTATTTGGGAAAAATACCACTTATGTCCCCAATGCATAGCAGCAGCATGAAAAGGCTTGCATAACTTGTTGTTCAAATTAACTTGTTCAATCATGGTTCATTTACGCTTGTGAGAAGAGACATACATTATACGCAAAGACCAGTGCTCTGCAAACAAAAGGAATCTGTTCATGTCTTGAACCTTTTTTGAATTACCCAGAAGAATGGGGGGGGGGGGGGGGGGGGGTGCTATAGTACCCCGTTGCCTTCTCCATCGCAATTCCTCAGCCAAACAGGGTCAGCTTGCCAACCAATCTGCGCCCTTTTCCCCGTGATCTTTTTGTGACTGTTTGAAATTTGGCATTCTTCTGTTTGTCCTCATGAGTGAAACATGCTTTAGCAACACCTTTTCAGCAATATAAAATAAATGAGTTCACAGTTTTGTTAAAATAGTGGACAGCAAGTTCAAACAAATGTGTACTTTTGCGCCATATAAGTATCCTCAGAACTATTGTATAATCCTGTTTTTTAAATAAATACCAGATAGTTAAGGGATCTTCCCTGCTCAAAATCTTTTATAAATATGCAAAACATAATTCCAGCCAATACACTTTAAACTCGGATTTACATGTGGATTGCTCGATGGTAAGTTTGTTTGACAATGCAAAAGAATTTTAAAATGGGTCCATTGAATGCATGAGTCTTTTCATCACTCAGCTCAGTAATAAGAGTATTTAGAATAAAAAATGGAACTTCATCCAGATAAAAACAAGGGCCAACCTGATAGCCCTGTTTGAGCTGGTGCAGAGCTGTAAGTGTAAACAGCAGAATGTCCCTGAAGAGCTACTGTCTGAACTGCAGTGGGCGATTAATCCCGATGGTGTCAGAGGGGTGAGTGTTCAGCTGTCCCGGATCACAGACCACTCTGCCAATGTGCACTGAGATCAGCTACCGACACCGAAAGCCAACATTTTAGCGGAGGCCATCGGATCAGAAATGGAGATAATACAAAAGACACAATAAAACTTTGGTGATTGAAATACTATAGGCAACTTAAACAAATATTTACTTCCAACTCCGAACATAAGTTGCACATACAGAAAGACACTGCAATCTAAAATGTGCACAGCAAAAGCAACACAGTATCATGAAAAATTTAATTTTTCATTATATTTGGCTCACTTTACATTAAAAATTGCAAGAAGTTACAAAAGAGTAAAAATAAGCAACATAGCAAAATCAAGGCCATCAATATGGAACAGATATAAGAGTTGAAAATAAGCACTTCGAATTTATGTGTGAAATATGGATATTATTAATTCGTTGAATATCCATCAAAACCAAACACAAAGTATGAAGAAACATTTCATGAAGGCACAGTGGGGATAAAGGAATTTGCCATGCTTGTAATTTAAAGAAGTCTATTTACAGATGATCTTTGGCCCGACTCATAGAAGCTCTCATGTTAATTTCCTGAAATGAGTTTAACGCAACCGTCTTAATACCTTCAGCAGAGGCTGAGAGTTACATGGTTGTCTCTTCCCATTCTAATTCTACGTCACCTAAAAGAAATTTGCAGAAAAGTCAGTATTAGCAGTGTAGCAATATTAATCCTGTACAAAGGCTGCTCATTCTTCAACTGTTGATAGTGGTGCATTTTTTGTTCATTGACAAAGCTGTTCAGATTAAACTCTCAGGGACCAATTCTAACTCGGGCCTGCGGGGTCAAAGCAAACAATACAACACTCCCAACAGTATGAACCCTGATGTCACACTGCCATTGGGAGGAGACAACATTGGTTGGAGGGGGGAGGGGGGTGGAATCAGGTCACCAATGGGGATCCATAAAAATAGGCCCTGACGAGCTATGCATAGGCTCGGATGTTCAACCCCAAGTCCACAATTGAGGGGATGGGGGACACACCTGGGTAGGGGAGGCCCAAGATACTTTTGCATGCCTGACCTCCGACTAATGTACAAGGAAACTTTTAAACATTACAAAAAAGGCAAAGGTATCTCAAGTCTAATATCTCACTATCTCCTCCTCAAGTGCAATTAGGGATCAACAACAAATGGTGACCTTGCCCACGATGTCCATAAATGAATTGGAAAGAAATGTAGAGAAAGCTCACATCCTCTGGGCTGACAGGCTTCCCGTGCATGAAGTTAGGAAATGAACGTAACACCGTGGGTGGAATTTTGTGCTCTCCCCAGTGGAGGGTTTGATGGTTGGAGGGAGGGAGGAAGGGAGGGAGGGCAGGGGACTGTGCTTGGTGATCCGCCATCATCCTACTTCCATCCTGATTGAGTCCATGGTGGGAAGGTCCATGGAAAGCCTTCCAATACCGCCAGCAATTAAGTCCCATAAGTGCACAATTAATGCCACTGCCACTGGTATTAACCCTCTGGAGGATGGTGGACTTTCCTTGCAGGGAGCATGGCAAGAAATCCCATTTGGGGTTGCTTGTGGGCTCCTGTGGGAGCGGGGATTTCTTGATCAAAGCCACTAAGTACCTATTGAGGGACTCAGCATCATATGTCCACTGAGACCCACCCCTCTGCCCTTGCTAGCAAACTCCATCCCCCCCACCACGGAACCACCACCGCGACACATTATTCGCCTCTAGCCTGGGACCCAGAATGATCCTAGACCTTGCAGTACGTTGTACTGGCAGTAGCCGAATCCTCCCCAATAAAGCTGTTGTTCAATTATGCTGCCATTCTTTGATTGGCCAGCAGCCCATGGGAAGCGGCAGTTCCACCCCAGGTGTCCTTGATCTGAAAGGAAATTCAAGTGTCTGTCTGGGGCAAGATGTGTTCGGCCTTTCCTGAAAGAAACAGTGGCCCTCCAGACAGCAGCCGAGACCCCTATTACCTCCACAAGACTATGCACCATGACCATAGTGTACCATTTTATGTAGTTCAACTGCTGGAAGATTTTCAAACAGCTGTTGAAAAATTAGTAATCATTTCGGCATTTTCTCTGTTGCTGCAGAATTTTCATTTACTTTTTTCCATTTAGGAAAGTGCCCAGAAATATAAGAGCACATTAGAACTGAGGTGAGGAGAAATTTCTTCACCCAGATAGTGATGAATCTGTGGAATTCACTATCACAGACGGTAGTTGAAGCCAAAATGTTGTGTGATTTCAAAAAGGAATTAGATATAGTTCCTGGATCAAGGGATATGGGAGAAAAGGCGGGATTAGGGTATTGAACTTGATGATCAGCCATGGTCTTAATGAATGGCAGAGCAGGCTCGAAGGGACGAATGGCCTGCTCCTGCTTCTATTTTCTATGTATGTTTCTAGGTATTTTTTTCAGAAGGCTGATGTACCAAAGCTATTTTGAAAATCTAACTTCTAGTAGGAAAAACCCACTTATTTATTTATATTTTCAACATTTTCCTGATGTTGAGGTAAATACTGTACCATTTTTCTTCAGTTGGGAATCCGGAATAGTCTGAATTTTAGATTGTTGTTTCCGCCAGTCTCATTATGACTGGCCAAGAATAGGTGTGACTTGCCTTGCAAGGTTTTCTGCCCATTTGATTGACAGCAGAGACTGTGGTTTGAACTCTGTCTCTATGACTTGGAGCCTAGCAGTCTTCCACAGTGTTTCAGCTTACCCACAGGAGCATTTCCTAATATTAAGCTCCAGTAAGCCCTGTTCCATATTATCTTTGAAAGTCATACAGCTAAAGTTTTATGTATGTATATATAAATTATTTTTATGGAGGTATTGGAAACTATTAATTGTCCCTGAGTTTGTGATATTTAAGATTGTTATGGAGTGAGTGAGGACAGCACATTGATAAATATAAACTGAAAATGACTCAGTGATATTATCATAGGAATGTTTGTAATGTGCCCAATTCAATGCCTGCAATGTTATATGAATAGTTAATGCATTTGCATCACGTTCCTATTTGTGCCTTTCTAATGAAGGCAGGAATTGGTGTGATAAAAGTTTTAACACGTGTGTTGAAGCAGTGGACAGGAATATTTGATGAATGTACTCAGAGTTCATACTGATTGCAGTGATTTTCAAGACATGCTTCAATAGGTTTTTGGATTGTAGTAGCAACAACAATATTCAGCTCTAAAAATGTTACAGAAAGGGCTGCTTTATGTGAAATACTAAAACTTGTCTTACTACCTTCCATTGTATCCAGAGAGTCCATTTTTTGCAAAGCAGCATAATTTACAAACCACAGTGATCGACTGGTTCCTTTGTTGTTCAATAGGTCCAAAGCACACTGATGTAAGAACATGTACTGAGCCTGCATTCAAATAGATGTTGGAACATTTTTCAATATTACAAAACAAAAATATAGCTTAATTTAAACTGGAAAATTTAATCATCTATTATTAAAGGCGCGATTCAGCGACCGTCTTGCGGGTCTGGGCGCAACGGGTGAATCCCGCGAGATCCCCAAGTCGGGCTCCGCGCCTGTCCGATTGCGAGTCACCAGACTTGCGCCACCCAGCGCGATTTGGATCTCACCCTCATTGGGCAGGATCCAGATCTGCATATTTAAATGAGTCTAATACCGGGCATTTACCCAGCGCCCGGGAGTCAACCGACGCGCCTGTGAGACCTCGACAGGGTGTTGTTTAGCACTGGTTTCTACAAACATGGACACGGCATGATCGCACCTTAGGAAGTCTTGAGACAAAAATATAGCTTAATTTAAATTGGGAAATTTAATCTATTATTAGAGGGCGCGATTCAGCGACCGTCTTGCGCCTGGCGCGGGTCTGGGTGCAATGGGCGAATCCCGCGAGATCCCCGAGTGGTTGTGTCAAGACAGGGTAGTACCTGGGCACTTTGGCACTGCCAGCCTAGCACGCTAGTAATGCCACACAGGGTGGCAGTGTCAGGGGCACTGACGGGTGGAAGGCTGGCAATGCCAAGGTGTCTGGTTACCAGGTTGGCACTGCCAGAGATCAGGCCCGGTCGCGCCTTTGAAGGTCAAAGTAAAAGATTCCATGGCATTATTTCAAATAAGAGTAGGGGAGCTATTCCCAGTGTCCTGGTTGATATTTTCCCCTCAATCAACATCACAAAAGCAGATTTCCTCGTCATTGTCGCATTGCTGTTGGTGGGAGCCTGCTGTGTATAAATTGGCTGCCTTGTTTCCTACATTACAACAGTGACTACATTTCAAAATGATTTCATTCAAGTGTATACATTCAAGTTGCAAACTACAATTTAACTCTTCCCACAAACATCTTAAAGTGTTTCACATCACATGTTAAAATGTAACTTAGTGAAATGATACATATTCATGTAGTCACACAAATGCTCAGTTTCACTACGTATGTTCTGTTAATTTGCAACATTTCAGTGATATTTCTTTGCTTATAGGCCACACTGGCTGATAACTGGCTGATAAGCAATCGCGGATGGTGAGCTTCCAAGTCTCTGTCCAGTAGCACTTGAAGAGATCATGTTGGATAATATTGATAATGTAGGCACAGTAGGAGTCAGAGAGGGATGAAACCAAAGGCTGAAGACTAGTGCTGCCTTCCTTTTGTATGTTTTCTTCCCTGGAGCTGAGAGAAGCCAACTGAATGAGGCCCAGAAGGAATGACTTTTACACTGAGACAAGTTCAAGCGGTCTTTGGTACTCCCATTCACCTACCGTCTCTGCATTTACTGATCTATGTCGGTTTCCGATCAAGCAAAAATTGAAGTATGGCATTGGACGCTGAGAAGGCGTTCGACCGGGTAGAATGGGGGTATTTGATTGCAGTTCTGGAGCGGTTTGGGATTGGACCAAGATTTGTGAATTGGGTAAAGCTACAAGATAAGGAACTGAGGGTGAGTGTCCGCACAAACATCAGCGCGAGGTACTTTGCTCTCTACCATGGGACTAGGCAGGGTGTCCTATGTCCCCCCTGCTGTTTGCACTCGTGATTGAGCTGTTGGCCATCACATTAAGACGTTTGGGGGTATGGAAAGGAATAGTACGGGGGGGGGGGGGGGGGGGGGGGGGGGGGGGGGGTGATAGAGCATAGGGTGTCCTTACATGCCTATGACTTGCTGTTATACGTGTCGGAACCAGGTGTGTCGATAGGGGGAATATTGGAGCTGCTTCGAGTGTTTGGGTCTTTCTCGGGTACAAGCTGAATCTAGACAAGAGTGATTATTTTGTGGTATCTTGGCCGGGTGTGAGGGCATGGGTGGGGGGGGGGGGGGGCTGCCATTCTGTAAGGCAGGGACTCATTTTAGATACTTGGGGGTGCAGGTTGTCCGGGAGGTGGGTGGGGGGCTCCGCAGGTACAACATGTCTAGTTTGGTGGCGAGAGTGAAAGCGGATCTGGCAAGGTGGGATGGATCTCCCTCTGTCACTGGCGGGTTTTCCTGCCAAAGGCTTTTTTCACAGAGATTGAGGGAAGGATTGGGGAGGGAAGGTGGCCAGAGTTAGAAAGTACTACTACAGAGGGAATGCAGGTAGGGGGTTTGGGTCTTCGAACCTGATGTATTACTATGGGCAGCGAATGTGGAGAAGGTGCGGAGCTGGGTCAGAGGGGTTGATTCCCAGTGGGTCAGAATGGAGGAGAGTTTGTGCAGGGAGTCGGGACTGAAAGCACTAGCAACAGCGCCGCTTCCGATAGCCCCGGGGAAGTACTCAGTACTCAGTGAGTCCAGTAATAATAGCTTCATTGAAAATTTGGAGGCAGTTCCACCAACACTTCGGGTTGGGGGCAGGGTTAAGGGAAATGGTAATTCGGGGGAAGCACAGATTTGAGCCAGGGAGGTGGGATGGAAATGGGAGGAGAAGGGGATTAAGACACTAAAAGATTTGTTTCTTAGGGGTCGGTTTTGCAGGATTGAAGGAGCTGGAAGAGTATTATGGGCTGGAGCAGGGGGAAATGTTTAGATATATGCAGGTTCAAGATTTTGCTAGAAAGGAGATACCGAGCTTCCCTGGAGGAGCCGGCCTCCACATTGCTGGAGGAGGCGCTGACGACAGGGGGACTGGAGAAGGGGTTGTATCAGCAGTCTACGGAGCTATTTTGGAGGAGGAGAAGGCATCGCTGGAAGGGATCAAAGCAAAGTGGGAGGAAGAGTTGGGAGAGGGTATGGAGGAGAAGTTCTGGGTGAGGTGCGCCGGAGAGTGAATGCATCCACCTCGTGCGCGAGGTTGGGGCTGATACATTTGAAGGTGGTATATAGAGCGCACCTCACGAGGGTGAGGATGAGCCGATTCTTTGAAGGAGTGGAAGATGTGTGTGAACGTTGAGAGGGGGTGGTGGGGGCGTTAACCACGTTCATTTGTTTTGGTCTTGTCCCAAGCTAGAGGATTACTGGAAGGAGGTTTTTAATGATAATTTCTAAAGTGGTACACATGAAACGGGACCCAGGCCCCCGGGAGGCCATATTCGGGGTGTCGGACCAGCCAAGGTTGGAAACGGGTGCGGAGGCAGATGTTGTAGCCTTCGCCTCGTTGATCGCCCGAAGGCAGATCCTGCTGGGATGGAGAGCGGCCTCTCCACCCTGTGCCCTGGCATGGCGGGGGGACCTGTTGATCTGTTGGAATTCTTGACTCTTGAGAAGGTTAAGTTTGAACTGAGGGGAAGGACAGAGGGGTTCTACAAGTCATGGGCATTATTCATTATGCACTTTCAACAACTGGATAACATCGAACATTGGTTGGGGGGGGGGTGGGTGGGAGAACTGGGAGGGAGGGGTGGGCGATGGGTGTTAATGGGGGCTATGGGGGATTCCTGATTCCTTTTTGTCAGTTACTTATGTGAACATGTGGGTGAATGTTTTGGGTTTGGTGGGAGGATGGGATTGTTGTTATTGATATGGGGATTGACATATTTATTACTGATTATTGTTTATTGTTGGTTGGTGTAAATTGGGGAGAAAATGCAAAAAAGGAGGAGAATAAAGAAATATAAAAAAAAATGGAAGTATGGATAGAAAAAGCTATAAAAAACAGTAAATGTGATTCTAGTCTTTTTATGTAAAGCTTTGAATACGAGAGTGAGGGAGAAATATTTAATTTGACAGGACATTGGTTAATTCACGGTTGAGGTCCTGCATGCAGTTTTGTGCATCACACTATGCGCCGGATACAGAGCACCCAATCACTCATTTATATATGCCATGCCCTGATCTACGACCGTTTATTACAATGTATGCAGATTTGATGGAGTATCTTGCAACCAGCGTTGCAATATATAAATCTTTTTTGTTTCCGGAAGCTAAAAATCAATGGCCTTGATGTAAATCCACATGTATAAGCTATGTTGCATTCTGTGCAATACAGACACAGATATTTGCAGCTACTTTCATTAGTTCCAGTCCCTTCATTAATGCCTGGGGCCTGTCATTACAGGTTACCGGTCAGAGAATCTGCTTTGCTGACTGAGAGGAAGTAGACTGAACGGACAGCACGGTGGCTCAGTGGTTAGCGCTGCTGCCTCACAGTTCCAGTGACCCAGGTTCAATTCCAGCCTCGGGTAACTGTCCATTAGGAGTTTGCACTTTTTCCCTGTATGGGTTTCCTCCGGGTGCTCTGGTTTCCTCCCACTGTCCAAAGATATGCAGGTTAGGTAGATTGGCCATGCTAAATTGCCCCTTTGTGTCCAAAAGGTTAACTGGGGTTACGGGGATAGGGTGGAGGTGTGGGCTTAAGTAAGGTGCTTTTTCCAAGGGCTGGTGCAGACTCAATGGGCCGAACGACCTCCTTCTGCTCTGTAAGGTTATTCTATTCTGGGCTGGATACCACCTCCAGTCGCAGAAGAACTATTGTGTTACATTGCGAGGTTACAGATAATGTCAGTAAGCTCCTAATAAAACAAAATGCTATGATAACTCAAATTTGGCATTACAATCAAGATGTAAAAGGCAACAAAGATAACCTGATTCACATTAGTGAGCGCAGAATCAGTTTGCCTTGGTAGAAATGTTCCACTTACTTACCAGGTTCTGAACCATGCACATTCGTTCACTTCGTAACTCTGCCACAAATCCAAAGATGTCCACAAAGTCATGGTGGTTCACATGCTGTAAAAGGTGATCGAGTGCAATGAAGACCCCTGTCCTTCCTACCCCAGCACTGAGCAAAAGAAATGGAGAAAAAAAACAACTTGCTCAGCCACACCCAAAAAGGTTCCCATAAGTGATAGCACTCATAGTTCCTCCTGTTTGTCCCATAACGCATTAATATTTCAAACTCGTTAGTGCAATGTAAACGGACATTACAATGAAATGTTCCTATATTCCTTTACACGTTGTTTTGGCTCCTTAGTTATTTAAAAAATATTATAGTTAGTAATTTACTTGTGTTAATCATCATCTATATCATTATATTCAACTTGACTTATTTGTACGATTATCCATTGATTCGCATAACTCAGTTTTGTTGTCAGCTATAATGCTTGGAGTAAGGCAAGAACTGCCAAACAAGTATTTTTTGCAAAACTTTCTTCCAATTTTAAATTTTATCTGATATTAAATTGGAAAGGATTGTGGAGGAAAATGAGGGACAATTCAGGGGCGAGGGCTATTGCTGTTTCACTGTCCGAACATTCTGTCAGAATTGTCTTTTAATTCCACGAATCATTTAAATTACTGGAATAAAACACTAATGTTCCATAATTTGCAGCGGGATCCACAAAATACATCACTTTTACAATGGCAATATAGTTCAACTGCAACAGGACAGAGGGGAATTTATATTCATAATAGATCCTGGAACAACCATTAGTGTCATAAATAAATAGATCTGTTCGGCAAATTCCTACCTGCAATGCACAACAATAGGGGTGTTATCATTGGCTCTGTTTGCACGAATTAGCGTCACAAAATGAATCAACGGTGTACAGGTCTCAGGAACACCATGTTCAGGCCAAGACGTAAAGTTGAATTGCGTCACCATCATATAATCGCCATACTGCTCGAATTGAAGTCAATTGAAATAAGGTAGACTATTGAAATCTTAAATTATATTCAAGAACATTTTTGTGAAATTGAGGATGTCTAAAGGACGTTTTATATTAAGCTGGGAAAAAAATCTAAAAGTATTAGGTACATTAGAACATGCGTATTCCGTATCCCTGAAATGACAATTATTTTTCAACGGCAGCACGGTAGCATGGTGGTTAGCATAAATGCTTCACAGCTCCAGGGTCCCAGGTTCGATTCCCGGCTGGGTCACTGTCTGTGTGGAGTCTGCACGTCCTCCCCGTGTCTGCGTGGGTTTCCTCCGGGTGCTCCGGTTTCCTCCCACAGTCCAAAGATGTGCGGGTTAGGTGGATTGGCCATGCTAAATTGCCCGTAGTGTCCTAAAAGGTAAGGTTAAGGGGGTTGGGTTACGGGTATAGGATGGATACGTGGGTTTGAGTAGGGTGATCATTGCTCGGCACAACATCGAGGGCCGAAGGGCCTGTTCTGTACTGTACTGTTCTATTAACATTCCTTATTTTGAGAAGTATGTTCAAGCTAATTTTTTTTAGCAAACTCAAACGAATTTGTGCTTACCCAATGGCTGACCTCAACTTTATTGCAAGTACTATCACGAGTTTCAAGCATTTCTAGCAAAGGTGAGGGGAAAATTGTCTAGGATTCCCAACAACCAAAGCTGGAAATACGTGTGAGAACACTGGGTAAGGCAGCACCTATAAGTCCCAGTGGTCAAATATTGCTGACATCACAGTTCACCATGCTTAGATCTCTTTCCTGTCAGGTGACCAAACTCTGGTCTTATCAGCTGTGATTTGCAATTAACAGTTATGAATCGTAAATCAGCAATGCAGCATAGCTGTAGCCTAAAATAAAATGATTATAGATCCATTCAACAAAATGAACTTGATAATTTCATAGAATTTACAGTGCAGAAGGAGGTCATTCGGCCCATCGAGTCTACACCAGCCTTTGAAAAAGCACCCTACTTAAGTCCACACCTCCACCCTATCCCCGGAACCTCACCTAAGCTTTGGACACTAAGGATCAATTTAGCGTAGCCAATCCACCTAACCTGAACATCTTTGGACTATGGGAGGAAACCAGAGCACCCGAAGGGAAACCACGCAGACACGGGGAGAAAGTGCAAACTTCACACAGACAGTCACCCAAGGTTGGAATTGAACCTGGGTCCCTGGAGCTGAGAGGCAGCAATGCTAACCAATGTGCCACCGTGCTGCCCTTGAGGTGCTCCTTGGTTTCTACGGTTTGATGAAGTCATCACATTTATGCCTATATGGGTATTATGTACGGAATCTTACAGTGATATGATATGATCAAGTCTTAGTTTTATAGTGAAAAGGTTCAATGCTTCTATTCATTCGCTACACAGGTAAACAGAATGGTGCTGTGCTGCCTATTTTGATAAAGTCAGGTAAGGAGATTTACCACATGATTTCGCTATGTAAAATTCCTCCAGTATATTTTCATAAGTATTGCTGTGAGTTGAGTATAATGGCAGCTACGTACCTTTTCAATTTTTAGTTCTCTGATAGTCCAATCTGCTTGAATGTCTTCTGCGAGCTTAGTGATCACAATATCCCCAAACACAGTTACTGGCTTATCATCCTCAGGCCAATACTGGTGACATCTTATCTGAATTATAATAAATATTGCTATCACATATTGTTGTGAAATTTTAAATATGTCCAGTTAACAACATTAAATATTGTATTCCGCAACATGCGACCTAGCTGAACAGTTTGAGAAATACCTTGAGGTTTAAACTGCTCAATATTTCTGGTGCACTCTCAGCATTATTCTGGGCCCTGGCCAAAACTGGAAACTCCTGTTTGGCATCCTGAGAGGCAGGGCTTCTTCCTCGTAAAAGGCTAGGAATGCAAATGGTGATGCGTAGGTTCAAGGATTCTCCAAACTTGGAGCTGCTACTTCCCTCGCCTCCTGGGACCCAGCCAAAGCCCCTGTGCCCGGTGAGAAGAAGTATACCAAGGAGGGTCCAGAAATTGAGGAAAGGGAGAGGCAGGGAACCCATGCGGCTGGGAACAGTGTCAGAGCAGCTGGGGTTAACAGGCACCTGTGGTGCATTTGTAGTGGAACAGATGTCTGTTGGCTCCATATAAATGAGACGTCCTCCCACTGATTCTGCATTCAATGGCGGGTTAATGCGGAAGCTACTCTGGAGGGCCAGTTTAGCTCACTTGTCTAGACAGCTGGTTCATGATGCGGAGCAAGGCTAGCAGTGCGGGTTCAATTCCCATACTGGCTGAGGTTATTCATGAAGGCGCCGTCTTCTCAACCTTGCCCCTGGCCTGAGGGCTGGTGACCCTCAGGTTAGACCACCACCAGTCAGCTCTCCCCTTCAAAGGGGAAAGCAAACTATGGGCATCTGGGACCTTACCTAATGCTGGAGAACAGAGGTAAATGCAAAAATGGCATAACTGTGTAAATTCAGTTAAGTGAATAATTTGTGCAATTAATCAGTCAATAGTTCTAATTATACTGCACTAAATTACAATATTAATTTGGTGAAGAAATCGATATACATTTTCTTGAAACAACTGTCCATGTCAATCTTATAAGTCTGTCCAGTAATGTTCACTAATCTGTTCAAATTAATGGCGTGGTACAATTCCTCAGTATATCACTATCTAACAGTAACTTACTCTGCCCTTTTCAAAACAGTGTGTCAACATAACTATGGATTGAGTTCTTGTCTCCCAAATCATTCTCCAGAAATCTGCCACAGTTCCTGGCAATGGGCCTTGAGTAGCGATGAACTCATTTGGGCATAAGTAACCCTATTAACACAGCAAATACAAAGATAAATGAAAAATACATTAAAATATAATGATAAAGTTCCAGTTATTACAAACTTTATACTTCAATGAATGATTTTAGCAGTAAAATGTATAAATTAATAGAAGAGGTCCTCTTCTAGAATGAAGAACCACCCTGCTACTGACTGCTGTCTCTCACCACTGAATCAGAGCTGTGAAATCAAACCCCAATTGCAGGAACTTGAATATATGTTATAAGGTGACACTCCAGTGGAGTACTGAAGGAGTGCTGCACTGTCAATGGTACTGTCTATCAGATGAGACCTTAAGCTAAGGTCATGTTTGTTCTCCAAGGCAGACATAAAAGATCCGACAGCCCTATTTGAAGAAAACATTCTCCCATTGTCCTTGTAACCAGCATGCAAAAGAAGATGATCTAGTCATTCATCCAAATGCCATTCAGGGGACCTTCCTAAGTGCCTGTTTCCCTAGGTGATGCTGAATGATTTAAAATGTGCAGCATAAAAAAGCAGCAGGTCATTTAGAACAACTGGTCCAGACTGATGTTTGTGCTCCACACAGCACCTCATTTGCTGTTGAGGGCTTTGGGGCAACTTGAGGTGAAGAGCAGAATCTTACAGCCTTTTAAGGGTTTTTGGGGTTGGGGGTCAAAGGTCGGTCCAACCCACTGATTGTTGCTTCGTCGCCCCCAACAGGGCAGTCTTACTGGAGGCGGCCAATTAAGAGGCCCAATGGGGAGGTCTCCAGTAATATTCTGCTGGCGGCCCCACTGAGAGAGAAGGGTGCTGGTGAGGCAGCCAGGAGGATGCGCGGGCTGCACAAGATGGAGACATCCTCAGAAGAGATAGGAAATTACTAAAATTATTTGTGGGACCCTTATTGTGGAGGGAAAGCCTCTGTGGCTGGACGTTCTGTGGCAAAATCAGCTCTGGGGGTTATGGAAAGGGAGGTGGGGGGGGGGTGAAGGATGGCTACAGAAGGCCTTGATGGGTGGGGCCTGTTTGCCACTGGTGAGATCCATGTGGCATCCACAATCTGTGCCTGTGGCCAGTTAATTGAAAAATGAAATGAATAAAAATTGCTTATTGTCACAAGTAGGCTTCAAACGAAGTTACTGAAAAGCCCCTAGTCACCACATTACGGCACCAGTTCGGGGAGGCTGGTACGGAAATTGAACCATGCTGCTGGCCTGCCTTGGTCTGCTTTCAAAGCCAGCGATTTAGCCGTGTGCTAAACGGCTACACACTGCAGCGAGTGGGTAGCTCCTTCCATTGTGCAGATGTCTCTAGCAAGAATACCTGCAGGTGGAAACGCCTGGAAGTGGCATCGACCTACTGGAACGAAAGCTACCTCTCAGAATTTTCTCCAAGTCCCACCTCCAGCTCTGCCTTTGTGGATTGCAATGCTGCTATATAAATGAAATCTCTTTCTTCTGCCTTTAATTGCAAGAAAATCAATATATGGGCAGAATGAACATATTTACAGTTTTGCTATCAATAGTAATTGGAAAATCTTTTCCTTCCTGGTGTAAATCCTTTGCCATACCATGTTACATCCTTTCTTGCTATTAGACGGTAATCTTTGCCATTGTGTTGTAGACAACTGTAATGAAGTCGAACAGATGCCAAAGACACTCAATGAAAGTGCAAAGGTCGAATTAATTGATAAGCACCATTATTCCCCACAGGTCACATCGATGGGTGTATTGTGAGGGGAATAATATGTGAAGAAATCAATACTAATTGGGCGGGGTTCTCTGCTCCTGAGGCTAAGAGTTGACGCCGTCGGAAATGCCATCGTGTTTCCCGACGGTGTCAACACGGCCCCAGGATCAGCAATTCTAGTCCCTACAGGGGGCCAACATGGCTCTGGAGCGGTTCACGCCGCTCCAGCTGCTGATCCGGCTGTGGAATGGGCGCTGGGGGATGCGCGCATGCGCAGTGGGTCCGGCGCGAACACGCGCATGCGCAGCCCCACCGGTGCGATTTCCATGCATGCGCGGTGTCTCCCTTGTCCATGCCGGCCCCGACCCAACATGGCGCAGGAGTACAGGCGCCGGCGCGGACGAAAGGCGACCGGGAGACAGAGAGGCCGGCCCACTGATTGGTGGGTCCCAATCGCGGGCCAGGCCACATTGGAGGCCACCCCCGGGGTCGGAACCCCCCCACAGGCCACCCCCGGACGTTTCAACGCCGAGGTCCTGCCGGCTCAGAGCATGTTAGGACGGCGCCGACGGGACTCGGGTTTTTTTTTTTACGGCCACTTGGCCCATCATGGCCGGCGAATTGCGGGGGGGGGGGCGCTGGGTAGAGCGACACCCGACCTGCGCCGTGCCGACCACACCATCCCCAATGGTGCCGATTCTCCTTTCTGCAGAGAATCGCATCCTGGCGTCGAGGTAGCGTGGCGCGATTCGTGCAGCCCCCCGGCGATTCTCTGACCCAACGCAGGGTTGGAGAATCTCGCCCATTATTTTTAGGCAGTAACAATAATGGGAAAATAATGGTTGTAAGCAGACACAAGATACGAGTAACACATAATTGGGGAAAACAGGTAATCCATTAATCAAGCAATACAGATAGCTTAGATCAGGAATTGAAACCCGTGACATTTAAGTCATGCAGCCATCCACGTACAGATACAAAACACAAATCTTATTAAGGGCTGTGAGGTAATGTTTTGATAGGGGAATTCATGTATATATTCCTGAGATGGAAAGGAAGAACAAGCCAGATTATTTTCAGTAATTCGCACTGCAGTGACACAATTTAACATAATTTAGACCTGAGCAATTAGAAACAACTTTAACCCATTCAAAACCAATTTACTTGTACAGAGTTGAAATTGGAATCTTGTTTTTTTATTGAAGTTTTATGGTCAGCAGAGTGGCACAGTGGTTAGCACAGTTGCTTCACAGCTCCAGGGTCCCAGGTTCGATTCCCTGCTTGGTCACTGTCTGTGCGGAGTCTGCACGTCCTCCCCGTGTCTGCATGGGTTTCGTCCGGGTGCTCCGGTTTCCTCCCAAAGTCCAAAGATGTGCAGGTTAGGTGGAATGGTCGTGCTAAATTGCCCTAAGTGACCAAAAGGCTGGTGTGGGGTTACTGGGTTATGGGGATAGGGTGGAGGTGTGACTTGGGTAGGGTGCTCTTTCCAAGGGCCGGTGCGGACTTGATGGGCCCAAAGGCCTCCTTCTGCACTGTAAGTTCTATGATTCTATGAATCCCATTAAAGGATTAAACAACAACCCAAAACTCCTTTAAACAATGGAACATGAGTAATGGTAACACATTTTTAAAAAATAGTTAGTGGAATTAATTTTAAATGTACTGATCTTGATTTTTGAGGCTATTGAAGAATGAAATGCCGATGTACTCACGGACACATAGCTGGCATTGACAAAATCCGATCCAGGGACACCAGCCTCAAGCATGAGCTTCACTCGGTTATT
Source organism: Scyliorhinus canicula (assembly GCF_902713615.1). Lineage (NCBI taxonomy): Eukaryota > Metazoa > Chordata > Chondrichthyes > Carcharhiniformes > Scyliorhinidae > Scyliorhinus > Scyliorhinus canicula. Next base: position 18,819,006 of record NC_052165.1, on the reverse strand, counting down.
ATTGTCTACATAAGAGTAATATTGAATAGTTACATTCATGTTTGTTGGACAGTGTTCTTATTAATCCTTCCTAAATCATGCTTTTAGGGTAGATACATAGAATACACAAACTAAGAGCAGTTGTTTCAAGTGGTCTATAATGCAAAATGAAGCTACATTAGCCAAGGAATGTCATGTTTTCTGTCTCACGTCCCAGTTAATTCTTAAAATAATAAAGGCATTTCTTCCATTATTAACTCAAAAAAATGAAATAACAATGACTAAGGAGCCTAAAATTCTCTCTCTCATCTCATAAGATCTTATCCTTGGCTTATAGCTCATGATAAACATTATTCTGATCTTTGATCTACTTCAGCACATTCACGATTACCCCTGAACACTGCTTCATGCTTTAAGAAGCACCAGCACACAACAAACCAGATTCTATATTTCTTACTTTTCACTGGGGGGAGGTGGGGGGGAAGAAATTTAGTAAAGAATGCTAAATTAGTTGAACAGTTGGATTAGATTACAAATCTTAAAAGCTATTAAGTATATTGTTTCATGCACCTGTAGTTTAATGCTTGTGTAAGTGATATTAAAGCCACGCTTTATAGTGCTAAACGTATCGTGCATCTTGAAAATCAAATTGACTGATTTAGAAGTTAACACAAATATTGTTGTTTCCAGATGCTTTGTTAAACCAAATGTCGCTATTAATTTAAAACATGATTAATGCATTAATAATAACATAATAACAATATTTTATTAAACTCTAAAGTCTATTTTCAAGTTAAAAATGTTTTAATATTTTTCCTTAATCTTTCATTACATTCTCTTTCGTCACACTAATACTGTTTGAGTTTGCTTTTCTTCACAATAAAAATAGTCACAAAATGTTTCAAACAACACGGCTGATTTTTACCAGCCAGGCTAAGTAGTAAATGGTCTAATTAGTTGCCTCTCTAGCCCGGGTGATGGGGTGAATTGTAATTTCCAGCACAAACCTCGAAATTACCACATTGCTTTGAGCATTGAGTAACTTTGTTTTACCAACTGTAATATGATCCTGTCCATTTGGGACAAATTCACCGTGACACAAAATAATAGGACACAAACTATATCTGGTGATTTCTTGCACAGAGAATTATTGACTGGATATGCTTTGATGGAAAAGTAATGAACAGAAACTAGGCAGTTCCAGGAAGGGAAGCAGAAAATCGGGAAGTCACTCCAAGCATCTCCTGTGCACCTCCTAGTGGTCAGTTTCACAGGAGGTTTGGCAAAGATTGCAAGCAGGTTTCCCACTAAGGGTGCAATTGAACTGCCACGTTGTGTCTGAAAAGTAACGCGCCGTGGCGCAGGGTGGCTGATCAAAGCCGGGAGACCCCCGTTCCCGGGATCTACCTGGTTTGCAATGCCTCACGGGATCTAACGCAATCTTGCAAGACATTGCAATGTTGGCGGGATCGCTTTTAGATAAATCTGCATTTTAAAGCAAGACAGCTAGTCTTACTTTAATGTGCAGTTTCCTGAGGTAGCCAAGGCATTGAGAGATGTCAGGCGAGTGCGGTTCAGTACTGGTTTCCACAAACGGGGACCAGATGGAACAGCCCTCAGGTACATGCCCTTTGGGCAGAATGGTACCCTGGCACTGTTGCTGCCACCTGGGCACCCTGGAAGTGCCACTTGAGTGCCACTTGGGTGCACAAAACGGGGCTATGTGTGGCCTCAGCCACGCGTTCCCAACTGAGGCCCCCTTTGTAAGCTGCGTGCCGTTTTATAGCATTGTGTGTCTCGGCGCTGTGAGCACCGGGAAACATGCGGCTAAACACGCTCGCTATGGGACTTTGTTCCCATTTTGTTAAATCCTGCCCTTGACCTCTGTGGTCTATGAATATGAAATAAATCAGAAACAGAAACAATACAGCAGACAAAAGCATAAGTTAAGTATGAGCACTTCCAGATGCGGAAACATTTGATTTGGAAAACATGTTCAAGTGAAGATGGAACAAGTCTTTTTGACTTGCTGGGGAAAAATTGGCTGTTGTCCTTAACCCCAGTCCTGGAAAGAAATCATCCTGAACAAATGTTACATAATGAATTACTGCAGATGAACTTTCTTGTAAATTTGTGAAAGTTACTCCCAATGTTCTCAACATTAAATACAATTTTTCGCAAATAGGGAGGCGCAATATAACGGCCGCATCGTGCTGGGCTCGAATCCGTGAGAGCCGGTTATTTATCAGGCGAGGTCGAAATGGGGAACTGCGCCAAGCGATTGGTTTCCGATAAAACGGGCCTGCTCCTATTGCCGAGATCCAGATCCCGCTGCGACGTGGTGAGAAACCAATAATCACCATTTAAGGCCAATCTCCGTATCGTTAACGGGACGGACCTTTCTATCTAACGGCCTCTGGTGATCTAACCGTCTCCCCGGCGAGTGGTCGCGCGGCGCTGATTAGTACTGTTTCACACAAGCGTGGACCAGACGCCATGGCACCGGGTCTCCCCGGCCGTTCGAGATCCCTGAGTGGTCAGGGACAGGGCAGGCTGGCAACCTGGATCTCTATCTGACACCCGGACACAAAGAACGAAGAATAAAGAAAAGTACAGCACAGGCACAAGGTCTTTGGCCCTACAAGCCTGCACCGACCATGCTGCCCGTCTAATCTAAAACCTTCTGCACTTCTGGGGCCCGTATCCCTCTATTCCCATCCTACTCATGTATTTGTCAAGATGCCCCTTAAACGTCACTATTGTCCCTGCTTCCACCACCTTCTCCGGCAGCGGGTTTCAGGCACCCACCACCCTCTGTGTGAAAAACTTCCCTCACACATCTCTTTTAAACTTTGCCCCTCGCACCTTATACTTATGTCCCCGAGGAACTGACTCTTTCATCTGGGAAAAAGTTTCTGACTAAACGGCTCTGGCCATGCCCTTCATAATTGCCTCTCTGGCACTCCCAAGGTGCCTGGGTGGTGTTGCTAGGCTGGCAGGAGCACTACCAGGTTGCCAGGGTGGCACTGCCAAGGGGCTGGTTTAGCACACTGGGCCAAATCGCTGGCTTTTAAAGCAGACCAAGGCAGGCCAGCAGCACGGTTCAATTCCCGTACCAGCCTCCCCGAACAGGCGCCGGAATGTGGCGATTAGGGGCTTTTCACAGTAACGTCATTGAAGCCTACTTGTGACAATAAGTGATTTTAATTTCATTTCATTTCAAGGGTCAGGGCCAGAGGAGGGGGGGATGCCTATGAAAAGAGGGTTGGGGGGTGTATGAAAGGTGGGAGGGTGAAAGGCGCATATGAAGGAGCCTGTGGAAGTTTGAGGGGGTGAAGTGTGCGGGTCCCAGAAGGGGAGGGGGTGAAAATGGGAAAGCCTGAAAAGGGGGCCCTCAGCGACTCCACAGTGGGGTGCCCTCACTTGGGGGGGGGGGGGGGGGGGGTTGTGAGGTTGTGAGGTAATGTGGGGGATAACATTGCATGTGGGCGGGGGGGGAGGGGGGGGGGGGCGGTGATGGACCCGAAAGATCACCTAGAGATCTGGGCACCCCTTCAAAATGGTGTCTTGATCTCTAAGGAACCAGTGCTGGCTAGCGAGTTCAGCTTCCCAGTGATGAATAATTCTAAGTGTGGACTTGACTGGAGAAACTCCCCAGGGCCCAAAAATGTGACTAAGTGTGGTTAGATAACGGTGGGATTATTTCACCACACTTACAGGGTTGGAGTATGGAAACCCCCAGCCAAACCCACCACAAAAGTTAGAAAGGTTTCCGTTACATTCCACCCATAATTAACTGTAGACGTTTAGAGATCTGGGGCTTGATTCTCCGATTCTGTGGCTATGTCCGCAGGATCCATCTGGTCCTATGACCAAAATGTCGACGGCGCCCCCACACCGATCCTCCACCCGGTGGGGGACTAGCAGCATTGCAGCGTAAACTGCGAATACGGCCGCAGAATAGCCGGGTTCGTGGCCGGGCATGCGCGTGGCGGCGGCTGCGCCGTGCAACGTGGCGCCGGCCAAGCGCGACCGGCCTGCCGAAAACTAGCCGCCTGTAACCCCCTTGCCACCCCCACCAGTCCCGCCAGCCCCCGCCGAAGCCCCCCCCCCGCCAGCAGAACAGCTCCCCCCATCCCCAACTGCGGCGGCACTGGACACAGTCCACAGCCACCACGCAATGTCCCCGGAAAGTGAGAGGACACACCCCACACCGTTGGGAACTCAGCCCATTGGGGTGGAGCATCGGGGAGGGCCTCAGGTGACTCCTCGAATACGTGTTTATGAGGAGGCGGAGCACCGGAAAAACGACACCGTCCCCGATTCCGGAGTAAAAATGGGTTCTCTAGCCGGTTGTCAAACACCCCTATATTCTGATCAGACAATGAGAGCTAAATTTCAGAAGTATATCATTTTAAAAGAACAAATTATCACTGCTTGGAAAATGAAGCAAGACACTTTAATTGAAACATTTTCTGAAAAATATTTTGGGTAATAGCTCCACAATGTCATCCAATCAAATAATTTAATGGAACTTACATGGTTTTATATTTGCGAAACGATTCTTGGTTCGGTTCCAAGGCAAGTCAGCATCAGATGATGTGAGTTCTTGACCCAGTTTGGGAAGTTCCTGCAACAGAAATGTTTCAAACTGTCACTTCTGACAATCTGGCCTGATATAAATATCCATGAACAGCCACTGAATTTGGTATTATTAAACTTCCTGTGAGGGAGAGATCTATTTTCAAACCAAGTTAACCTTTCTCTTCTAAGCCATGTGATTGGTTTACACTGTACTGGTAAAGAAATATAAACCAAGCAATCTTCATACACGTTGGCAATGGAAAGCACCGGACCTGCCAGGGACACTCTTCTGGGAGTGGAGGAAAAAGAGAGCATGAATCTCAGGGCCCTCATGACCTTCAGATGGCGGAGAGCACCAAACCTGTGAGGGACACTTTGATAAGGAAACAGGGAGTCCGCACAGAGTAAAGACTCGGGGCTGGATTCTCCGCAGCCCCACGCCGTAATCGTGGCCGGGGCGGAGAATCCAGTTTCATGACATAATCCGACCCGGCGATTCTCCGGGCCTCAAAAATCGGTGTGACCAGGGAGTACGACGCACGGCTGGGGGCCCATTGCCAGAGGCCCACCCAACAAACCTCCGCTCCCGACTGGCCGAGTTCCCGACGGCGTGGAACTGACCACCTATTGCGGTTGGGATGCTCGATTGGCGGCTGCGAACTCAAACCGTGGCCGCCCTGGTCGGGGGTGGGCGGATCAGAGACCGGGGTGGGGTGGGGGGGGGGGGGCTTATAGGCGGCAGGGGATTAATTGAGCGGGGTTTGAGGCTCGGGCGCGCGGCCCGATCGGGGGGGGGGGGGTTTAATTTTTCTGTCTGGCTCCGAGGTCCAAGTCCACCATGGAGAACGGCGCAGCCGCTGGAGGTCGCTGACGTGCGCATGTGTGGCCTCTGAACCAGACATGCGGGGGCCTGTATCTGCAGCAAAAGCTGCGGGATTCACTCCTACTGGTCCCCTGCAGGGCTTGGAATTTGTTTAACTTTTTTCTAGGAATTTCGGGAGTAAAATTCCACCGTTTGTACGCCGGCGTGGGGACATGGTCTCATTTTGGGAGAATCCAGCCCTAGACTTATTTGCAATACGGAATATACAGTGCCAGGTAGCTCCTTACCGGGTTTCTCTCTAGTCGGTGGCTGTGGCTACTGTTCAAACAGTGTGCTGAGTTAGTGAGCTGATTAGTCGGTGAGTACCTGATATTAAAATAACCATCTTTAAATAACTGAAACTTGTTGTGATCTTTGTATTGTTCTTCAGGATGGTGAAGGTTGTAGTGTTGACAAAGAACAGCAAGCAGTGTTTAACAAACAAAGCTAATTTATTACACAACACTGAATTAGATTTGAACATTTGCTAAGGAATTAGATATGATGTGGAGATGCCGGCGTTGGACTGGGGTGAGCACAGTAAGAAGTCTTACAGCACCAGGTTAAAGTCCAACAGGTTTGATTCAAACACTAGCTTTAGGAGCGCAGCTCCGAAAGCTCGTGTTTGAATCAAACCTGTTGGACTTTAACCTGGTGTTGTAAGACTTCTTACGAGGAATTAGGTAAGTAAAGAATACACTACACTTCTACAATACTAAACTATGCTATCAGCTAGACTGTCTCCCATCCATTCAGTCTGGCTCCCTACCACTCTGACTCTCTCCTGTCTCTCTCCCAGAAGTCAAGGAGGCATGTGATATTTATATGGTTGCTCTATAGCACCATCTACTGATAAAGTAGTAACATTACATTAACCCTTCATGTTCCTTACAACATCCACATATTGTGACAAAATTTAGATAACTAAATAAGATCACTGTTAGGGGACAAAGTTAGGAGGATAAAGGAGTCAAGTTGATAGTGAAATAGTCGATTGATGGGTTCCACTGTAGATGATGTCCGTTCACATGAGTGGAGCTCCCCAGTGGACAAAACAGGGCTATGTGTGGCCTCAGTCATGTTCCCCGCTGAGGCCACTTATACAACACAAGTCGCTGTGGGACTTTGTTTTCAATTAGTTGAATCATGCCCTAGGTCTCTGTAATGGTTACCATGAAACTACACGATTGTCATAAACACTCAGCTGATTCAATTGTGTCCTTTAGGGAAGGAAACCTGTAATCCTTCCCTACACTCCAGACCGACAGCAATGTGGCTGACCCTTAACTTCCCTTTGGAATGGCCGAGCAAATCATCAAACTGATAAAAACATGAAAAAGAATAACATTGGGCGGACCACCCAGCATCAACTTAAGCACCCGGAACAACAAAGGCAAGTCCTGCAGCACACCCTGCCAAGTCAACTGAAAAGTCTCCCTCACTAACAGCTGTAGACTTGCGCCAAAACTGACTGAGTGAACCCACAGACAAGTTAAGCATTAGCCTGACATAGTATTCACCGAATCGTAGCTTACAGCCAATGTCCCAAACTCCTCCATCACCGTCTCTCGGTATATTCTGTCTGAACCGGACCGGACAGATCCACCAGAGGTGGAACACAGTGGTACGTCTGCTAAAAAGTGAAAGCAGCATGCGCTTGACTGAGAAAAACTATTCCACAACCAATGAATCAGATCTAAGCTCTGTAGTCCTATCACAGCCAGTCAGGAATGGTGGTGGACAATGAAACAATTAACCAGAGAAGCAGACTCCACAAATCCTCATCCTCAATGCTGGGGGTGCCCAGCACATCAGTGCAAAACACCAAGGCTGAAACCTCTGCAGCCACCTTCAGCCAGTAGAGCCTCATCCACAATCGCTCTCAAGCTCTTCCTGAAGTCCCAAGCATCCTAGATGCCAGCCTTCAGCCAATTCGATTAACTGCTTGTGATATCAAGAAATTGCTGGAAACGCAAGGTATAGCAAATGCTCGCGGTTGTGGTACTTAAGTCTTGTGCTCCAGTATCCAGTACGTGCAGCTCCCCGAGCCAAGCTGTTGCATCCAACAGTGGCATCCAGCTGACAATGTGGAAAATTAAATAAAAGTAAATTACTGCGGATGCTGGAATCTGAAACGAATGAGAAAATGCTGGAAAATCGCAGCAGGTCTGGCAGCATCAGTAGGGAGAGAAAAGAGCTCACGTTTCGTGTCCAGATGGCCCTTTATCAAAGCTCATGTGGAAAATTGTCCAGATGCACAGGAAGTGCAAATCCAATTTGGTCAATTAATGCCCCATCGGTCGACTCTCAGAGTGCACCATTTACAAGGTGCATCGCAGCAACTCACCAAGGTTCCTTCAACAACACCTTCCAAATCCGTGACCTCTACCACCGAGAAGGAAAGGGGAGGAGACTCCGACTTGGAGCTTTTCTTTCACTGTCGCTGGGTAAACGTTCTGCTTCCTCCAGCAACGTGGGTTACACCACATGAACTGCAGCAGTTTAAGGAGGCGGCTCACATAATCTTCTCGAGGGCAGTTAGAATGAGAAACAAATGCTGGCCTCGTCAGAAGCTCACATTTTGAATAGACTAAAAAAATATACAGTTAACATCCTGTGGTGCCCACTGACTGTGGAATACAAGAAACGTGCTCCTTTTGGATGTTAATAATTTATTTTCCACAAGGAAAGTGCAATACACACCAAGGTAGAATAATCGATAATTCCAAATAATTTTGAACAATGTTAATGATTATGTGTGTACACATCCTACATGGCAGAAAGAATCATACAAAATCAATTGACAGGAACCCAGAGGCATGACTGGAATAAATTCACAACTGGAACACAATGGATGAGGATGCTGTTTCAGAAGACAGTACAAACTAAGCCCACCCATTCACTCACTCAAGTGCTGTAGGATGTCTTAAAAAGCAGACATGGTGGGTCGTCACCACAGCATCAGTGGCAGTGCAGGCAGTTGTGGGGTTAGGTCACAAGAACATTTCTTTCCCAAGTGGGACAGACTGATAGCTAGCCAACTGACAGTAACAGAGGCACAGTGTCATGTGAGAGTACCTTTAAGAAATGGGTGTTTACTACTGCAGTGATGTCAGAGAGTGGGTGGAGCTGGGCTTCTGTCAGATTTTTACTTTCGTTTTTGAGCAGGCTGCAGGGTGTGTTTTAGTTCCGTTTTCAGTGTTGGAGCTGAAGCCAGACCAAGCAGATGTACTGCTGTTTTCTCTGCCATCAAAAGACTATCTCTTGATCATTTGGTGAATTCAGAATTATAAATGTTTTCAGTAGTGACTTTAACCTGATGTCCGTGTTTGGGCAACACGGTAGCATGGTGGTTAGCATAAATGCTTCACAGCTCCAGGGTCCCAGGTTCGATTCCCGGCTGGGTCACTGTCTGTGCGGAGTCTGCACGTCCTCCCCGTGTGTGCGTGGGTTTCCTCCAGGTGCTCCGGTTTCCTCCCACAGTCCAAAGATGTGCGGGTTAGGTGGATTGGCTATGCTAAATTGCCCGTAGTGTCCTAAAAAGTAAAAGGTTAGTGGGGGGTTGTTGGGTTACGGGTATAGGGTGGATACGTGGGTTTGAGTAGGGTGATCGTTGTTCGGCACAACATTGAGGGCCGAAGGGCCTGTTCTGTGCTGTACTGTTCTACGTCTACGTCCTTCTGATAAAGGTTTTGTTTTTTAGTCGTATGGATGTTAAAAAGGAAAGCTTAAAGTTTTACTTAGTGTGGTAGTCTTTGGGGGTTGTATTTGAATTAATGGTTGCTAAGATGTTCACTGTATGTTTTAAAAAGGTTAACTTGAGTTCATAGAATAAACATTGTTTTGCTTTTAAAAAATACTTTTCCATTTCTGCTGTACCACACTTGTAGAGTGGGCCATGCGCTCGCCATACCACAATTTAGTAAAAGTTGTGGGTCAGGTGAACTCCATGATACACTTTGGGGTTCTCTAAATCCTGGCCCATAACAAATGCTAGAATACAATGGACAAGACTGGAATATAAATCCATTTCAAAATGACTCAACTAAATTGTTAACAAGAGCTATCTTATTCCTCAATCTCTGGACTGAGCTCCATCCAGCCCATGACAGCTGAAAACATGGCGGTGTGTTCCACTTAATGGTGGCAGAGGCTGCATGTCAGTCTTGCCCAGCGGGATGTTGTCTGATGCAGGATTCCAGTCTGTCAGAAGCGGGGTGCCAAATGGGCTCATTAATGAGACAGCTTCACCAGAATTTTCTGGTGGACTCAGGGATTAAATCGGAATCATACAGCTTTCCTGTGCTTCCTGAAGGATGCCCAGGAAACTTTACTGGATTTGCCAGTGGCCAACTGGAGGTGGGGGTCCTTGGCTGGCAGGCCGCTCAGTGTCCGATCGAGAGGCCTGGCACTCAAAAAGGGAGGCCACTGAAAGCCACCTCCTGCCCATCCCTCCAAGCACCTGCTCCACTCACCACAGCGCCCTGTCCCTTTGACCCCCAGATCTTCCTCACTCACCGGAATCCAGGGATCTAATAACAATCCCACGTGATGCCACTAGAGTACGATCGTCAGAGGACACTGTTCCTAAAGGCCTCTGACTGGCTGGCAGCACTTGGCAGGTGGATTTTCTACTGCCAGGGTCTTAAATCCTGGGCAACACCCTGTCCCTGCCAGGTAAGTGCCTGACAGACACTTGATCTGGTCAGACATCCCCCGTGGAAGTGACATGGCTTTCCCACCAGTTCTCTAACATGTTGGCGGAACCCACGTCGGGAACATTAAATTCCTCTCCGTGGAAAGCAAGCAGCAGCAGCATAAGACAACATATTCTTTCTTCCACTTGGCAGGATTTTAGACATGAAGCAGGTTGGCAAGGAGACAGAGTCAGATCCAGTGACAGGGAAAGCCAGTGAGAATGAACAAGAAGGTGTGGCTGCTGAGCCCCAGATTTAGGTGCCCATTTGCTTCCCTACAAGTAACATATGTGCCATCCATATTATCTGCCTTGGTGTTTCCTCGTGATGATAATACATTTTCTTTACACCTGTACTGATGCTGCTTCTAGGTGCTTGCTTGGTGGGAAGAATAATTAAGATGATTTTCAGTCAAGGGCAGCACGGTAGCATTGTGGATAGCACAATTGCTTCACAGGTCCAGGGTCCCAGGTTCGATTCCGGCTTGGGTCACTGTCTGTGCGGAGTCTGCACATCCTCCCCGTGTGTGCGTGGGTTTCTTCTGGGTGCTCCGGTTTCCTCCCACAGTCCAAAGATGTGCAGGTTAGGTGGATTGGCCATGCTAAATTGCCCTTAGTGTCCAAAATTGCCCATAGTGTTGGGTGGGTTACTGGGTTATGGGGATAGGGTGGAGGTGTTGACCTTGGGTAGGGTGCTCTTTCCAAGGCTCGATGAGCCAAATGGCCTCCTTCTGCACTGTAAATTCTATGATAATTTGCACCTCGTGTGATGGAGATAGCCGTATGCCCCCCTGTGCCTGGAAATACATCATCAACCATCACACTATATCTGATACTTGGCCCTGACTAGACATCCAACGGCATTTGAGTAGAAGGATGGGTCATCTGAATGTTGCACCATCTTCAGAAGTAGCATTCTCATCCATTGTATTCCAGTCATCCCTTTACCACTAGGCACTTTGTCAATGTTAACATTGATCTGCACAGCAATGAATGGAGTATCATCTGTGCAGTCTTGCCTCAGAATTCTCTCCATCCGATACCCTAGATTGTTGTAGCTGGACAAGAAAACCTTTTGCAGTCTACTGGAGTAGTCTGAGACTTCACAAACGATGCACCAATGATAATGCCTGTTGCTGTGGGCTCCACTGTTTATGGCACTGAAATCATGACTGAGATATGAAATATAGCAAAGAAACCATGAAAATAAAGCTATAGCCTCGTATTTATCTGTTAGTCCTCGTGAATTATATATTTGAATCAGATATATTTCTTTTGTTTTACTCTTTCTGATCATTTTTTAGCTTTGACCTTTATCAATCAGAAGTCAGGATAGCCATCCCAGACATTGAATTTCAAGTAAAACGTAAGGCTAAATTTTAAACTCAGGTTGCTGTGAATGGGCGTCCAATGTGTTAAAATTGCCTTGATACTGCCCCAAAGATCAGAACATTAATTCAACTGAGTTCTTTGTGTTTTTAAAGAAATTTCTGACTGATGAACACTCACAGTGACACCGTATCAAGAACAATGTCAACGTGGGGTGGTCTGCAGAGGATCAACCTACACTGACACGGCTGGTAAATGATTCCGATCAGGTTGCCACATATAGTGAAGAACCTAAATCAGTGTAACATTACTATATAAACATTAAACCTGGTAATTGGGTATTGATTATCAAGGCCAGAATTCTCACTGGTCTCACATGCACTAAACTAGACATGAATTGTGACACGTGAAGCTGCTAAATTCTTGGTGTGTTGTGACAACTGTTGGAGACATACCGAAAATTCTTCTTGAAACTTCAGGTTGTTGTTAACGCACAGGTCTTCGACATGCTGAAGGAATGACTTCTTGTTAATGGGTCTGTGGACAGATTGAATTTTTTAAATTACAAACTCATGTAAATTTTGTTCAAAATTCGCCTCTGACCTACAGGTCATTCTGCTGATGATAAACTGTTAAGCTGTACTCAAAGGTTATCCACAGTTAAGTCCTTGCACTTGTTTTGCATGAGCCACAACTATGTTTGATAAGGTAATATTCCAATAGTGGACGATTTGTTTGAAGGGACGGTTAATATACAGTACATGGATTTCTGTGCAACGTTGTAAACGTTCTTTCTTGGAATCTGCAATATAAAATAAGAATGCATTCACATCATCATCATCATTCTAATAATGACATCTTTCCTGTACTCCAAGGAATTTAAATAAGCCCATATTGCTTCTAAAGGTGAAACACAGATATGTACAGTTCACTCCAGAGGGAGACAGAAAAGCCCTTCTCCAGTTACCATGCAATTGGTCATGCTTTTAAGATTTATACTGTTTGCCTTTGAATCTAACAGAAAATAGAAAATAAATCACTTCAGATTTTAACCGAGCTAGAAACAAAAACCACAGAGAAATTTTCAACTACTTACTTGAGAGATTTCCTATAACTGAGCAACCTGCAACGCACAGATTTTTCAAAATGTCGCATTTTCGAAATACACTTTGCATTTGATTTATAATCACAATAGGCAGCATAACGCAATGGAATATTCAACAAATATTATACTCTATATCAAGAACACAACATTTTGCCTGGAATTCTCCGGCCATTTTAAACAAAGGTTACAAAACGTGGAGAAACAGAGTTACAGGATCTATAAATAGTTTTAACAACAAGAAAAAAAAACGTTTATTAAAAATTATATAATACTCCTTTACTCCCCCCTTAGTTTAACAATTACACATGGATTTTAGGATTAAAACGGATTTCAAAGTACATCTTAAGCTACTATGGTCTCATTAACACAACATCCCTTTTAAGCTCGCAAGATGACTGTTAAGACACACCCCTCTCTTAGTCCAAGTCTGTGGATTTCTCCTCAAAATTCCCTCAGATTTTACCAAGGTATAAACAAAAACCACAGAGAGATTTGAGGTATTTCCTATAACAGATTATTCTCACAATCCAATACCTTTTCAGCTCTCTATGATGTTACTGAACAGAAATCTGTTATGGTTCCCAGCCACGTCCCGCCAGGATCGGAGCAGGACCCGGCTGGTAGATCCCAGGAGAGGCCTCCCCCGGGATTCCTGACGACTGTTACACCTTACCTGATCTAACCAGATCTCGCGAGACATCGCAATCTGGATCCCGCCACAATGGGCGGAATTCAGTTTCAAAGAGTGAAGTGGCTTAGAAGCTGACGCACCTCTGCCTACGCCAGATCAAACAGCCATCCAGCATCTACCAGTCTCACTGAGGAGACCCTGGTCAGGTGCCATCCAGTACTGGTCCCCACGAACGAGGACCAGGCAGAATGAAACCTGGGGGAGTCTCCCCAGCGATTGGAGACCCCGGATGGTCGGCCTCTGGACAGATTGGCACCCTGGCACTGCAGGTGCCAGGCTGGCAATGTCAAAGTGCCAAGCTAGAATTGTGCCTGCGCCGGAGATCGGTCTTCGGGATTCCCTGTCCATGTGTAGTGGGGCGCGGGAGGCCTGAGGACCCCCAACAGGTGTGTTGGGGTGTTCCGGGTTCCGGGGGTTGTGTCAGGGGATCATGAGATTGGGGTGCCATTTAAATATAGCGTCCCGATCCCTTCCTACACTGCGGAGCTCCCAATTGTCGGAGCTCCTCAGTGCAGGAAATGTGGCTAAGTGCAGCCTGGGTGGGACATTCCCCACTTGGGCACAAAAACAAAACAGAGTGCCATTAGATAGCGGGGTCATTCAGAATGGCGTTCTGTATTATTTTGGTTAAACTGTGCTGCCTAGTTTCCTCTGTTCTGTTAACTCAGACTTCTTGGAAACTTCTCTAGATTCCTTAACTAGTTGGACTTTAGATTTCCAGCATCTATTTTCTTAACCATTACTCCATAGTATGGTTTTTCTTCTCGCAAAGGCTGAGAGAGATGGTTCCTCTTTAGCCTTCAACAACCAACCACTTCTAGCAGGGCTATGAAAGCTGCCTTCTGTCTCACTATCTATCTCCAACTGCAATTAAATTAGCTAAACTAAAATTTAAAGCATCTCTACCTTACAAGACCCCAGTTGCTAAGAAACCACTGATGGTTTATTTACTCTTCACGCCATAGCCCTATCTAAGCACAACAGAATCACAGTTGCAATTGAAACCACCTCCACACATACAATCCCCTTTGTCCAGCATGAATCTAACTATATGTTTTACACTTCCAGGCACAGAAACATTAAATTAAACCCAATTAAAACTATACCTTATTTCTAATAATTACTAATAGAATTCCCTTAAAACCACCTTTATTTTCCTAACACTAAATCAATATACATTGATTTTGATGCAAATTATTAAGGCTTGAAAACCGCGTCATATATGTGAATTCAACATGAGGAGATATGAACAAAGTTCTAAAGTGCATACTTAGAAAATTGAAAATTAAAAATAAGTTGAATTTATAAGATTATTAGTCTTTAATATTCATTTACTATTAGAGATATTTTAATGATAACTATTTCTTCCATTGTGTTGCACTATAAGTCAAGTCTGGACAAGATAATTGTTACTTATGATTTCACTGTGTTCCTGCAGTGCATCTTGTAGATGGTACACACTGCTGCCACTGTGCGGCGGTGGTGGAGGGAGTGAACGATTGTGGAAGGGGGGGGGCCAATTAAGTGGGCTGCTTTGTCTTGGATGTCTCCAGTTCCTTGAGTGTTGTTGAATCTGCACTCATGTTGAGAGTATTCCATCACACTCCTGACTTTTGCCTTGTAGATGGTGGACAGGCTTTGGTGACTCAGGCGAGTTATTCACCGCAGGAATTCCTAGCCTTTGATCTTCTCTTGTAGCCACAGCATTAATGGGCAGAGTGGTAGCACAGTTGTCAGCACACTTGCTTCACAGCGCCAGGATCCCAGGTTTGATTCCTGGCTTGTTCACTGTCTGTGATAAGTCTGCACGTTCTCCCTGTGTCTGCGTGCATTTCTTCCGGGCGCTCCGGTTTCCTCCCAGTCCTAAAAGACCTGCTGTTAGGTGAATTGGACATTCTGAATTCTCCCTCAGTGTACCCAAACAGGTGCTAAAATGTGGCGATAAGGGAATTTTCACTGTAATTTCATTGCCGTGTTAATGTAAGCCTGCTTGTGACACTAATAAAGATTATTTTTATATTGATGATGTCATTGGCCATTTGTACGGGCAAACTGGCAGTCTATCCTATCAGCCTGTAAACACCTTTCCAATAAAGTTCTTGTTTATTTGTACCTTTATGGTCTGCAAGTATATCTTTCAAAAATACCACAAAGAAAACTGCTGACAAGAAGGCACACTCCCGGGAAGTAAACAAATATGTAGAAAATGGTCAATCCATGCACAGGCATCCAAAAAGAATTAAGAAGCGAAAGGCTTCACTACACTAAAGCTGGTGATTCAGGAGTGCCAAGTATCAGTAGCAGCCATTGAAAAACTCAAAATTTGAGGGGCAGCACGGTGGCACAGTGGTTAGCATTGCTGCCTCACAGCGCCGAGGTCCCAGGTTCGATCCCGGCTCTGGGTCACTGTCCGTGTGGAGTTTGCACATTCTCCCTGTGTTTGCATGGGTTTCGCCCCCACAACCCAAAAGATGTGCAGGGTAGGTGGATTGGCCATGCTAAATGAAAATGAAAATGAAAATCACTTATTGTCACAAATAGGCTTCAAATGAAGTTACAGTGAAAAGCCCCTGGTCGCCACATTCCGGCCCCTGTTAGGGGAGGCTGGTACGGGAATTGAACCGTGCTGCTGACCTGCCTTGGTCTGCTTTCAAAGCCAGCGATTTAATCCAGTGTGCAAACCTGCCCCTTAATTAGAAAAAATAAATTGGGAACTCTAAATCTGAAATATAAAACAAAATTTTAACGTAGGTTTTGGGGAAAACAACATCGAAAAGAAGCTCACATCGTGCTCTGCCCCAAAAGATCTGGAACAATAGGGAACACTGTCAGTAGCAAGTATCCTGCAACAATAGTTTAGAGATGGAGTGTTCCAAAACGTGGAAGGAAACAAGCTGAGCTCAGGGGTACCTTGTTTGAAAAAAAATGGCACAGTGCTAAAAATGTGGTGGCACATCATGCTTACGCAAGCCCTTTCCACAGTAAAAATGGCAAAAAGTTTTGGCACTGTGGGATCTTATGAGAACTCCGAATGGAGTACTGAGAGATTGGATTATTTGTCCAAGCGAATGAAATTGAGGTGGAAATTGTCACCTCAACTTTCCTGAGTACAATGGGGTGGGGGGGGGGGGGGGGGGGGGGCCGGAGGGGGATCATTCAACCTGTTGCACAATCTGGTGCTCAAAACCTCATGATAAGATTGTGGCGATACTGCAGGGCCACTTCATACCGAAACCTTTGGTCATCGTCGAGAGGCTCAGGTTCCATAAACATAACCAACAAGAAGGTGAATCAATCACACAGTTTGTAGCTACTTTGAAGAAATTTGCTGAATACTGTGAATTTGGCGATGTCTTCAACGATGCCATCAGAGACAGACTGGCATGTGGGTTAAGAAGCGAAACTGTCTAAAAAAGGCTGTTAACAAAAAGCAACTTATACCTAAAGAAGGTTTTAGAAGTTACAATCTCTATGGAATTAGTGGCTAAGGAAGTCCAGCAATTAAGGTCAAGCCTTAGAATCCATAAAATATTGTCTGAGACCCCAAAACAGACACAGGTTCAAAATTGCCACCGATATGCAAAACCTGGGCACACAGCAGCAGACTGCTGGTACAAAGAAGCAACATGCAGGAATTGTGGTTAAAAAGGGGCAAATCAAACACACATGTTGGGGAAAGAAGCAACAAGTACCAAACAAGAACAATATAAAACAAGAACCAAGTGTATCAAATGGAAAATTGAATAGTGGGAAAAGGATCCACTGATACAAAATGGACGCAATAAAGGACCAGAGCCACAGTCAGATGATGAACTGCCGTTGAACGTACTGGCCACTGCAGGCCTAACCTTTACTGGGTCACTCCATTACTGAGCACACAACTGTTGAAAATGAGGGTTGACACTGGAGAAGCAGGTTTCTGGGTACCAGAAATTGTTCGCCAAGAGAAACTATGACGTATTATCTGAAAACTCTCAAGGATAATTCGGAAGGCTATACTGGGGAAGTGGTTCCATTGAGGGGCTGTATCGATGTAAATGTGCAGCTAATTGGGCAGACTGTAGCCTTGTCCCTGCACATTGTCAAAGGTAAATATCCAGGCTTAATGGGGAGAACCTGGTTGGAGAGAATCAAGCTAGACTGGACTGAGATGAATCTTACGTCAGAGATCGAAGCAGGTCCACTGAATATTTTAAAGAAACATGCCTTAATCTTTAATGGAGAGCTGGGAAGCATGGAAGAGATCTCAGTCAAGCTAAAGATTAGGGATGAAAGCCAAGCAAGATGTTCAAAGGCTAGGACAGTGCTGTACACCATCAGGCCTAAGCTTGAGGCAGAATTAGAGGGGCTGGTCAAGGCAGGAGTCCTCAAATTGGTCAATTTAAGTGATAAGGCCACACCAATTGTACCCATGATGAGAAACGTGGTTCGCTACCCATATGTGGCGATTTTAAAGTCACTATCAATCCGGTACTATGTGTAGAGCAATACGTTTTGCGTTTGATGATTTATTTGCTGGGTTGGCTGGAGGTCAGCATTTCAGTAAAGGTGACCTTAGTCAAGCTTATCGCCAGATAAATATGGATCCAGATTAACAACAATATCTGACAATTGTGACACACAAAGAGATAATCAGATATTAAAGACTTCCATCTGGCATCACGTTCGCAACTGTGTGGTTCCAACAGCCAATGGATCAAATTCTAAACGGGCTAGAGCAAGTCCTGTGCTACTTAGATGATATCTTAGTTATTGGAAAGAATGAAGAAGAGCAATTTCAAAATTTAGACCCTACACTCCAGAGACTAAAAGATTATGGACTAAAAGTACGGAAGGATAAAAGTGAATTCTTCAAATCTTCAATTGAATATTTGGGACACATCATAGATGTGAAGGGACGGCACAAATCACCGTCAGAAGTAAAAGCCATAACTGAGGTACCTGCACCTCAAAATGTAAGTCACCTTTGATCGTTTTTGGGCTTATAAAACTATTATGGAAGGTATGTCCCTAATCGAGAAACTATTCTCAATCCTTTGCACAAATTATTGTGTCAAAACAGGAAATGGAAATTGGTGGATCAATGTGAAAAGGCCTTTGTGCAAGCTAAGGAAGCACTACTAAAGTCAGAAGTCCTGACACAATTTGATCCGAAGTTGCACTTGTAACTGGCTTGTGACGCATCACCTTATGGGGTGGGAGCAGTGGTTTCTCACAGATTGCCCAATAGTGAAGAGAGATCAATAGCTTTGCAGCAAGATCCTTGAAGAAAGCAGAAATGAACTATGCATCATTTTTGCAATCAAATGTTTTACAATTACCTATATGGAAAGAAATTTACTTTACTAACAGATCATTGACCACTAACAACGATACTTGGGCCGAACACTGGTATTCGACCTCTAGCAGTGAGCTGGATGCAGGGATGGGCCTTGCTGTGGTCGGCACATACATACACGATAAAATATCATCAGTCATAGCTCCATGGGAATGCTGATGCACTCTTCAGATTACTCAACAAACAGTTCGAGTGGCCAGTATTTCTATTTTGAAGAAGTCGATAATGCTCATGTAATTGCAGGACAAGTTAAGTATACCAGAAATAATCTACGACTGTCAGAGGTTGTGGACATGGTACTCCGTGGCAAGACCATGGGATCAAACCCGGATATGAAGCTATATGTTTCTTGAAGACTCAAACAATCCATACAGACTGGTTGTCTCCTCTGCGGGGGTGATAGTTATCACTTCTATTGTTAAGGAAATGTGTCCTAAGCCAACTTCATTAAGGGCATTGTGGTATATTAAGAATGAAGGAGATAGTCCGAAGATATTTTTGGTGGCCAGAGTTCAATAGTGAAATCAAGGGGAAAACGGACACGTTTTTGGCTTGTGCAAAGATTCAAAAGCTGCTGCCTCTAATACCATTGCACCCATGGGAATGGCCAGAAGGGCCATAGCAAAGAGATCATATAGATTATGCCGGACCATTCGAAGGGCAAATGTTTTTCCTTGCGGTAGATGCGCATTCAAAATAGCCTGAAGTTACAAATCTGAAGACTATGTCTTCGGAGAGAACAAGAGAAAGACTGGGTCAGATTTTTGCAAGGTTCCGTTACCCTGAACAACTTGTTAACGACAGTGGGCCACAGTTCATTTTGAAAAGAATTCACAAATCATCCATAGGAGAACAGAATCAAACACATCCAATGCGTTCCGCATCACCTTGCCACAATAGGCTGGCTGAAAGGTTTGTTCAGATAACGAAACATTCATTGAAGGTAACGTGTGAGCAAGGATCATGATCTAAACAACTAAATCAATTCCCGATAACGTAGAGAATACAACACATTCGACAACACAAAGTTCTCCAGCGTTACACGTGGCAAAACGTCAGTTACGTACAGCGGTATATTCACTGAAGCCGCCTAAGACAAGAGAGATTGTTGAGAGGAAACAGCAAAGTCAGGTTTTGTGACGTGAGAACAGGGCTAAAGTTCAAGAAGTATTGGTAAGGAACTATACCACCAGTGAGAAGTGGATACATGACATCGTCTTCGCACAGACAGGACCAGTCTCTACACCATTCAAACTCAGGACGATGTGTTGTGGAGGAGACACGCTGATCAATGTTTAGCAACTAGAACTAGTTTACCAGAGACAGTCAACCGAGAGTCCACAACAAATGGTGCCAAGTGAAGACTTCGACATTCCTGAGCACCTGACAATACCAGAAACAACTGTGGAAGGCGATATGCTAATTGAGGATACTTCAACACCGAGTCAATCTGGTATATTGATGACATCATCAGCCATTTGCACGGGTAGTCTATCCTAACAGCCTGTAGAGTATGCACCTCTCCAATAAAGCTCTTGTTTATTTGAATCTTTGTGGTCTGCAAGTTTATCCTTTAAAAATACCACAGGAAACAATGCAGATCTAATTGTGTTGGGCCTCTAGAGATTCTGGGAGTCTCTTCATTGAAAAATTAAAGGGTGGAAGGGTGGGACTTTGATCTGTCTCTAGCAAGGCCAATGACAGGGAGGGGGAGGGCTATCCCATAGACATTTCATGTGAAGGCATACATGGTTGTGAACTCTATTGGTGAGGTCCAGATTAGGAAAATAGCCTGCGCCCCTGAACTGTCTTATTTTAGATCACCTTAGCTGCACACACCCCAACTCTCCTCCCTTGCTTCATGGGTCAAGGATATAATGGCAGAGGGCAGCACGGTGGCGTAGTGAGTTAGCCCTGCTGCCTCACGGCGCCGAGGTCCCAGGTTCGATCCCGGCTCTGGGTCACTGTCTGTGTGGAACTTGCACATTCTCCCTGTGTTTGCGTGGGTTTCGCCCCCACAACCCAAAGATGTGCAGGCTAGGTGGATTGGCCGCGCTAAATTGTCCCTTAATTGGAAAAAAATTAATTGGGTACTCTAAATCTCAAAAAAAAAAGGATATAATGGTGGTGTGAGTGGTTGGATTCCAGTACTTCTAGTAAGCATGGGCGACTGTGCAAAAGAAATACGCCTTAAGCGTTACATACCCCCACCTGGTTTAGCTCACTGAGCTAAATCGCTGGCTTTTAAAGTAGACCGAGGCAGGCCAGCAGCACGGTTCGATTCTCGTATCAGCCTCCCTGGACAGGCGCCGGAATGTGGCGACTAGGGGCTTTTCACAGTAACTTCATTGAAGCCTACTCGTGACAATAAGCGATTTTCATTTTCATTTCACCTGCCCTCTTCAAATATGGTTCTCTCCCGCAGAACCTAAAAATCTCCAGTTGGGTCGGTGTTGCCAGAATTACAAACCCAGGGAAAATCAGATACATGAATATTACTTTATATCTTCTATTCCCTCTATTTTTTTTAAATTGAATTTTCGAGTGGGTTTTCTTGACTGGAATCATTAACTGTTTATTCCTGTTGAGTTTTATTCATTTGAATTAATTTTTTTTGTTGATTTTACTATGTGTCCTTTTAAATCCTGAACTGTTCGTTTCCACAGATGTTCACATGTTTATGGCATATTTTAATGTTTTTTTCAAAATATATATTTCACATTTAGAGTATTAATTTTACTCCAAGCAATTTTATAGCTAGATTTCACAGCTGGACAGATTTTTAAATTAAATTTGTTGTGGTCATAAACCATATCTCAAAGGGGAAAACAGAAATAGAGAGGCTGAGAGGTTTAGGGCAGAATTTCGGAGTTCGGGTCCTAGATTATAGGCATGGCCACCAATGCCGGAGTGGTAGAAATTGAGGATGCTCAAGAGGACAGAAATGACGGTGCACAGGAATCTCAATAGATTGTGGGCTGGAGGAGATTACAGAGATAGGAAGGGGTGAGGCCAAGGAAGGATTTGAAAACAAGCATGAGAATTTTAAATTTGAGGCGTCGCTTAATTGGAAACCAATGTAGGCATAGCGAGCACGGGGGTGATGGGCGAACGGGACTTGATAGAAGTAAAGGCATGAGCAGTAGAGTTTTTGATGACCTCAAGTTTATGGAGGATATAAAATTGGAGACTAGCCAGCAGTGTTTTGGAACAGTGGTGTCCAGAGTTAACAAAGGCTTGGATGAGGATTTCAGCTGAGCTAAGGGTGGAAAGTTGCAAAATGGGCAATAGCAGATTGGATACCTGTTTTGCACCCGACTTCATGATCCTTTCCACAGCCCCTTTATTCTGAAATCACACCCACCAAGCTGATTTGGAAATCATTTTGTAATCAAGTTCCTGAAATGCTGAAGTTCTGGGGCGAATTTTACTGATTTCACGGTGCATGAAGTAGCACAATAATATGTTGGGATAGCAACAATTCAACAGACTGAGCACTTGACTTACTGGATGACATAAATTTCCTTGCGTCTAAAGAATAACGAGGAGTAACTGGAAGAAAGGAGTGATCAGAATGTTAGTTTGTAAATGACTAAAACATAGAAAGTCAACGTGCAGCATGATTTGACATGTTGTCTTTTACGTCAAAGCATGTGGGAGTAACACACAAGCACTGTTGTCAGCCAGCAGCTAAATTCTTGAACACAAGCAATTCTTTAAACAAAGAGCCAACGCAGGTGGATGCACATTGTCACATAAGAGGTGCCATATTTATCAAATAATTCATGCTCAATAACATGGTCACTCACAATAGTAGCAAATGCAAATTAGTGATGTCGCAGACCAATGTAATACTCAACCCTGAAAGGAGACAGCAATGTGCCTCTTTAAATTTAAACTGTCCAAAGCTGGTGACAGTCGGCAAGAAAGTCCGGGGGAGTGATCTATGTGTCTAATTAAAGGGAAAAATAACATCTATTGTACTCATTTAATTTAGCTCTTCTGCTTCACACATTATCCTCACTATCCTGAACTGAACAGTGCAGATAAAGTGCATGTTTGAGCACCTGATCATACCAACATTCATTTCATGTGTTTATTCAATGCAAAGAAATTGAAAACAGAAAACAAAACTGTTCCAGTGCACATTTTAAATTTGATTTGTATAATTACTCTGTGCGGGATTATGAAAGCCAGCTGCAGATGTGGTCACTTTGTGTTTGGTTTTAGATCTTGAAAATGCAGAGGTGCAGCGGGCAACTGCGCATGTGCTTTATTTATATCTACACTCAAAAGGTTTTCTTCCTCACCTTCAACTTTCATTGGGAAAGGCAGCAAGGTGGCGCAGTGGTTAGCATTGCTGCCTCACGATGCTGTTGTCTCAGGCTCGATCCCAGACCTGGGTTTCTGTCCATGTGGAGTTTGCACACTCCCCCCGTGTCTGCGTGAGTTTCATCCCCACAACCCAAAGATGTGCAGGGTAGGAGGATTGGCCGGGTTAAATTGCCCTTAATTGGAGAAAATGAATTGGCAACTGTAAATTTTTTTTTAAATAATTTTTTAAAACCTCAAAAATCTTTCATTGGGGAAATGGGCAACATTGGGAAGCCAGCATGGTATAGGAGTTGAAATGAAAATGAAATGAAAATCGCTTATTGTCACGAGTAGGCTTCAATTAAGTTACTGTGAAAAGCCCCTAGTCGCCACATTCTGGGGCCTGTCCGGGGAGGCTGGTACGGGAATCGAACCGTGCTGCTGGCCTGCTTGGTCTGCGTTAAAAGCCAGCGATTTAGCCGAGTGAGCTAAACCAGCCCCACGGAAGTTGCTAAACTCTACGCCTTGGACGGTGAGGGTCACGGTGCAGTACCCCCGGATTTCCACAGAATGGGATCCAGAGGCCAGGGAGATTTTCTGGGTGACTGGATGTACTGGGAGGGAGCAGCGCCTTACAGTAGTGGGATGGATGAAGCTCTCCGTGCTCCCGGAGTCAAAAAGGCAGGCCGTCTTGTGCCCATCGATCTTCACTGTCGTTGTTGCAGTCACGAGGTTGCGGACTGGTCTGGTCCAGGGTGATCGAGGCGAGTTGCGGAAATGAGCCCTTGACTGAAGCTGTCTTCCTGGTTTCTGGGTCATTTAAATGCACATGGCTTCCTATGCTGGGAAGGCTCACCAAAATGGGAAAAGAATTTAACAATGGTAGACCCTCAAGTGCATCCATGTTGCCGGTTATCTTTTCATGTTCTTTCCGTGCTTGTTCAGGCACAGATGTGAGCAAAAACTAAATTGGGGCCTGAAGCTATTTTCGAGAGAATATTGAATTTGCTGGGCAGTCCTTGCACCCAATAATCAAAAGGGACAAATGACAAGAAACATACCGGATGCCGTATTGTGGTAGTCACCAGTAAGTAGTATTCCGTGTATTACGGTAAGGCCCGTATAATAGAGGTACATGGGTAAATTCCTGCCTGCTGGCTACGCCCAGTAGGCGGCGTATAAACGTGTGTGCTCGCCGGTGCTGCAGCCATTCTGGTTCCAGCTACAGGAGGCACAACATCTTTGCTCAATAAAGCCTCCATTATTCCAGTACTCTCGTCTTTGTGGTAATTGATAGTGCATCAATTTATTGAGCAAAGATTTTTTTTAAACAATGGATCTCCGCATCAAGCCTGATCGCCTGCAGCTGAGCCCTTAAGCAGCCAACGTCACGTCCGCCTTTGATCACTGGCTAGTCTGCTTCGAAAGCTACCTCCGAACATCCACTGAGGAACCCTCGGGCTCGCAGAAGTTCCAAGTCCTTTATTCATGGGTGAGCCCTGACATTTTTCCTCTCATCCGGGATGCGCCCATTTACTCCGAAGCAATGGAGCTCCTGAAGGGACTTTACGTTCGACCAGTCAATCAACTACACGCCAGGCACCACCTGGCCATGAGACAGAAACACCCCGGAAGTTTTGAGAGGATTTCTGGCATGCCCTGCACATCCTAGGTAGGAACTGACTGCCAGGCAGTTTTGGCAGTCCAGCACACAGAACTTTTAATTCGAGATGTTTACCTTACGGGCATAAGGTCCGCATACGTCCGCCAGCGGCTACTGGAAGCGGGTATGCTTGATTTTGCAGGACCTAGGCAGCTCGCTAACTCGTTAGAAGTGGCCTCCAGTAACATCCAGTCATACGCCCTCGACTGCGCGGCACCCTCGTGGGCATCATGGGCCCCACCAGCTGCCGACTCCAGCTCACCGCAAGCCTGCACCGCGTGAGGGAGCTCAAGTGCTATTTTTGCGGACAGAACAAACACCCCTTGCAGCACTGCCCGGTGCAGAGCGTGACCTGCAACGGATATGGGAAGAAGGGACACTTTGTTTCTGTTTGCCAGGCCCGGTTCATCGCCACTGTTTCCAGTTCCAGCGTTCCTGCACCCCCCACGTGCGGCCCGTGGGCGCCGCCATCTTCTTCACCGCAAACCACATGCGGCCCGTGGGTGCTGCCATCTTTGATGCCCCCTGCCATGTGCGCCCCGTTGGCGCCGCCATCTTCAGCGCCATTTTGGACGGTGTCTCAGGACCCGTCTCGTCTGGCCGTTCATTGCCTGCAGCTACCTCCACCACCGCTTACCAGGCTGGGGCCTCCCAGCACCTGCCGCAACTCGCCTCGATCACCCTGGACCAGTCGTAGCCCCGCAACCTCGCGACCGCAACAACGACAGTGAAGGTCGATGGGCACAAGACGGCCTGCCTTTTTGACTCCGGGAGCACGGAGAGCTTCATCCATCCCACTACTGTAAGGCGCTGCTCCCTTCCGGTACACCCAGTCACCCAGAAAATCTCCCTGGCCTCCGGATCCCATTCTGTGGAAATCCGGGGGTATTGCACCGTGTCCCTCACCATCCAAGGCATAGAATTTAGCAACTTCCGGCTCTACGTCCTCCCCCACCTCTGCACTGCCCTGTTACTCAGCCTGGACTTCCAGTGCCACCTCCAAAGCTTAACCTTAAAATTCAGCGGACCCCAACCACGCCCCCCTCACCGTGTGCGGCCTCACGACCCTTAAGGTCAACCCACCCTCCCTGTTTGCGAACCTCACCCCGGATTGCAAACCTGTCGCCACCAGGAGCAGGCGGTACAGTGCCGAGGACAGGTTCTTCATCAGGTCGGAGGTCCAACGGCTTCTGCGGGAAGGGGTCATTGAGACCAGCAACAGCCCCTGGAGAGGTCAAGTGGTAGTAGTAAAGACTGGGGAGAAGCACAGGATGGTTATTGACTACAGTCAGACCATCAATCGGTACACGCAGCATGACGCGTACCCCCTCCCACACATATCTGACATGGTCAATCAGATTGTGCAGTATCGGGTCTTTTCCACAGTGGACCTGAAATCCGCCTACCACCAGCTCCCCATCCGCCCGGAGGACTGCCAATACGCTGCGTTCGAAGCAGATGGCCACCTCTATCACTTCCTTAGGGTTCCCTTCGGCGTCACTAATGGGGTCTTGGTCTTCCAGCGAGAGATGGACAGAATGGTTGACCGGTACGGACTGCGGGCCACCTTCCCGTACCTAGATAATGCTCTCCAGCCACGATCAGCAGGACCACGACTAAAAATTCCTCCAGACTGCCAAACTCCTTAATCTCACGTACAATAAGGAGAAATGCGTGTTCAGCATCAACCGCTTAGCCATCCTTGGCTATGTCGTGGAAAATGGAGTTCTAGGGCCTGACCTCGACCGCATGTGCCCCTCATGGAACTCCCACTCCTCCACTGCCCCAAGGCCCTAAAACGATGCCTGGGGTTTTTCTCCTACTGTGCCCAGTGGGTCCCTAATTATGCGGACAAGGCCCACCCACTCATTCAGTCCACAGTTTATCCCCTGACGGCTGAGGCCCGCCAGGCCTTCAACCGCATCAAGGCGGAGATCGCCAAGGCCATGATGCACGCGGTCGACGAGTCCCTCCCCTTTCAGGTCGAGAGCGATGCATCTGACGTAGCTCTGCCGCCACCCTCAACCAGGCGGGCAGGCCCGTGGCCTTCTTCCCCCGCACCCTCCATGCCTCCGAAATTCAGCACTCCTCTGTCGAAAAGGAGGCCCAAGCTATTGTGGAAGCTGTGAGACTTTGGAGGCATTACCTGGCCGGCAGGAGATTCACTCTCCTCACTGACCAACGGTCGGTTGCCTTCATGTTTAACAACACACAGCGGGGCATGATCAAAAACGACAAGATCTTGAGGTGGAGGATTGAGCTCTCCACATATAATTAGGAGATTTTGTATCGCCCGGAGAAGCTCAACGACCCCCCTGATGCCCTATCCCCCGGTACATGCGCCAGTGCACAAGTGGACCGACTCCGAGCTCTCCACTATGACCTCTGTCACCCGGTGGTCACCCGGTTATTCCATTTTGTCAAGGCCCGCAACCTGCCCTACTCCATTGAGGAGGTCAGGACGGTCACCAGAGACTGCCAGGTCTGCGCAGAGCGCAAGCTGCACTTCCACCGGTCAGATCGAGCGCACCTGGTGAAGGCCTCCCACCCTTTTGAACGTCTCAGCGTGGACTTCAAAGGGTCCCTCCCCTCCACCGACCGCAACAGGTACTTTCTGAACGTGAATGATGAGTACTCCCGGTTCCCTTTTGCCATCACATGCCCCGATATGACTTCTGCCACGGTCATTAAAGCCCTCCACAGCATCTTCACTCTGTTCAGTTTCCCCACCTATTTCCACAGTGATCGGGGATCCTCCTTTATCAGTGACGAGCTGCGTCAGTTCCTGCTCAGGAAGGGCATTGCCTCGAGCAGGGCGACCATCTACAACCCCGAGGGGAAACGGGCAGGTGGAGAGGGAGAATGGGACGTTCTGGAAGGCCGTTCTGCTGGCCTTGCGGTCTAAAAATCTGCCAGTCTCCCGCTGGCAGGACGTCCTCCCCGACGCGCTCCACTCCATCCGATTGCTCTTCTGCACCACGACTAACGAGACTCCTCACGAACGTGTTTCTGCCTTCCCCATGAGTCTCCGGGGTCTCGCTCCCAACATGGCTGACAGTTACTGGACCCGTCCTCCTTCACAAGCATGTGCGGACCTATAAGTCGGACCACTTGGTCGAAAGAGTACACCTCCTACACGCGAACCTGCAATACGCCTATGTGGCATACCCCGACGGACGCCAGGACACAGTCTCCCTCCGGGACCTGGCACCTGCTGGATCCCCACCTACGGCCCCCGACCTGACACCACCCCCTCCCCCCCATTCCTGGCTGCCTCTTCCACCCGTGCGCCACTCACCCTACCCACAGCGAACCTCGCCGCAGCCTCACCCCAGCGGAATCCATCCTCCTACTGGTTCCACTCAGGGGTGACGAAGACGAGGACAACACGCTCCCGGAGTCACAGGTGACCAAGTCGGTGCCCACATCACCACCAGGACTGAGGCGATTGCAGAGGAAGGTCAAGGCCCCCGACGGACTGAACGTGTATTGTTTCCACCACCCCCGCCGGACTCTTTCTTTTAACAGGGGGTGAATGTGGTAGTCACCACTATGTAGTATTACATGTATTACGGTAAGGCCCGTATAGTAGAGGTACATGGGTAAATCCCTGCCTGCTGGCTACGCCCAGTAGGCGGCGTATAAATCTGTGTGCTCGTCGGTGCTGTAGCCATTCTGGTTCCAGCTACAGGAGGCACAACATCGTTGCTCAATAAAGCCTCCATTATTCCACTACTCTCGTCTTTGTGGTAATTGATAGTGCATCACGTATATCACTAATTTGCATATACTTCACATATACTGCAGCCTGGGCACCAGGTAATAGACAAGACACAAGGAAGTGGGAAACTGCAAACAACCCCAAACACCTTTCCACCCCAACCTTCTCTTGCATTTTCCCAAAAATTGGTGCGAGTCGGCGAGATCAATGTTTTACTTAATCTATGCAAAGGTGGATTGTATTACTTTACTCTCCCTTGCAAGCCCGAAAATTTCTAAATGTTTTCAATTGCATTCCCTCATGATTACATTTTTAATTGATCATTGCTTTGGCATCGTTTTATTCACTGCAATCAGCAGAAAGCATTACCTGACTGTTTACTTAAGCTCTTCTAACTTTATGATGCATATTTTAAATTTTATTTGAGAATGAAGTATTTATCTGAATGAATAGCTTCTTAAAATCTGCAACATTTAGTGCACTTTTGAAAAGGTGAGCATTTAAATTTATCACGATTAAGAAGGTAAAATCTGAATATCATTTTAGTTCAGGTACATAGACAGTGAGCTGATTAAGTAGTTACATGCTAATGTCCACTCTTTAATGCTTCAAAATCAGTTCTCTTATCCCTGAACTCTGATCTTCGAATTTATTTTTTTGAACCAATTGTGCTAAATCATGAGCAAAATATAATGAGGATGTATCATGTCAAAATAATATATCTTTAAAATAGCTGCTTAATCTTTCTTTAAATCAATTAAAAAATTAGTGACACTGGTTTTACAGCACGAACAACATGATGCTGCATTTTCTTTCATGGAAGATTGAAGCCCCAGAAAGATTGACGACTTTTATGTGCGTATGTGTGAAGTGTCCAAAAGGTGGAGTTTGGCCTTTCAAAGAGGGGTTGAGTGACCTCAGTAAAAACAGCACTGCAAACACTTCCAAACAAGTGCAGGTCAGAATAGGGTCATGACTCTTTGGTTGCTAGGATATTGGAAGCTCACCGCGTCAGTTTCTCCTCCTTTAATTCCAGGTCTGTCACTGCAATCATCTGGTCCAGCTTGAATTTAGTGTCAATAATTTCCGCGTCCCTTGGAGAGTATGTGCCGCCTTCCTTCTGCTTTTGTCTTATTCTGTATGTGGAGCACAGGTACCAACAATACTCAGTGTACACAGCACAAGAGGTTATTAAAAATATTAAACCATTCTATTGGCTGCAAGATTATAGAAGATAAACTACAAGAGATTTTCATACTGGACCCAATTTGATCTCTGGCAGGACAATGCAAAATTATTGAAAACTTTGTTTTCCTTTTCAAAAGGCACATTTGTGGCAGCATTGGCAGCCAAAATATCTTCCAGTTCCTTGCTTACTTTGATGCTCAGCGGCACATATTGAGAATGCAAGGAATGGAGAATTTTGTCCCATCAAATATTACACGTTAAACAGATGACAGTATTTTAATTAACTACACAATTCAATTGCCAGGCGAGTTGTGGAGTGAGCCGATCTTATAATTTTTAAAAAGTAAGTGTTTACAACATTTGTCCTTCCTACCTTGCAATCGCATAGGCTGCTATCACCAGGAGAATGACAGAGAGTACACACAGAGTCACTGAAAGAGTTATTTCAATGCTTCTTCCTGACAGACCTTCGGCTGAAATGACAAGAAAACAAGAATTTTTTTTTAAATTGCATCTCGTATAAATACAACAATCCACACTATAAAAGGGACAGCAAATGCACTATTTTCTACTGGTGTGTTACGAACAGATACATGGCCATGGAGGCAAAATCCAATTGTACCTGATAACAGGCACAAGGACTTTGGTGCGGGATTAACTTGCACCCTCTGTTTTCGATGCAGGCAGCACACAAACCTCATGCCAAGGCAGCACGGTAGTATTGTGGATAGCACAATTGCTTCACAGCTCCAGGGTCCCAGGTTCGATTCTGGCTTGGGTCACTGTCTGTGCGGAGTCTGCACATCCTCCCCGTGTATGCGTGGGTTTCCTCCGGGTGCTCCGGTTTCCTCCCACAGTCCAAAGATGTGCAGGTCAGGTGGACTGGCCATGATAAATTGCCCTTAGTGTCCAAAACTGCCCTTAGTGTTGGGTGGGGCTACTGGATTATGGGGATGTGGTGGAGGTGTTGATCTTGGGTAGGGTGCTCTTTCCAAGAGCCGGTGCAGACTCGATGGGCCGAATGGCCTCCTTCTGCACTGTAAATTCTATGATATTGCCTGTGCATCTATATCATTGTAGCAAGTTCTAAACATGCTGCTAAGTGGTAAAACAAGGATTCAACTGAATGGGAATGAAGTCCCATAGCAAGTGCGTTTAGCACTCGCAGTGCCGAGTGACACAATGCTATAATACGGCACTCGCATTAGATGGGGAGGCTCAGCGGGGAATGCATTGGCCAAGGCTGCACATAGGCCCGTTTTGTGCATAGAGGAGCTCCGCAGGATCAAGTCATCTTTGAAGGCTGCGTGTCCAGGGAAAGGCATAGCAGCTATACACACAACATTGCAGAGAGAGAGTGACCCCACGTTTCTCTCACATCGCTCAAGAGGCCTTGGTGCTGGAGTTGGACAAGAGGCGAGAGATCCTCTATCCACATGGAATTAAGTTTGTGCAGAGACAAGCTCTGAGCAAAAAGTGGGAGCAGAAAACCATGCAGGTGACTGTCGGGAGATTAACCCTGAGGACCTGCAGGCAGTGCCAGATGAAGTTCAATGACCTTCCATGAGTGTTCAAGATCAGCAAATTCATCTCCAGACGCCACATTCCACAAACTGTACCACTGGCCTCACACACAGCTCAATGCACCGTACCTCCATCACTCACCTCCCAACAAGCTCTATCAATCATGACTCACAGCTAACATTTATAGCCTCACACACTTATCACTGCTGCACCTCACACACTACAAACTTCACAGCCCTATCTCACAGCTTGCAAACAACTGCCAGCTACAGCCACACTGCACCACATTGACTGGCACACTTCCCTCTTTCTTGTAGAATAGACTGGCACAGCATACATGGCTGCAATGTATCCTGATGGAGTGGATGGTGCCCACTAGCATTGGAACAGCAATGATTAAGCCACAAGGCTGTAACTATTGGAAGTAACAGTGTGCTCACACCGAATCCTGTTTCTCACATTCCCCTTTCCCATTACCTCACAATCTCTTCTGAATGAAAACTGCAGGAAATGTAAGCATGCACATGCTGATTTCCTATGCCTCCCCCCCCCCCCCACAATCCTCATTGCAACCCCACCACAGTATCTTTCTCTTTTCAGAAACCCAAGAGCTGCAACTTAATCAGGCAGGGCTGAGACGTGCAAGAGAAAGACAGGATTGACGGTGAAATGCTATCAATTGACCTCACACCCACAGCCACTAGCTGAGATGCTGCCACCTTTCTTGCTTTAGAGGGTAGTTCAGATGTGGGATTAGCGCATGGTAAATCTTCAGGAATGAGCGGCCAGCAGCCAGGGCAGGTGGTAAGGATAGTGCAGGTGCTAGCTTGCAGGGGTAGGAGGTTGCATGTGTGTTCTGCTGTAGAGGACTCAGATGAGAACTTCAGTGCACAGAAGGCTGACTGCTCTGCACACCAAATTGTGTGGCATATTGAGTGTACAGCCAGAAAGCCTGCCGTTATTGTAATGGAGGACAGAGTATGGCACCAAACGTGCACATGGCTATGCGCAGAGCTTGGAATCTAATATTATCCTACATGCACGTGGTGACCACCTCCATGAGAATTCCTGTGGATTAATCTATGGTGGTCAGATGGCCAATATCTCAGCTTCTAACTGAGTGCAATCAAAAGCCATGCAATGTCTAGGAGATGCAGTGGAAGCTCTGAATGAAGTCATGCAAGCTTAGCTTGCTGTCACCATGACAGTGGATAACAATGTTCAAATGGACATTCAGAGTCTCACAGCAGCTCAGACATCTGACCAGTATATTACCAGGATTGCCATTGCATAGGAATGGAGTACAAACCTGCTGCCCTTTCTCAGGACGATACCATTGCCGATCCACTAGTGCCCTTGTTGTTGGCTCTTAGTCAACCAGCTTAGACTGCTGCCACTTATACCAGGGCAAAGCATAGGGATAAAGCTGAACGAGGTTGTCCTGTTAAATCAACTAAAGCCTCCCCTCATTGAATGCCAGCAGCCTTCCATGCTATAGTCACACTACACGTCTGTCCCGGTGCTCCCGCACAGGCCTACCCCCAGTGGCTGCAGCATGGTCAGTGGAAGACTGCTAAATTTCAGAGGAGATTGCAGATGGCCTTGAAAGACAACTGTGAGTATCTCTGGTCCTTGAAGGCCTGACCTCAGACTGCACTACCTTAAGATGAGCAGCGACAGTTTTGGCTGGTTGGCTGACAAACAACAGCAAGGGCACTAGCAGAGCGACAATGGAGCAAGGATGAAATCTGTCATCCTGCGATAGGATAGCAGGCTTGTGCTCCATGCTATTCCCCCAGGGATGTCAGATTGCTGGACTGTTGTGATATTCTGCAAACCATTTGAACGCCTATCTGCAGCCCACGATGGCAACAATTTTGGTTTCCACTGTAGAACCGAGGCATTGGGTGGCTTCTGCTAATGCTGTAATGGAAGCTGAAACATCATCATTGAGAAGCTGTATCCATAATTAAGTGCACAAGGATGCGCAGATGGATTTTGCCACCACTGGAAAGGCCGATCTCCAAATTCTGCTGCAAAGCTTTCTGACAAGTTGGTGCTGGGCTCTTCCTTGCTCCTTGATGTTGACGACAGGTTTTCTGACAGGCCTGACAGTGTACCAAGCATTTCACCTTGTATGCCCAAGAGTTTTCTTATGTAGTCTACCCCATCATCGTACTCATTGAATTCATCGGCATCAAAACATACATGCAATCTTCCCCGATTCCACACTATTATTGACACATGCCCTGGCTGTCGGCCACTTGTACCCAGTGTCTCAGGATGGGGAAGGGTGTGAGAGTGAGTCCATGTGAGGTGGCTGTCATGGCTGAATAGCTGGCAGTCTGTACACGCTGTGAGAGACGACTGTGAGCACTGCCAGGTATGTGAGGGTGAGGTAAAACTATGAATGTGAGGTATGAGTCATTATTGGTAGAGATTGCTGGCAGGTGAGTGATGGGGTGGGTGGGGGCAGGGCCGGGGATGCAGTTGGTATCTGGCCTTTGAAGACACATGACCTGATTTTGACCATCATGTGGGGTTACTGCGCCTTCTGTGACACTGTATCCACGGCTTTGGGGAGTAGCATAGCATTGAGTGCCATGCCTGTCTGGTCCCACTGCCTTGGCAAAGTGCATCTGCAGGGTCTCCTAACTCTTTGTGGATAGATGACATCTCTCCTCGCGCACTAAGCCGGAAAATCCTGGGGCAGTTTCTCTCTCATGCTATGCCATTATTGAATGTTCTCCAAGTTAAAGTCAGTGTTAGACTGGCTTCTTGCAACGACTCCATCCACAATGCACATCCCCTTTCAGCGGCGCAGGGTGCCTTTAAATAGCTTGAACTTGAGCCAACCTCACAATTTTGCAGCCCCAGCTCAGGCACATTGGAATTAACAGCGCACTTAGTGCCAGCTACATGCTACAATTATTTGAATCATGTGCGGAGCAAGGAAGATTGTGTTCTGACTGGAACAAACGCAAGAGCACGAGGTAATCCTGCATCGCGATCCCTGTGCCCACTTTCATATCCTGCCCAATTTTGGGCCAATATGTGATAAGTCATGAGTGAGTTGCACTCATATGCCAAGAAAGAATGGTGACTTCTGAAGTCAATCCCTTTTTACAGCATGAACACATTCAGTGTGACTTAACTGTTAAAGTCAGCTGTCTGGTTTTCAAATCATTTGAGCTTTTGAAGAGCAAAAACAATGAACGGACACATCTGAGGGCCGCAGAATAAAATGTGAAGTATAACTGGGAAAACACAAGGCACTTTCTTCACTATAAATAGCCGCTTTGAACTGAATGAAGCAACAAAGCCTTGTTTATACAGGGTTCATTAAACTCAGTCAAATCGGAGTTGCTGTGTAAATAGGTTTAACCCTTCGGTTGCTGGGGGCCTGTCGCATGGCATTGCTTTCTCGTAACAGAAGCTAAAATAAAAGCGTTCGTTGAGCATTTCAGTACAAATTTTCTTTACAAAGAGACCTAAAGTTCACAATTTCATTAAATATTCTGAATACATTTATCTTCCAAATGTAGGATAATCTACTTATGTACAGCGGCATAAGTGACGTAATTTTTTTTGAAACTGCTTGTCACCAAATCCAGAAATCATTTGGAGGCCAAGAAATGGAAGTTGTGAAAGTCTACATTAGAAAATGAGACTGGAGTTGTGATGAGCAGAGGAAAACAAACGTATGGAAATTACTTTCAACTATCAGCAGTTATTAAATGTTGTCAAGAAGAGAGTATTGTGAGAAAAATGGACAGAGCCTTCAACTGATCCAATATGGCCCATTTTATATCCTGCTGAATGTGAAACTTCAGGCCAACATTAAAAGCAACACTATGGTCGGCAAAAGCCTATAGTACCACGCAGCCAAATACATACTTTATTTGGCAGCAGATGTTTTCGCATTTGACTAAAATATTCCCTCAAGTTGGTGCATGTCTTAATTTTACTGTAATATTGAGGAGGAAGGACGATGAGGAGCTGTAGAAGATGTTTTAATTCCATCTCCACCTTTAAGGAGAAGGTTCGTTATGCTGTTTATGAAAGCACAGTTGAAACCCACAAGCCATTGTGCAAGTGGCAAATACAGCAAATGACAAGGATCGTTCATTTCAATTGACCAGTTTTCTGATCACCCTTGCACAACCATAAATGGTTTAGCTCACTTGGCTAAATCGCTGGCTTTTAAAGCAGACCAAGCAGGCCAGCAGCACGGTTCGATTCCCGTACCAGCCTCCCAGGACAGGCGCGGAATGTGGCGATTAGGGGCTTTTCACAGTAACTTCGTTGAAGCCTACTCGTGACAATAAGCGATTTTCATTTCATTTTCAAATATATAAAACCTCAGCATCATAAGATTATCCAAAACAATGGACACTTTTCAAGATAAAATAAGAACAAAAAAAGTTGGGAAAACAGGGTTTTGATGAAAGGTCAACGACCTAAAATGCTGGCCTTGATCCAACGGCCACGCTACATCTGAAAAGCAGCTCTTCTAGTTGCAGTGTGGCTGATAAAAGCCGGGAGACCCCGCTTCCAGGATCTACCCGGCTCACAACACCTCGCGAGAGAGAACATGATCTCACAACGTTGCGATTTGAATCCCACCCATTGTGAGTGGGATCACATTTTAGCAAATCTACATATTAAAGCAAGACAATTAGTCTCACTTTAAAGTGCAGATTCCTGAGTTACCCGAGGCGTGGGATCTATCTCCTTTGCCTCAGAGACCTTGGGCAAGTACCCATCAGCACTGGTGTCCAGGAACGAGGACCAGATGGAACAGCACTCATGGGGGACTTCTAGGGGATCAGAGGCCCCCAGGTGCATGCCCTTTGGGCAGGGTGGTACTCTGGCAGTGCAACCTGGGTGCCAGCCTGGCACTGTCAAGGTGCCCAGGTGACATGTCCAGCTGGCAGGGGCACTGCAAGGGTGCCAGGTAGGCAGTGGCAATCTGGCATTTTTTGTGCAGATGTAATTGGGCTGGTGGGAGGGCGGGGTTGTGGAGAGCAGAGCTCCTCAGTACACAAAATGGGGCCACAGCCGTGCATTCCCCGTTGAGGCCCCTTATCAAACACAAGCCACGTTTTCTCGCCTTGTGTTTCTCGCCGCTGCAAGTGCCGGGAAACACGCGGTTAAATGTGCTCACGATCGGACTTTGTTCTCAGTTAGTTAAATCGCAGCAGCTATCTCTGGTCGTGTCCTGCTGTGGCGCATGCAGTGAGCCAGCCAGGCGTCCATTGAACTCGAAGGGACCAGAAGATCACGCCAGTGGGCTGGACTGGAAAATCCTGCCCTGTTTATCTCCACAACTGCTGCCTGACCTGCTGAGTTTTAATGGTTCTTAATTCAGATTTCCAGCATCAGTGGTATTTTGTTTTTGCAGAAACACTTTTCGATTATGTTTTTTTCTGAAATACCTTGGGTTTTGACAGGATCAGAGTAATCTGAATCTGTAAATTGTCTTTGAAAGTTTGTTGCTCGGAACTTGAATCTAAAAAAAAATGACAAATTTATTACAGATAAAGGTAACTATAAAACATCAATATCGATACTTTTCCTCCCTAATATATCCATTATGAATTTGCATACCTTAAAATATTTTCTCAGATTCAATGACGTCAGTTGCTGCTGGGAGCAAGTCTGAGAGTTTTAATTTATTTATGGACACTGACTCACTTTGGCCTATATCTGTTTGTACAATAACAGGATGCTGGGGCAATAGCATCACTCTCTTGTGATTTGCGTCAGCTATTCATGCCAACCTCGACTCAATAGTACAACTC
This sequence comes from Scyliorhinus canicula, assembly GCF_902713615.1. NCBI lineage: Eukaryota > Metazoa > Chordata > Chondrichthyes > Carcharhiniformes > Scyliorhinidae > Scyliorhinus > Scyliorhinus canicula. Next base: position 18,782,208 of record NC_052165.1, on the reverse strand, counting down.
ATGCCTCCAAACCTGAAGACTGTTAAGTTCAAGAACCACTTTGAGGACATGAGCACATGATCTCGATTGGCATTTCTGTGCGGCATTGAGGAAGTGCTGTATTTTAGGATGAGATGTTTAATTAAACCTTACAAGGCAGCTCAATGCTGATTACCCGTCGCGTTTCTTTGGCCCATCAATCTCATAGTTGCAAAATTTGATCTCTCTCAGGCGTGGATAAAATATCAAATGGCACTATTTGAAGAAGAGCAGGGAGTTCTCTTGGTGTCCGAGCTAACATTAATCCCTAACAAGCGCAAAAAACTGATTAAATGTCGGTTTATCTAGTCGTTGTGTGTGGTTCCTTGATTTGTGCAAATTGGCTGTCCATATTGCAACAGTCATTACACTCCAAACTACTTCACTGGTTACAATGTGCTTTGGGATATACAGTACTGAAGTCTTGAAAGGTGCCATGGGGAATGCAGACTGAACAAATATTTCTGTGAGACTTGGGCTGGAATTTTCCAGACCCCCCCCACCCCACCCAACACTCTCCCCTCAGCCCCCACATGGCGTGTTTTCCCGCAGCAGAGGTGGTTCGCTGCTGGCCGTCTGTGGGTCTTCTGGTCCCGCCAAAGCCTATGACGTGCATGGCTTGCCCGTCCTACCGCCGGCGAACCCGCGGCAGGATCGACTTTGACGGGGCTGTAAGATCCCACTGGCGGGAAGTGCCAGAGAATTCCGCCCAAAGTAAAAGATTTGTTACGAAGTGTTATTTCATGCAAAGCAATGGTTATAATCAGATTCAATTCTTGATTTAATTGTACAAATAATGTTCAAATAATATTATTAAATAAGGAACATGGCAGACTTCTCTGTGTTTGCAATGCTATACAAAGTAATTTGCATTTCTGTGTCAAAAGGCATTTTTGTCTGTTTTGTATCTTGCTATTGGTTTCTTTTTTTTTCTCATGGTCCAATTTGGGAGTAATAGTTAGATTCACTTACACAATATGACCCAGCTTATTTGTGATACACAATAGCTGCAGGATAGATTTTATAGCTGCGTTGTCCATCTGGGAGATGGTTCAAGCAACTTAGTTGTGGGTTTTGCTTCAATATGTGCTTGATCAGTTTTTTTTAGAATTACATATTTAAATATCCTTCATGCCGGCCAGATTTTGAAACTACGAGATTGATGGGCCAAAAAGCTTCTACGGACAATCAGCATTGAGCTGCCATGTAAGGTTGATATTCAGGTAACTTATGCCAGTTCATATTAAAGTTTGGTGCTGCACACATGGTTGTTTAGTTATAGTCTATCCTCTGAAGAGGATTATTAAGCCTCCAAATCTTGTAAACGTACTGTGTATCATTAGTTCCATTCTCTTTTCCATTCACAGTAGATGGCCTAATTTATACACTGTTTATTCTGCTAACTTCCAGAGTGGAGGAAGACTACAGAGGGGATAGACACAACATTTTAAAATATGATGATGATGATCGAGTGAGTTTACTATAAATTACCTTGAGATGAAGTGGTTACATTTGCACTGATTCATAATGAACAAGAGTTTGAATGTGAGAATGGGCTGGGACTAAATATCCAAAAATGTAACATGCTGTTGTCATTTTGAAAATTTGAGGTTAATCAATTGCAATAGTCATCCCAGGCTGTTATTTCAAAATGTAAAATACGTAGGTGGTACAAAGCTGTCAAACACATGTGGCTTTTGGAATCCATGTCTTGTCAACAATAAAAATCTGTACAGGTATTTCTTTTGGATGAATTACCTAATGGTAATAACCTAGTGCTCTATAATGTTACCACCCAGTGTTTTGGGGCCTAAGCACATTTGACATTTAAACTTAAATGGAATGTCAATGAATGCACTTGACACCCTGCATAAAAACAGATGTTCGCATCCTTTCCAATTCCCAGTGCTACAGCAGCAAAGTTCAGCCGCAGTAAAAATGAGAGAGCAGCAAAGAACAGGAACTTTACATTGTAAAGAAATGAGAGAATCCTGTCCCCGTTGTAGCTGTCGCTCTCTTATAATTGAACAAGAATATCATTGCAACGCTGTGTCTTTTATTCAATTAAAAAATATGCAACAGAATAAATCAGAACCAATATTTTACTTACAAGTACTGTTTATTGTGTTTTAGGGGCCCATTGCAAATTTTCGCAGCATTTTGTTGACATGATTTTTCAGCTCCAATGGTATATGTTTCTTCATTAGCATTTTCTCTATATGTGCTTGTTCTACTACAGGGTGGATTTTTAAAGCCTTCATTCGCAAAATACGGTTTTGGTTTCATTACGTAAGCATCATACCATGTAGAAATATTTCCATCATTCATAGCTATTGAGAAATTAAAATATGAAAATAAATTAAGAAGTAAAATTTTCTGATAAAGATATTTACGACACATTTAAACAAACTATTAATGCAGTGATGCTGATCTGCAATTCCATTTAAGTTTCAAAAACAAATTATTACATTTTTAAAAAATCATTTATTTTTTGCATATCTTACAGTAAAGAATACATTGCTTACATATAGCATTGCTGTAATTTTTTTCATGAAAACCTTGCTGTGAGTTTTAGTTAGAAATTGCTCATTGTAACAATGCTCTCTCTTAAACTGTTTTAAAAGTTTGACACATCTTCGACCTGTTTGCAAGTATGCTGAAACTCTTGGAGCACGCACGACAGACGATATTTACTGGAGGTGGCAAGGGTCTTGTCCACCTGCTGAAGAGTCTGAAGAGCCGGTCAGAGTCCGGCGTCACCTCTTTTAGGGAAGGGCTGCCGAATAAGTGTCACTCGGGCACTTAACAGGATGGCAGTGGGCCTTTCCTGGGATCAAAGATCTCCAGGTGGAAGCGAATGCCCTGCCTGGCGAGAAGTGCTGGACCTCTGCAGCTCTCTTAAATGGCAGCGCCACGGAGAAGGTGGTGATTGCTTCTTGTATAACACCAGCCTGAGGCCTAGTACTGTTGCCGATACTGGACCACAGGTGGGTGAGGGCAGAGTCATGGGCTGGAAGGCATTAGAATTGGTAGGCAGCAAGAGCAGATGTTGTCTTTCAGTGGGGCTTCCCCTTCCTGATGCTAGATCTCCGATCAGGCATTTAGTGCTTTTTAATGAGGGACCCAACCCCCACTGGGAGTCTGCATGGGTTTGCCTGTTGTGCTCCCCATATTGCAAGCCCTTCACCTGCCGGAGAGTTAATACCAGAGGTGTGGGATCGAGGCCGTTAAGTGAGCATTAATTGCCCACTTATGTGCCTTAATTGGCAGTGGGGCGGAAAGCTCATTCAAGAGCCTACTCCCCACCGGGTTAATCAGAGCGGAGGCAGGAGTATAGCGGGGTCCCCACCTGCCAATCCTCTGCCCGATTAAATGACCCTCACTATCAAGCTGGCCATGGGGGTGAGCATCCAATTCTGACTTGCGGTTGATATCATGCCTGGATCATCACTTTCTTTTTCTCTTGGGTTCTCTATCCTGCTTGTACAGAGGAATCTGGCTTCTACTTAACACATCACACAACAGCACCTCACAGAAGAAACTTAAGGGTAAAGATTCTGATGCAAATGTTTCTGCTGTACTGCAAGTGCAAATCACAAAACCACTCTCTTCCAGAAGATAACTTTCTATTGATTAAAATTAATGGATAAATAATTCACTGCAGGAAATGCAGTTTTGTGATATTCTTTGTGTTTGTTCTTTGGAATTATTAACCTGAATAGAAAGTCGAATATGCTTTCACACTGCGCTGTCAGTGTGTTTTGTCACACAGCTTTGTGCATTTGCATGACGGGCTCTTTATTATTAATATATACAGTTTATATGACAAAATATTTAATAGGACAATAAAACATAATTGAAAACTGGTCTTCACAAACATTGGAGGTGATTCTCCGGTGCTGTTAGCCCTGGAGGGATACCTGCTGGCCTGTAAAATCAAGCCTTGGGCCCAAAAGGTGTTCTCGCCACATGTCAAACCCGTCACGGGTCTCCCAGCCTCCACCCCCTGTTGTTTTTTCTGCCCACAGCTTTTTTCTGCTGGCATTTCCTCTGTTCTGAACGGGGCTGGTTTAGCACAGGGCTAAATCGCTGGCTTTGAAAACAGACCAAAGCAGGCAAGCAGCACGGTTCAATTCCCATACCAGCCTCCCCGAACAGGTGCCAGAATGTGGCGACTAGGGGCTTTTCACAGTAACTTCATTTGAAGCCTACTTGTGACAATAAGCAATTTTCATTTCATTTCATTTCCTAGAAAGTCCAGATGTGCTCACTGACGGCTTTTTGTTCCGCTGGGGTTCCCTCTGTTCTGAAATCCTTCCTAGAAAAACTATGCTCTGTCTGAGTGTTGCCCCCTGGCAGTGCCAACCTAGCAGGTTATTTTTGACCAGCCCAAAGGGCCTTTTCTGGCTGTATGACCATTATTTGTATGGATTTCTACTTTTCAACAATTTAGATATCTGTTCAGTTATTTTAATCTAATTCCATGAAAACAAATTACTTTCTTATATGAAGATTTAAAAGGCTACAAATCAACAATAACAATAAAATTCGCCCTCACATAAACCAAATGGTGGCAGCGCAGGAAATGGAAAATGTGAGAAGGATGTTTTTCAGAAGTTCAGTTTGAGATGCATCATTAGGATGAAGAACTCCTGAGTAGGTCTAACGCGGTCAGATGCAGAGCAAACCCCCCCCCCAACTTGCTGTGTGCCTAAAATGGGAAGACTTTCCATATTTCAATGCTATCATCCCTCACTTTAATGAGCACAAAACTAAAAAAACTAAAAATAACATTAGTTTATGATGCTTTAAACATGGCTATTGTGAATCATTAAAAGTCAGGCCTTTCTAACAGCATACATTTTCGCACAACAATCCATCTCTAGTAGAAAGTAGGTGTCAAAAATTTACTCTCCCCAGTAGGAGTACTTTAAGTGGACCATGATTAGATTGGAGAAATACTTTTTTTAAATTATAAATTTAGATTACCCAATTATTTTTTCCAATTAAGGGGCAATTTAGCGTGGCCAATCCACCTACTCTGCACATTTTTGGGTTGTGGGGGCGAAACCCACGCAGACACGGGGAGAATGTGCAAACTCCACACGGACAGTGACCCAGAGCCGGGATCGAACCTGGGACCTCAGCGCCGTGAGGCAGTTGTGCTAACCACTAGGCCACCGTGCTGCCCTAATTGGAGAAATACTGACGAAGGTGCCAAAACACTTGATAGATTTTGATTCAATGCATATCTTTGCTTGAATACAACAGAATACTTTCAACTTTTGCCAAATCCTTCTTCACATTTGTATCAAGCAGGAACTAAAGCACTTAGCATTCACTGCCTAATATGTGGTCCTATGGGAGTTACCATGCGCAGTCCTTCACAAAAGGTCTATGGCATTAGCTAGTTTAATTTACGGTGTGTCAGGAAGACAAAGATAGTAATGAGGTGTTTATTTTTGTACTTTTAAATATTAGAAATAAGTGAGTTTAATTTAGTGCTGCTGTGAAAGAAAGGGTAAACCTATAGTTAGATTCACGCTAGACAAAGGTGTTTGTATGTGTGGAGGTTTTGATTTAGCTTCAAACTGTGCTTCTAGGGGCTTTTCACAGTAACTTCATTGAAGCCTACTTGTGACAATAAGCAATTATTATATTATTATTATATTGTGCTTCACAGCGTGAAAAGTAAATAAAGGCTTGGTAAATTGCTTAGTAACTGGGGACACCTTTGAGACAGGTAGGCTTTTTGAGTTTAGTTTTGACTGAATTCATTGGCTGTTGATGCGGGAGAATAAAATCCTTCAGCTCTGCCAGAAGAAAAAGCTGCACAGGACGAGTGGGCTGCAAAAGAGGCAGACTTCACAAAGAATGAGATAACAGGAGAGTTGGGAGAGAAAGACTATCTTAGGAGTATTGAAGTTAAGGGAACTGAGACCAGGGCCGGGATTCGCCCCCACCCGCCGGGTGGGGGGTCCCGGCATGTCAGAGTGGCGTGAACCACTCCGGCGTTGGGCCGCCCCAAAGTTGTGGAATTCTCCGCACCTTTAGGGGCCAAGCCCTCACATTGAGGGGCTAGGCCCGTGCTGGAGTGGTTTCCACTCCGCCGGCTAGCGTGAATGGCCTTTGGCGCCACGCCAGCCGGGGCGAAAGGACTTCGCCGGTTGGCGTACGTCCACACATGTGCCGGAGCGTCAACGGCTGCTGACGTCATACCAGCGCATGCGCGTCTCTTCCGCCTCCGCCATGGTGAAGGCCATGGCGGGGGCGGAAGAAAGAGTGCCCCGACGGCACAGGCCTGCCCGCTGATCGGTGGGCCCCGATCGCGGGCCAGGCTACTGTGGGGGCACCCCCCGGGGTCAGATCGGCCCGCGCCCCCCCCCCCCCCCCCCCAGGTCCCCGGAGCCCGCCCGCACCGCCAATCCCGCCAGTACCAGAGGTGGTTTAAACCATGCCGGCGGGAGAGGCCTGTCAGCGGCGGGACTTCGGCCCATCGCGGGCCGGAGAATTGACGCGTGGGTTCCCGCCAACCGGCGCGGGGGGCCCGCCGACCAGCGCGGCGCGATTCCCGCCCCCTCCGAATCTCGGGGGGTGGAGAATTCGGGACACAGCGGGGGGCGGGATTGATGCCGGCCCCGGGCGATTCTCTGACCCCCCCGGTGGGCCGGAGAATTCCGCCCCAGGCCTCTTTTCAGTATTATCCAGGCACTAGTTATTCAGCAAATCATTGAAAAAATACCATTTCACACTCAAAAAGGAGCCTTTAATTCAAGAATAAAAATAAAGATGTTGCTCAATATATTTTATGCCATCATTAGCTCATTATAAGAATCCAAATAAAACTTCACCAATACCTCTCTAGCATTTCATGAATTGTTGCCAAGACTGGGAAATGGGACTTTTGGTGTATACAATTCCTTTGGCCACTGTTCCCGAATAGCATCACTTCTTTCTGGGAATGCCTGATTAGAGAATCAGCCCAATAGTCAATAATCCGAGCAGCCGTACAGCAACCCAGAAATGGCCCTTTAGGTTATCCCATCTGTGTAGCTGCGCAAAATAAAATTCAAGGCCTGCACACTTAAACAACGTGCCCCGCACAACAAAATAAATAGATTGTTGTCTATGGTAGCAGCAACAGACCTAGCTCTCGCAATGTACTGAGACAAAATGATTAATGATTATCATTGAATTTCCTCATTCTGTTTCTATTTAACTGTTGCCAGTTCAGCAAAGTTTGGAAAGAAATAACAAGCTCTTACCTTTTATTTCAGTTACTATTACTTGGATCTTTTTGATAGCTCCATGTTCATCTGTGAAATAACATACAGGCATCCTGATTGTAATAGTTGTAGAAGTGACTTGCAACGCTTCATTTTTGTCCAATACAACATCTGGTTTGAAAGTAGGCTTGGGTGGAGCTGTGGAGAAAATCGAGTAATTAACATTATTGCTTGAAACAACTCTTGACGCATTCAAAGCTTCATAGTCCATTAACTCTGAAGTGTTTCCTCTTTTGAGCAGGTGTCGTGTTTTCCCTACAGTGGATTTTTCTCCACTCTGAAGTGCTTTCCAGAAAGATCAGGTGCTCAGTCTGATTTTCTTTTCGACTGGGCCCTTTTCAACCTCTGATGCCTATATACTGGAGGTGCTTTCCCAGAATCGAAGCAGCTGGCAAAGCGCAGACATTAAAGTGCAAGCTTTACTCAATGAGGACCTTCTCGCAGCCACTGTTGAATTCTCTGGATAGACGTTGATTAGACGATAGATTTGACCAGGCAGGGGTTTTGGAGGCCTTTGTAGCCCCTGGGTGGTCAGGGTCACGGATGGGCAGTACCCTGGCACTGCCCCCTGACTGTTGGGACGGCCAGAGTGCCAAAGGGAAGGGCCAGGTTGACACTACCAAGGGGTGAGGCCTGAAACCGGGATTGAGGGGGGCCTGAAGGAGGGGAGGCCTTTGGCAACCCCTTAGTGGAGTGTCATTCACTTGGCGAGGGGTCTTGCTAGAAACATAAAAATAGGTACAGGAGCAGGCCATTCAGCCCTTTGAGCTTGCACCACCATTTTGAACATAGTTGATCATGCAAATTCAGAATCACGCCCCCGTTTTCTCTCCATCCCCCTTGATCCCTTTAGCTGCAAGGGCCATGTCCGGCTCCCTCTTGAATATATCCAACGAACTGGCCCCAACAGCTTTTCGTGGTAGAGAATTCCACAAGTTGACAACTTCCCACCACTTGTCAATGGGATTTCTGATTGTAGCTACCCCATGCCGCGGGGAAATCTGCTGGCGGGGGTGTGCTCCGTGTGGGAAAAGTGAATCTCAATGGAGAATTCATGCAGATATCCTTCATGCTCCCTAATTTCCCACCGAACACAGCAATGTGCTTCTTTAAAATTTTTGCGAGGCCGGATTCTCCATTTGGCCATCAGGTTAACTTCTGCCCAGTTCAGTTGAATCTTCTCCAGCCATGTTCGATCCATGAACACTGGATAATTTCCCTTTACTACATGCAGAGACAACTCCGCTGTTTGCCCATTAAGTTGCACAGATACTTCAATGTGGCCCTTCGTTAGAACCACTTTTCCTGTGTATGGCTTCTGCAGTTTTGGTTAAATCGCACCCTATCGTGAGCTTTTACTCCTGCAGGAACGCTCTATGCGTCCTTCATTTCCACAGCTTCCACATGCCATGAATTTACACCAGCATTCAGCAGCAAAATGCTCTGGTTTTGCACATCGGCACGAATCTCAAAATTCCTGGTTGTCGATTCCGCAGCCATTTTGTGTATTCGAGTGCACAAATCCAGTTGCTGAGCTTCCTTTGTAACCAGTTCTATAGAAACGGTGATTTCCATAGCCTACTCAGTTGGCAAATGTATCTGTATCACTTCGCTGCGCAGACCACAAACCAATCTGTCCCAAATAGTGTCATTCAGCACCTCTCCAAACCCACAGTATTCTGCAAGTCTTTTAAGCACAGCCACAAATTGTGCAATTGACTCCCGCTCTTGGTTTATTTTATGGAATCTAAAGCGCTCTGAACTCACCAAGGGTTTTAGCTAAAAATATTCTTTCACAATATACAATATTCCTATCTATAATCTGCTTGTACATCGTATTGCCTGGCTTCTCAGGTTGCACTAAACGTAGTAGATTAGAGCTTTTCTCCCCCCATCGTGCTCAGGAAAGTGCGCATCATAATATCTTCAGCTATTTTGTCTGTCTATGCAAAATAGTCAAAACGCTCAGTATAGGAACTCCATCGCTCCACATCAGCATCAAAGGGCCTCATGACACCAAAAACTCCCACCACGGTTCTACTAATGAAGGTTTCCCGAAGGAAACAACCCAACCTTCAGCCTCTCATTTATCACAGACAGTTATATAATCTGTTCTGCAGTAAGATTATCATTACTCACGCCCACCTAACCCGTTTGTTCTCTGTAGCACATGGCACGGCAGATAAAAGTTTTCCTTTGTGACATTTATTTTTTCCAACTTTTCTCAGTAATTTGCTTCTTCCCGGGTGGCTTGCCAACTTACGGTCATAGTCCTTGACACCAGTTTTTATGTTGTGTTTTGGAGGTGTGATACTAGGGAGGACAAAGCTTTAAACAGCAAGGCTTCATTTACAGTGTGTTATCTCTTAAATGGCTGTTCTTCTCTCTCTGTTTCCTGCGCAAGGAGTTATAACATCACGTCCAATGAATACATTAATATATCAGTGCTTCACCAGAGCTAATAAGAATGAATGCAAATACATAACGGATGCACGTGCATGGACTCCACTACCAATGGACATGTTTGAACATAACTGGCGTGGTGTCCTGAGGTTGCTCCTGGCATGTTGTCAGAAGGTCGCTACTGACATGGCATTGGAGGGTTGAAATCAACATGGAAAGTCAAATTAAGGTGTCAATGTCCAAGCATCATAAATGCCATTCATTGCACCTCGAAAACACAAATGCATGCACGCACACACACACGCACACACACGCACACACACACGTCACATAGATAGATTAAATAATTTGTGGTCCAATGGAACCAATAGGGTTCAATGCTCTTGGAAGTTGGTGAGTTAGCTAGCTTTACATTGAACTTGGTGGTCCTGCTGCTTTCAGTGTCGAGATGATTTAAGGCTGCAGACAGACAGTTTATCTGTTCTTTTGGACACAACATTGCTCAGTTAGGTTCTTTGAAAAAATGCTGTCTACGGCACCTGGATAGTTAAAAATCAGCAGGTAGGGTTCAAATTGAAAGTTGGATGGAGAGAGAGAGAGAGTGGGATGAAACCACTCAGAGTCCTGTCCCTTCAGTTTCTCAACTAGTTCTCCTGCTCTAAAGTAAGTAGGTGCTTAAATACATGATTGACTTGCCACATGAGCTTTTCTCGCCAACTGCCTAGTGATCCAAATATGGTCATGACTAGGGTAGTGAAGTTACCTTTATTAAATCATGACTGGTAATTCCGCTCTTGGTCAGGATCCCATTGGCCAAGGGTTTATGTCTGATGGTGTGCCCCCATCAAGTTGAGTATTCAGCGATTGTTTGGACCCTTTGCTAATAGGATAGGAAATGGCCCCCATTCATCTACCTCAAAGCAATTGTTCCTGGTACGGCTTTGAAGACAGGTTGTCTCCATTTAAATAGTTTTGGAATACAAAAGTTACAGTGATGCAAATGTTCAGCCATCTTTGACTGTTATCCCAAGTCACTGGAATGTGGCTTTAGTTTTTTTTAAATGAATGAAGGGTTTCCAGCCAGTCAATTCAGAAGTCATTTTTGATCTCAAACATAGTTTCACAACAATATAAATAATGTAATAAAAACAGAAATTGCCGTAGGACTCGTCTTTAGAAACATATGACAGAATGATCTGGCCATTCATGCTGGCGGGATATCCCAGTGTCGCTGGCGACACCCCCCCCCCCCCCCCCCCCCCCCCCACTGTGGGTTTCACGGTGGTGAAGGGTATATTCAACGAGAAACTATGTTGACAAAGGGAGGACTACAAGATCTCGCTGCCAGCCAATGGTGAGCTGTCTCCGCTGCCACGAATCACCCGGCAGGTTGTGTGGAAATTCCCGACTGATAATTCTGTTTCTCTCTCTTTGCAGATGCTGCCAGACCTCCTGGATCTAACAGGTATTCTCTGTCTGTATTTCATCTGCAGTATTTTGCTTTTATAGAAATAAATGCCAGGATTCTCCGTATGGGATATTCTGGGTGCGATTCTCCTTTTCAGAGACTAACTGACGTTTGGACAGCATCGGCGGACTTCTGTGACATTGACCATTAATGGGCTAGCACCAGCACCACGTGGAACACGGGCGATTCCAATGAGAAATGGTGTCGGATATGCCGGAGTCGGGATTGGCACTCGAGAGGCTGACAAGCTGAAGTCAATATTAACCACCTCCACCACTGACACACAGTGGCAATATGTGTAACATCTACAGGATGCACTTCAGCAACTCACCAAGACTCCTTCAACATACCTTCCAAACCCGTGACCTCGACAATCGTGAAGGTTAAGGGCAGCAGATGAATGGCAAGTTTCCCACCAAATCACACACCATCCAGACTTGGAACTCTATCACCGTACCATCACTGTTGCTGGGTTAAAATGCTGGAGCTCCCTTTCTAACAGCATTGTGGTTGTACTTACACAACATTGAATGTAGGGGTTCAAGAAGGTAGTTCACTACAACCTTCTCAAGGGCCACTTGGGTTGGGCAATAAATGCCAGCCTATCCAGCGACACCCATACCCTGCCAAATAATTAAACTATGGTTGTTTGGCAGCGTGAAATTGAATATTGCTAAAAAAGAGACAATGTTTGTCAAAGCTTTTGTCTTGCGTTCACCAGGACAATATGCAAGAATGCTGATGTCAGCTGTCACTGACTTTGTTTAGCTGAAACAGGCACAATGGGCGGGGTTCTCCGACCCCGCGCCGGGTGGGAGAATCGCCGGCGGGGCCGCACAAATCGCGCCACGCAGCCCCGATGCGATTCTCTGCAGATCGGAGAATCGACGCCATTGGGGCCAGTGTGATTGGTGCGGCGCCGGTCGTGGGCTGTTCAACGTGGCTCCCCTCCCGCGATTCTCCGGCCTGGATGGGCCGAGCGACCATAAAGAAAACACCGAGTCCCGCCGGCGCCGTTCTAACCTGCTCTGAGCCGGCGGGTCCTTGGCGTTGAAGGGTCGGGTAGCGGCCTGTGGGGGGGGGCCGACCCCCTCCGATGTGACCTGGCCCGCGATCGGCAACCACTGATTGGCGGGCCAACCTCTCTATGTCCCGGCCTCCTTAATCCCGCGCCGGCACCTGTACTCCTGCGCCATGTTGTGCCCATTCCACAGCTGGATCAGCAGCTGGAGCAGTGTGAACCATCCAGTGCCCTGCTGGCCCCCTTTAGGGGCCAGAATTGCTGATCCTGGGGCTGTGTTACGTATATTAATACATAGGGCACTGTTATTTGCAGACAGAAAGGACATGTACAGATATTGGGCGGGATTCTCTGATCCTGAGGCTAAGTGTTGATGCCGTCGGGAAACTGCAAACAACAGTGCCCTGTGTATTAATATACGTAACTTCCAGTACTAGCAAATACATCACACTGTGAGCCTGACTGACAATCATAATTCCTCGCACATTGAGAATAACCAGTTCCTGTTCTTTGCAGACAGAATGAACATGTACACCCTTAGTGCCTGTTTCCACTAAATAAAAGGCAGCCATTCGCTGGTTCATTCCTCAGGGCCAATCAGAATCATGCTGCCTGTTTTAAACTTCAAACAATGCTTAGCAATTAACTGTCTGTTGCCACAATGGTGCCTTCTCCATGGTAACACCTCTACCAATCAGAGTTTACTGCCGGCCAATCAGCAATCTCTTCTCCTACAGTATACATTTGCTGTTTTCCCTTACATGGATATTCCTGCCATTTGTCCAGATAAATACAAGGTGAAAAACTTCAACCAAAAATATCTCTCTATTCAGCTTAAATAAAAATATGATTTTGGCAAGGAGTTGGCATGGGTCTTTCAGGGGCCATGAGGGTAGGTGAATCGGCATGGATGGGCCATACGTTGACATGAGTTGGCATGCATGGGGCATGAGTTAGCATGAAGAAAGCCCAGTGGAGCTGGGCTGTCTGTCAGCTTTTTTACTTTCATTTTAGGCTGTTTGCTGCAGGGTGTGTTTCTGTAATCTATTTTTTTTTAATATAATTTTTATTGGAATTTTTTACAGAAAACATAAAACGTAACGACAAACAATGAAATGCAACAAAATAACCCATAATAACTGTAACACCCCCAGACCGTATCGACGCATGTATCCCATCCCCCAACCCCAATGAACAACAGAAGAACTTAAAAATAAATTTAAATTAAATAAACAAACATAGTCATCGTCCCCCCCCCCCCACCTTTTCCCTCCCCCTTCCCCCCCTGTTTCTGTAATCTAGAAACTAAATCAATCCTTTGGTGATTTAAAACTAATAACTGCTCTCAGTAGTGACTTTAACCTGATGTGCTTCTGTTAAAGGTTATGTTTTTAAGTCTTATGGATGTTAAAAGGAAAGCTGAAAGGATTACTTAAGTGTTGTAATCTTTGGGGATTGTATTTGAATTAATGGTTGCTAAGATGCTCACTGTATGTTTTAAAAAGGTTAACTTGAGTTCATAGAATAAACATTGTTTTGCTTTAAAAAATACTTTTCCGGGTCAGCACGGTGGCACAGTGGATTAGCCCTGCTGCCTCAAGGGGCCGAGGTCCCAGGTTCGATCCCGGCTCTGGGTCACTGTCCGTGTGGAGTTTGCACATTCTCCCTGTGCTTGCGTGGGTTTCACCCCACAATCCAAAGATGTGCAGAGTAGGTGGATTAGTCACGCTAAATTGTCCCTTAATTGGAAAAAATAAATTGGGTACTCTAAATTTATATTAAAATAATACTTTTCCATTTCTGCTGTACCACACCTGTAGAGTGGGCCGTGTGCTCCCCATACCGCAATCTATTAAAAGTTGTGGGTCAGGTAAACTCCATGATACACTTGGGGTTCTCTAAATCCTGGCACATAACATTACCGTACATTTCTTGTGTGTGCACTCAGAAGAAGGATTACAAAACTCATGAGTGGATATGCGCTGGCTTGGGCCTTTGAGGAAGTGTCTGGAGTCTTTGGCAAGAGAGCATGCTACTAATGATTATGAAGTGTTCTCATATGTAATCTCGCTGTTACCCTTGTACTTAGTTACACGGAGGGAATAACTGAACTGTTTGCAAAGCAAATGAGATAGAATAAAGCAGAATACCTACCTTTAACATCCATCGTTATGTTCTGTTCTAATGTTTGCGGCCCAACACCAGCTCCATTAACAGCACGGACCTTGGAAAAAAGAGAACTGGCATTTAGATACAGCTAATTGACCCAGGCAAACTGACAAAACTTTACCAACCATGAAGCTGCTAAAATGTGATCTCATTCAGCATCATAATCCCCTTCTGAGGATTGAATCAAAATATTTTGGAGTACTAAAGGGGGGTTTAACAATGCTCATATACTAATCTGATATTGTGAAATGTGCTGTTCTCAATCAATCCCATTCTACACCTACGTACCCAGCAACATAGGCCACAGAACTTTGATTTACCTGACCCATTCAGAGCAGGAAGGTGAGACTTACATGGGGGGAACCAACTCTAACCCAGAGATTGGATTACCCCGCACGTGATGGGAACATATTTACAGGCTAGGCTTTCAGTTGGATGGGGAAACATGTCGGTGAAGTCTGCAGGACAAGGCGGGTCTGTGCAGGGGAGGGTGGGTGCAGGGTGTCAATTCTAGTCGGCGGTGAGGGGGGTGGGGGGGGGGGGGGGGGGAGGGTGTTGGAAGGGTGGCTCAATCCCTGGAGGAGGTTGTCAATCAGAGGGGAGGGAATGGGATGGGGTCGTTTTCAGAATAAGACCAATCTCTGGGTTGAGGAGAGAAAGGTAAAGGGGGTAAAATTGTAGACTGGAGGAAATCAGGGGCTTGATTGGAGGAGGTGGACTTTGAAGGCTTGTAGGGCGACTTGAATGCGGTGGGTAGGGTGGGCGGGGTGGGGGGGGGGGGGTGGCTTGGTGCCGATGTGTTGCTCAGGCTAGTTCCGGGAATAGATGTAAAAATGCACATGCCCTTCTTCAAGAAAGCCCTGACGTGGGTGTAAAGGAAAGCCGAATGAGAATTATATTCACAGCCTCATTATCATAGCTGAATCGTGGGAATTCACTGGCCCATGGCCCATCTTCCCACCTCATGGTAGTGTCCTGGGTTTAACCATCTTCACCTGCTCCATCCATCCATCATAAGGTCAGATGTGGGGATGTTTGCTGATGATTGTACCTCGTTCAGCACCATTCGCAACTCTGCAGATACTGAGGCAGTCCATGCCCATTTGCAGCAAGACCTGGACAACATTCAGGCTTGGACTGATAAGTAACAAGTAACATTCACGGCACACAATTTACCAGACAATGACCATGTCCAACATGAGAGGATAGAACCACCACCCCTTGACATTCAATAGCAATGCCATCACTGAATCCATTATCAACATCTTGGGGTTACCACTGACCGGATGAATTGGTCGAGCCATATAAATACTGCAGTTACAATGGCAGGTCAGAGGCTTGGAATTCTGCAGTGGATAACTCACCTCCTAATTTCTCAAAGCCTGTCCATTCTCTTTCACAGAATCACAGATTTGTTACAACACAGGAGGCCATTTGGCCCATGATGTCTGCACCGGATCTCCAAATGAGCACTGCCACTCTCCTGCCCATTCCCCATACTCTTGCACAGTGTTTCTATTCAAATAATCATCTGTGCCTGCTTGAATGCCTCAATTGAACCTGCCTCCATCACACTTCCAAGCCTTGCATTCTTTCCTCATAGCACATTTGCTTCTTTTGCTAATCACTTTAAATCTGTGCCCTCTCATTCTTGATCCTTTTATGAGTGAGAACAGTATCTCCTTTTCCACTCTGTCCAGCCCTCTCATGATTTTGAACATCTCCATCAAATCTCCTCTGAACCTTCTTCTCTCCAAGCAAATGAGTCCCACCCTTTCCAATCTATCCATAAAACAAATGTTGTTCATCCCTGCAGTGCCAGCCTCCCCGAACAGGTGCCGGATGTGGCGACTAGGGGCTTTTCACAGTAACTTCATTTGCAGCCTACTTGTGACAATACGCGATTTTCTTTTCTTTTTTTTCTTTCAGTCATTGCTGTAACCTCTCCTGTACTCTCTCCAATGCGTTCATATCCTTCATAGTGTGGCGCCCAGAACTGTGCACAATAGTGCCCCAAAGCTTCTCGGTGCATTTGTGAATGAATATGTGGGTGTTTGGATGAATGAATGGTGAATGTGTAGGTGTGAAAATAGGTGGGATAAGAGGATTCAGGGGTAGGGTGGCAGGTGGGTACGGTGTAAGGAGGTGAGGGTGGTGGGTGGGTAGGAAAAATCGGGTCAGGTCGTGTCAGACGATGCTGTGTCAGGGGAAAGGGGTGGGGGGGCCATGATTTTCCATCCCGCCAGGTCTGTTTTCTGGCGCGGCGCAGAGCACCCCCCTCCCCACCGGGATCCTCCCTCCCGGCAGCTGGCCAATGGGGATTCTCATTGTGGCCAGCCCGACGCCATTGAGAAATCTGCGGGCATGAGTGCGCTGCCGGTAAAGCAGAGGATCCCAACGACGGAGAATCCCACCCAGGGGTTTGATGATTAGGGCTAGGCATGTCAGTTCAGGGGAGAGAGACAGGGGGCCAGGGGAGTTGATTGGTGGAGGTTAGTCAAGTCAGTTTGGGAGGACAGTTGGTTGGTTGGGGGAGTTATAGAGTGATGAAGCTTTTGGAGTACGGAAAGGGGCCCTTTGGCCCATCGTGTCCGCACTGGCCATCAAGTGCCTATCTACTTTAATCCCATTTTTCCAGCACTTGGCCTGTAACCATGTGTGCTATGGTGTTTCAAGTGCTCATTTAAATACTGCTTAAATGTTATGATTGTCTCTGCCTCCGACAGATACCCTGTCAGGATGTAAGTTTCAGATTCCCACCATCCTCTGGGTGAAACAGCTTTTCCTCACATCCTTGAGTTGGGTGGTGGGGTGGGTGAGTCAGGTCAGATGGTGGTGGGAGTCATGGTGGCATCAGGGGAGCCAGGTGGTGAGGATGAATCAGCCGGTGGGAGGGGTCAGGGTAGCCGGTTGGTGGGGGCTAGTCAGGTCAGTTCAGGGGAAGAGAGTCGGGAGATTGGGTGGGGGGAGTTAGTTAGGTGAGGTGGTTGGGGGGGGGAGCAGAATTGGGGTGGAGGGGAGCGGAATTGGGGGCTGCAGTGGGAGTCGGGAGTTGAGGGACTTCTGAGGAGTTCCATAGTGCATCTGGTGGGTACGTCCAGTGGCCAACAATCTGGAGACTGGAAGACCTGGGCCATAATCAGATTTGTGATGTTAGGCTTTTTTATTCTAAGTGAAATAATAAAACCTGATTCTTACCTGTATGATGTATGTATTTCCACCTTTTAGCCCTTCAATGACAGCAGTGAGTGATTGCTTTTTTTCAACAATTTTAAGATTGTTTATGTGGGGTTCAGAAGATTCTCCTTCTTTGTAAATAACGGCCTGGTATCCCTCAACAATACCATTTGGCATAGATGGTGGCAGGAAAAATGCATAAACCTTTGTCACTTCATCTGGTATCTTATGAAGGGTAAAATTCTGTGGTGCATCCATAGGCACTGAAAAAAAGCAGGGATTTGGTTGGTTATTCTGGCATCCAAAGCTCAATCTTGGAAAAGATATCATAGCATTTACAGTGCAGAAGGAGGCCACTCGGCCCATCGAGTCTGCACCGGCTCTTGGAAAGAGCACCCTACCCAAGGTCAACCCCTCCATCCTATCCCCATAATCCAGTAACCCCACCCAACACTAAGGGCAATTTTGGACACTAAGGGCAATTTATCACGGCCAATCCACCTAACCTGCACATCTTTGGACTGTGGGAGGAAACCGGAGCACCCGGAGGAAACCCACGCAGACACGGGGAGGATGTGCAGACTCCGCACAGACAGTGACCCAAACCGGAATCGAACCTGGGACCCTGGAGCTGTGAAGCAATTGTGCTAACCACAGTGCTACCGTGCTGCCGTGAGAGGAGACGGTTATTTTCTGATTTTCTGCTTCCAGTGAGGTCTCCAATCAACTGAACTACATATTAGATATATAGGTGTGACCTGTGTATGATTTAGAGACCGTGGGCTGGATTCTCCGTTTTTGCGACTATGTCCCCACGCCGTCGTAAAAACTGGACTTTCACTTAAGGAAAACCGGAGTGAAAGGGCCACATATTCCGAGCCCTGCAGGGGGCGAGCAATGAACCAGCGTGAAACCAGCAGCTTTTGCTGCAGATACGGGCCCTCGCACTTCCGGGTCAGAGGCCGCGCATGCGCATGGCGATGGCCTCCAACGGGCGCGCCGTGCTCCACGGCAGACTCAGACCACGGAGTTGCTCCTTGAACATAGTGCCCAGATCGGTCGCGCACCCGACCCAGATTGCCCACCCAAAAATTGCCTATAAGACCCCGCCTGCCTTCCGATCGACCCACCCCCGACCAGGGCGGCCGCGGACTGAGTCCGCAGCCGCCACGCTAGTATCCTGACCAGCAGGACCGGTTAGATCCACGCCGTCGGGACTTCGGCCAGTCGGGGATGGAGAATGGCGGGGTGGGCCTCCAGCAATGGCCGCATGCAGGGGATGTGCGGCGTGGCCTACTCTCTGAGGACGCCATTTTGCGGGGCTCGGAAAATCGCAGAACCGGCGCTGGCCCAGATTCCATGGGAGAAATGGATTCTCCACCCCGGCGCCGTCCCAGTGACATCGCTGATGCCGAAGAGCTAGAGATGTTGGCCCTCAAGTTGGTTGGCAGTTCCAGGTGGTGGAATCTTTGCCATTAAAGGCACAAAACTCCATGACAGGTAGTTAACTATCTGATTGACACAATCCATTTGGGGCTCCTTGAAATGGCTGCGGCCTGGTTGCTATTGGCGAGGGCTAGTGAATGCTGCCCCCTCTGTGGCTATTAAATTCAACCTCAGGAATGTGAAATTGATGAATCTATTCTATGTAAAACTAGTAAAAAGGTAAATATGTAAAGTGACATTAACTATTTAATGTCCAAGAAAGCCAGCGGTAGGAAGCAAACAATAATCTGTCTGTGGCAGTAACTATTCACAATCACAGCCCCCGTTGGGACAACCAACATGCCAGTCCCTGCTGGGGCCGTGAAATCTCCCGCACGGGACAAGAATGCTCGCCTTCCCCGTGCTCCTGCTGGAGCAGCACAGTAGCACAGTGGTTAACACAATGGCTTCACAGCTCCAGGGTCCCAGGTTCGATTCCCGGCTTGGGTCTGCATATTCTCCCCGTGTCTATGTTTGTTTCCCCCGGGTGCTCCGGTTTCCTCCCACAGTCCAAAGATGTGCAGGTTAGGTGGATTGGCCATGCTAAATTGCCCTTGGTGTCCAAAAAAGGTTAGGTGCGGTTACTGGGTTACAGGGAGAGGGTGGAGGCATGGCTTAAATAGGCTGCTCTTGCCAAGGGGTAGTGCAGATATGATGGGCCGGATAGCCTCCTTCTACACTGCAAATTTATGATTCTATGAGTACGTGCTCCCCCGCTCGGGCGGGGTATCTCAATTAACCATGTATATAAGGTTGGCCAGTAAGGCACTGATCAGAATAGGAACCTGGTAAGGATCTATGGGGTACTGTACACATCATTTGTGTCGATAAAGAGTTTTACTCTGTGTGGACTCTCTGTGTCCTTATTAAGGGACGACTTTTATGTTCAGTTCCAAGGAGTCCCAGCTGGATGGTCTCTGCTGCGATAATGATAATGATTTCCACCTGGGCCTCCTGGAGGTTATGACAGACTATTAGCAGCTTGAAAAAGAGGTGCATTTTTTTATTGGAAGCAGAAAGATAAGTGAAGGTGATATGAGTGCAAATTTGGAAGCAACAACTCTATAAGCTTAAATTTCATTCGATTGTAAAGTCCACAAGCAACTGTCAGAAAATGTCCCAAAAAAGCACCAGCCCTTTAAGCATTGCTGGGAAGAGCTATCTGATCCGCTCTACCTTAAGTTGGTGGACGGAGACAGGAACATGGCATTCGCTCGGCGGGAAAAGGTGAAATGAGGTTGGCACTTAATGAAGTCACTTGAAGCTGATTACCACGTTTGCACAAGGCTGCCGCTAGTTTCTGATGGGATCTCTATCAGGATTAAGTCCACTTGAGAATCAGAACATACATCAAAGCAGCAGGATGACAGCAGGACAAACAGCTCTGTTACTGTTCCATTTTCAAGAACAAATGGGCTCGTAACAAGATAGAAATGATCCCTATAAATCTTCAGGATGCACATCGCTGGCAACTTTATCGAGCCAAATTTTTCCAAACTGAAAATGTTGGAAACACAATACAGAAATAAAATTCTAGAAACACTTGGCAGATTTGTGCACAGAATAGATAATTTAACATTTCAGATGCAATTCTTTACCAGACTCAAGATATTAATAAGAACATACAGTGCAGAAGGAGGCCATTCGGCCCATCGAGTCTGCACCAACCCACTTCAGCCCTCACTTCCACCCCATTCCCGTAACCCAATAACCCCTCCCAAACTTTTTGGTCACTAAAGGCAATTTATCATGGGCAATCCACCTGACCTGCACGTCTTTGTACTGTGGGAGGAAACCGGAGCACCCGGAGGAAACCCACGCAGACACGGGGAGAACGTGCAGACTACGCACAGACAATGACCCAGCAGGGAATCGAACCTGGGACCCTGGCTCTGTGAAGCCACAGTGCTAGCCACTTGTGCTACCGTGCTGCCCGGTAATGATGAACATTATCCAAAAAGGATCATAACAAAGGGAAGGGAGACAAAGAAAGGTGAAAAGAAACATAGGAAAATTGGGATGGTATATGAACTGCTTAAAAGGAAAGCAGGAGATTATTCAGTGGCTGAAATCATGGCCGGAATTCTCTGACCACGCCGGAGGGATCCGCTGGTCCCACTGGCAACGCACTAACGCCGCAGATTTCCTGGGGGCGTGGGCTGGCTTTAATGGGAATTCTCATCGACAGCAACAGGAACAGAAAATCCCGCCACCAGCGAATGGCACGCCAACTCCTGTCGCCCAGAAACACGAGGCTGGGAGGCCGGAAAATCCCGTCCGATGTTTAAATGTGATGACAGGAAGAAGCACAATCATTAATAAAACATCGAGAAAAAGGTAACATGTGACGTCGAAGATGACGCTGTTTTATTTGTATCGACTAAATGTCATTTATCATTCTACATGTTAACTCGGCCGTACCCACCTACTTTTCTATATACGAGTAACAAGATTCTAGCCACAAAACTTAAACTGTAAACAAAAATACTATACCCTCATTCATAAAGATCCTGAAAATAGTTTAAAGCATTTATATTATTGATAAAGAATACTTACAAGCTTCAAGTGTCCTAACGATGATTGCTTCACTTGGTTTACCATGAGATCGGGCCTCTTCTTTGCTGCCAGTAAATGCAATGACGATTATAGAGTATTTTGTAAATGGCTTTAAACCAGATATCTCACAGGTCTTGTTCTGTTCCTCAAATCTAAGAATGGTCATGTTCAAGTCCCCAAAATCAATCTGTAAGAATTTAAAAATGAATTGTGGATGCAATTAACTTCATCAATTCTCACTACAGATCTTCCAAACTGGCATGCATCGAAGACTAGATTATATAAAATTGCTTTATTTTCCTTCTGAAATTTTATCTGTCTTTAATAGAATGAAGGACTTATCGGTCGTTCCCGCTCGTGGGATTCTCTGGTCCCTGCCAGCAGTGGAGCCCCTCCTGTGGGTTTCCCAGCGGTGTGGAGTGGCTTCAACAGGAACTCCCATTGACACCTAGGAGATAAATGCTTTCACCTCCTCTATTCCTCAGCAGAAAGCACTTCACTGCTTTTGATATAACGATCAATCATAGCTGGATGTTTATAAACATTGTGATTAGGTTCACATCAGGGTAGTTAAGATGCATTCAAGTGTGAAGGGAGATGAAAATAAACAATCCAGATACCTGGCTGCCTGGAAGCTATTACCCTGTCAATTATAGCCTATTGACAGCAATTTCTCCTGAAAAGTGAATAGAACCCTCGCAGATGAAAGAATCTGAGGGGGTGTAAAGCCTTGTGATGTCTTTCGGCTTTCTATGAAGTAACAGGTGCTGCTTTATACACTTCTGTCTGAGGCAGCATGTGTAAGAGACAGGTAAGTGAAAAAGCAGTGATATGGTGAGTAGGATTTGTGTTGTGGGGAAACTCCAATGGACTATGTTACGTACTTACCCCCTTGACCCACCACGATATCTACCATGTCAGGACCATGCTTGCTCCAATCTATGCCAGTATGAATCCCGGCAGAGAGGGCCAGAGCATCATGATTGCATGAAGAATAGGGGCTCCAGCTAAATAAGTGGATATAAATAGGTTCAAATTACCCATTTACCCTTTTGCATCCTACCGCCGATGTGGGGCATGTAGCTCGCTGCCGCTGCTGGCGGGATACTGGAGCAATGGAATGGGATCTGCCACATCAGGAACTCCACTAGCAGTGGTGGGCAGCAGAGAATCCACCTATTAGTCATTTCTCTGGAGCTTGGGGAGATTCTCACTAAATTCTCCCATACTTGGAAATATTTTTGGACTGGGGACCTAAAGACGCACCATGGGGCGCACTGATCACAAAGTTAAGAATGTTGCCCTCCCCCAACCATGTACATTGCGACTCTCCACATAGGCAACAACCCCATGACCCTGGAGGGCAGCTTCCCCCATAACTAAATGTCCGGGCTATACACCCCCCACACCACGCAGGCATGAGGGGGACCCACCTCCCCCCCATCCATCCTTGTTGGCATTGAGGCATCAACCCCTCCCCACAAGTTAGTGATTATCCGTTGTGGGATTGTCGGGGGGCCCGCCTTAAGTGCTCTCAACTTTCCGATCCGTCACATTTTAGGCCCCCCCCCCTGTTAGGACCCCATATTTATGCGTCCATTTCAGGCCTCCTTCATTCCACCCACCCCCATCCCTTTCATGGCCGTGGCCCCTCTCAGATCCCGTCCCTTGCCAGTGCCCCTTGGCACCGTTCCTGTCACCCAGGCTGTGCAAAGAGGGTCCCAGGCTTCCACGTCCCCGACCACCATTTTTGGAAACCAGTAGTGATTCCTGCTGGCCTCACACTGCGCAGGCGGGGACGGAGAATCCCGGGAGCTGAGAGACGCCAGCTTCGCACAAGCTGAGCACATTTAAATACTAATTTAAATATGCTCAACTGGTTCAGTGGGGGCATGAAGCAGAGCGCATCAGATGCCACAGGCTGGGAGCATTGTGCTCTGTTCGGTGCCCGGGGCAAACCCCTTTGGGACTCTCCCGCCATTCGCCGTGAATAACTGGAGGTGCGCTGGGCGCAATACGGGGGTGAATCGCACCCAATGGTTCCATCTTCCAATGAACCTGCATCAAAGTTAGACTTAAAACTATTTTAAGTGAATAATCGTGCTGATTTCAATTTCCAGGCTTCTGACAGAGTTACATCTCTGACTTCAATATAAAATATCAATGAAACTGAGCTGAAAATCATTTTGAATTGCTTTGTTACAGTTAACATTTTTTTTTAGAGTATCCAATTCTTTTTTGTTTCCAATTAAGGGGCAATTTAGTATGGCCAATTCACCTACCACTGCACATCTTTGGGTTGTTGGGGTGAGACCCACGTAGAGACGGGGATAATGTACAAACTCCACACGGACAATGACCCGGGGCCGGGATCGAACCCGGGTCCTCAGCGCCGTAAGGCAGCAATGCTAACCACTGTGCCACCGTGCTGCCCTATCATTTTGAATTGCTAAAAGCTTTTTATCATAACAATAATTTGATCAATATTAATTTGTCTGTCTTTAAATCCATGTTTGGTTAACTCAGTTGTAATCTATTTACTCGACACTGTTTGTGCTCAAGCGCAGCTGCTGAAGTATTTGATCAGCTAAAGTTGTGTCATGGTGTTACTCAGAACCATAAAGGCTGATATGTGTCTAAGCCCACTGAGGTTTCGCCATGACTGAAATTATTAATGCTCTTACCCAGCTTTCACTTCCTACACAGACAATCAAAACACTTCTTCTCCAAACTCGGAAATCATTTCTTGGAACACTGTCATGACAATTTAACAATGGATGCACAACATTACAAAAAGGGCAATGTCTATTTTCCACATGTTTTTAAGCTAATATGCATAGCTGGGGCCTTTATTTTAAAGGTATAGTTTATTAAAGTTTGCATTCTTGAAATAAAATTTTCAATGCATGCATTCGGAATAACTTTCCAAGTTTGTGCAGCTGGTGGGGGAAGCCTCCTACCAAGCACAGACTCAGACACTTACGCCTTTACTAGTACAAATTAGCTGAAAACAAATGATGACCATCAATTCAGTCGAGACAGTTTGTACCAAAGAACAGTGGCTTTAATCAACTAGATGTGTGCCAACCTGTAGCTTCTCCCGCACTGAGAGCCTGTCTCAGATCGGCCAGTTCTATACCTCCTCAGAGGGGCGGGGCCACAGGCATAGCCAACAGCAGCATCAACACAACAATTCAACAGCAACAGTAACAGCAACAACAGTAAGTATATACAATAGTAGATGTCAATGACAATAATAATAATAGAACAACAGAGTATATACAATAGCCATACGTGGCTCACCACAGCAACCATGTTTGAAAATTAACTATTTCAGAGCCTGGTGGCAATATGGTGGGATTACAATCATTGCCATTGAACTGTAGGGTACAGATTCACACCAATGATTTTCTATAGCATCCATACCCAAATTGCCTATTGGTGAACGGGTGATCCGAAGTAAAGGCACTTTGCTTCAAAGTAAATTGCACTTATGAAGGGATAGAGAAAGATTTCACTTATATGACCAACTGATGTCTCAAAGAATTTCACAGCCAATGTAGTATCTTTTGAAGTGTGGTCACTGCTGTAATGTTGGAAATGCAGCAGTCAATATGCGCTCAGCAAACTTCCACAAACAGCAATGCGATAATGATGACCAGATAATCTGTTTTTTTTGGTGATGTTGGTTCAGGGATAAATATTGGCCAGGACACGAGGGATAACTCCACAGTTCTCCAAAGAAGTAGCACCTGGGACCTTTTACATTCACCCATGCAGGGAAAAGGCGCCGCAGTTTAATATCTCAACCAAAGGATTATGGACGGGATTTTCCAGTGGCACCCGCCCTGAGATTGGAAATTCCCACCCAAAGTCAACGGACCTTTAAATGGTCTGCCCAATTTTTCAACCAACCCGCGACGACTCACATGGGATGGGAAAATTTACCCCATCATCTCCAACAGTGCAGCGTTCTCGGGGATGTCAGCCTTAATTTTGATGGTCAAGCCCTGGCGTGGGACCTGAACCGAGAATTGTGTCATTTAAAGGCATGAGTGCGACTAACCAAGCCATGGCTGATACACATGCAACACAGAAGTGTGAGAGTTCCTGGAGTGCTGGGATATACACCCTGACAGGGACTCAAAACTCATATAGGCAAGAGTCGCACAACAGGCAACTGAGCCCAGGTACTTCAGAAAGGGGGAAGAAATGAACAATAATTAGACAAGGAGGAGGATGATTTTAAATGATTAATTGTGGAAAAACAATTAATTTAAACTTCACAGAACTAGAATAGCAAGATTGTCAATTAATCCAAACAGCTGATTAAGAATAGAAAATGGCTATTTGTTCCTTGGAGAAATGTCAGGGCAACTTTGTCGCAGCAAATCTTTTTAAACAGGCATGGCACAAAGCTCAAATGGATTTCATTTTTATGTGCCAGTCAAAGCAAAGCCCTTACCGGTGTTACATCTATTAGATAAGAGGTTGGACCTGTGATAATCGCTGGCTCTTCCCAGCCAATCTCAATAGCGTCAGAGGATTTTACTGTTACAGTCACATTTTCGGGAGGACCGTCTGGATCTGCAGAAGTAAAAATACTTCCTCTCAAAGAATAGTTTAAGATTAGCAATGCCGTGTTGCAAAATGCTCGCACATTTAAGAAAAATCAAAAGTAAGCATTATCCAAATGTCGAAAAATAATATGGTTTGGATATATTTTGCTGTGGATTTGAAGATATATCAGACTCCGCAGTTGGGAACAAATTAAATCCATAGACCATACTTCAGGAGTATGAGCCAAAATACGACAAACCAATTTTGTTGCATTACACAGAACTTTAATTCAATAGAATATTAATTATCAATATACAAGAAATCACTGATTAAAACCGTAATTTTCCAAAATGTTTATTGCAAAATTCAACAGAATTCATAAAAATGGTCACTGTGAAAAGGAATACTGTTCTGTTTTATTGAATTTACATGAATGGATATGCCATGTATTTGCTCTCGTGTAAATAATAAAGGAACCAAGCTAAAGTCAGATATGAGTAGACAGAGCAAGGATGGAGTTGAGCGTGTGAAAGCAGAAGTAAGGAGCATTGATGGAATGTGCATACATAGAGAACATTCAGAGTGAAGGTAGAGATGAAAGCTGGTAAGAATAGAACACATGTCCAAACCCAAAGCACTTGAGAAACAAAGAGTAAAAGCCTGTTGGATAGATTACAAATAAGACTTGGGCAATTCATGGGTAAATAGTCTTTGCAAATCATTTTAAGTTTTAGGTGTTATCAATTGCATGTTGCCTCCGTACAGTCAACAATGTGCAGAAATTAAAAGTTTCCTTGGCTAAGGGCATCTCTATCTTCCTACTCTGGTTACATTCTTCCCTTAACGTAAAAGAAAAATCCTTCCTCTATTTTAACATTTACAATATACCCACACCTATGTCTTCACTTGTTTTGCACCACTTGGCAAAACTCTAAAGTCAGACTAGCAGTCATTTCCTTACCTTTTAGCGGAAAGATTGGTGCAAAGTTGCCACCAAATGCAGGCTGCAGGAAGTGTCTTCCCCATCCTCAAATCTCCCAACCCCCTTTGAAAACAAGGCCATACAGTTTGTGGACATTCACTCCACTATTGCTTGGGTGATGCTGGGATTAATGACGCTTTCTGGCTACAGATTAGTAACTGGGCACAAACACCGAATCCCTGGCACCCTGTGAACTCAGCCACAACCTTCCACCCACTTCCTTTATTTCTGGGAGAGACAGTGATCAATCTTTTTCACTTCCTGCCAGTTTCTTTCTGCAGTTACAGAAGATTAACAAGGAAGGTGATGATGATAACGGTTAGGAAAAGGAGGAGCAGGGGATCATATTTCTGCCCTCTTTGCATATGAGGATGATGGTGTGATATAACAAATTAAGAGCAGGAGCAAGCTATTTGACCCCTCGAGCCTTCATTCAAAACAATCATGGCTGATCTGATTGTGGCCTCAATTCCATTTCCCTTCCTATCCCTGGTCAACCAAGAATCTATCTAATTCAACATTAACAATATTCAATGACCCCTACATCCACCACTCTCTGAGCAAGAGTTCCAAAGACTCAAGACCCTCTGAGAGAAAACATTTTTTCCTTATCTCTGTCTTCTGTCTTAAATTGGAAACCACTTATTTTTAAACTAAGCCCCTAGTTCTGAGGGGGTATTTTCCAGCCGTTCTCGCCAGGAGGACCTCCTGGTCCCACTGATGGTGAACCATCGGCTGGGGTGGATTCAATGGGAAAGCCCACTGACAGTGGCGGGGGTGGGGTGGCGGGGGGGGGGGGGGGGGGGGGGGGAGGGGGGGAATCCACCCCCTCACAGTCTCTCCTACAAGAGGAAACATTGGGCAGAATTCTCCAGCCCTTCCGAGCAGCAGGATCTTCTGTCAGTATGCAAAGTTCAAAGATCTGTAAGAGGAAGGTCTTAGCAGATCTAGAATAACCTGGTCTCTGGTTGGCTCTTACCTGTGCTGGTCTATGAAAATGTCCCCAAAACACTGTGAACACATCTTCCAGACTACCTCTGCCAATTTGATTCACCCAATCTGGATTAAAATCATCCATGAGTAGCACCATACATTTTTCACAAAACCCGATTATTTCTTCCTGTACACGCTGCCCTAACATGTGGTTACTGTTGGGGGCTTATAATCAACTTCTACAACTGACTTCCTACTATTTCTTATCTCTACCCAAATTGATTCTATATCTTGATCATCTACTAAGATCATCTCTCTCCAGTTTCTAATGTCATCCTTAATTAACAGAGCTAGCCCTCCACCTTTTCTGAGATTCCTGTCATGCACCTTGAATATTCAGGTCCCAGTCTTGGTCACCTTGCAGCCATAATTCTGTAAAGTCTTTCAGAGATGAGATGGGGAGCAAAGACCAACACATCCAATATTTTAAATTGCTGCATCCTGCCCTGTCTTAGAACATAGAACATTAGAACATAGAACATTACATCGCAGTACGGGCCCTTCGGCCCTCGATGTTGCGCCGACCTGTGAAACCATCTGAAGCCTATCTGACCTACACTATTCCATTTTCATCCATATGTCTATCCAGTGACCACTTAAATGCCCTTAAAGTTGGTGAGTCTACTACCGTTGCAGGCAGGGCGTTCCACACCCCTACTACTCTCTGAGTAAAGAAACTGCCTCTGACATCTGTCCTATATTTACCACCCCTCAATTTAAAGCTATGTCCCCTCGTGTTGGTCCCTCATCACCATCTGAGGAAAAAGACTCTCACTGTCCACCCTATCTAACCCTCTGACTATCTTATATGTCTCTATTAAGTCACCTCTCAGCCTTCTCCTCTCTAACGAAAACAACCTCAAATCCCTGAGCCTTTCCTCGTAAGACCTTCCCTCCATACCAGGCAACATCCTAGTAAATCGCCTCTGAACCCTTTCCAAAGCTTCCACATCCTTCCTATAATGTGGTGACCAGAACTGCACGCAGTACCCTAGGAGCGGCCGCACCAGAGTTATATACAGCTGCAGCATGACCTTGTGGCTCCGAAACTCAATCCCCCTACTGATAAAGGTTAGCACACCATATGCCTTCTTAACAGCCCTATTAACCTGGGTGGCAACTTTCAGGGATTTATGTACCTGGATGCCGAGATCTCTCTGTTCATCTACACTACCAAGAATCTTGCCATTAGCCCAGTACTCTGCATTCCTGTTACTCCTTCCAAAGTGAACCACCTCACACTTTTCCGCATTAAACTCCATCTGCCACCACTCAGCCCAGCTCTGCAGCTTATCTATGTCCCTCTGTATCCTATAACATTCTTCAGCACTATCCACAACTCCACCGACCTTCGTGTCATCTGCAAATTTACTAACCCATCCTTCTACACCCTCTTCCAGGTCATTTATAAAATGACAAACAGCAGTGGCCCCAAAACAGATCCTTGCGGTACACCACTAGTAACTGAACTCCAGGATGAACATTTACCATCAACCACCACCCTCTGTCTTCTTTCAGCTAGCCAATTACTGATCCAAACCGCTAAATCACCTTCAATCCCATACTTCCTTATTTTCTGCAATAGCCTACCGTGGGGAACCTTACCAAACGCCTTACTGAAATCCATATACACCACATCAACCGCTTTACCCTCATCCACCTGTTTGGTCACCTTCTCAAAAAACTCAATGTTTGTGAGGCATGACCTACCGTTCACAAAACCGTGTTGACTATCGCTAATCAACTTGTTCTTTTCAAGATGATTATAAACCTTCTTTTTGTTCCTTTGAATTTCCCTTTGTTCCCACTTCTTTTGTTTCATTTTATTATTTTTGGTCCATGGACTCATAATCGGAATGCAACTTTAAGCAGTGGACATCAGCAGTGTGCTCCAGGATTTGTTTTGTGGAGAGGTGAAACCAAACTCGTCGGTGTTGAGGGAATCTTAAGAACCAGCTTTGGAGGAAGTTGGTTCGATTGACTGTGGATTGGCCAGGGACAGTGCTCTGGCTGACAACAGGCAGTGGTTGGTTCCTGTGGGATGCTTCTGAGAAAGCTGGTCAGAAGCGAATAGACCTTGAAAGGAGTAGAAGCTCACTCTCTCTGCTTAACTATATAACTGCTTTATTGTTCTAAAATTAGGAGTGACTGGCACATCTTTACTATATAGTTGAAATGATCTTGAATCTACAAAGAAAGTAGGCAGCTTTGCCAGAGAAAACCCTCTCAAACTTAGAGGGAAGAGGCATTGAACGGAAAGCTTGAACTATGAAAGCCTTTAACTGAAAACCATCATAGTGCATTGGATATCTTTCATCCTTTTTACTTTATTATCATTTGTTTTTCCTTCTCTATCACCCTTTCCCTTTATGTTGAAAAATGAAATGAAAACTGCTTATTGTCACAAGTAGGCTTCAAATGAAGTTACTGTGAAAAGCCCCTAGTCGCCACATTCCGGCGCCTGTTCAGGGAGGCTGGTACGGGAATCGAACCATGCTGCTGCCTGCCTTGGTCTGCTTTCAAAGCCAGTGATTTAGCCATGTGCTAAACCAGCCCCTGTGTGTGTTTGTGTATGTGTGTGGCTGCATATAGAGTGGGGCGAGTTGGAAAGGGAGGGGGTGTTGGGTAAGTAGCATCAGGTAATCAGATACATTTTTGTCAGTTCAATTATATTACTGTTAAATGATAAACGGTTATTTATATTAAATTTATGTTAAAGCTTGGTGACTGCAGTTATCAAGGGCTCAGCCAAGGTCCTCAGATATTTCAAAATAAGGAGTGGGATTCTCCAGCCTCCCAGATGCGTGTTTCTTAGTGGCAGTAGGCAGTGCACCATTCGCTGGCGACGGGGTACTATAATCCCGTTGCTTGTCAATAGGATTTCCCATTGAAACCACCCCAGGCCGCTGGGAAATCCATAGGGCCAGAGAAGCGAACCACAATGTTTACAAACATTTGACGGGCAAGTTCTTTTACTTTCTCTTTTTCTCAGCAGGAAGCACTTCACTTCTTTTGATGTGGTGGGTATGTATATACATTGGGGTTAATTTCAAAGCAGGGTACTTGAGATGCATTCCAGGGTGCAGGGAAATGAAAACAAACAATCCAGAAACCTGGCTGTCTGGAAGCTATGACCCTGCCAATTACAACCTGCTAAAAGCTATTTCTCTTTGAAAGTGAATAAAAGCCTCACAGATCAAAGGATCTGAGTGGGTTTAGTGCTTTGTAATGTGTTTTAGCTTTCTATGTTCTAAGGGGCTAGGAAGTGAAAAAGCAGAGATTTGTCGCTATTTGTGCCTGGACTGTTCTTCCAGGCACGAGTGACTGATTTTATGGGATGGGGGGTGGGGGGCTGTCTGATATGAGGCCTCTGATATGGGGGTACCTGATATGGTCATCTCTGATGGGGGAAGTTTCTGATATGGGGCAGTCTCTGCTATGGGGCAGTCTCTGCTATGGGGCAGTCTCTGATATGGGGTCTCTGATATATTGGGGTCTCTGATATGGCGGGTCTCTTATATGGGGGTGTCTCTGATATGGTGGCGTCTCTGGAGAAGTCTTATGGGGGGTCAATGTTGGGAGTCTGGGGGTTGAGGTAGGCTGGATTTACGTGGGCAGGCCCACTGATGGACTTTGGTGGCACCAATGTTAAATGCTACAGTGATGGTTTGCAGACAACCGTTCCAATACCTGTCACAAATGCTTCCGGTGAAGATTTTTTTCTCTGCTTTGAAGGGAGTGAAAAATTAGCTGTGAAGTTCGGTGAGTCAGGAACTTCTAACAAGTTCAGCAATATTGACAATTGAAAATGCAATTTTACAAGATTTTACCGACAATGAAAAAAAAAGAAAATCGTTTATTGTCATGAGTAGGCTTCAATGAAGTTACTGTGAAAAGCCCCTGGTCGCCACATTCCGGCGCCTGTTCGGGGAGGCTGGTACGGGATGATGATTTTATGAAGAGGAAGTGTGAGCGAAAAGCCATCTAAGTTGTCTTGGATTGTAAGCAACTGATGAAGCAAGAAAATCTAAAAACTCTGTCCCCCAACCATGTTCTCCAGTCTAAATTCTGTTCTTCAAGAGAGAACATACGCTGGTCTGATGGAATGGCTGGTGGTCATCTGGTGACAGTTATATCTGATGAGTAACCGCCATCCCTCATTGTTCTTTACAAGATAGATAGATAGAGAAATACAGCACAGAACAGGCCCTTCGGCCCACGATGTTGCGCCGAACTTTTGTCCTAGGTTAATCATAGAATTTTGGACAATTTAGCATGGCCAATCCACCTAACCTGTACATCTTTGGACTGTGGGAGGAAACCCACACACACACACACACACACACACACGGGGAGAACGTGCAGACTCCTCACAGACAGTGACCCAAGCTGGGAATCGAACCTGGGACCCTGGAGCTGTGAAGCAATTGTGCTAACCACTATGCTATCATGATACCCCAGAGATTTCACAGAATCAGTAAAAAAGATCGAGAAAATTCAAGTACAATGTGACTTTCCTTGAATTTTGACACTCAACGATCAACATTTCACCTCACTTATATTGTTATTTCAGTGTAATTTTACAGGTAAGTTCAGGTGCTTCTGATTTTCAAAAACACCGTCAGTTAATAAAATGTATATATATGAAACAAAAACATTTTATTTCAAGAAAAAATTATTTACTGGATGACTCAAAAATAAGTTTTGTGTGAAATCTTTCATAAGAATTTCAATGAACTTTGGTTGGCACACCAGGAACTGTCACAGTATGATTGAAGGTAGTTTTAAATCAAGCCCAGTAAGTACTGGTGAGGGATGTTGCTATATCTCCTCCTTATAAATCACAGTAATTTGTCCTGTAAGAACTCTCTGTCTTCATTCTCTCATCCCTAGATAAGCTGTCCATTTCCTGCTCTGGACTCTGTTTCTCTGCTTTCCACAGTAATGCATTTTCTGTAACAAATAACCATGATTTCCTGATTATCATGCTTCTATTGCGGCATAGGAATTTGGGCTGGACAAAGGTCAAGTGCTGTCTTTAATGCTTTCTTTCCATGCTAGGCTACAGAAGCTGTGGCTAGAACAGGTTGACTAAAAGGTAAATCTGGATGGTATATCATTTTGTGAATCATTCTCACAGCGGTTTAAGGCAATCCATTCATACACAAGTCATGCTTGCCATTTATGTTGATAACCATTTCAGAAAAATATTTGAATATCTGTCATGTGTGGTGACTTTTTCATAAATCATCCGATGCACTCTCAATGGGACAGATAAATTTAATTCTAATATTTTCAAATATAAATAAAAGGTGTATTACACGGAGACACCATGTGCCAACAAATAAAACTGTCATTTTACATCCCGGCATTACCTTTTATGCTCGAGTAATATTTTGCATGTTGCTTTCTGTGTACAAGAAAAACTTCACAAAGTAATCAAGGTATTTTTTTCAGAGATAATAGCCTGAAAATCCAGAGCATTTTCTTCAATATCATTTTTTGTCAGTGATGACTAAATCATACAAAGAGAATTTATATATCTGTTGATGAGTGCAGCGTTTAAGTTCAATTCAAAAATCAGCAATTCAGCAAAATGAACAACCTGAGAATCATTTCAATCCATCCTTACCGCCAACAGCTGTCTTTGCAGAAATCCAAGTTGAATAGTTTCCAAACCCAGCCTTTGTACTCGCACCGACCCTAAATCGGTACCATTGGAATTTTTTTAATCCGGGCACAATTGTCTCCATGGTGCCGTTATCATTATCAATGCTATGATCTTCAATTTGCTCAGCTTCAATGCATCCCGGAGTTTCCCAGTCTGTGCACAAGGCAGTGCGTAGTTGAACCATAATCCTGAGAAGCCTTAAATAACCAGGGATAAAACTGGGGTGCGTCCATCTCAAAATAACAAAGGTTGATTGAATGCCAACTATCTCTAGATCCTCAGGAGCACTCGGAACTGAAAAATAGGATTCTATTAATCATTTATTTTGTTCAAGTATTGCAATGTTCATTTTCAATTGCCTGAAGAGCTGCTACAAAATACGTTGTCATATATATCGCTAACTGCACCTTATAAGGAGAGGATAATGTGGTCTCCCAGAAGCTATTATGAATTAGGAAACATGTCGTTTTCGGACACCAATGGGCAAAACATTTGTTGTGCGTGCTGTGGTCATTGAAACAGTCCTCGGTGGCCTAATAGGGAATATTTAAAGGAATTGCTCAAAGCTGCTCCTGCAAAAGGAAAGTTGTGTTTTTGTTAGATTCTGTGGGACCAGGAGGAGTATTTCCTTGCCCCTCTAACCCACAGACCAATCACATGATTGTTGAACTTTAGGCTCATCCCCAATGGTTTCCTGTACCACCCTAAAACTGAGCAATAGGAAATGTAGCATTCATCTGGAGTATTAAAATGCTCAGTTAAGGTGTTCTGGGAAACCAGCAAAACAAAAATATCCAAGAGCTAGGTACTGTGTGAATGAGAACTTAGTGAGAGGACGAGTCTGAAAGTTTATTTTGCTTATGAAGTTATGGCTGTGGGAAGACAAGTGAAATACCATCTATAGTTAATGCTACATCCTTCTACTCACCTGCAGCCCTCAGAACAGGTGGAAACAGCATTCTGCTTTTACCTGGTAAAATCTGGACAGCATTTTACTTTTCTGCTAACTGCTTTCACAGTGGGACAACAGTGGGCACATTAGCACCTTCCAACCTACCACATACAGCGAATCATTCCTTTACTTTCTAGAATGTTACAGGTCTACTAATGAATGGCAACTGTACTATGGAATATAAACCATCTTGGATTTTACCTCAATCACTCCTATTCCTACAAAATTAAATTTTAAGAAAAGCACATCATGCAGCAAATTAAACACCTCTCCGTTGGAACATCATGGATGTTTTCATGATGGACCACATCTGAGGGATTCATACCTGCTTCTGATAATGTTGTGACAGTGCAGTTTTGGCTTTTTCCTTGGCCTACGGAGTTAGCAGCCATTATACTGAACTGATAGGAAGTATTTGATTGGAGTCCACTCAAAGTATGTTCCTGGTCCCTGGCAGCAATTCGTTGAACATTATTTTCAAATACCAGTGCGTAATAAGTGATAATTCCATCTGACTTTAATGGAGGATCCCACTTAACAATGATCGACTGCCAACTTGATGCATTGCACTGAAGATTTTGGACAGTATCTGGAACTACAGAACAGAGAAAACATTGTAGTACACTCAGAGGCAGGAATGTATTAATACATTTCACGCAAGCAATGTTTCCAAATCGCGCAAGTTGATGATTATCGATAGCCTATCTTCAAGAAAAATATTGGCAGAATTTAATCTACAGTAAGATTACAATGCAGGTGAGCAACATTTTCTTTTCTTTGAATGTGGAGACTTGAAACTCTCCGCCCATCATAGACTTATGAGGTCTCAGCTGAGCAGGTATATAGTTGATGGTCAAAAAAGAAACCAGGGACTTAATTTTAAGACTTTCCACCTCCCCCATCTCTCACCACGGCACAGGAGAGGGTGAGGTAAGGCGTTAAAATTTTGGGAATGAGCAACCTGCCCCAGACTGTCACGAAAATAAGAGCAGTAATTATCAGCGTCAATGAGCATCATGCCACGGGAAGGAGAGAAGTTCAGTAAAATACTTAAATTGAGATCCTCTAAGGTAATTAGGAGCTGGATAGAATCAACTGCCACAGCATTGAGCTCTAAAGTCACCAGGGGATTGGTGGCAGAACTGACCATATCTTTATGAAAGTGAATCAAGTTAAAGAAATATGAAATGAGTAAAACATCCGCACTCACTTTCCTCAGTTCATTGTGGGCTATGGTTTAGTGGGAATACCTTATTGAGACCTTCATACTGAACTGGAAAAGGAGAATGCGATTATGGGTGCTACAGTTGTACTGTGTTGGACAGAAGAACAGAAGGAAAAAGAGGGGTACCTGCAGAGGTTCAAATTTCTTGGCTTTTTTGGACGCTTCAATTATCAGGGCAGGGGTCACTGATCTTTGTAACCTTCTTGAGCAAAACGTTTTCCTGCTAAACCTGGCACCACCATTGCCAATTGCAGTGACAGTGAAGGTCACCACCACCCTGAATTTATTTGTCTCTTCATCCTTCCAGGCAGCAATAGCAGACAGGACTGATCCCTCTATTTTGTATTCCTATTTCTATCTCTGCCACTTCTATGTACTGCCACCCCAATGGCTTCAGCAGAGATGATGATGGACAGCTAATGACTTCTCTCTATTCTGTGTTAGCAAAGTAGCTGTACCTTCATTCAGGTGTATAGTTCTGATTTAGGTAATCTGAGATTTGCACTTTAAATTTGTTAATCACACTCCTGATGAAAGCCTTCCTAAGGCAACAGCTTATCAGAATAGTTTCCGCTGATGAAATATAGTCAATCAAATATTCAGTCTGAGGAATCTTGTTATTAAAATCATATAAATTAAAGGGCAAGTTATTACTCGAGATTGCTTATGATTCAGAATTTAGGAACAAAATCTACTAATTACAGTGTTCTAAAATGCCAGCAAACTCGATGACAAAATATACTATTCATGTACTTATAAAAGCTGTTACAAAACACGAGTTGAGTTCAACTAACCTGATTCATTTAGTTTGAAAATGACAATGTTACTAAATTGATCTCCATTCCCCACTTTGGTAAATGCTGATACACTGATGTAATATTCATGCAATGGTTCAAAGCCAGTGAGATGTGCTTCATTAAATAATCCTGTTGTATTCTTCAAATATAAGAGAAATAATGAGGTTTTATTTTCAATGCATATTTAAGTATTGACATTTATACTGTACATTTGAGGAGAACATCATGTATGTTGTGGACATAAGTAATATTTTTGGTGATTTGAGTGGAAAATAAAAACAATTACTTGCATTGCTTTCTTGTGCATTTTAAATCAACCTTGCGAGGGGGTGCACCAGTCGATGTGTTATCTGTGTTGGTCTAACATCGACTGCAACTGGATGCAGTAAAACGAGAAACAGGCTTCCGACACAGGAGATGGTCCAACACTGTTTTATTGAACCTGTTGATTTCTGTACATAATCTGCAGTGGGTTGACACTCTATTAACCTAACTGATAACCTCCTACTGGCTTGACCAGACTAGCTCTCTATCACATGGTGATGATGTTCATTGGCCTGTGCACTACGACTATCTCCCTAGCCGTGTCCTGTGAAAAAGAGAGAGCCTTAATGCCCTGTGGGCTTGAAAGTGATGGTGTCCTGTCTGGTGATTAGTTGTTCTGTGTCGCGTGTGTTCATTGGTTATCCTGTGTGTCAATCACTGCCTGTCTACATCGCATGATATAAATACAAATTTTTAATTTCTCAAATAATATGATCCAATTCAAAATCCCAAATGCCATGATTGCAGCAGCAAAATATTTGAAACTAAACTTAAACAACAGTACCTTAAAATACGTGAATTCACTTGTGTTGTCAACTATTTTAAAGTTGTAGAGCTGAACAATACCATTTGGTATAGGGCTAGGTTTCCACCTAACCAAGACAGATTCGGCTGTATAATTTACTATCACCAAGTCTTGTGGAGGAGTTGATGGTACTGAAAAAGAAGTTCAAATCATTCAGAAAAAGCAAAAACCTTTAACCTTCTTGCCAGCTATTTGTTTGTTACATTTTTAAAAAAGAATAACCTTTATTGTCACAAGTAGGCTTACATTAACACTGCAATGAAGTTACTGTGAAAAGCCCCTAGTCGCCACATTCGGCGCCTGTTCAGGAACATGGAGGGAGAATTCAGAATGTCCAAATTACCTGACAGCATGTCTTTCTGGACTTATGGGAGGAAACTGGAGCACCCAGAGGAAACCCACGCCGACAGAGGGAAAACATGCAGACTCTGCACAGACAGTGACCCAAACCGGGAATCAAACCTGGGCCCCTGGTGCAGTGAAGCAACAGTGCTACCCACTGTGCTACCCTGTACATACGGACTCTGTAAATGGTTCTAGCTATTCTGAAAATATTTTGGAAATAATTTTGTTTCTTGTTCAGTGCAATTATTTTTCAGTTTGGGAAAACTCTTATTGATTAATGTATGTTTTATTCTCAAAAAAGAATGACTGCAAAACCTATTTGCACAAACCAAATGAATAATGATATGGATGCAAGAATGTTAGTGGCATTGTCACTGCAGTGTGATGGACATTACGGGTGATTCCGCAATCGCGTATCATTCACTGCCATAGGGAGAATCTGTAGGCCTGTTTCTAAACTTCAGCATCAAGAGTCAAGGTGGGGTTTATTAAGAAGGTGCACTCATCATCAACCCCTATATAAGCTATGACCCTACCAAGAGGAATATTGCCATTTGCACTAATGTCATTATGAATATTTAGTGTAGGAGCTTAAAAACATTTGCCAAATTATTCTTTGAGTTATCGGGTAGGATTCCCCGTTTGGGAGACTGAGTTCACCCACCGGAGTAGAATTGCTCCGAGTCTGCGCTGGTGCAGACCCTTCATTTCCCTTGCCATGCAGATTTATGCATGGCGGGGAGCTAGCGGGATTCTGTTGGAATCCTGGTATCATGTTGCCATTTTGAGTGGATGGCCCGATACCGAGGTCCAGCAGCAACCCCCAATCAAACCCCCAACAGAGAACCCCCTCTCCATCAGACATCTAGCTATAATTGAGGTCCTCACCACTCAAAAGGGGTTAAGTGCTTTCTGCTGAGAAAAAGCGGAACTGAAAGCATTCATCTCCTTCATGTTTCTAAAAATTGTGGTTAGCTTCACACGTGAGATGCATGAAGGGAAACGAAAATAAACAATCCAAACACCTGGCTATTTGGAAACTATTACCTTGTCAGTTGCAGCCTACTAATTGCAATTTCTCTTTGAAAGTGAATAGAAGCCTCACAGATCAAAGGATTGGTGGGGGTGTAAAGCCTTGTAATGTGTTTTGGCTTTCCATGAAGTAACAGCTGCTGCTTTCAACACCTGTCTGAGGCAGCAGGAGCTGGTAAGGGTCATTGTTTCTGCCTGAACTGCCCTTTAGTTTCCAGGCAGAGGTGACTGATTGGGGGTGACGGATTTAGCGATTTCTAATATGGGGGTCTCTCACGGGGGGGGGGGGGGGGGGGGGGGGGGTTGAAACTCGAACTGAGCAGATTTTACCTTCGATGTAACTAAAGACAGTTTTCACGAATATGGCCCATAACCTGTGCATGGTAATTATTTGCTTGATTTAGCTTGTAGTGTTATATAGTGTTTGAGGACAAAGTCACGTTTCAGAGTTCAGAGAATGTAGATAGTTGGGATCCAAGAGGTAATTTCATGTAATACCGTGTGTGTGTGTAGCCATCTGTGTACTTGAGTGTTGACAATATATTCCTTGTATTATAGTCCTTCTTTACCTATTTTTATTAAGTTAATAAATATTCTTTATTAATTTTTCGCACAATGACTGGACTATTCCTCCCTGGTTAGCATATCATTTCTCACAGAATATCAAATTGAATATATACACCACTAAGAATCTGTGTTCCAAGTTAACCTTCTGGGTTTTGGAATACTCTTGCATTTAACATCAGCAAGGTTCCTGACAAAGGGCAGAATTTCACAGTCCCCTTCTGGAAGGTCTGTAGATGGCAGGAGGGTCCTGAAATACTCCTAGGTGAGCTTCCCACCATCTTCTCCCAACCTGTCTGCATATACTTTCCTTGAGTGAGGACTTCAAGTGGCCGATTCCTGGTCAGTTAAAGGTTTCTTTTCACCCAACCTCAAATGTGAGTCTGGTGAGAGGAGTTCAGGAACATGGGGGCTACTAGGTAGGTCGCACTGCGTGAGCATGGAAGGGGGTGCCTTCCTCAAAGATCCTCCTTTCCACACTGGGTAATCCGCTGCCAAGGTATGCCCTCATGGTACTCCTTCTCCCTATTGGCTGACCAAACTCCCACACCCCTCTTCACACGTCCCTGGGCCTCACCTCCCCATGGCCCTGTGAGACCTTCTCATTTACCTGGTCCTAGGCTCAAGGACTTAGAATCAGGGGACCATTTGTAGTCCCAATCATGGCTACTGATGCCACTTGACATTGCCTAACCTGCAGAGTTGCCAGCCACCAAGTCTCTGAAACAGAGTTTCGGCCCAACTGAGGGAAGGAAGCAGCATCTCCAGATAATTAACATTCCAGAATGTTGAATATTTGCAGGGCTGCTATGATGGGCGGGGGATGACACCTTTGGGGTGGCCTGGTGGGAAACCCAGCCAACTGAAAAGTTCTGCCTCTGATATTGTCATCACCTACAAAGGATATAGTCAATTATAGTTACACGGGAATGGTAGCACAGTGGTAATGTTAATGGACTCATGGGCCAGGGGCACGAGTTCGCATTCCATCATGACAGCAGTGGAAATTCACTGTGAATTCAACTACCGGATGGCCGTTAGAAATCCATCTGGTTCTCCATGTCCTGCACATGGCTTAGCAAGTCTTTCAGCTCTTTAAAACCATTTCAGAAAAGTTGAAGAAGAATAAAACTGGATGGCAGCGGAAACAGCAAATGCAAAGGCACACCCTGCCCCCTCGACCCTAAGTCCTCCTCACTAACATCTTGGGAGAACGTGCCATGGACTAGTCAAGCAACATAACGTAATCATACTTTTTCTAATTTTTCCAATTAAGGGCCAATTTAGTGTGGCCAATCTACCTATCCACGCAGACATGGAGAGAATGTGCAAACTCCACACGGACAGTGATCCGGAGCTGGTATCAAACCCGGGTCCTCAGCGCCGTGAGGTAGAAGTGCTAACCACTGCGCCACCATGCAGCCCGTGCTGTAATAATACTCACTGAATCGTACCTTGCAGATCGTTGGGAGCTTCACCAACTGCACCCTCCCCTCCAAATTGTACGCCAGCATGACTGGCAAATACACTGTCACACCTTCACTGTTGGGTCAAAACCTTGGAACTCCATCCATAAAAACACTGTGGGATATATCTTTCCCACACAGACTACAGCGATTCAAAAAGGTGACTCACCATCACCTTCTCCAGGGCAGTTAGTAATTAGCAATAAATCTTGGCCTTGTTCAAATTCCACAATTAAATGTAAAAGTAAAGTGACAAAGCTCAAGGCACACTGAGAGATTGGTTATGATAGTAAGTGCGCATTTCTTAACAAAACATGTGCAGCTGCATTGTGTAACCCTGTACACGAAATAGTTCATCACATTTGCCGAAATGAAAGTTTTTTACTTCAACTTATACCGCAATAGTTGTACAATGAAACAAATGTACCGTCTTCATCAGTATACACGTCAATCAGTTCACTCGTCTGAATTTCATCTCCCAGGATACTGCAGGCTGTCACCCACAATTTATAATGGCTGAATTTGGTCAAATTAACCAAAAGTACTGTCACGTTTGCATTTCCTCCACTACTTTCTTGATCAAACTCGGTTATATTCTGAAAAACAATACCAAACAGCTCATTGCAGGTGCAATTAAATAATTAAATTACACTTTTTTCAATATATTTGACACCTATTTTGATCAATCAGTTCCCACTACCCCCCCCAAGAAGGAAAGTTGCCGTGGCCCCAACCCACTCCACGCCAACCCACCGCCATCTCCCATAATGCACTGAGGGTGGGCTACGTAGCCTGCCAGTTCAACCTCCATCGCTCACTGGGGTGAAGTCTCCAGGGAGGAAGGCTGGGAGTTGCTGTCGAAATCCAACCCAATGTCGAGTCATAGAGTCACAGCGATCCACAGCACAGAAAAGGCCCTCCAGCCCATCACATCTTCGCCGGTCAAAAACAACCATCCAAGTATTCTAAACCCATTTTCCAGCACTTGGTCTATAGCCTTGTATGATTTGGCATCGTAGGTGCACATCTCAATCCTTGGCTCCCCGAGCCTGCGCCGCCATTCAATAAGAGCACAGCTTGATCTGAATGTAGCTTCAACCCCACATTCCTGCCTGACCCCCGATAACCTTTCACCCCCTCAATAATCAAGAATCTATCAAGCCCAGCCTTAGAATTATATAAAGATTCCACTGCCCTTTGGAGAAGAGAGTTCAGGAGACTCACCACTTTCTGACAGAAAGAAACTCTCCTCGTTACTTTGTCCACAACATTTTTTTGCCTGGGGTTCATTATAACCCACCAACCCCTCATTGTTTTCAGATAACCGCTTAATATGATGATGGAAAAATACAAACTGCAGTTAAAATCAGAAAACATCATACCTGTGTGAAAACATCAGAAATATTTCTGTAGTGAACTGTGTAATACTGAACATTCCCAGTAGGTTTAAATGGAGGGTTCCAAAACACCTGAATAGATGTGGAACTTTTGTTGACATAGGAGACAATCCCCTCCGGCTTCCTTGCTGCATGAAAACATGCATGAGTTAGTTAAATGATCTCTTTCGACAAAGAAATGTTATGTTGATCTTTGTAAAGCACTGATTAGGCCCCAGATAGATTATTGTGGCCAATTCCGGGAACCTCATTTCGGCAAAGATATCAAGACTTTGGAGACGGTGCAGATGGGATTTACAAGAATAATGTATGACTTCAGTTATGTGGATAGACTAGAGATGTTGATTTGTTCATGTTATAGGAGAGAGAAGGTATGGGATACTTTGCTCGTCTAAGCTGGCGCAGACATGCTGGGCTAACTCGGAGGACAACAGCTGCAGTTGTATGGAAACACCACCACCCCCAAGTCACACAGCATCCTGACTTGGAAATATACTTCTGCTCCTTTATCATCAATGGGTCAAAACCCTGGAATTGCCTACCTAGCAGCAATGTGTGAGTACCTTCACCACACAGACCTCAGTGGTTCAAGAAGGCAGCCCACAATGATGTACTCAAGAGCAATTAAGATTGGGCAATAAATGCTGGCAGTGCCAGTGATATCTCCTGAATTACTTTTTAAAACTGTCTTAATTAAGAAAATGTATTGTCTTCTATTTCTGTAATAATTATTCATCAATAATGACAATGACCAATTATTTAAAAGTTTCAAAAGTCAGTGCAGATACTTACAACTCTCAGGTATTTGAAATGTGATGTTATTACTTGTCATTCCACCATCACCAAACCTAGTATTTGCTGTTACAAACGCATAGTATTCAGTATTATTGTCCAGGTTTTTCAGCAGTAAAGATGTTCCAGTCTCATTTAAAATGAGTTCTGTTGTCGTACTCCTGTAATAAAAGTACCTATATTATTGCATATCACACATTGAGCTAATCTAAATTTATCGGTGCAGAAAGAACCATTCTCCTTTATTACAAAATCCAATTGCTTCTTAAATAATTCTCTTTCTCCCACTCCAGTCTTCTAATTAGAAGTCCATTCTATGTACTAGTCATTCTTTGTATAAAGAACAACTTCTGATCTCAGTTCAAAAGTTATGTACCACCACCTGAAATATATTGTGCTCACACAACGTGAAGTGGTTTTACGAATTTAGCTTTTCAACTTCATCTACTAGCTTATTTATAGCAATAAAATTGTATCACCATTAATTCCTACCAGGAATGAAAGGTCAGTCTTTTCTTATTTCTCAGGTTGCTTAGAAATATCACTAAATATTAATTGATGTCAGATCTTCTTTAAGAATATACGAAATAGGAGCAGGAGTCGGGAACTCGCTCCCTCCAGGCGGCTCCACCATTCAATAAGATCATGTATGATCCAATTTAAACCTCAAATTCATATTCCTGCCTCTCCCTGATAGGCGTCGATTAAATAGCGCATTTACTTCTATTCACTTCAAAGAGAAATAGATTTCAGTAGGCTGTAATCGACGTCTTTCAAACAATTACATGTCTAGATTGTTTATTTTCATTTCCCTTCACACTTGAATGTATCTCAAGTCGGCTGCCATGAAACTAACTGCAGTGTTAATAAAATTCTAGGAGTTAAGTGCTTTAACTTCCTTTATTCTCAGCAGAGGGCACTTAACTGTTTTTGATGTGGTCAGGAGCTGCCAATCATAGCTAGATGTTTATAAATAGTGTGGTTAGTTTCAGAGAAGGCTACTTGTCCTCCAATTTGTCACCCCTGTTTATTCCTGTGCCCTTTACAATGTGTTTTTAAAAGTTTACTTTCACAGTTGTCTTGTATTTGTCCTTGTGTATATATTGAATAAATGCTCAGGACACCTTATTTAGAGCAGATGTGAAGTTTTGTTGAAAACAACTCTCAGTAACAGAGGTGAAACTAGTTCATTCCTGCAGGTGTCCGACTTCTGATCGCCAACAGATTGTCTTCGCGTCAGGAATAAACAAAAAATCGATCAATATCCTAAATTATCTGCTAGATTATTTTAAAATATTTTTCTTTGTTGCTCATTCAACTCACTTACAATTTTCACTTCTGACAGTGTTAGTTTGCTACATGACTGTGGTAGTACACTGCCTCACTCACCGATACAGAACGGCTGATCTGTTTCACGTCCCAGTCCTCCACCTTCTTACCGTGACTTGCCCTGTCCAAT
Organism: Scyliorhinus canicula; assembly: GCF_902713615.1. Lineage (NCBI taxonomy): Eukaryota > Metazoa > Chordata > Chondrichthyes > Carcharhiniformes > Scyliorhinidae > Scyliorhinus > Scyliorhinus canicula. The sequence goes on along the minus strand of NC_052165.1, from coordinate 18,737,540 downwards.
CACAGGCATTTGCGTACTGCCGAGGCAAAACTATGGCTCTGCCCCAAGAGGACAGTGGACATTACTGCAGGTCAATGTGATGACCAACTGGAACATATGCATGTTTAAGATCACTTCTTTTATTGTTTCATGGGTTATGGGAATCACTAGAAAGGCCAAACATTTATTGCCCATCCCTAATCCCCCTTCAGATCAGTAAAGAGTCAACCTGTGCTTTGGCTCCGATGAGACCAATTGGTCAGATCGGGTAAAAATGCCAGATTTCCTTCCCTTGGCGAATGATGATAGTTAGGTCATAGAACATAGAACATAGAACAGTACAGCACAGAACAGGCCCTTCGGCCCTCAATGTTGTGCCGAGCCATGATCACCCTACTCAAACCCACGTATCCACCCTATACCCGTAACCCAACAACCTCCCCCTTAACCCTACTTTTATTAGGACACTACGGGCAATTTAGCATGGCCAATCCACCTAACCCGCACATCTTTGGACTGTGGGAGGAAACCAGAGCACCCGGAGGAAACCCACGCACACAGGGGGAGGACGTGCAGACTCCACACAGACAGTGACCCAGCCGGGAATCGAACCTGGGACCCTGGAGCTGTGAAGCATTTATGCTAACCACCATGCTACCCTGCTGCCCCTAGCATCATTACTGAGGCTAGCTTTCCATACCTATTTGTTTTAATTTATTGATTGTTATTAATTAATTGAATTTAAATTCCACTATCTGTTATAGTAGATTTGAACCCAGATACCCAGAGCCTTAGCCTGCGGCTCTGGATTATTTGTCCAGTGCCATTGCCACTCCACCACCTGATATCAGCTCAGGGAATAGCTCGCAGAATAATCTATAACACAATGACATAGGTTCTCCGATCATAAGGCTAACAGTAACATATTAAAATGAATATTATGATCAGAAATTGTCAATGACTCTGAATCTTGCAAAGGGTTATTTGAGCCGAAGGTTTCAATCTTTTACTGCGGCCCTCATCATTGGCATTGCTGTCAAATGTGTATGGAAATGTCCTCTTTCTTTACACAAAGGTCTCTGTTGGTTGGAGAGAAAGGGGCAAAGTCGGGTTTTCCAGCAGACTCATTTTAATTATTTTAATAAGGACACGGGGCATCCACACTGAGTAAAATAAGAAACAATGTTTTATTTACACAGGCGATATGTACACTACCCAATAGAATCCTACCAGGTTCCTATTCTGGCCGGTGCCTTATCGGCCTTATATAGTGGTTAAATGAGATACCCTGCCCCTAGCGGGGAGCTCGTACTCCGCAAGGAGCATGGGGAAGACAAGGGGCGGGATTCCCCCGTACCCAGAGGGGCGGGGGGTCTCGATGGGGCGGACTGGCGTGAACCACTCCGGCGTCGGAACGCCCCAAAGGTGGGCCGGTTCCGGAGTTGTTTGCGCCCCACCGGCCATGTGGAAGGCCTTTGGTGCCGTGCCAGCCGGGGCCGAAGGGACTCCGCCGACCGGCGCGGGTCTGCACATGCGTGGGACCATGCGCAGTGGAGGGTTCACCTACGTGTCGGCCATCGCGGAGGCTGACACAGCCGGTGCGTAGGAAAAGATTGCCTCCCACGGCACAGGCCCGCCCACGGATCGGTGGGCCACGTTCGCGGGCCAGACCACCGTGAGGGCACCCCCCGGGGTCAGATCGCCCCGCTCCCCCAGGATCCTGGAGCCCGCCCGCGCCACCAGGTCCTGCCGGTTAGGGACCTAGTCCAATTTACGCTGGTGGGACCTGTATATTGTGAGTGGGACTTCGGCCCATCGCAGGCCGCAGAATTGCTGGGGGGGCCGCAGCGAGCAGCCACCAACCGGCACAGCGCGATTCCCGCCCCCGCCAAATCTTCCGCGCTGGAGAATTCCGCCCAAGCAATCCCACCCGGTAGGCTCCATGCGAGTTATTGCACTTATGAAAGGACTTTATCACAGTAGTAATTATGTATTTGTAGTGCAGCTAAGGTTTGGATATCAACAGCTACAGTATTGGTATGTTTTTTTATACTATCAAGAATTAAAGCTCCAGGGTGGGAGTCTCTGTCCCGCTGTACCAGATCTCTGGTGTGGTGCGGCACCGGGTTCCTCGTGTCGCCAGCTGGCCAATGGGGGTTCCCCATTGTGGGCAGCCCCATGCCGTCGGGAAATCCCAAGGCTGCCGGTGCAAAGGGGAATCCCGTCAGTGGAGAATCCAGCCCCAAACGTTTATTAAGCATCGGCGCATCGTGTCACACTCTCTGAACATTTAAATCATTACAAGCCAAGTGCTTTCTAAACTAGTTTGAAACCGCACTTAAATATTATGTGTATTTCAAACCCAAATGGAATGAAACATCTTCCTTTTTTCTCTCTGGGGTTCGCTGAGGGCCCAACCCCAGAAAACTGTTTGCAGTAACACTAACGCATATCCACCCACACCCCTCCACCACCTAATTGGCTTAAAACTGGGTGGTGAATTTAAGCACAGCTGTATTGCCTTCATGTTAAAATCAACACAAGTTGAGCTATAATTGGAATAGAAAATGCTAGAATTACTCAGCCGGTTATTTGTGGGGATAGAAATTAAATAATGTTTTAGATCAATGACTTTCCGTCAGAACTTGAAAATCTTAGAATAGGTTTAGACCAAGTACAGAGTCTGGGAAAGTGGGGAAGGAGAAAGGAAAAAAGGAAAGATCAATGGAATGTAGGAGTGATTAAATGACAAAAAAATGATAATGGGAGATCAGGGGCTGGTTTAGCACAGTGGGCTAAATAGCTGGCTTGTAATGCAGAACAATGCCAGCAGTGTGGGTTCAATTCCCGTAGCGGCCTCCCCGAACAGGTGCCAGAATGTGGCGACTAGGGTCTTTTCACAGTAACTTCACTGAAGTCTACTTGGGACAATAAGCGATTATTAAGTAAAGAAATAAAAGATAAGTCTGGAGGAGGGGTTGGATTCTCCATTGCTTGCTGTCGGTAAAGGGTTTCCCGATCCTGTGCAGAATGGAAAGTCAGACAAAAAACTGGATTTTTTCCGACGGTGCCCTGACAAGGTGGATCCTGTGGTGGGTCAAGGGGGTCAGTGCATAATGGAGGTGCCCCGCCAAAATCCATTGGAAGGCCCTCCTCCCTGCCACAATGCAAATTCTGCCCCCTCGCCCACCCCAGCTACCGCTAACAAATCTCTCCATCAGAGACGTCCATCAGACCAACCCATCCAAGACCCCTATCTGAGACCCCCAACAGACTCCCCCCCAAATCAAACACCCCCATCAGAGACCCCATCAGATATCCCCAACAGACTCCCCATCAAAGATCCCCAACTTAGGGCAGCACAGTGGCACACTGGGTTAGCCCTGTTGCCTCACGGCGCTGAGGTCCCAGGTTCGATGCCAGCACTGGGTCACTGTCCGTGTGGAGTTTGCACATTCTCCCCGTGTTTGCATGGGTTTCGTCCCCACAACCCAAAGATTTGCAGGTGAGGTGGATTGTCCACGCTAAATTGCCCCATCGGTAAAGGGTTTCCCGATCCTGTGCAGAATTGGAAAAAATTAATTGTACAAAGCAAAAGATCCCCAACAGAACCCCCCTTCATCAAAGAGCACTGCCTAAAAGCTTAAGAGCAGTCCAGGCAGGAGAGTGAAAAATCACAGCATTTTTAATTATGCTTTCCTAACATCTGGTGCCTCAGACAAAAGTGTTTAAAGCAGCAGCTGAGTGCTTTCTGCTGTGAAAAAGAGGAATTGAAAGCACTTGGTTGCTTTTGACGTAGCGAGGAACTGTCAATCATAACAAGTGTGTTTATAAACATTGTGATGAGCATCAAAGTAGGGTAATGGAGTTGCACTCAAGCATGAAGGATAAGATACATCAGCAATCCACCAAGTTGCTGTCTCTGGAGAATTAAAATGGCCAATCACTCACTAATGCTATGTGTTGCTGTGTGAAATTGAATGTAATATTTGTGTTGCAAAGGTTGCCAAGAGATTTCAAATCCTTTGAAGTTCAGTTGGCTTTGGAGGAAGCGTCTGACACTGTAACACCGGATCCTGCGAGCTATCCGCCATGCACAAATTAGCATGGAAAAGGAGGGTGAATCGCACCTTGACGTGCCAGTAGAGACAGTCTTGAGTCTCCGCTGTCGGGAGCACTTGCTCTCCAGAATAGAGAATCCAACCCAATGTGTAAATGCAAATAGCAGTATGATCACCAAAAGCTCTATGCAAAGACATCGGGGAAGAAGTTATGACCTGGCTTCACGTTGAATCTGGAAGATTGTAAGGTGCCTAACTAAAATTGTCCAACTACCAGAGGATATAAGGAGCTAAGTATTATATTGGAAGAAACACAGGGTAAATATTAATTTGAAAATTGCAAATCCTCTTGATAAGATTAGCTGTACAATATACAGCTTAAACTACCATGTATACAATTTGCTATGAATTAAAATTTGTTGTCAAAGTTAACAACCAACTTACTAAATCTTACCAAATATAGACCGTGTAGTAGAGAATCACTCCATTGGGTTCCAAGGGAGGCTTCCATGATAGTCGTACAGTGGTGGGAGACAACTGCTTTGATGTAAATGATTGCGGAGGAGAGCCAGGCACTATTGTGGGTTAGAAAATAGTTCTGTATGTAAATGTTGACTCATAACTTGAGAATGGGATATCAATAATTTACATTTTTGAATTAATTCTGTCCATTTTATATTAGAATTTGAAAACTGTCAAATAATATAACAAAGTTAATCATTTAGGTCCTGCCATGATGCAAGGGAGTTGCCAGCTATTATAGTAATACCTACAATAGTGTGATGACCCATGTGCTTTGGGAAGCATGTATTTTCTTTTTGTGTGATGTCCCTTTAAAAACAAAATGTGCGAGGGAGTATTTTGATAGAGGGTTAATAGGTTTCCTGATTATTACGTCATTAGGTTCCAAGAAGTACCCATGTGACCTGGGGAATTCCATGGGATGAACAGCCAAAAAGCAAAGGGCAAATAGGAAGCTAATTGCTGTGGAGCTGGATTTTAGCCTGTTTTTATTCTGTTGGGAAGTTGAGAAGACTATGGGTGTGATTTTCCACGCAACCTGGTGCATGTTTCGCAGCTGTGGAATGCCGCCATTGGCCAGCTTACTCTGGTCTTGCTGTTGTCAACGGGCTTTCCTGTTGAATTCACCCTTGCCGCCGGGTAACAGGTGGTGAGGCTGCGCCATCAGATGGAATCGAAGATCCTGCTGGCGTGAACAACTGTAAAATTCTAGCTTATGGCTCTGCCCAAAGGGAAAATAAGCAAGGCTCTCTCCAGATGTAAATGTTTAAATGGTTTTCTCTTTGGCAGTCTTTGATGCTGGTATTGAAGCAGGCTCTGAGAATAGGACTAAGAATGTGCTGCTGTGATGTTGGAGAACTGAAGACAGAGAGAGCAACGAATTGTGGACTGGACAATACCTATGCTGATTGCTGCTTTGAGGTGGTGCCAGAGTCTACCAGACTATTTAAAGAGGTCAGGTAAGAGTGTCTCTGGGGATTTAGTGAAATCAGAACTATCCTGACCCACCTTGTTGGGGGCAAGTATGTCCAAGAACTTAAGATGGAATAGGGCAGGGCAGCATGGTGGCGCAGTGGTTAGCATTGCTGCCTCACGGCACCCAGGTCCCAGGTTCGATCCCAGCTCTGGGTCACTGTCCGTGTGGAGTTCACACATTCTCTCCGTGTTTGTGTGGGTTTCGCCCCCACAACCCAAAGATGTGCATTTTCATTTAATTTTTCATTCGGAAGGTGGATTGGCCACGTTAAATTACCCCTTAATTGGAAAAAATGAATTTGGTACTCTAAATTTGCATTTAAAAAGATGGAATAGGGCTGCTGGTGAATGTGCCTCAAGAACCAAAAGAATTGGATGGGAAGTGAGAGATTCTCCAAAACTGAATTGAAAATACTGTGAAATTGCATGTGGCCCTACATATATATGGGAAGTAATGCAAGTGCTTATTACTCTGGAAGGTGTACTCTTGCTGTATCAAATATTTAAAGCAAACTGTATCTTGAACAGAGTCCAGGAGCGCTGAGAAATGGCTATTGAATGGCCATTTGGGTAGATTGGGGATCTCAGTGGTGACATGTGTCCGAGGCCGCACTTAGTCCCGTTTCCTGTACTGAGGAGCTCCGCTCGTTGGAACTCCTCAGTGGAGGATGAGATCGGGATGCCATTTTTAATTGGCGTCCCAATCTTTCGACCCCCTCGACCCGACCCCAAACCCCGTCCAACCCCAACTCACCTCTAAAGGGGTCCTCAGTTGCTAGATTACCACCTGCTCAGAGTGCAAGAACTTGGGGACCTCCAATCCCCTAGGAGGCCGTGACGAGCGCCGAAACGCTCTAATATACAGATATACTGAAACGTTATCCCGCCCACAATGGGCGGTATTCACATCGCGATGTCTCTCGAGATCACGTTAGATCTTGCGAGGCAATTTTGGATTCAATTTGCCAAATTTCCTTGGATCCCATGGGCTCTCACCTTGGCTATCAGAATGGGACCTTACCTTAGCTGAAGTCCAAGTAGATCAGGTCAAATGCATTTCCCTCACCTAGAGACCTGCCCACCGCTTCTGAGAATTCAATCAAGTTGGTCAGACATGACCTACCCTGAACAAAACCATGCTGACTGTCCTTATGAATTATGCTCATGAATTTAAGCATAATGCAAAGGATAATATGGTTTAAAAGTATTGTTCTGTTATGTTAAACAAATAAATACTTCTGTGAAAAAAATTATGGGTGCGATTCTCGGTCCCACTGGGATTGTTTTCAGGCGGGCACAGCCCGCCAGCAGCAGGATCCTCCGTCCCTGCAGCCGGCCAATGATGATTCCCATTGTGGCCATCCCACACCGTCGGGAAACTCGCAGGTGTGGGAGCACTGCCAGCGAAGCAGAGGATCCCACCGACGGAGAATCCCGTAGAATACGTTTCAAAATAATAAGACTATCCTTTTAATGCAGTTTCCATATACTTTGTTGTTATAGCTGAACAGTAAAATTTGACAGATATTCAGTTTGCTTACCGCCTTCTGCACTTAAGATATCTAGTGGTTGGCTTTCAATTCCTTCACCCCTGCTAGTACTTGCAGATATTTTTAAGGAGTATTTTTCATTTGATTTTAAACCTGAGAACGGTTAATATAGAAAATATTTTTATTCTCTGTCCATTCTTGATCTCTGTACATGGCTTAATCTCTGTACATACATAGTAAGAATAAATATTGCATATATATCTATCATGTCATAAATCTTATTGTAGTTTACAATAAAACAATGCTATCATGTTCAAACAGAGGGTTAAGATCTGAGTGTTACCAGTTGCAGAAAGTCAGAGAACAACTGTATTAAACTTTACTATTTGGCTATTTGGACGAGAGAGGGGAAAATAATTCCCCTAATTTCTATGGAGCCATAGATATATAGGTAAATATATTTATGATTATTTATTTTGTTCATTATTTTAACAAAAACACAAGCAAGCTCTGACAAAGCACATTTATGATTTCACTAGAAAGAACAAATGTAGAGAGTTTCATGAATATATCTAAGATATCAAAATATCAAACACTGATATTTGAAATGGTTGTATGTTTTGCTAGCTATTTGGGGAACATTCATAGATCCTTACTGTGGTGTGACATGGTTCTCTGCTTTAATTTGTGCAGGTTGTTACGGGGATAGGGCAATGGACCTAGGTAGGGTGCTCTTTCAGACGTTTAGTGCAGACATGATGGGCTGAATGGCCTCCTTCTGCACTGTAGGAATTCTTTGGTTCTATGGATGTCCCTTTAAAAGCCCACTTTTCCCCTTTAAAGTCACAGCTTCACCCTAATTGGTGCTTATTACAACTGGGCCTGTATGATGAGTTGAAGTGATGTATAATTCCGAGGAAACATAAAAATAAACCAAGTACTTGTATATCTTAACACAAAAATATGTAATAAAAAGAAAAATAACAATTTTCAATGTATTTACTTTAACGTACCTGAAATAGTGATGGTTAAATTTGTACTGTTTATAGAGAGCTCTTCAACACCATTTTGGGCTATAAGGTACAACGTATAGAACTGGATAATTCCATTAGGAGTTGGTGGTGGAAGAAAGGATATTTCAACATCCACAGGAGAGAGAAATATATATGTGATATTTTGTGGTGCACTATCCGGAACTGTAAAATAGATGAATAATCAAAATAGAAACAAATTTCAAACAGTGTTTCACTATAGCTGATGGGTACTGATCCATAAATACAAATAAATGACAAAGTAGACAGTAGGACATACATTTTCTGATTGTGCTGGGGTGGCTATTATATCTGCCTGTGTCTGAGAGTACTGGCCACAGTAGATATTGGGGCTCAGGCTGGTTCTTCCTCCTCCCCACTTCCCCACAACGCAACCTTCCCCTTGTGTCTCTCACTTTTTGGACAACCAAAAACTCCCAGGCAGTGAATAATTCCAAGAAGGCAGTGACGAAGGAGATGCACCGTCACTCGATTACACACTCGGAGTCACCAGCTCAGCTACTGACACTGGGAATAATTTAGAGGACAGCATTGTGGTAGGATCTGCATGGGTGGTCCACAGAGCAGGAGACAAGGATACCGCAGGTCTGCCCAGGGTAGAGCAATGGTGTCCCCGTATTCTGCTCCAGAGGACTCAGTTGAGCACTTCAATGGGAAGGCCTATAAGATAACACTGATGGAAATGTACAACAAACTAATTGTGGGCATTGGGAAGGGCGCCAGAAGGCCTGCGGTCAATGTCAAGAAGCATGAAGCAGTCCAGCAACAACTTGGCCCAAAGCTTGGAGTTCATCCTTTCCAGCGAGCAATTGGTGGTCAATTCCATAAGCACACTTGTTGACTCAACCATGATGTATTATTATTTGCTGGTGAACATCTTAGTTTCCATTGCAGCACAAGCAGTTTCCACCAGCTGCCAGAGTGCTGAAATACTGAAGCCATGCTGGTCAGCTTGCTGCAATGGAAGCTCACGATGCTGCTGGTTTATGACTGTCAATTACAGTGTATATAAACGAACCGGCAGGTTGTCATCGCACCCCAGCAATCTGCACTCCAAATGATTTGCAGGATTGCTGAGGCATCGGTCTGGGGGAATGGTCTGGCTCCGTGGAGCACAGGCCTGTTGTCCTCCTGTAGAATGACAATATTCGTCCTCCCAACCTTGACGGTTCACTTGTGCCCTTGCTGTTGTCCATCAGCCAGTCAGACCAGACTGCTGCTGCTCACATGCTGAGATGGTGCAATCTACAGCCGTGCCTTCTGGGCCCAGAGTTGCTCAAGATCATCCGTCAATGCCATCTGCAACCACCGCCACTGAAAGTCAGCAGCCTTCCACCAGTCGTTCTGCAGCCACTGGGGTAGAATTATGTAGGAACACTAAGGCAGGCAAATGGAACATGGACTCAGAAATGTACACGGGTGAATAGTTGATTCTTCTATGAGGAATTATTTCATTTTAAAGTTTGGTTTTGTTTATTGTCTGGTGGCTTTTATTTTTGCCTTGTAACAAAGTGGATGATACGATTGTCAATGTCAGAGGAAAGTATGGTCACTTTGGTAAATGAGTAGTCGGAGTTACAGCTATTGGTACCACGCTTGGGTATGTTCTTCACATTCACCGCTGCCAGAATAGGGTCATCTTATTTAATTCCTTCTTCCCTCCAGCTCCTCCTCTTCCTTCTCTGATCATAAGCTGCTTGCTGTGTAACTGGTAGAAAGTCCTGTCCCCTCCTGATGATGAGGCTATGCAGCAGGTAGCAGACCATCACAACCCTTGACACCTGCTCTGCCAAGCGCCGAATGACTGTTCAAGAGCAGTCCAGGAAATGGAAGGATGCCAATGATCAGTTGCATCACATTCTGTGTGTCACCAGGGCACACATTGGTTGCACACACTGGGAGGGTGGTGGGGCCCCGAAGATCGGGGCAATTCTGCCTCCAAGAGCTGCTGCCAGTCAAAGGGCTGCCACTGTACAGTCTCAGCAGCGCCATTAGCTCAGAGGATGCAAAGGTGGATGCCGCTCTCGCTCTTGAGTCAAGGGTCATCGGGGCCAATCAGGTAGGTCCCATCAAGGGGTAGTAGGGAGGGTTGTTGCTACCTGGGGGTCACACAGCAGCCGATCTGGGGGGCCCTCGACCGGGCTCGCAGTGAGGCTGCCAGGCTTTGCAAGGCAGTCTCCCCATGTGGCACTCGCCGCTGATAATATTCCAATGGTGCTGGAAAGAGGCCATTAACGGCCACTTAAGTGGTGTGATTGAACTCTGGGTGAAAGAACCATTTGGGGTGAAAATTCCATGGTGGTGGGAAGGTGATAAGTAATCTCCTCCCCACATTTCCTTTAGCTCAGTGGCTAGACAGCTGGTTTGTAATGCAGAACAAGGCCAGCAGCGCAGGTTCAATTCCTGTACCGACTGAGAATTCTGAATTCTCCCTGTGTACCCGAACAGGCACCAGAATGTGGCGACGAGGGGCTTTTCACAGTAACTTCATTGTGTTGTTAACGTAAGCCGACTGTGACAATAAAAAGATTACTATTATTTATTATTTAATTTAAGGCTCACCCGCCTTGCTGCCATTCCAAGGGGGCTGGTAAAATCTAACCTATTGTTTCTCGTTGATGCCCAAGTTGGAGAATTGGTCCTTGAAAGCCATGAGCTCTCCCTGCTCTTCATCCCTCTTCCAGCAGCTTGGCCTGTTCTGCAAAACCTCTATTGATTCTCCAAGTGATACTTTATTCCAAGGGGAATACCTGATAGTGCATTCCATGTCTGGGAGCAACATGTCTGTGCTTGAAGTCTTCCACCACTGACACACCAACCCATGTAGACTTTAGTAAATTGAAAATCTACAGACAGTGCCATTTGTGGAATCGAAGCTACAGCCAGAGGAAATCGACCAGCAACTAACCTGAAGCAGTTGATGATGTGTTTAAATAGTGCAGGGTGGGGGCAGCAGGTCTTTCTTGCTGCTGAATGTGTATTCAGCTGTGTGATGTTGAGAGAAGGCAGTTGCTGGTGCGTTGAGTTTCAAAACGGTAGGACTGGTGTCAAATCATTGATGTCATGATCTGCCTGCTCTGCATACTACTGGCAGCCGTTCACTGCCTGCACACTAATGACCATACCATACCATTTATCTCATTTCCAGTAAGAATCCTTGCACCTCACACAGTTTCTTCAAAGTTGAAACTTTAAGCCCAAGAGCACAACATATTTAACTATCAATTCTGTTCATATGTAACTTTAAGCGTCCCTTCTAAAGTGTATAGAAAGCTGGATATTAATTTCTGTCACAACCTTGCTATTTAACTCACATAGTTCTAAAGTCATACTCAGAATGTAATTGGTTTAATTTCCATTTTTAAATACTGTGTTAGCAACAATAATAATCCAGTGCTGGGAAAATTTGAGAAGATTAGAGAGACACATGAATGTCTTATGGTTTGAACAGAGTGGGAGACATTCCAAAAGTTTACAACATAGAATAATGTAATGCCATTGGTATTTGATGGTGGGTTCCATGAAACTGCTACTTTAGTGGAACTAATGCACTTATAGGTCACATTAAAAGGGCGGACTAGTAGGAGCTGTAAAAGAAAAACGAGAAAAAAAGTTGGAACATTTAAACTGGATGGATTTTCAGGAGAATATGTGGCCAGTTTATTGTTAACCCTTTGCCCTCACTACAAGTGGATAGACCGGTCCCATTAAAATGAATAGTATTCGGGTGAAAACAGCTCTCCTGGTTGAGCAAATGGTTAAAAGGACGTATCAACTTCCACTGCAGATGGCTTTTTATTAGATCAGAATTGTAACCCAGCTGCAGAAAAGATGCATGATGTATTGAGCAAGAGCTCTGCTTTTCCATTTTCTCTGTTACAGCAGTGCCCTTCCATTTCATTTGTACGGCGTAAATCTAAATTCTTAAGTGTCACAGGACAGTACTTACCACCTTGCTTTGTCATCAAAGGCACAGTTGGAGAGGTCTGATGCCCATTCCCGTACTTGGTATAGGCTTTAACAGAGATGTTATAAGGAGAAAATTTCTGTAGGTTTTCTAGATAAATGTGTGTTTGTGAACTGTTCACGTTGAAGGAATCAGTGTAATTGGTGTAAGTGATTTCGTAGTAGAGAATAATTCCATTAGGTTTCTCTGGAGGTGACCAGCTCAAGTACGCAGATGTTTCAGTCACATTTCTGAAGGTTAGGCTTTCAGGAGGTGTTTCCGGTTCTGAAAGGTACGGCAAAGAACATACATTTGTTTACTCTGATTATTTTGGAAATATTTGTAATACTGAATAATAAAGGTTTAAATTGAATTGGTGTACTCCCAAACTAATGTAAATACAAAAGAAAAAAATCCAAGCACGGTGCCTGGAAGAAATGCTAAATTTTAAGTAGCTGCGCATAAAATCCCAATTCTGGTTGTAAACTTCTCTTGATCATGTATGGCTCAATCTTTCAAATTTCACCTCTCAAGTCAAGAGCAATGGCAAATGACAGGTATGAGGAGGAAAGTCTCCAAAAGTAAATTATTTTCCTTTTCATTCATTTTTCTTTACCTTGGACATTTTTATTTTTGTGCTTATCAAACGGAAAGGTGACTTTCCGAGCAAAATGTTCCCGCTTTTGAATTGCAGTATCAATGTCAACTTATCCCAGCTCCAGTATAGTGCAGATTCGTTGAAATCTATCGCTCGATCTATTCTGCCCAAATGTATCTTAATTTGAGCTTCAGAAAAATATTTCATAGAACAATGAGACATTTTAATTCCAACACCAGACATATATAGAAAATAGGAGCAGGAGGAGGCCATTCGGCCCTTCAAGCCTGCTCCATCATTCATTATGACCATGGCTGATATTCAAGTTCAATACCCTGATCCAGCCTTCCCCCCATATCTATTGATCCCTTTAGCCCCAAGAGCTCTATCTAATTCCTTCTTGAAATCACACAATGTTTTGGCCTCAACCACTTTCTGTGGTAGTGAATTCCAACAGATTCACTACTCTCTCGGTGAAGAAATTTCTCCTCAGTTCAGCCCTAAAAGGTTTGCCCCTTATCCTCAAACTATGACCCCTAGTTCTGGACTCCCCATCATCGGGAACATTCTTTCTAAATCTACCCTGTCTAAGACTGTTCGGATTTTTTAAAAAATATTTTTATTCTCCTCCTTTTTCACATTTACTTCAAAATTTACAACAACAGATAATCAACACTAACAACAAATACAATGGCAATCTCCCAGCCTACAGTCCCCTTATCCAACCCACCCTCAAACAGCTCCCAACATTTTGATTACAAAACACCAATGAAAAAGAATCGTCAATAACTTATACATTCTAACCCCCCCCCCCCCCCTCCCCCCCCCCCCCCACCCCCGGTCCCAGCACCTCCCCCGTTAGAATTTTCTAAGTTTCTATGAGATCCCCACTCACTCTTCTAAACTCCAGTGAATATAATCCTAACCGACTTAGTCTCTCCTCATGTGACAGTCGCGCCATCCCAGGAATCATCCTGGTAAACCTTCGCTGCACTCCTTCCTCAGATAACAATACCAAAACTGCACACAGTACTCCAGGTCTCTTACTGGGAACAGCATATTGTTAAAAAGGAATGTAGGAAGAGGAGCAGGCCATTCAGCCCCTTGAGCCTGCTCCACCATTCACTGAGATCATACCTGATCTGTGGCCGAACTCCATATAGCTGCCTTTGGCCCATATCCCCTTAATTCCTTAGCTTAACAAAAAAAATCGATCTCAGATTTTAAATTAACAACTGATCTAGGATTAATTGCCTTTTGCGGAAGAGAGGTCCAAACCTCAAAATCCTTTGTGTTAGAGGTGCCTCCTAACATTCCTCTTGAATGGTCTGACCCTAATTTTTAGACTATGACCCCTAGTTCTAGAATTTCCAAGCAGTGGAAATAGTTTAACTTTATCTACCCTCTCTTTTCCTGTTAGTTTTTTGAAGGCTTCAATCAGATCATCCCTTAAACTTTTAAATTCTAGAGAAAACATGCCTAATTTATATAATCTCTCCTTATAGCTTAACCCCTGGAGTCTAGGTATTATTGTTGTAAACCTACTTTACACTCCCTCCAAGGTCAAAATATCCTTCCTAAGATCTGCTCACAAGTACTCCAGGTCGGGTCTAACCAGAGTTTTGTAAAGCTGCAGCATAACTTCTGCATCCCTATACTCACTTCAATCCTCTAGATATAAAGGCCAAAATTCCACAGGCCTTTTGAATACTTTCTGCACTTGTTCATGGCATTAGAATTTAGAAAGTTTAATGCACAAAAATGCACTGTTAAAATACACTTTAAATAATGGATACTTGCACTCTGATTAAGAGACAGTTTGAGGCAAGGGATTGTGTGGCAAGTAACTCACCACCTGAGTCTACGAAGGCTGTCCACCATCTACAAAATATAAGTCAGGAGTGTAACAAAATATTCTTCTTATGGCTGGATGGGTGCAGCTCCAACAGCACTCAAGAAGCTCGACACCCTACAGAACAAAGCTGTCCACTTGATCAGCACCCTATTTACCATCTTAAACATCCACCACCGGCGCACAGTGGCAGCAGTGAGTATCATTTACAAGGTGCACTGCAGCAACTCGCCAAGCTCCTTTACATAAGCACAATTTCTAGCATAAAGAAAAAACACCCAACAGAGCCATGGAGACACCACTAACTGCAAGTTCCCCTCCAAGTCACATGCCATCTTTGTCTTGTAAATATATCACAACCCTTCACTGTCGTTGGGCCAAAATCCTACACCCACTAATAGCACTCGGGATGTACATACACCACAAGGACGGCAGTGGTTCAAGAAGGTGTCTCACCAGCTTCTTCTTGAAGGAACTTGGGGATGGGCAATAAACACTGGCTACTGGCTGCCAGTGGGATTGTCAAGTCCCACTAAAGTTAATAGCCATATGTGTTGCTCGCCAGCCACGCCACCAGGGCATCCACCAGCTGATGTCAGCCCATCTCTGCTGCTGGAAAACCCACCACGGGAGGGGGCGGGGGGGAGAGAAGTAGGGGGGAGGCGGGGGAAATCCCAGCCAGTGTGGTTTTGTTGTCAGTAAATGAAGACAACATCTGTAAATTAACCACTGACTTGCAATATAGAGATAGAACAAGATCACAATGAAATTATCAGAATGGGACTTGCTGCATTTGCTCTTGCAGATGTTGACATTTTGACATCAATCTTTTTATAGCTTGTTCTTTGATCGATCAACTTTGTTGAAATAGTTCATGTACTGGGTTTTTTTTGCAGAAGTCATACCAAACTTAGTAATAGAGATTGAACAATGTATTTTTTGTGTAAAAAAAAATGTTTGTTAGGTGGACCGAGAGCTGATGGGAAGAGGGTTAAGTTGCGTACAGACAATAACCAGAAGAGAGAAAGAGAGAACATGCCCAGAAAGTAGGCATAAATGATTCAAACCACACACACACTAGAACAGAGGACCGGTCAAACATGGTTTTAATGTTGCAGTCAGGATGTGGGCAGCTGTAATGCTGGGGCATAACTGGACCCTGATAGGACGGTGCCAATGCGAAAACGATATCACTGAAAATGTAGTATGCCGGCCCGACAGAAGGGTACAGGAACCGGATTTGCAGGAGGCTCAGGATTGCAATCAGAAGAGAGGATAGACTGATCAACTATCAAAGTGGGTTACAGAATAGGACAGTTCAACCACCCGATCTTGTCTGTCTCTCAAGAAATCAAGCAACCAAATTGTGAGTTTACATCAGCACATACTTGTGTCAATATTTAACATTGTTATCAATTTATAAGCTCAGGAATTTAGGTTAATAAAGGTGCGGTGTGTAACGCAAGTAAAATGTGCATTCAGCAAGTGTTTTTAAAACTTTTCTTCCCGGGAAAAAATTTTGCCAACCGGCAGACCTTTGTGATCTATGCCATGTTCGCTTCATTTTAATGTGAAAGAAGAGCCTACTTAGAACACAGAACATGCAGTGCAGAAGGAGGCCATTTGGCCCATCGGGTCTGCACCGACCCACTTAAGCTCTCACTTCCACCCTATCCCCGTAACCCAATAACCCCTCCTAACCTTTTTGGACATTAAGGGCAATTTATCATGGCCAAACCACCTAACCTGCAGGTCTTTGGACTGTGGGAGGAAACCAGAGCACCTGGTAGAAACACACGCAGACACGGGAAGAACGTGCAGACTCCGCACAGACAATGACCCAGCGGGGAATCGAACTTGGGACCCTGGCGCTGTGAAGCCACAGTGCTAACCACTGTGCTACCGTACTGCTTTATCCTCAAGATCTCACTTGAATCAGGTTCAAAGGAGGATAGGGCAATGCACATATTAGATGCGGACTACAACCAGTTCCTTGGTGCCACCTTCATCTTTATTAAAACAGAAACTCCAAACTCGAACATGAAGGTCGTTGTGAAGGGCAGCAGCAACAAAATGCATTTTTACTCAGCACTGGATATTCCTGGGAGATGCTACTCCGGAATGCTGACAGCCTCATATGCTTTTGGCATGTTTTTAATGTGATGTCATAAGTTAGCCACAGCAGCGTAGTCTCTTAATTTGGAGTCAGCTGTAAATTAATAATTGACTCTGGGGTCTCAACCACAAAAATAATTTTTCACCCACCACTTCTCTTTCAAAATCTTAAACTTTTCCTCTCATTTGCCAGTAATTCCCTGCATATAACACACATAGTCTTTGCATCCTTATTTGCAGTGGCATAATTGGGCAGCACGGTAGCATGGTGGTTAGCATAAATGCTTCACAGCTCCAGGGTCCCAGGTTCGATCCCCGGCTGGGTCACTGTCTGTGCGGAGTCTGCACGTCCTCCCCGTGTGTGCGTGGGTTTCCTCCGGGTGCTCCGGTTTCCTCCCACAGTCCAAAGATGTGCGGGTTAGGTGGATTGGCCATGCTAAATTGCCCGTAGTGTCCTAAAAAGTAAGGTTAAGGGGGGGGTTGTTGGGTTATGGGTATATGGTGGATACGTGGGTTTGAGTAGGGTGATCATGGCTCGGCACAACATCGAGGGCCAAAGGGCCTGTTCTGTGCAGTACTGTTCTATGTTCTATGTTCTAATTGACAAAAGCATACCTCAAGAAATCATCTTTATACAGCTTTGTTCCAGAGTTAAGTTTCTTATTTGTAGGCTGTTAACCAGAGGCCCTGGAGCTCTGTACAGAGCTAACACTAGCACCGCTCTGTCCTACCCTTAACTCTCCTGAACGGCTCTCGCCAGCAGATTCAGTTGTGAGACCCTGTCCAATAGGTACACTGCCTATTTGAGTCTCTGGCCGTCTCTTACTTTTAAGAAAGTAATCTATCTTCACAGTCCTCTTGCCAGCAGCTGGAAAATGGAAGCAGCTCTGCTCCGTGATTTGGTGCCAAAAGCATGTATATGGAGGGTGCTTGATGTCAAGTATACATGCAGGGCACGCGACGTGCTCTCTGCTGCCGCTTCTGGCCGGCAGACTGTGCACAACCTCATTTATTTTTATTTGAAAGATGGCAGCGGCGACCAGTCTCAATTTAAAAGCCGGTAGCAGCTATTGGGCTTCTCCCGCAATCGGGACCAGTGCGAGAACAACGTGACTGATCGCTCCGTGACCCTCCCGTCACACACCTTCGAGCTGCACTTTGAAAATCCCTGCACTAAGCCATTGATATCCAGAGTAGACCTCCAAACCACAAGGGTGAAGTAGTTGATCAAGGGAAGTGTTTCTTGAGCCATGTTGATGTATTTCTTGCAGCTTTCTGCGAAGGACTCAAGGAGCAGAAGGACCAGAATCCCAAAGCAGCCCAAGGACCCCATCAATCACCTGTGGGAATGTAGCAGCCCATGCTGCCTCAAGCTACCACCCCACCCAGAACTGCACTGAATGAAGCCATGCCACCCACATCCCTTTGTATAATCGGGGAGGCAAGCACATGTGCGGAGGCGCTGACTCCTCCAATAGATGGGAAGGTATATTTTTCTCGCTTTTCCAGATAGTTCACACACAAAGTATTCTTAAAAATGATGGATATCACAGGGGTGATATCATCCACATCGCTGTACAGTCTGTATAATAGTCTGCCTATAGATCACTCGTGTGTTTTTTCCCCCTACAGGTTCAATTGCAGGGTGGTGTGAAGCTCCAGTTTATAGGCCAGAGGACCAATTCGCTATTTGTGAAGCCACTGACGGCAGCTGTGTGGGGCTCTGACGTGCTCAGAGGCAGCTCCATAGATGGCCGTGTTTGCCCACATTTCATCACCAGTGGCACACAGCCAATAGCCGAGCCCGTAGTTTCACCCAGGAAGGTGTGTTGTCAAAGGTAATTATGTTCACAAGCTCTGTACCCTGAGATTGTATTCACTGATGTCACATATGCTTCTGTCTTTGCCTCGCTGGGATACAGCTGACCTGCAACTTTAATGGTTCAAATAAGCCAATGCTTATGTTTTCTCTCTTCTTTCCCATTTTCAGCAGGTTTCATTCATCATTTGCAGAATAAGGGCCAGAGTGAGGAAGAGGTCTCAAAAAACAAAATTCAACAGCTATATATCAGAGAAAATTAGGGATTTAAACTGAAAGGCAAAACCAAAATAAGCCTGTATAATATGTGCATGCGTTCCCTTCTGGAATTTTCAATTATTATTGTTGTTATTAAAGTTATTGTTGAACCTTCATTGTGTTTCTTTTCCCTGTGATTAATGTTGAATATTAATTTTGCATTTTCTCAATAGAAATTTCATATCTTTATACATACATTTTAGTCTGAATGCTTTGGATTTGTGTGGCCTTGTACACTGTTATTCAGAAAGTATGAATAAAGGGTGTGACCTGAAATATGCAGAAGAACAGTCTCTGGCCACAGCTTCTTCAGAATTGATCTCTAGTAAGGGTGGATATTGTGGGCTATGTGTGGGGTGCAGTGTATTATCTTGAGCCAAAATCTCATGCACTTTATCACTGTGAGGACCTGCTTCCATATTTCTCACTTCCTTTAAGGGCAATACGGTAACATAGTTGGTAGCACTGTTGCTTCACAGCTTCAGGGTCCCAGTTTTGATTCCTGGCTTGGGTCGCTGTCTGTGCGGAGTCTGCACATTCTCCCCGTGTCTGCGTGGGTTTCCTCCGGGTACTCCGGTTTCCTCCCACAAGTCTCAAAAGACATGCTGTTAGGTGAATTGGACATTCTGAATTCTCCCTCTGTGTACCCGAACAGGTGCCGGAATGTGGCGACTAGGGGCTTATCACAGTAACTTCATTCCAGTGTTAATGTAAGCCTACTTGTGACAAGAAATATTATTTTTATTTTTTTGTTCAACTGCAAATCTATGGAATAACTTGTTCTAACTGAGTATTTCCATCTTCAAGAATGTGCATTGGAATTATGAGGGGCATTATTGACATTTGAGTTAATACTCAAGTGTGCAGCAGCAATGAATGGGACAAATAATTGCATTAGAATGAAAATAAATGCAATAGCGTGCCAAATAAACTGGAAATATAACCAGCACAGAGCAACTATCTCACCAGTATTACAGGCGCTGTCAAGTGGCCCACTGGAACCATGAATGTCAGTTTCTACTCATGGGCTCTACTGAAACACCAGTTGCTAACACCATTTCCCAATTCAGAACCGGTTGCTTCTGGCACCAGTACCATGGGAATTTCCCTCTGGGCACCAATTGTCTTAAAATATTAATGCAAGGAAATGTTCTCAAATTTGATCAGTGTCTGATCAATCCCTGCTGTTAATATGCAAAAACAGACATCACATCAGAAACGTCAAGTTTGACTGTGCGGGTTTATAATATGAATGGCCTTTCATCTCCCATTCTCCTGGCTCATAGGTGAGCAATGGCCATACGGGTGAGGAAATGAAAGTGATGATAAAGAACGGTTTAGACAAATTTGTGGTAAGGACAGAACTGAGTAATTAATACGATAATGGGAATGATCAGAACCCGCGATTTGGTTCTGTACAAAATATTTCTTACCGTCTTCAAGAGTTCGCACAAAAATATCATCCTTTTCAGAGACTGAGCTTTCACCTACTGAGGTAGCTGCTGTTACCCTCATTTTATAATCTGTATATTTCTTCAAACCTACAAATGTAAAGAAAAACAGATGTTTCCGGATCTGTGCAAAAGCAATTAAATTGATTGTAATGACCTGAGTGTAAAGCTGAAGCGCATTGATTAAAACCATTCTCATGTGGTCCTCAAACCTACAGTTCCACCACTGGTCTGAGACTAGTAGCTGTACAATGTTATGTACAGCAGGTAAGTCCAGAGTTATACTGACTTGAGTCGTACACTCAATGCAGGAGAATGCTTTCACACCTGCATCCGCGCACAGAAATCTGCTGCACAAATAACATTTTTTTAGTGTTAGGAAACAGCAAGCAGTATAATCTCCTTTCTCAAAATATTAAATAAGACTACAGACCCTTATTTTTCAGGTCCCTGTGCTGTCAGCTGCAGGGTATTCGCGGACAGTCACAAATTTATGAAACACTGAAATAACTACATGGAAGCAAAACCTAACTTTATTTAAATAGGGGCTTAATGAACTCATGCCACATAGCTCTTCTATCTTCTCCCCAATGATCTGGATCAGGGATGGGCATTCCCGCAGAAATAAAGCTTACCACAGGATGAAGCTCCATATCATTACACCCTATTATGTCATCCCAGGGGACAAGCTACAATCCACTCATGTGTCAGAGAAATGACAACTTCTATTGAAGGGACAATATGTTCAATACTTTCTTCTGTGTAAAGGAGGAATTAACTGAACTGGACACACAGGTTTCAGCATACAACACACAAAGGCACTGTGGATTTTCATATCAATTGCACAGGCTTCGTCGAAACAAATAATCAGGCAATTTCTGACTATGAGGAACCAACTCATATTCATTAGTGAAAATCATCTGGGAAGTGTGGACATTCTATGAAAGTTAAAATGATGGATGAATGGCATCCAATGTTGCTGACCCCACAGAGATACACCCTAACAGAACATCTTCGGCCGGATACTCCAACATTTGTTTCATTTTCTTTGGCTGTCACTTCCCCAGCAAAAAAAAGTGTCCAACGCTTTGGGCACAATGAATGACTGTGTGTAAAAGGTCAATGAGCATGCACAATGTTTGAAACTGTACCTCCCAGAGGCCAGCGTTATGCTCAATGCCCCTCCCATGAAACATGTGGTACAATGATGATCACACTGACATTTGTGTTGCTCCCAGACCAAAATCCCCACTTTCATCCAGGTTTGAAATCTGGACACAACCCACCCTCCATGCATCTGATTTTTACTGGAGGGTGACCCCCAGCCCAAATCAGATCCCCTTCCTTCCTTTGATGCAAGCTCTAAATCCAAGCTTTCAAAATATTGGGCCATAGATCTCTTAAGTGCAGTCCCACGGGAGGTGCTTTTCAACCAGGTGTTTCGCCTTCAATAATTATTTTCACATTCTTCCTTTATCAATACTTCACAAACAGATTTAATTAGTTCCAAAAAGTAGCAAGGTGCTTAGCTTTATAGTTACATTACAAAAATACCTGTTAGAGTAATACTGTTGCTTGTTACAACTTCTTGAAATGCCTCATTTGTGCCTTTCTCCACACCATAGACAGTGTAATGAGTTATCACGCCATTAGGGAAAGCAGGTGGGTCCCATAATATCAGTAGAGAAGTAGAAGTGATATTTTTATAGGTTACATTCTGCACTGAACTTGGCACTAAAAATACCAAAGCAAAATGTTTAGTTAACTTTGAAGAATCTGAGACATCACCTTAATTTCTAAAACAAACATCATGGTTCCTTCAGTAACGTACCATATTGTCGAGTCTTAAAGGAAACATTGGTTGGTGGTCCTTCTCCAACAATAGTGAATGCTGACACTCTGACAATGTAGTCAGTATAAGGTACAAGTTCTTTTACAACATATGACAGCTGTTCTGATGTAGGGTCAATGACCTGCAGACTGCCTTCGTTCTCTGGATAAGATAGAAAAAGGAAAACTTCCTCTGACAATTCTCACAATTAGTAAAGTTCCTAGATATGTTAGTAGCAAACAAAATAAACTACTAAAGAGAAAGCAGAAAAGCAGCAGCAAGGTGCCAAGGTCAATAAATATTATTCACAAGTACTAGCATAGTTTAAAAAGTTTTTAATATCCCTTCATATTTGTTGAACAGGACCAACTGGCTTTAAATAGAAAAATAATGGTACGAATATAGGCTTGTTACAAGCAATGAGAATCATTCCAAAAAATATTTGTATTCTATAAATATGCTAGAGCTTTAATTTATTTTCTAAAGAGGAAATGTTGCTTTTGCTGTCACAACTTGCATTCTTTAGAAAATGCTTTGTGACTCTAAAGAGCAAGTGTATATACTAATTACATCACCATGTCACTGGGTCATCACCAGCTGTTACCACTACATAACTGCAGTTGTGACCTACTTACCTTCAGTGGTATTTTGAAGGCCATTAACTAGGAGCCTCCATAAAGGAGGGATGGGTGAAGATCCTCGAGCCCGGGAAATCCCACCTGCCTTGACAACTGCAGTAACTGATCTCTTAGACAACACCGATCTCGGCTTGAGAGTCATGCTGAGCGTAGTGTGAGATGCAAAGGACCCCAAGGAACTAGGGGCTGTTTGGTTAGTAAATGATTCAGTGAAGCCAGTGGCAGCTACTGAGTATGCAGTACTAGGCAGTGGTGTTTCAGAATACTGTATTGCAAGTGATGTTAGTTGATCAGGGACAGATGGAGCCAGGCTGTTTTCGTGAATCGTCGATATCTCAGGCAGTTCTGAGCTAACAGTCATCTGCACTTCAACTGATGAAAACGTTGAAGTCATTGCAGGCTCGACAGGTGAGGATTCGGAAAATAGCTCAGCAGAACCTTCATCCACGTCTGTAAATATTGCATCAGTTTCTGAAGTCACCGTAGTGGTTTCTGTAGCTAACGTACCAGGATTTACTGATTCAGTGGGGTTTTTCATTTCCTGGAACAAAAGAAAATAATCCTATCAATATCCATTTCAATAATTTCAAAAGAATCAAGTTAAATACTGCATTCCATTGCTGGTTCAGTCTCGTAATCGGAATACTAATTTCAATGTTAAGTTTAGCTCCTTCACCTTCCCCCAATTTATTAAATATATGACTATTTTGATTGTTGAATTGTACCTGCAATAGTGCTTTTATTTGACTTTTGTTTTAGGGCTCGATCTTCCGGCCATGCTGTGCCGGAAAAGCATCTCACTGCAGCACAATGTGGCCGGTGAAAGCCGGGAGATTCCGCTTCCGGGATCCACCCAGTTCGCAACGCCTCGCGAGATCAACGCAATCTCGCGAGACGTTGCTTGGAGAATCCCGCCCACAATGGGCAGGATCACGTTTTGGTAAATCTGCATATTAGAGTGAGGCAGTAAGCCTTACTCTAATGTGCAGATTCCCGAGGAACCTGAGGCTTTCGGATTCAGTCCCTTTGCCTCGGGGACCTCAGGCGAGCGCCGTTTGGTACTGGTCCCCACAAATGGGAACCACATGGAACAGCGCTCGTGGGGCTTCCCAAGGGGATCAGAGGCCCCCAGCTGCATGTCCTTTGGGCAGGGTGGTGCCCTGGCATTTTTGGTACCATCTGGGTATCCTGGCAATGCCAGCCTGGCACCATGGCACCACCACCTGGGTGCTGCACTGCCAAAGTGCCCAGGTGGCACTGCCATGGTGCCAAACTGGCATTTTTTGCATGTGCGTGATCAGGCTGGGGTTTCCCACTGTGGGTGTTGGGGGGTGTGAGTTTAAAAATGGCGTCATGATCTCTCACTACAATGAGCAGTTCCAGTGAGCAGAGCTCCCTCTTGCAAAACACAGGTCTGGCCGCAAATTTCTCGTTTAGGCCCCTTCGACATCAGGGGTAGCGTTGAATGGCCACATGTTTCCCGGCACTGCGAGTGTCGGGAAACACGCGGCTCAATGCGCTCGCTAGGAAACTTTGTTCCCTTTTGGGAAGATCGAGCCCTTAGATTCTATTGTCATTGTTTATTTTGCTTCCCTTGTCTCATTAATTTACACTGTTTAGCCTTAAATTCTGTTGCTATGGTTTAAAACCTCATGCTGAGATGCCTGTCACTGTTGCAAAAATCAACATAAAATTGCATCATTCACAATGTAATCCTAACAGTTTAAACACTGCATCACCTGAAAGTGGCCAAGGCAGCCATGTAAAAGATGGGGAAATACTGTGCAAATAAACATTGAATCAACTTATGTCAAGAAATCCAAACTGCCGGTGATGCACAAAGAGATCAAGAGGGCCCTTGCCCCTCCCATCACTGAAATTGCTCAGCTGAAGTCAGCAGATGGTGAAGTACTTACTGACAGGAGTGAACAGATGTCCTGCTGGGCTGAGCACTACTGTGAGCTGTGCTCCGGCGAGTCGGACATCTCCCTCCCCGCGCTTGACATTCTCCCACAGCTTCCTGTCATGGTTGAGTTAGATGAAGAAATCTCAGCACTTGAACTCGAGAAAGCCACAGACTGCCAAGCAAACAGAAGGACACCCCGAAAAGACAGAATCCTGGCTGAATCGAATAAGCATGGAAAATCCCATTTATTGCCGCTCATTGACGGTTCTCTTTCTCAGCTGGTAGGCTCTATTCCATAGAAGGTGCCAAACTCAATACACTGTGGAATAACACTGGTGCCAGTGGACACTGCAACACCTACAGTTTAGTGTCACGGGGAAGACTTTTGCTAGCGTCATATTTAAAAGACCCCACCCAGGGAGATCGGGTGCATCTTGAAGCACAGTGTGGTTTGCGTGCCAGTAGATATGCTGTGGACATGATCCACTCTAAGTGGCCAGGCAGATCGTTCCGTGCATGAAAAAACATAGGACATATGATAAATACACAGCAAGCTCTCCATATGGCAACTACAAGAGAAGTGCAGAGAATAGGGTATATTCCTTGATCTTACTTTCACGCACCTCACTAAGGCATTCAACACTGTCAGCAGAGCAGAACTATACAAGATTTTGGGAAGAGTGACTGTCCACCAAAGCTCCTCAGTCTCAAGTGAAGGCAAAAATACATCACATCCTGATCAGATAATTCCTTTATGCTGCCAATGTTGCACTAGGAAGAAGTCTTACAACACCAGGTTAAAGTCCAACATTTGTTTCAAACACTAGCTTTCGGAGCACTGCTCCTTCCTCAGGTGAAATGTTGCACTAGTCATCCAGATGGCAACTTAGCTTTGAAGACCTGTAGGCTATCTAACTCTCCCATGCATGTCACTCGTTCTTCCATCGTCATAGAACAAGGTCTTGTTTCTCTACCCCTGATCACATTCTATAACACCGCAAATTATGCTACCTCGATCAAGGGTGAAAAATGAGCTATCCCTTTATGCTGAGCTCGATACACGCATAGGGAAGGTAGCTACCACTGTTGGTTACCTCATGAAAAGCAGAAACCTAGGATTAAGCTGATGGCATATAAAATGTATTATAATAGTTTATAATGCAATGCATTATGAATATCTGGCAGGACAAAATCATGAGTATGGCAGAGCTTTCAACGGCAAAGTTCCCAAGTGCTGGCACTAATCAAACAGAGTTGGCAATGGTGGGTCAAGAACGTCCACAGGATGGAAGAGATTCACATACCCAGGCTGCTGGAGCTAATATAGTGCTCGAGGCTGTGCTTCAAGGATGCTTTCAGGCAGGATAGGAAAGCCTTGAACATCATCTATTGCTCCTGGGTGTCGCTAGCTGGTGAAAGGGGGAAATGGTGACACCTCCTGTGGGCTAATGTGCTGCTATGATGACCAATGGCTAGAGCAGCTTGACAAGAGGCACACCCACCGGAAAGAACAACACACAATGTTACCCAGCAACCACATGTGTGGTCCATGTGGCAGAACCTGCTTCTCAAGGATTGCCCTTTATCGCCATCAGTAAAGGAAAACACCATTAGATTGTTTTATTTGTGTCCATCATCTTTCATGAAAGGAAGGATGTCAACACATTACCCCCCCCCCCCCCACCCCCCATCAACATCAGCAACAACCAGTAGTTATAGAGCACCTCTAATGGACAAAAACTGTCTCAGTGTGCTTGGGTGGTACTGCCAAGGTACCAGGCTGGCAGTGCCAAGGTGCCCAGGTGGCATCAACAGTGCCAGAGTGTCACCCTGCCCAGATACCAGCCACCTGGGGGCCTCTGATCGCCTGGGAGACTCCCCCAAGTGCTGTTCTGCCTGGTGCCCGTTGTGGGGATGGGGGCTGAATGGCGCCCGGCTTCGGTCTCCTCAGCGAGACAATACATCCCGGGAGCCGGTTCCGTCTGGGGTTGGCAGGATTATAATAATAACGATCATAATGATCTTTATTATTGTCACAAATAGGCTTACATTAACACTGCAATGAAGTTTCTGTGAAAATTGCCTAGTCACCACACTCTGGCGCCTGTTTGGGTACACTAAGTGAGAATTCAGCATGTCCAATTCACCTAACAAGCACTTCTTTTGGGACTTGGGGGAGAAAACCGGAGAGCCCGGAAGAAATCCACACAGGAGAACGTGCAGACTCCACACAGACAGTGGCCCAAGCCAGGAATTGAACCTGGGTCTCTGGCGCGGTGAAGCAGCAGTGCTAACTGCTGTGCTGCCGTGCCACCCATGGTTAAGTGAGCTTTTAAACTCACTTAATTCTGCAAGTCTGTCTCCTGTCCATTGTGCGCTTCCCAGATAGCAACATCTTGTGACATCTCGTTAGATCTCACGAGGCGCAACTACCGTCGGAGATTCCAGAAGAGGCCTCTCCCGGGATCGACCAGCCACGTCCCGATTCTGGCGGGACGCAGCCAGTCAATCCTGCCCATTGATCAGAACAGCAAAGACAAGAGTGGACATTATTATGGAGATGGAAGTAACCAATCTTCGCAAAGGGGAATATACAGGGTCAAAGGAGAGTCAACACAGGGCTCACTCTGACCTCTCTGAGCTCAGACTCCTGCAGCGTTCAAATGAAGCTCATTGCAAGTTCGAAGAATAGCACTTCTTTCAACTCTACAGCCTACGGCACTCAATACTGAGTTCAACAACTTAAGACTTTAACCTCTGCCTCTATCGTGCTTCTATACTCTTTGCTGGTTGAGTTTCTTTAGCTCTTGCTTTTGGACATCAGCTGTTCATTATTGTGTCAGTCAAACCTCCTCCAGATACATCTTTTGTTTCTTTACCTCTCCCATTTGCAAACCAATTTACCACTACACATTTTCTCGTTTAATCTCTCCTTTCTTCCACCCAATCACAACATTTCCTTCCATTCTTTTATTCCACCCTCCCAGTTTTATTTCCTTAAAACCTATTTCATTTCCAATTTCACCCAGCTCGAGTGAAAAGTAATTGACCCGAGACTGTGGCGAGATCTCCTGGCTGTTCACACCAGCGGCATCTTCTCGTCCCACCGACAGCGCACCCCAGCCACAGGTTTTCCGGCAGCGCAAGATGGATTTGATGGAATTCCCACTGACAGCGGTGGGGCCAGAAGGTCCCGCCAACGCCTCCTCCCAACAACCTCCTGCCGCTGAGAAACACACCCCGGGGTAAACTCTCTTTTTCCCTCCACAGAGGCTGCTTGACCTTTCTACCATTTTCTCTTTTTTATAACAGAGCAGAGCTGTTGGGAGAGCTGCTGGAAAGGCTGCAGACGTGTCAAGGAGAAACAATACACAGTCATAACGGATGCAATTTATGATTTGGTTCGGGCTGTTTCAGAGCAGAGATAGAACTTGGTTGGAAATATTCAGAGAACCAGGAAAGATGGGAATGGATTCGGGATGTAATGGCACCGTTGCTTCACAGCGGAAGGGACCCAGGTTCAGGTCCCCCCAAAAGTCCCGAAAGACATGTTGTTCGGTGAATCGGACATTCTGAAATCTCCCTCAGTGTACCCGAACAGGTGGCAGAGCGTGGCGACTAGGGGATTTTCGCAGCAACTTCATTGCAGTATTAATTTAAGCCTACTTGTGTATATAATAAAGATTATAGAGCAGCTTAATGTTGTTATTTGTTCTCGTGTCACCAAATGTTTGTGCAATCAGCCTTTAGAGATGGAGGGTGGGGTTCTCTGGTCCGTTGCCGTGTTTTCTGGCATGGCACATCCCTGGCTGCAGTGGGATTCTCCGTTCCCAGCCAGTGGAGTTTCCCATTGTGGCCACCTCACACCGTCGGGAAACCCGTGGGCGTGGGTGTACAGTATTTCCAAATATGACCACTTTTCCACCAGGCTTTCCCTGTCTAACCGTCCTATCAAGTCAAATTTCCCTAGCTTATCCTGCATAATCTTCTTTCTACAACTGAACATTTCTATTCCAAGCAATTTGTTGCCAGCACAAGTCTAAACTTAAATTGCAGTTATCTGTCACTATTACCGAGGTATCCTCTGACTCTGCTCTAGTTTGCTATCTTCTGGTCATTATTTATAATCAGGCCCAGTGGCAATCCTGCTCTTTGTCTCTTTGGCCAATTCTTCCATGTAACAACTAATCCATATTTAGCATCCTCTCTGCAAATGAAGATGATATGAAATATGATTGAATATCAATCACATTGGAAAAGAATTCTACTCTTGGTGTGAAACTTGACTGATACAAAAGTGGCAATTAATTGGAATGTTATAAAAGTTTATAACTGCCCAAGTTGAATAAAATGAGGCAGCATACCTGGTGGTTTTCTGTCAGGATTATATTTCGTACAGACATTTGCGACTCCTTTAGAAAGACTGTGATTTGATACTGGATGATAATTCCATTCGCTTGACGAGGATTTTCCCATTCTAATTTGGCAGATTTAGCTTCCACTTCTGTTGCTTTTAAATCAAATACTTCTCCTGGAACTAAAAAGGTGGACAGTGTTGATGTAAACTTGTTTCTGTGTTGTAAATTAACCACTTTATTAGGACACTGTTAATAAAACACTTGTTAAAAATGGAGCCCCAATTTCCATTAGAAAGTGAAAAACACCTATGCCACATTTTTATTGTACTCTTGTTCTGTACTGCACCTATTACATAGAATCATAGAAATCATACAGTGCAGAAGGAAGCCATCCGGCCATCAAGTCTGCATCAACCCTCTGAAAGAGTTCCCTAACTTCAGCCCACTCCCCGCAGTATCCGCATAACCCCATCTAACCTACGGGTCAATTTTAACATGGCCAATCCACCTAACCTGCACATCTTTGGACTGTGAGAGGAAACCGGAGCACCCGGAGGAAACCCACGCAGACACGAGGAGAACGCGCAAACTCCACACAGACAGCCACCCAAGACCGGAATTGAACCCGGGTCACTGGCGCTGTGAGGCAACAGTGCTAACCACTGTCATGGGAGTGTCCCTTTAAGAAATGTTTTGTCACATGGCTTCAGTGATGTCATCGCGTGGGTGGAGCTGGGTTGTGGCTCTGGGTTTTGCTTTCGTTTTCACATTTTGTGGCAGCCGCAACAGGGAAACATGTCGATAAGTGCTCAGTACTCAGCTGTTTGCATTTGTTTGTGTGAAAGGATCTGTTCACAGTATTTGTGATGACAGGTTACTTTCCACACTTTGGAGTTTTAAGGATCTGATCAGCACTTTGGATCGCTAATCTTTCAGATCAGCGTAGATGCCGCATGTGTTGCATTATTCTGGGCCTGAGTTGGGGGTCACGATGAGGACCATCAGCAGTAGCAGCAGCTGCAGAAGCAGAATGACTAGCGAGAGCGGCAAAAGCAGCTTGAGTATCATGAACTTCGGCAGCAGCAGCCTGTCAGTTCCTCACAGATTTTCAGCTCCATAGGAGAAGGTGGGGGGGGGGGGGGGGGGGGGGGGGGGGGGGAAATCAGCAGAGCGGTGCACTTCACAGGGGGGCATACCCAGCACACAGCATTCCCAGGGGGCCATACCCAGCACACAGCATTCCCAGGGGGCCATACCCAGCACACAGCATTCCCAGGGGGCCATACCCAGCACACAGCATTCACAGGGGGCCATAACCAGCACACAGCATTCACAGGGGGCCATACCCAGCACACAGCATTCCCAGGGGCCCATACCCAGCACACAGCATTCACAGGGGGCCATACCCAGCACACAGCATTCACAGGGGGCCATACCCAGCACACAGCATTCCCAGGGGCCCATACCCAGCACACAGCATTCCCAGGGGCCCATACCCAGCACACAGCATTCCCAGGGGGCCATACCCAGCACACAGCATTCCCAGGGGGCCATACCCAGCACACAGCATTCCCAGGGGGCCATACCCAGCACACAGCATTCCCAGGGGGCCATACCCAGCACACAGCATTCACAGGTAGAGGATACCCTTCTTCGACATGACAGAACGCCAGTGGCTTGGGAAGTTCAGGGTGCCGTGTCAGCTGGCGGTAGACTTTTGCATCCTACTGCAAAAAGACCTACGTACTGTGCCCAGTACCTGCACTGCTGTCAAAGTCACCAGCCCACTCATTTTCTTTGCCTCTGGGTCATTCCAGGGCTCTGAGGGTTGGTGCATCGAGTCTGCACCAACCCTCTGAAACAGCACCCTACCTAGGCTCCCTCCCCCACCTTATCGCTATAACCCCATCTGACCTTTGTACACTAAGGGGCAATTTAGCATGGCCAATCCACCTAACCTGCGCATCCTCACTGTGGGAAGAAATCGGAGCACCTGGAGGAAACCCACGGTGACGCAGAGAAAGTGCAAACTCCACACAGTCACCAAAGGTCGGAATCGAACCGGGTCCCCGGCGCTGTGAGGCAGTAGTGCTAACCACTGTGCCACCCATCTGGGACGCACTATCAGAATCCGCCTCCCTCCAGCAGCCCCCCCCCCCCCCCCCCCCCACCATTCCCTATGCACCTTGAACAAAAAATTGAGCATAATGCTGCCCATCTGCAGATCAAACTTATTCAGATAAAACATTTAAACCACGTTTCCTACTAGAAATAATTAGTAAACAGCATTTATTTCAGTTCTGGATTAAGATCAGGACTCAGATATCCTTATATAAAGGGTAGTTCTTGTGTGTTTTTTTTTCTATTATCTCTGGTAGTTACTGCCATCTAATGGTAGCAGGTTAGTAATGTTTACAGTTTTACTACAGTATACAGGAAAATCCAGGAACAAAGCTTGAACAGTGCTTTCTGTATGATACTAATGCAAATTAATAGCAGAAGAGGACTGTCTGTGTGGAGTGTGCACGTTCTTCCCGTAACCACGTGGGTTTCCTCCGGGTGCTTCGGTTTCCTTCAACAGTCCAAAGATGTGCAGGGTAGGTGGATTGACCACGGTAAATTGCCCCTTAGTGTTCAAAGATGTGCAGGTTAGGTGGGGTTAGGCGTAATGGGGATAGGGTCGGGGAGCGGGCCGAGGGAGGATGCTCTTTCAGAGGTACAGTGCAGACTCGATGGGCTGAATGGCCTCCTTCTGCACTGTAGGGATTCTATGGATATTCTATGGAAGGAAAGAAAAACTGTAAAGAAAAGAATTGCAGAGTTCGGTTCACATGGCTGGATTGTCTATTAAACAGCATCCTTTTGTTGTTTCAGCCCTGGAGATTTTGTCAAAACCTGAAGATATTTCAGATGAACAGTTTTTTGGAACAAAGAGAAGGCACTGTAAAATTAATAGAATGACCAGTGAGGTTATGGACCTGAAAGAACAAGACCTTATACCTCTGCCAGACTCTTGGCAGGCCTTTGCTTTGATAACAAATCTTAACAATTTCAGACCTTAACTGCAACTCTTGTTTTCTCTCTTTTCCTGGAGATGGGGAAGAAGGGAGTTTACACTGGGGGAGGGTCCTCCTGATGGAACACATTGTTGGCAGGAATGGTCTGCACAAGTATTAAACTGGAGCAGTCAATGCTCATATGCAGCGAAACTTGGATCCCTGGCGTGGTGTGGCAGCAGTGCTAACCACTGTGCCACCGTGCCATCCATGGTGATTAAAGTCATTTGATGGACTAGCTGCCTTTCTGGTTGTTTTTGTTCTCTGAGACTACAGATTGGTAGGACATCTTGGGATGTATTTCACTGTTTTTTAAAAATTAAGTGTACCCAATTCATTTTTCCAATTAAGGGGCAATTTAACGTGGCCAATCCACCTAGCCTGGACACCTTTGGGTTGTGGGGGCGAGACCCACTCAAACACGGGGAGAATGTGCAAACTCCTCATGGACAGTGACCGAGGGCCGGGATCGAACCTGGGACCTCGGCGCAGTGAGGCAGCAGGGCTAACCCACTGCGCCCTTTTCACTGTTGAAGTCAATCGAACATATTGGCAGAAAACAGGAAGATTTAATGAATCGTTGCAGAATCTTACACGTTCTTTCTTCGAACTACTATTGTGGTATTTAGGGGAGCTTATATTTCACTGGACTCACCAGAAATGAAAATTTAAATGAAAAGAACCAAAAAGAAGCAAGTTACAAGATGCTTGCTATCATTTTAATGATGTGCAATAATTTTCCACAACATCATTACGGATTACCTTCTGATGATGTAACAATTTTAATGCTGGCTTTTGGTCCAGGTCCAATCACTGTCTCAGCAATTACAAACACGTCGTACATTGTAAATGGCAGCAGATTGGTAAAAAAGAACATAATCTCTCTGGTGTTGTTCTGCGATATTTTCCCTAAATTAAAAATACTATCATGTAATTACATATAAAGACTGACATAAAAAGTCATCATTTTCTAAAGCGTTTAGTCTACTACTGCAATGCAGTTTCTTATAATGAATACATTTTGAGGAGTACAAATATTTATTGACCCGTAAATTAATTAACCAGATACAATAAAATGCACTAAATGTGTTTTCTCTTAATAGATATCTCTAATAATTCTCACTTTTGTCATCGCATGATTGAATTTTACTGAGTGCATTTGAGGATGCGGGCTGGGAGGCAGGGGAGGGACAGAAATTGAATAGGCGGGGGTGCTGTGCCAGTCACTGTCTCACTGCCACTGACAGTGGCAGAGAAGGCCATGGACAGTCCCCTTGCCATCAGGCTGATTGAGATCTCTGAAGTAAGCAAAGAAGAAAAGCAGAATATTGTTTAAATGGAGACAGCTTGCAGATTGCTGCAGTACAGAGATATCTGGGTGTCCTTCTGCATAACTCACAAAAAGTTAGCGTGCAGGCACAGCAGGTAAAAAGTATGATAAGTGGAACATTGGCTTTATTTCCAAGTGAGATGAAAACCTGCTACAATCATGCATCGCATTGGTGAGGCCGCACCTGGAGTACTGGCCTCCTTACTTAAGGAGAGATATGTAGAAACAGATCAGAGAGGGTTCACTGGGCAGATTCCTGGCATGAAGGGATTGTCTTCTGAGGAAAGGTGGAGCAGGTTGGGCTGATAGTTAGTACAATGGTTAGCACTGTTGCTTCACAGCGCCAGGGTCAGCTTGTTGTGCATATTGAAATTGGCGGGTACGATGTTGTGGGCATCACAGAGGCTGCAAGGGGATCAGGCCTGGGACCTAAATATCCAAGGATATGTGTCCTATTGAAAGGAAAGGCAGATGGGCAAAGGGGGCTGGGTTGCAGTGTTAGTAAGGAATGAAATTAAATCGATAGCAAGAAGCAATATAGGGTCAGAAGGCATAGAATCTATGTGGGTAGAGTTGAGGAATCGCAAAGGAAAAAAGACCCCTATGGGAGTTATGCACAGGCCCGAGCAGTAGTCAGGATGTGGGGCAGTAAATAAATCAGGAAAAAAAGGCAAAAAGAAAGGAAGTATTGCAATAATCATGGGGGACTTCAATATGCCGGTGGACTGGAAAAATCAGGTTGGTAGTGGATCCAAAGAAAAGGAATTTGTGGAATATCTAAGTAGGCATTCTACTCGGGAATAGGCAATTCTGGATTTGGTGATGTGTAATGAGGCAGACTTGATTAGGGAACTTAAGGTGAAGGACCTTTAGGGAGCAGTGACCACAATATGATAGAATTTACCCTGCAGTTTGAGAGAAACTGATTGGGGTAGCCTTCCTGTGGCCAATCAGGGGAGCAGCAATCCGGTGTGAAGTTCAACCGGGCATGACCTTTCTCGCTGAGGTGCCCAAACAGAGGGAACCTCTCCTCCCCAAGCCCACTGCCAGGCCACTAGGCAGAGAGAGTAAATTCCAGCCAGTGAAAAGTTCAGAGAAGAGAACAAAATGTCTGGAAGCACACTTGTGCCGAGTTGAAATTAAACAGAACATTCAGAACTTACGCAGAATAGAATCGATCAGCCATTCCTGAGAACAGGAAAATATGTTTCCACTGTTAACTTAGATGTACAAAGTCCATGCGAATGGAATTTAACGTTTACAGTGAAATTTGTAACACTTACCCAATGGGCCATTGAGCTCAACTCTGTAAAAGACTCTTCCTGTTAATGTTGGTGGTGGACCCCAATTAATTAGGAAGGACTTTGATGTGATCTTACTCACAGTTAGGTTCTGGGGTGGTTCTTCTGGAACTGCAAGAAGATATTTCACATCGTTATCTCAGCGACCACTGACTATTCAACACATATCCCAACTAATAGATTACTTTTTCTGTTAAGTTTGTTAATTTAAGAAATATATAAAATAGCATAGCAATGTAATCACCGACGTATTGACAGCATCACAATTTAATCCCAGGTGAAGGGTCAGGAACCAATGTCTGTACATAACTCACTTACATTCCAGTGGTAATGTAGCTGTGTGATACATTAGATCTCCCATATGCTCACGCACATCAGGGGAGTCCCCAAAATTCCATCCATAATGTCCAGGCCTCGCAGTACCTGTAAGTTTCAATAAGATCCCCCACATCCTTCTAAACTCCGAGTACAGACCCAGAGTCCTCAACCATTCTTCATATGACAAGCTCTTCATTCCAGCGATCATTCTTGTGAACTTCCTCTGGACCCTTTCCAAGGCCAGCACATCCTTCCTTAGATATGGGGCCCAAAACTGCTTACAATGCTCCAAATGGAGTCTGACCAGAGCCTTATACAGCCTCAGAAGTACATCCCTGGTCTTGTATTCTAGCCCTCTCAACATGAATACCAACATTGCATTTGCCTTCTTAACTGCCGACTGAACATGCACATTAACCTTAAGAGAATCGTGAACAAGGACTCCAAAGTCCATTTGTGCTTCTGATTTCCGAAGCATTTCCCCATTTAGAAAATAGTCTATGACTCCATTTCATCTTCCAAAATGCATAACCTCACGCTTTTCCACATTGTATTCCATCTGCCACTTCATTGCCCACTCTCCTAGCCTGTCCAAATCCTTCTGCAGCCCGTCTGCTTCCTCAATACTACTTGTCCCTCTACAGATCTTTGTATCATCTGCAAACTTAGCAACAGTGCCTTCAGTTGCTTCGTCCAGATCATTAATGTATCTTGTGAAAAGTTGTGGTCCCAGCACCGACCCCTGAGGCACACCACTAGTCACCGGCTGCCACCCTGAAAAAGAGAACTTTGAAGCGTTTACAACAAGTGCCGAGTGGATGAACAATCGCAGCCTCTTCTGAAGGTTCCATATGATATCAAGAAACGGCTGAAGGCACTGGATAATGCAGAAACTATGGGTCTTGACAAGTTTCCATCAGACTTGAAGACTTGTGTTTCAGAACTTGCTGTGTCCTCAGTGTAGTGCGCTAAGTCCCACCATCTGCAGCTACTTCGTCAACGACCTTTCCTCCATCATTAGGTTAAAAAGTGGGGATGTTTGCTTACGATTGAAAAATGTGAAACACCATTCGTCCCTCCTCAAATACTGTACGTATAAGGAAAGGTTAGCGGCTTTTATCCGCTGGAGTTTAGAAGAGTAAGAAGAAATCAGATTGAAAGATAAGATCCTGAGGGGTCTTGATAATGTGGATGTTTCCTCTTGTGGGAAAATCTCGAACTAGGGGTCACTTTCTGAAAATATGGGGTGGCCCATTTAAGACAGAGATGAGGAGAATCCTTTTCTCTGCGGGGGTCTTGAGCCTTTAGAACTCTCTTCCTCAAAAGGTGGTGGAAGCAGAGCCTTTGAATGTTTTTAAAGCAGAGGGAGATAAATTTTTAATAATCAAAGGGGATGAAAGCAAATTACTGCGGATGCTGGAATCTGAAACGAAAGGGAAAATGCTGGAAAATCTCAGCAGGTCTGGCAGCATCTATAGGGAGAGAAAAGAGCTAACGTTTCGAGTCCGATGACTCTTTGTCAAAGGTAACAGACAGAGAGAGTGGGAAATATTTATACTGTGGAGTGAGAATGAAAGATGAGTCATAGCCACAGAAACCCAGGGAAATTTGGTGCTAATGGCCACAGAAACGAAGGGGAAGGAGTGCTAATGGCAGTCCCCAGAGAGGACAAAAGATGTGAAAGGTCAAACAGCAGGGAAACTAACATCAGAGGATGAACTGTAGGTGTGGGGGGAGGGGAAGGGGGAAGCAAAGAGGAGAAAGGTGCAGGAAAGAAAGAAATGGTAAAAGACAGTTAATATGAAATGAAAACAAATGGGTCGAGGTGGGGCTGATCATTTAAAGTTGTTGAATTCGATGTTCAGGCCGGAAGGCTGTAGCGTGCCTAACCGGAAGATGAGATGTTGTTCCTCCAGTTTGCGTTGCGCTTCACTGGAACATTGCAGCAGGCCAAGAACAGACATGTGGGCATGAGAGCAGGGTCTTTTGTTAAAATGGCAAGCAACAGGAAGGTCAGGATCCTGAATGCGCACAGACCGAAGATGCTCAGCAAAGCGATCACCCAGTCTGCATTTGGTCTCTCCGATATAGAGGAGACCACATTGGGAGCAGCGAATTTACATAGAATTTACATAGAATTTACAGTGCAGAATGCAATAGACCAGATTGAAAGAGGTGCAAGTGAAACGCTGCTTAACCTGGAATGAGTGTTTTGGGCCTGGGATGTTAAGCATGGAAGAGGTAACGGGGCAGGTGTTACACCTTCTGCGATTGCATGGGAAGGTGCCATGGGTGATGGGAGAGGTACTGGGTATGGTGGAGGAGTGGACTAGATTGTCTCGGAGGGAACGGTCTCTGTGGAATGCTGACAGAGGGAGTGAAGGGAAGATGTGTTTGGTGGTGACATCACGCTGGAGTTGGCGAAAATGGCGGAGGATTATGCTTTGCATACGGAGGCTGGTGGGATGAAATGTGAGAACGAGGGGGACTCTATCCTTGGTAGAAATCAAATCAGAAACATGAAAAACGAGGTAACCACATTGTGAGCTTGGAAGAGAAAGGTTCCCACGCCCCTCCCACATATATAGCAATGTGTCCAAGACAGCAGATCTTCCTAATCAACCATGTCATCCAGCCAGAGAGGACCATAATTTCTCCTCCAAACCCCTCCCCAACAATTTATATTTGTATAGTGCCTTTAATGTAATAAAATATCCTAAGACATTTCACAGGAGCATGATAAATCAAAATATGACACCTAATCACACAGGAGCTATTAGGTCAGATTACCAAAAGCTTAGTCAAAGGGCTATGTTTAAGGTGTGGGTTATAGGAGGAAAGCCAGGTCGAGAGATGTATATGAGGGAATTCCAGGGCTCACAGTCTACAAATCTGAAACCATAGTGGTTGAGTGATTCAAATTGGGGATGCTCTTGATGCCAGAACTGGTTGAGCATGGGCCAGACATGGCTGGAGGAGATTACAGAGGTAGTGAGAATCATAGAATTTACAGTGCAGAAGGAGGCCATTCGGCCCATTGAGTCTGCACCAGCCCTTACAAAGAGCACCCTACTCAAGCCCCGGTATCCCTGTAACCCCCACTTATACTTTTTGGATACTAAGGGCAATTTAGCATGGCCAATCCACCTAACCCGCACATCTTTGGACTGTGGGAGGAAACCGGAGCACCTGGAGGGAACCCACGCAGACACAGGGAGATCGTGCAGACTCCACACAGACAGTGACCCAGGCGGGAATCGAACCTGGGACCGTGGAGCTGTGAAGCAACTGTGCTGACCACTATGCTACCGTGCTGCCCAAAGCAGAGGCGAGGACATAGAGGGAATTGAAAACAGGGATGAGAATTCTCAAACCAATACTTTCCTTGATGGGAACCAACATAGATTGAGCACAGGAGTGAAATATGAATGAGCCTAGGTGCAGGGCAGCAGAGTTTTGATCACAGGTTGATAAAAGGTAGACTATTGGAGAGCAGCCAGAGGTACATTGGAATAGTCAAATTTAAAGTTGACGAAGGCATTTGTGGGGGGTTTCAGCAGCTGATGAACTGCACAGGAACAAAGTTAGACAATGTCATAATGGTGGAAAAAGGCAGTCTCAGTGATGCCACAAAGATGTGGTCAGAAGCTTTTCTCAGGGTCAAATATGGCACCAAGGTTGTGAACAGTCTAGTTTAGTCTTAGCCAGTTGCCAGGGCGAGGCAGTCTGTGACTAGGAAACAGAATTTGTAGTGGTGACTGAAAATGGCTTCAGGTTTCCCAATAATTAATTGGAAGAAATTTCTCTTTATTCCTTTTCAATTTCGAAGAGAGATGTAAAGTCCCGAAAGACATGCTTGTCGGGAGAATTGAAAATAAAAATCGCTTATTGTCACAAGTAGGCTTCAAATGAAGCTACTGTGAAAAGCAGCGCCTGTTCGGGGAGGCTGGTACGGGAATTGAACCCACACTGCTGGCCTTGTTCTGCTTCACAAGCCAGCTGTCTATCCCACTGTGCTAAACCAGCCCCTTGGACATTCTGTCAAATTAGACGTTCTGAATTTTTACTCAGTGTACCCAAACAGGCGCCTGAGTGTGCCGACGAGCGGATTTTCACAGTAACTTAATTACAGGTGTTAATGTAAGCCTACTTGTGACACTAATAAAGATTATTATTATTATGCAGGCAGATTTAAAGGGGAGAGGGCTACCACTTACAATGTCAACTAACAGGGTGGCCAGGAGAGGAAGTTGGGTGATCAGCAGTTTCGTGGGACCAGGATCGGGCAAACAGGAGGTGGGCCCACTGAAGAAGAGCTGAGGTTAGGCATGAGCGAAGATAGGAGACAAATCAAGAAGAATGCCATGTTCAGGGCTAAGAAGTCTATGAGCTCATCATACTTATTGTTGGAGGTCAGGGTGGAGGAGACAGGAGAAAGGACTTTGAGAAAAGAGGTTGCATTCAAGAAACCAAGCCGTGGGTTCTCTTGAATGCTGGAATAAGGAGCAGTTTTAACAGACTGGGAAGCAGGACCTGATAGTGCTTTATGCAGTGTAGCCACATCCATCCGAATGGACAAACCAGTTGCCCGCCATGTCCCTGTCCCTTGGATTTAAAGAAATGGAGATGATAGGCATACCAGGGGAACTGCTGGGGTTAGCAGGAATAATACACTTACTGGGGACTACACTAACCAAGGTGAAAATGGGATTGTGGTTACACAAATTGGTAGCTGTTTAATTATTGTGGCGAATGGATGGCCAAAGATTAAACGGTTAGGATTTTGATAATGCAGTTGTATCTGAATAGAGAGGAGATAGCATCAGGGCATGGATGTGATTTAGTGGCTACAAAGTGATAGAGGAACTGGTCAAAGATGGCAGAACATCTGAATTCTTTCCACAAACCCATGAAATTTATAACACTTCTTACCAAATAGAAATTCTGGAAAATCAGAGGAAACTCACTTTACCCAATAACTGACAAGCATATTGGGAATATACCCCAATTCCACATTCCATTCACCGCAATTGGCAGAGATATTTTGCTTTTCCAGTGAGCGCAGTTATGTGGAATTCATTTCCACACTGCACCTGGAACCGACCTCTCTGCTTGGTCAAGCAAACACTCGCTCCCATAATGGCCACTGCTTTGGTGATAGGAGCCCACACACAGCACGAGCACATCTCCTCGTCCATACACCAAACATCACTTAGGTACCTGCAGCCTCCATAATCAGACGAACAACTATTGGCCTCCCTTCCATCCCATAAAATAGGGGCCCTATATTATTACGTGGCCGGCCCCTGAACCCCCATGCCATGTTGCGTCGTGGCTGGCGCGCTGAGGAAGTCCCCCGCGCATTCGTGGGTTGGCGCGGCACAACAGCACATGCGCAGGTTGACGCGGCCGAACTGTGCGCGGGTTGGCGCAGCACCCATTTGGCGCCGGGAAAGGAGGCTGGAGAAGTGTGAACCGCTCCA
Organism: Scyliorhinus canicula; assembly: GCF_902713615.1. NCBI lineage: Eukaryota > Metazoa > Chordata > Chondrichthyes > Carcharhiniformes > Scyliorhinidae > Scyliorhinus > Scyliorhinus canicula. The sequence continues at coordinate 18,697,201 of NC_052165.1, read as the reverse complement.
GTGCCAGGCTGGCCACCTGTGGGGGTCAGAATTGCTACTGCCTGCGCCCGTTTCACGCTGTCATGAAACGCGATGGCGTTCATGATGGCGCACGCACTCTGTCTCCATTTCGGAGAATCGCGCCCAGAGTGTTCGCGGCGTAATGAACGCCATTGTGTTTCACGATGGCATGAAACTTGCGTGGGTTCACGCTGCTCCAGCCTCCCTTCCTGGCGGCAAATGTGCGCCGTGCCAACCCACACATGCGCAGTTGGGCCGCGCCAACCCGCGAATGTGCGGTGGACTTTATCAGCGCACCGGTCCCGACACAACATGGTGTGGGGGTTCAGGGTCTGGCTGCGTAATAAAATAGGGTTGGGGCTGGAGAGTCCCCGATCGCGGGCCAGACCCCATCGGAGGGCCCCCCTGGTGAAGGAGCGCTTTTCCCCGCTCCAAAAGCCACCCCCCGACTCTACGTGCAGAGTTCCCGCCGGCTGTGAGCAGGGGTGAACGGCGTCGGCAGGACTCTGCCACTTCCGAGCGGCCGCTCGGCCCATCAAGACCAGAGAATCGGCGGCCCGGGCCCGGACAGCGGCCCACAACCGGCGCCGCGCCAAACACGCTGGCGCAAATGGCACAGATTCTCCGCTCCTCGGAGAATCGCCTGCCAGCGTCGGACCGGCTCCGCGAGAAAAAATGGCTTGAACGGCGATTCTCCCATACGGCGGGCATGGGAGAATCGCGTCCTTCAACTTCAGCTTCAAATATTTCTACAGGTAAATAAGATGTTCAATTTTTCTTATTTGCTTACAAAATATTGCAATGAGTGCACAAAGTAATGCATCTTTTAAAATTCCATTGCATCCATAAAAACCCATAATAAAATATTTTTATTAAACACTTACGCCATTCTGGTGTTCGAAATAGAGCACTTGCTGGCTGTCCTTCTCCTTCCTTGGTGAATGCAGATACTTCACACAGATAGGTGGTGTATGGTTTCAACTTATCTACCACAATGCTGGCAAACTCAACGGATGTGCCTTCTTGCATTGGATCTTTTGGTATGGCTGTCAGAAATGCATCACTAGTCGGTGAAGGTGAAACCAATGGTGCAGTGGTAGTGCCTGTTGGACTATCATCCTACGTAGCAAAAATCAATGTTTAATCACAAGTGAAACTGTGTAAATTACATCTTAGTATTTAGAACTGTGATAGGAAAATGGGACCCTTAATAAAAACGAGTCAAAGGGCGTCAGATCCACTGACTTATTTATGAATATGTCAAGACCAAAATTGGCAGATAGCGAGGTACAAGTAAATTCAGTTAAGATAAAGGATGAAACATGAAAATGAATTCTTCTTAAGCCCATTAGTTCCAAAGCTTGAAGCTCAATCTTAGAGCTGAATTTAATGGTCATGGTGGTGACTCTGCCCGCCAGCCACAGAGCCATGGCCATGGCCATTTCCAGGCACCTCAATGGAATTAATTCCCAATGAGGCATTTACATGCTTGCCATCAAGGGTCCTAAGGCCTTCAAGGTGAGGGTTCTTTCCTCCAAGGGTTGCTGGTGCAATGAATGCATGAATCTGAGATATATATATTGGGCTGGATTCTCCAGCATTGGGACTATGTCCCCACGCTGGCACCAAACAATAGAGTTTTACCCCCGGATAATCTGGATCAAACGGACACAAATTCCAAGCCCTGCGGTAGGCTAGCAGGGTCCTGGAGTAGGTCTTGCAGCTTTTGCTGCAGATACGGGCCCCGCACTTCCGGGTCAGAGGCCCACATGCGCACGGCGGCAGCCTCCAGCAGCCACTCCATAGCCCATGGAGGACTTGGACCGCGGAGCTAGACCCACAAACAAGACTCCCCAATCAGCCACGTGCCTGACCCTCAACACGCGCATAAGCACTCCCCAGCCACCTATAACGCACCCCACCCCTCCCTCGGCCTCCGATCTGCCCGCCCCCGACAAGCGAGTATCCCGACCGGCTGCAGCACATTAGTTCCACGCTGTCGGGACTTCGGCTGGTTATGGGCAGAGAATGTCGGAGTGGGCCTCTGACAATGGTTCTAAGCGGCGAGGCGTATTCCCTGAGTGCGCCGCTTTTCGGGGCCCACAGAATCGGTGAACCAGCGGCGGTCCCGATTTCTTGCGGGAACATCGATTCTCCGTCCCCGCGACAGCCGCGAATTTGGCCCGAGGATGCGGAGAATCCAGCCATTGTGTTATATCTACCTGATGCAGTAATAGTTAAATGTCTGGGTTAGTGTTGTATGTATCTACTGCCGTGATGTTTTTGTCAGAATTGTGTTTTGTATCAGCATGTTCCTGGAAGCTCATCTGCTTTTTCAGGAGGCCCATCTCCTTTCTTCAATGCTTATCAGTGATATTGGGCGCCTTTTAAATGTGGTGCCCAGATGTGACAGTGGAATACACACAATCAGGCACCGAACCCCCAGGTGCATAATTAATGAAGTCAGGGTCAGAGGATATGGCCCGATTTCCTATCAGCCTCCGAAGCGGGAAGCACTTCCCATCCCTGCCCCCGCCACAGAATTAACTCCGAGGGGGGAGCTCTGCCCAATAATTTCAGTAAATTGTGAAAAAAAAAAGCTCAGTGTGTTTTAATTTTATCACTCTGCCGACTGTGATATTTGCACACAACAGCAGACATCATTAAAATAAATACTCTACTTTAGCCATAAGAATATTAAATACCTACCTTCAAACGCTTGCCACCTACCTCACATTGTGGTAATGTGTTTGGGAAAAGGATGTCAGCATTGACTGATATATTCCTCGTTATCTGACCATATCTTATAGTCTTTATAATTATACTGAAATGTGTAATTTTCCCATTTGGCCGTTCAGGTAGAGACCAGGTCACCTTAGCAGTTGTATGGTTTATTACTGCTGCAGTAAGAGACGAAACTGGACCTGGAGCTAGGAAATAAGGGTTTGAACATAAAAAGTGAATGGTTTGGAAAATGTTCATTGCAACCTGTAGATCTATCAAAAAAAAGTTTTAATTCATAAAACCAAACAAAAAAGTGTAAACCAAATAATCATATAATCAATTTGTTACACACTTTGGATGGAAAAGAAAGACCTCTCTGCGTCATTGATTAATCATATTGACCAGTCCCCTCACAGAGAGAAAGAAGGGTAAGTTCAGCTTTCTCTCGGACTTTCCTCCAGCTCTCTGACAAGAATTAACTCATTGAGCAAGAATCTGGTCACTTCTGTTCAGAAAGATCCCGCCCCACCCCACCCCTTGTAAAATCTACGTCCCGTCACATCCTTGGAATTAGGAAAGAACCTTTATATCAGCAAAGAGGAACCTCTGGTACAAGGAGGGATGAGAGGAGCTAGCAATGTTTTTTTTAGAGCAGAGAAGTTTAAGAGGAGAGTTAATGGAAGTGTTCAAAACTATATAAGGGTTCAATAAGAGTAAATAAGAGAAAGCGCTTCCTTTGGCAGCAGGGTCAGCTAATAGTCGCCACAGATCGAAGGTAATTAGCTAAAGAGTCAGAGGTGAAAGTGTGAAATGAGAATTTTTTAGGCTCCAACTGGTTATGACCGTGAAGGCACTGTCTGATAGGATGGTGGAAGTAGATTTAATAGAACAGGATATATACTTAAAAAGGGGAAAGAAATGGCAAAAAAGCACAGTAACAGAACTAATTCAATAGTTATTTTGATGACTGGCACAGTCACAATGACCTCTTTCCGTGCTGTGTAGAAATCTGTGAACAAAATATTTTTTTTAGACCAGATCAGTAAAATCTTGGAACATGATGCCTGCTTACTTCTTCTGTTATGCAATTCCACTGTGAGTGACATTGTTCTCAGTGGTTTGCAGTAGTGTAGAACTAGGGATAGATACAAAAATCTTCACTTGATTGGACTGAACTTACCACTTTCTGCAGTTACAACTTGCCGAAAAGCACTGAAAGCCCCAATGCCGGCACTATTCTCAGCTGCAACCTGATAAGATAATTAAAACGCTGTTTTAGTCTCTATTTCCAATAAAATATAAACTGACCGTTTGTATTATTAGGATTCCATAAAGAACTGAAAATCGAATTTAAATAACTGCATAATGTGAATTTAAGTTTGTAGAAAATAACAATAGAAGATTGCAATGCACATACACAAGCCAGTTCCATATTCTCTATCAGTTATGTTAACCCTATAAATAATGTTCTGTAAGCAGCAGTTTGTGTGGGTATAATTATTGCTGCAAAGCTAGATAAGACAAGACGGTATTCAAGTTTACTATTAGACTTCATTTCATTGTAAAGGTTCTGATTGAACATTATTAAATAAGTAAATAACATTCAATAATAGAATTTTTGTAAGGATTAATACTTAGGGTGGGATTTTCCAGCTCTTCCCACTGGTAGAATCTTCTGGTCCCTCCGAAGCCAACTCACGCCACGGGTTGCCCCACGATGGCCAGGCAAGCCATGGAAAACCCCGCCGACTTCGGCGCAACCGGAATATCCCACCAGCAGCCGATGCCGAAATGCATCACCGCAGGAAACCCACCGCGGGGAAATGGAAAATTCCCTCCTTCTAGTTTTGCAAAGCATTTTTCACTAAAGTGGGAAACGCAGTTCAATTATGTCAAATGTTTGGAATCTTTGCAGAATTGGAAGGTGTGCGCCATTTCATGGAGGCAGTGTTGGTGATATCTCTCCAGGGATTTGAGGTGTCTGCTGTACATTGTCCATTTTTTTAATGCATACAGGAGGGAGGGGACCACGGCTGCTCTCTACACCGTAAGCTTGGTGTTGGATTTCAGGTCTCGGTCTTCAAACACTCTGTTCCTCAGACGTCCTCAGACTGCACTGGCGCATTGATTTCATTGTCAAAGTATACTCACACCGAGAGGAGACCTCCCAAGGTATGGGAAATGATCCACATTTTCCAGAGGCTCACCGTGTATCTTAATAGTCGGAGGGCAGTTTTGTGTGGCAGGAGCAGGTTGGTAGAGAACCTTTTTTTCTGGACGTTTAGTCTGAGGTCCACTCTTACATACCTCAGTGAATGTGTCAACGATGGTTCCCCAACAATTCCCATGGCTCCTTAGTCCCCCCCCCATGCAAAAGTATACCCCCCTCCCCCCCACAACTGAAAGGACATGAGACCTCTATCTTGAGGAAATAAACACTGCAAAACTGACAGCCGCGGTCATACAGCCAGAATTGTCAATCAATGTTTTCCCTGGGGTTCAATTGTTTTAACAGGTTAATGGATTTCTGGGCTAAGTGTCTTTATACTTCAAGTACTTGTAGTTTCTACTATTTATGCCTTAAAGCATTGTAAAGTTATCAATGAATGACTGTTTAGTTTTTAAAAGCTTTCTTTTATGTATACCATCATGATAGGGTTAAATGCTATGACTGAATATTGAGCATATTGAGCGACTGGGCATGGAAGTGCCACAGCTTGGCATGGGGAGCATGAAGGGCCACAGGGCTTTTGGGGGCATACCTTGACATGCCAGAACTGACAGGTCACAGCGGACGAGTAGGGGGCATATCATGTCATGGTGGCATGAGGGTTCATAAGGAATGAGCGGGGCGGAGGGGGTGGGAGGTGGGGGCGGGCCGGTGGGGAAATACCTTCGCTTGGGGGACATGAGGAGAACGTTTTGAATTTACCTGTCACAAGGTTCTCTCATGCACACCATGATTCACCATACCTCTATGGTGACGTGCACCATGTCTCTTTGAAAAGCTGGCTGACTCCATGAAAATTGTGAAAAACACGGACATGCCTCTCCCTGCAAGGTAGTCAGCTAGGTCGGGAATGGCTTCCAACCCAAAAGGCACTTCTAGGTATCGCAAACTGCTCATTCCAAAATTTGTCCCTATTTTAAAATGTTTGTTGGAGGAGGCACCTGTTGATTTCATTGTATGCATTAACAATTGATTAGAGAGCTGTGACCCAAGCTCAGGCCTTTGCGATATTACAGAGGGATGGTATTGGAGATTCTGGGCATGGATTGAGTGACTTGGTTGAGAAGTATGTGGCAAATCACCGAGCAGAAGTGAGAAGATGAAAGTGGAAGTGGAAAAACCTTCGTCTATTGGTATGAAGGTCAGCTCAAGGGTTCCTCAAAATACACAACCTACAGGAATGGGATCTCACAGAACCTATCCATAAATATAATTTGGTGGCTCAGCAGAAGCATTTCATGCAACCATCTGAAAATGTACCAAGCAGTCTGAAATATCTGGATGATCTATGGACAAAGAGATTGATCAACAGAAGACATGGATGCTTTCTAAGACTTCTTCTATTTTGTGGGGTCATGCCATTCTGAAAATGACAGTGCCAAGTTGAACTGCCTGTGTTGTCTATGGGGAAGGGAGTGATTAGGCTTGCTTCAGCAAAGAATGTGCCTTTGAGTTAGCAATGGAACGGTGCACAGCTGATTGGCTAATGCTGCCGTCGCTGTGATAGGCAGGCAATAATTATCTCAGAGAATAAAAACCCAGTGGTGGCCTTCGTAGCCAATGGCAATGGAGTACCGATGATGGAAGGCAGATAGCAACCAGAGTAGGAATTCAATAATTGCTTCCCTTATGAAGTGCAACAAGAACATCATTCTTACCCGGATTTTATAAGCTGCCCCTGGTTTCAGATTATTGAGAAGAAACTCAGAAGTGTCTGCATTTGTTGGAACTTGGGTAAAGCTGGCTTGCTGTGCAGGACACACCTCTTTGTACTCTACCCTATAGGATAAAATCCTTCCGTTTGGACGAGAGGGTGAGCTCCATGCCAGCATTATAGCTGTAGCACCAATGGGACCTACGGTAAGGTCTTCGGGAGAGGCGGCATCTGCATTGAAGCACATTGATAAATTATAAACACTGACAATCAACAAGTTTGCAACATATTATGAAAAGAAAAGAATAATTTAAAGGTAAATATAATACAGATTCTATATCTATGGTGCTTGTGAAATCTCATGCCAGGTGCAGGTTGTCTGCCAACTCATTCCATCAACAAGAAAACCCGAGAACAACACAACAGAAAATAGAAATGCTTGTTATCCTGGACAATATATCGGTGTCTTCAAATACACTATATGCCACTGGGAGAACATTAATAAAGCACTTGAACTTCACTCTTGGGATATGTGAGCAGGCTCGAAGGGCCGACTTGCCTCCTCCTGCTCCTATTTTCTACGCATGTTTCTACAAATTATATTTTATCTCCTAATGGTTTAAAAAAAACACTGTCTGAAATGTTTGGCTTTGTAGCAAAGTAAAATGAGAAAGTTTGTTTATTTTTAAAGTCATTTTACTGAGGTTTTTCTTTTGAACAAATAACGCAATAAAACCCCAGGAATGGCACAGCTCAACATACATGGATACAAAGGGAGAACAGCAATATGGCTGACTCTGTAAAATCATTCAACTCAACTTGATGCCTCTATACACATCATCGCAGAACCAGAGAGAGAAGGATGCAACAACAATAAGGTAAAATGGTGCATGCCTTCCCACGCAGCAATTGCTTGCAACGACCACGGGAATTCAAGATACATTTTTAACGCCATGTTTTCGGGCGCTAACCAGGACATATCTCCCCCAACTCCAGAAACAGCAGAGATTCCAATGAACATAGAACATTACAGTGCAGTACAGGCCCTTCGGCCCTTGATGTTGCGCCGTCCTGTGAAACCACTCTAAAGCCCATTTACACTATTCCCTTATCGTCCATATGCCTATCCAATGACCATTTTAATGCGTTTAGTGCGAGTCCACTACTGTTGCAGGCAGGGCATTCCACGCCCTTACTACTCTCTGAGTAAAGAACCTACCTCTGACATCTGTCCTCTATCTATCTCCCCTCAATTTAAAGCTATGTCCCCTCGTGCTAGCCATCACCATCCAAGGAAAAAGGCTCTCACTGTCCACCCTATCTAATCTTCTGATCATCTTGTATGCCTCAATTAAGTCACCTCTTAACCTTCTTCTCTCTAACGAAAACAGCCTCAAGTCCTTCAGCCTTTCCTCATAAGATCTTCCCTCCATACCAGGCAACATCCTTGTAAATCTCCTCTGTACCCTTTCTAATGCTTCCACATCCTTCCTATAATGTGGCGACCAGAACTGCACGCAATACTCCAAATGCTGCCGCACCAGAGTTTTATACAACTGCAACATAACCTCATGGCTCCGAAACTCAATTCCTCTACCAATAAAAGCTAACACACCGTACCCCTTCTTAACAACCCTCTCGACCTGGGTGGCAACTTTCAGGGATCTATGGACATGGACAGCGAGATCTCTCTGCTTGTCCACACTACCAAGAATCTTACCATTAGCCCAGTATTCTGTCTTCCTGTTATTCCTTCCAAAATGAATCACCTCACACTTTTCTGCATTAAATTCCATTTGCCACCTGTCAGCCCAGCTCTGCAGCTTATCTATGTCCCTCTGTAACTTGTAACATCCTTCTGCACTGTCCACAACTCCACCGACTTTAGTGTTATGTGAAAATTTACTCACCCATCCTTCTATGCCCTCCTCCAGGTCATTTATAAAAATGACAAACAGCAGCGGCCCCAAAACAGATCCTTGTGGCACACCACTAGTAACTGGACACCAGTCAGAACATTTCCCATCAACTACCAGTGAAACACTGTGACCTCTTCCCCTCAGATAGAAGACCCATCTGTGTCCATGCAGCAGCCAACCAAGGATTCTTTAACCCCACCATAACAAATATATTTGTGATAACCCCAGTTCTAAAAGGGTATTTTACGTATCCCACAAAATGCAACATAATCCCAATCTCAGATAGAGTACAGAACGATAATTATACAGAGAGGACCAGCACCTATAGGTTCGGATTTTAGTCAGTGCCTCCCAACAGCCCAGTCGAGACAGGATTTAAAAATAAGGGAATCCTACTTGGAACAGTGGGTCTAAGGATAAAGGGGACCAGGATACAACCACAGGTCCGATCATATTCCACCCACCACCATATGGTGAAGAAGAGAAAAAGCTGGTCATTCAGACAAAGGAATGTCCCAACCATAGAGGGGGAAGGGGGGGGCAACAGGATATCACCCACAGTATAGGACCCGGCTCAAAGCCACATCCTTGTGCACTAAGGAGTGACTAAACCAAGGTAACTCAACACATCAAAACTCAACCTTTCACGATGTCCCTAATAAGTGCCTTTGAGAAGGGACGTCCCAAGCATAAGGCAGCAACAGTATACCAGACACAAAACACTGCCTCCCCAGGGAAGGCCCAACTGCAACGAGGAGGACACTCAGGAAACCACTTGGAGGAAAGCTCCTAATTTCCCCATCAAGCCTACCCCCAAGCTGAAGAAGTGTGCCAACAAAGCAGAGGCACAACATACAGGCTCTCACTTCAACAAGCTGAGCAAGGATTAACCGACCACGCCCAAGCATGCGACCACTGGTTTCCCCCGACTCCAATAGCTCCAAAAACACCAACCACAAGGAAGAATCACAAGGAACCCAGCCCTCTCCAGGATACATGATCTGTCGGGGACTTCATAGGAGATGAGCACGGATTCTCAAGATTTATAGTAACCCCAAAAAAATCAAAATAAAGACCCAACACAATTAGCACTAATTGGAGGATTTGCCCACCAGCAAACCGCCACCCCAACCCAGCCAACCAAACAAGGACCCCCCCCCCCCCCCCCCCCCTCCCCCCCGCCTCACCCCCAGCCTAACCTGGCTCACCAGCACCAAACCCCAGCCAGTGTCATCCAGGGGAATAGTGCAAGACACCCCTCCAAAATAATTTAATTATGGGATGTGCATTAGGATAAATTAAAGAATTAAAAGACAAGCAGAGCCATAACTCGCAAAAACGCAGCCACTTCTGTGCTCACGTCACTGCCAAGAAGATCAGTTTTAACAAGAGAGCCTTAATCCATCAAAGAATTTAGACAGTACACTTTATATATGGCAGTAATTTATCCTTCCCTCGTGTATTCTTCACTAGACTCATAGGGCAATAAATAACCGTCAAATAAATAATGGTGTGATCACAGAATCACAGAAACAACAGTGCAGAAAAGGCCCCTTGGTCCATTGGGCCTGCACCGACACATGAAAAACGCTTGAACCTTATCCCATTTGCCAGCACTTGGCCCATGGCCTTGAATGTTATTTCACATCTGTGTGTAAGGAGACTATTCTGCTGGCACAGTCAGACAGCACAAAACATTCAAACAACACAGTCCACCAGAAGTGAATTAATACATTTCAATCACATAAAGGTGTAAAGACTTTTCCCCAGCCACTAGGCCCCACACCCACCACCCCACCTCCCCTCCCACCAACCCACCTCACAGCAAACAATGGCTGCAATTTGCTGGTCCCACTCACGGTGGGAATCATCACGGGCAGGATGAAAAATCTGATGGACCAACCAACGGTCCGTTGACTTTGGACGGGAATTTCTGGCCAATGACTTGCATATTCAAGTATGGATGGAGTAAAACGACAAAACCGTCCAATAATGCTTTCCAATTATAAACTGTTCTACAAGTATTCAATCTTCCAGATCCATGGGTGCGATTCTCCAACCCCACGCCGGATGGGAGAATCGCGGGAGTGCCGGGCGATTCACGCCACACCGCCCTGGCACCCGCACGCGATTCTCCCACCCCCCCAAAACGGCGTGTCGCGTTTTGAGACAGGCCGCTCGGAGAATCGCTGCTCCGGTCGAGCGCCGATTCTACGGCCCGCATGGGCCGAGAGGCCTGCCGAACCCAACTGGTTCACGCCGGCGCCAACCACACCTGGTCGCTGCCGGCGTGAACATCGCGCAACTGCTCCGTGTGGGGCCTGTGGGGGGCAGAGGGAGGATCAAGCACCAGGGGGGTGCTCAGGAGGGGTCTGGCCTGCGATCAGTGCCCACCGATCGTCGGGCCGGCGTCTCTGAAAGACACACTCTTTTCCCTCCGCCGCCCCGCAAGATCAATCCTCCATGTCTTGCGGGGCAGCGGAGGGGAAGACGGCAACCGCGCATGCGCAGGTTGGTGCCGGCCAACCTGCGCATGTGCGGGTGACGTCATTCAGGCACCGCCGGCCGCGTCATTCAGGCGGCGCCGCTTTGACGCAAGCATCAAGGCCCGGTGCGCGAGATTGACGCGCTGCCGCTCCTAGCCCCTCGGGGGGGGGGGGGGGGGGGGGGGGGGGCGGAGAGAATAGGGGGCACTTTGTCTCCCTTTGGGAGAATTTCGCCCTATTTCTTTGATATGTACCACCTGGCAGTAGTGCAAAAGTGGAAAATTGTGCCTTATTTTATAAACGCTTATGATTGTTATTGTGCCTTTGCATTTTCCTGGTTTTTGCTCCATCGCCCTACACAACTGTTCTGCTCAGACATCCTCACTGTTTTGAAGCCACCTCCCTTTCACTATATTCTGCTCTAATTTTTTCTTCAAACTGCAGAATTCGCTGCTTTCGTTGGTCTTTCATTTTTCCTGCTGTGGTTAGTTGGGGAAGTTTGGAGGTAAATGGTCCTTACTTTCTGAATTCCCTCACCAATATTGATCGTGTCTTATACCATGGCCGTTGGTCCTTAATTTTAATCTTTTAATTGAACATAAACAAAATTGATGTGCGGAAACCTCAAATTGTGCAATTTAATTTCTTCGAAAGGTTTGTCTGCAGGAAACTACATCCATTCAGCAGTGTATCTCGGCATTCCAAGGGTCATCACAGGTGAGGACACTTCATTCAGACAACTTGTACAAAAATACCCAGGAAAATAACCTTATTGCCTCAGTCGACAAACAGAACTTGATCAGTATGTACAATGTTTCCCAATTAATTCTACAGTTCTTTCCAACGGAAAATTCAACAAAAGTGAATTTAAACCTGCCACCCTATATTAAATTTCACCAAGTACCAGCGTATCCAGTTGCAGAACTATCCATGTATACTAAGCACAAACTGTCACTTAGCAAAAGACAAGGACAGCAAAATTCTGAGCATCAGTATTCGTCACAGTAAGTACAGCCGAACTATAGCAGCTCAACACTGACCCAGTTCTAAACCCAGGGGGCTGATCATTTTAATATTCCTGGTAGGGAAAGCTGCCTCTCCTCCCAGCGAATTGGACCAGAAGATCAGAAGGTTTATGGACATTTAATGTTCATAAAGCTGTGCCTACAACGCAGCAACCTTAATCCATGGATTAAAAACTCAATTGAAAGAAACAAGCCTGAATTTTCTCAGAGGGTGACGGGGCTATGAAACTAGACACCGGAGAGGAAGGATGAAACCTGGAAGTGGGTGTCAGGACACCTGCCAACACAGCGGTGAAAAACAGGTAGTGACCCAAGAACCCATCCACTATGCAAGACTTTGTGGCAAACAAATGTAAATGGGATGGTTGCAGGCATGCATTGGAATAACCCCTCAATCAATTACAGCAACACTTGACCAAGGAACATTTTAATTAAACGGATGCAGCATTTTGGAAAGCCTGCATGACGATTGAAACCTCGTCGCTTCGGTGAGAATTCCATCAGAGAACTGACAAGAATTCTCAAACTGTTGTCATTTTGAACAGCCGGTGATTGAAAGTAATAATTATTCATTTGTTTTGCAGGGAAAGATTGCATGCAATTCTCCGGGAATTATGGTGTATCGAAGGAGAGCCTGCACGAGGAGGAGGAAAATGGGAACTCACTTAACTAATTATGTAGGGAATGCAGAGAGGTAAGAGGCTCTTTAGATGATTTGCACTGACTAAGAGCTAATGGTCAAAAGATTATAGATGATTTGTCCTTTTCTGAGGCTGATACTGAAGAGACCCTTACATAAGCCTAACAGGATGGAAAAAGGAGACAATGGGAAACTCACTACAGGCCTGATTTTCATGGAGAACGTGGGAAATGTCCTGACTCAGAAGACCCACCTCCATTAAAAGGGACATATTTTCACTCTGGGAAGGTGGGAATGGGAGTCGTGCTGTCACCTTAAGAGGCCAGATTGAAGCAGCAATGGAGGGCGGTGGATAGCCAGGTGGTCAGGCTGGAATGCCAGCCTTTGCTAACTGAGAAATAGGCCCTGTTGCAATAACAAATGTCAGGCTCTCAAACCCTTACCCTCCTTCTACACAACATGTCCCCCATGGCCCTTTACCATGGCTTTCAGCAGCTTGCCGTACGAACAAAACACGGATCCTGAGCCCACACTTACTGGCATTGGGTTTGGCTCAGCAATTTCCCCGGATATTACTTCCTTATTGGCAGACAGGCTCCTGATGCTGCCCAGTCAGAGGGCCGGCAGCTCTGCAGCCTCAGCAGCACCACTGAGAGAGGTGGGTAATGCTGAGGGAGGTTCTAGACTTCAAGGTCCCTCAAATGGGGGTGCCCTCAGACAAGTAAGTACAAATTGAAATTTAGGGTGCTATATCACGTTGTATGATAGGGAAACCCCTGCAGGGGTTGCATTTCATACCCTCCGCCTCTCTTTGGGTCATGAAACATTGGGCAGCTGCATGAAGGCTGCCTCCATGAAATGGGTAACCTCCCCATGCGGCAGGGCAGAGGCCAAATCACTGTATGCAAAATTCCAGCCAACTTGAAAAATAGTCCTTCATAAAGTCTTCAATTGCAATTTGTTTGGTGATGTTAGTGGTGTGGGTAGCTGATCTACCTCATCGCCTGCCACTGGGAAACCTCCCCCTTGACCCCGCAGATCCAAGACATCCTCCTCAAGGTGGCATTGTAGCACAGTGGTTAGCACTGTTGCTTCACAGCTTCAGGGTCCCAGGTTCGATTCCCGGCTTGGGTCGCTGTCTGTGCGGAGTCTGCATGTTCTCCCCGTGTCTACGTGGATTTCCTCCAGGTGCTCTGGTTTCCTCCCATAAGTCCTGAAAGATGTGCTGTTAGGTAATTTGGACATTCTGAATTCTCCCTCAGTGTACCCAAACAGGCGCCGTAGTGTGGCAACTGGGGGATTTTCACGGTAACGTCATTGCAGTGTTAATGTAAGCCTACTTGTGACAATAATAGAGATTATTATTATTATGCCCCCTCATACTCCATGGTCCCTCATGCACCTACTGCTCCCTCATACTCCTATATCCACTCACACCCATGTCCCCTCCATGCTCCTCATACTCCAATTCCCTCTCCTTGCATCCTCATATCCTCTCGTGCCCCTTCTATTCCCTTTCATATACACACATCTGTCCATGAGCTCTCATATCACCATGTATTCCTCATAGCCACTCGCACAGTATCCACCATGTGAAGATTTTTGAAATGGACATTTAAAAAATAAATTTAGAACAATCTCATAGAGCTATAAAAGCAAATTACTGCGGATGCTGGAATCGGAAACGAAAGAGAAAATGCTGGAAAATCACAGCAAGTCTGGCAGCATCTGTAGGGAGAGAAAAGAGCTTACATTTTGTCCGATGATTTTTTGTCAAAGCTAACACGCCACAGTTTAAATATTTCCCACTTTCTCTGTCTGTTAGCTTTGACAAAGAGTCATTGGACTTGAAACGTTTGCTCTTTTCTCTCCCTACAGATGCTGCCAGATCTGCTGAGATTTTCCAACATTTTCCCTCTCTTTAATCTCATAGAGCTGTCTTTCAAACACATTTGATACTGAAAAAGACACATTCAAAAAAACACATTCAAGTAAGTTAAATCCTCTCAAGTGGTCAGTCTGTTGTAAAACACTTTTGAACTTGCTGATCAAAGATAATCCTTTATTAACCTCTTAAAATTGCCAATCAAATGGTCTACAAAAGCTATGTTGAAATAAGTGGTTATGCTTATTCTGCAACTCAGGCAAGCATTCATAATGGGTTCAGCTGTCATAGCAAACCACTACAATGTACAAACAATGAAGCCTACTGAAATCGCAAAAACAGAAGGCTATGTTTTTTCTAAGCTCCAACAAATGGCCTGTCAATAAATATATTCCAGGAGCAGTTGTAAAAACTGCCGCCAGTAACCTTCTTTGACAATCAGATTTTTACCTTTCTTCTAAGGGAAAGCTGCACAGCAATTTCATATCCATTTTAATGGGCTGTGAACATTTAAATCACTTCAGGTCATGACACATTGAATTCCCAAGCATTGATTTCTTCAGGTTTTGTTACAATTACACTTTTCCAAATGGGAAAAATACTCTTAATACATCTCAACAGCCATACAATACAGATCAACATACCTTTACAGGACGGAGTCCTATAATCAATCAATGCAGTAAAACCCACCTGACTTACAATACAGCATAAAACTGTTAACCCTGAAATTGTTTTTTTTTTGTATTTCAAAGGCTGTCAATGAAAGAATTACAGGAACAGGTGATGTTTCTTTTGGTTCCTAACTTGGCACTGGAATCCCCCCCTGGCTCATGATACCTGTGAGTTGCAGGGAACTATGTATTCTTACAGAAGGGGAATGACCTGAGAAAAACTGCAAGGATTAGAGACCTGCTTGTTGGCTGACTAGTCCACCTTTATCCAGCGCAGACGGAAATTGCCAGAAATATGAATGAGGGCAGGAATCACGGAATTAACCTCCACCTGTCATTTTTAAAGGACTTCTGAAACTGTCCAACTGAGTAAAAGTCTGGTCCTACATGTCACTTATGTCCACAGAAGCCAGAAGCAATCAACCTGATCCAAACTGAGATAGGACCAATGCAAAGCCTTCAACCTATGATCCAGATAGATTAGCTTGCAATGATACAGATAATCTATAAGAAGAACTGAGTGGGTGATTCATAATTAACAAAGAAGTCAGAGGACGAGCTATTTAGATAGAGCTTAATGCTATTAAGAAGAGGTTTAGGAGGTGTCAGACCATAACCATTTATCATTCAAATGATGAATTCAGGGGCCCTGTCATGAAAAGAAGAATACCTGCAAAGTATTAGAACCAAATGACCAATGACTCCGAAGATGCTTGGCAGGAATGGTGGAAGTGTTCAAGTCCTCCTAGGACATGGCTTCTGCATGTCTCCATCGCTACTGGGTCAAAATGCTTGAGATGGATATATTTCTGATTTTAAAACAGGTTACAGGGAAATGGGGGAACAGGCAGGGAGATGGATTTGAGACCTGGAAAAGATCAGCCATCTGATTGAATGGCGGAGCAGGCTCAAAAGGCTGAATTTCCTCCTTCGGCTCCTAATTCCTATGTTCAAGGCTATTTTTTCTGGTGCTATCAGAGACAGGTTCTCTACAATGCATGCGGAGCAAGGGGCACATCTAGGGCGGGATTTTACAAGCGGCCCCGCTGTGTGTTTCGTGGCGGCAGAGGCAGCCCGCCATTGACCGGTAGTGGGATCTTCTGGGCCCGACACTGTCAACGGGGTTTCCCATTGTATGCACCCCGCAGCAGGGGTTCATCGTCGATCAGACGAGTGAGCCAGAGGGAAGATCAGGGGTGCGATCAGAAGATTGAGCCAGAGGGAACGGCCAGAAGGTTCAGACCACACAGAGGTTTCTTGACATCTAACTTTAAGGATGTTTAGAGGAAAATTATTTTCCAGCAATCCATTTTATTTTAAGGTAAATGTCTGAACAAAGGAGAACAATCCAGAGGAATGATCATTGAAAAAGCTGCCAAGATTTACAGTCTAGACTCACCTATAACGGGAAGGGAATTGGCAAAATACAAGATGACACCTAAAGCTGTGAAACAGTGTCCAACAGAATACAATGGGCGGAATTCAACGCTCCCGCAAAAAATTGGGGAGGCCGTCGTGAACTCCGCCAAGTTTCACAACGGCCTCGGAGGCCGCTCCTCTCACCTTATTCACCCCCACCCGGGGGGCTAGGAGCGGCACTCCATAACTCTCGGCCGCCGGGCCTTGACGCTTGCGTCAAGCCGCCGCGCCGAGATTGACGCGACGGCGGCGCCTAAGTGACGTCAGCCGCGCATGCGCAGGTTGGACGGCTCCAACCCGCGCATGCGCGGCTGACGTCACGACGGCTGACGGCTCAAACCCACGCATGCGCGGTTGCTGTCTTCCTCTCCACTGCCCCGCAAGACGTGGCGGCTTGATCTTGAGGGGCGGCGGAGGGGAAAGAGTGCATCGCTTTGAGACGCCGGCCCGACGATCGGTGGGCATCGATCGCGAGCCAGTCCCCTCCCGAGCACGGCCGTGGTGCTCACTCCCCTCTCCGCCCCCCACAAGCTTCAAACGAGCATTTGCCGCCCATGTTCACGACGGCAGCGACCAGGTGTGGTTGCCGCCGTCGTGAACCGGCCGCGAACGGCAGGCCGCTTGGCCCATCCGGGCCGGAGAATCGCCGGTCACCGTGAAAAGCGGCGAGCCGCAATTCTTCCGAGCGGGGGGTGGGAGAGCCGCGATTCTCCCACATAACGTGGGGAGCAGAGAATTCCACCCAACATTTTAACAGAAGGCACAAAACTCAAATTGCGACATATTCTTAAAATAGGACAGACAGTTAATGAATCCTGTGATTATTGCAACAAAATACCTAAATGGGATGTGAGATTGTCAAAAAAGGTCACAGGGGGCAGATTGTTACAGCCTCACCTGCTGGCGGGATTTTGTCATCCCTCCGAAGTCAATGGACCTTTGATCGGTTCGTCGCATTTTATGGCTCCACCCCACAAGGTACGAGGCCATAAAATTCCATCTTACGTTTTTTGCACCACCCACAAATATTATATAAGATCATTCAAATGCTAGAATTTTAGAATCACTTTGGACCGCACTCATCCGAGTCAGTTTTTAGGGTTTGGCGTTGATGTTGGTGGTAATGGTCTCAAAATAGCAATGGCAGCCCCACAATCTCCAAAATGCCAGCCATAGGGCAGGGTCCCTTCTTCAAGGTGCCAACCTCCTAATTCAAGCCACATCTGCTTCAATATGGAAAATGGGACCTTCTGATGCCAATAGGACTCTGCCTATCATTTTAGGTGGGAACTGGGCGAAGATTGCACAGTGTAGTGCCACGGGTGACGAAGAGGGTTTCCATCTTGCTGCCCTGAAATAAACCACTCTGCTTCCAGATTTCAGTGAAGCTGGTCTCTCAAAATGACTGGCAGAATGGGCAGTGGACCAACTCACTTCCCAAAATCAAAATCTACAGTATCCTTTCTCATAAAGGAAATCAAAACTAGATTTTATTATTTATTCCTTTCCAATAATAAAGGGTGGGATTTTCTATCCCCAGCCCGGCCTGTTTTGTGGCGGTGGAGACGGCCAACCATTAGCCAGCAGGATCTCGCCACTGCACTCTCCATCAACCGGGAATCTGAGGAGGAGGGACCGGGGTGGGGGGGGGGGGCAGTATCATTGTCAGCAGGAATGGCAGAGAAATATCGGCAAAGGTCATGAGGTCATGAAGTCATTCCGAGTGGTTTGAATAAACTATCTACTCTTTTGTAACGTTATTGAAATATCCAAATCAAGGACTAGAAGAGAGTAGTACCCTGGCCAGAGGTTCTGAGTTTGAGTCCCATCAAAGGACTTGACATGGCCAAACAGGCTGACTATCAACCTGTAAATCCTTCTGACGCACATCAATGACAGGCGATAAGAACAGGAGAGGTTCTGGTCAGCCATGTGACGGAAAGAATGTTGGAGCCTCTACCATCACCATCCGTAGCTCCAGACTGCAACATGCATTTAAAAGTATGTTGCAACCGGACTCCCTGAGTGAACTGTAACACACCACCACCAGAGATAAAGTTGTCTTGAAAAGGAAATATGGTTTTCCATTAATCTAATGCTGATAGTGCTAGTCGTGCTAAATTACTAACTGTGATGAATGTAGAAACAGGAATGGAAACATTTATGGACACAATATAGTTGATAAACCAGGCAAACAATGAAACTAAACACGTTTCAACATTTAATTTTGTCCGCCTTATGTCTATGTCTTATGTTGTCAACTAAAGTTTTCTTCTTATGATAAAAAAAAATGCTTCAGCAATTTTCATTAACATTTTATATTCTTTTTTTTTAAATCAAGTACTGTCAATTATTTATTTCATTTTTGGGGTAGCCTACTGAAATATCCAATCAAAAGCTGTTTTCCAAAATGTTATTCCGAGTGGTTTGAATAAACTATCTATTCTTTTGTAACGATATTGAAATATCCAAATCAAGGAATAGAAGAGAGTAGTTAGCTTTGATATAATTTGGTATAAATGTGATAACTTTCATAAACAGAGCAAATTGGTGACTGTTGCTATTAAAACCTGTTTTTGTCTGGAATTTATAATCATTTAATATTTATGAATGTTTACAAAGTTCACAAGGATGTAATTTCTTAATTCTTGTCCAAAATATTTTAAAATTGATTTGAAGCCCTCATACTTTTTGGTAATGGCAGAAGCTGTCCTGTGTATCTGGATAGAGGTTCTGCATTACATTCTGACAAGTTAGGCAATTGCAGTTCTCGAATGTCATAGAATCCCGACAGTGCAGAAGGAGGCCTTTTAGCCCATCATGTCTGTACCGACTCTTTGAAGGAGCATCCTATCTAGGCACCCGCTCTCACCCTATGCCCATAACCCAATAACCCCACGTAACGTTTTGGACACCAAGTGTCAATTTAGCGTGGCCAATCCACCTAACCTCCACATCTTTGGGCTGTGGGAGAAAACCTTTACTGAAGATTTCAGGAGGTTTGTATTTGTTGCATTGGGCACAGGTTAATAAACATACCAAGTCTACTTACTCGTTTCATTTGTTGTAAATGATCTGCTGACAGACTTGCTAAACGATGAAGAAACTGAGGAGACCGTGACGGTGTACTGTATACCTGGGGTAGCATCAGAAACATCAGCCTAGTACAGCACATAGACAAAATACAGGTTACTATTTGATATGAAATTTCTGTTGAGCAAAAAATACTTTCTAAGCGTATTTTGGATACATTCTTTGCCTGCTGAATCAAAGTTTATTAGGTCAATTTTCATTTACTTTGAAACTACTTTCTATATACAATAGCTCTCAGTTTCCAATAGACGTTTAACTAACTAGGGTGAAATAACCATAATCAAACTTACAGAATATGAAATAGTTTAGTTTAGAAATAGAAAACCAGAATACCTCTATCCGCGTAGCTCCAAATATGAATGCAGTGAAAGATAAAATGCAAAATACCATCATTACTGCAGTTACTTATCACCCCAGCCAGACTAATTCAGCTGTACTCTGCCGATCGGATAGTAATACGAGTCACATAATTAAATATTTAAGTAGCCTGCCAGGCAGGTGCGTAACTAAGGTTATTGTGCAGAATATCACCACACTGCCTGCTGTACACTATTCATGAATCTCTAGGAGATGATTGTATGTCAGGTAAATCTCTGGAAACATCTTCCCAGTTTCATCAGAAGCAACAAAATCGAAAGATGAAAATAAGGCCTTATTTTCATCGCTACTGAAGCAGTTCTAACTCCACCAATGGGTGAACAGTCAAACTCCCGAGGCAAACATGCAACTTCAGAGCACGAGTAGACCTCTTAGCACTTAGAGGCTGCTCCGCCAATCAATAAGATCATAAGTGACCTGATTCTTACTTCAACCCCCCATTCCTGCCTACCCTCAAGAACCTTTCACCCCCTCGTCAGCGGGAGGATATAAATAAATGCAAATAGGATTTAATGACCCATTTTCATCCATTTAGCGGGCTCGATGCCCTAATATCTGGCTCTCTGGCATCCGAATCTCCTGGGCCGGGAATTACATGGCAGGGATTACTTCAGGCCTCACTAAACCTGAGCCTGACATGGTGGTCCTCGCCGCGGACCAAGGGAGTAACTCCCTAAGGTAGTTGCTCCCAAAGTCTACCCAAGGGTCACCCTCTCCCCCTCCCACAATAACTACCTCGACAAGACCCCCTCCACACCCCTCCTACCCTGAGACCCCTCAAAACGGGAGAATCCCCCAAGTGACTCCTTTAATAAGAACCCCTTCCCCAGGGACCCCCAAGAGGATGGACGCCCTCCCAGTGACTCCTTAAAAGGGAGAACCCACAAGGAACCCATGAATAGGGCCTTCCCCCATCCCCGGAATGCCCCAACAGAAGGAACTCCCTCCCCACCCCCCACCCCAACTCCCCACGGAGATCGTCTAACTAAAGGGACCCCCAGAGAGACCCTCTCAGTAAAGGAACACCCCCCAACAGGGACCCCCCCTAACTAAATGGACCACCCACAGAACTGTCCCCCTCCCCCCCCCCCCCAGAAGGCAGCTGAAAGCTAGAGAGCAGTCCAGACGGGGGCAGTGAAAGAAATTACAGCTCTAACACGTAGCTGGAAGCTCCATGTGTCTACTCCTGGGAGTAGAACAGCTGTGACCTCTGTTCCAACTCCCCAGATCCATTAGCGGCAAGTAACGTATTAATTCCTAGTAGAGATCTGTGATTGACAGCTTCCACAAAGCAGCTGCAGCCTTGATTCATTCATCTTCCTTCATGGATGAGTGACTCTAAGTGCTGAAGCCCCAATTTTTACAAACATCAACCACATCAAAGAGCCATAAGTGCACTGCAATCACATGCTTGAGTGATTGGAATGCACTTTGTGATTGAGTCTCCCTATTCAGGGGGTCCCTGAGTGGGGCTCCCTATTAAGGGGATCCCTGGGGGACACCCCATTCATGGGGTACCTGCTGGGGGGGTCTGCCAATTTAGGGGATCCCAGTGTGGGGCTCTACCTATTAAAGGGTCCCGGGGGGATGTGCCTATTCATAGCGAGCCTGGGGGGGGGGGGGGGGGTCTCCCTATTCAGGGGGCCGCTGGGGAGTCTCCATGTTAAGGGGGCCCATGGGGGGGGTCTCCCATTTAAGGGAGTCGCTGGTGGGGGATGGGGAGTTGGGTCACTACGTACTTGGGGCAAAAGGGGGCATCAGCCAATCTGAGGGTGGGGGGGGGGGTGTTGCTGTGCGGTGCAGGGGTGGAGTGAGTGGCTGGCCGCTCAAAATGGCGATCCGATAGCGGATTCCCCGGCGGAGTGGGGTTTCTTCAATGGGAAACTCCATTGACAAGTGGTGGGAATAGAGAACCCCACCACCATCGAACGACGCGCTGCCGAGAAACACCCAGCTGGGGGTCCGGAGATTCCAGCACACAGTTTCCTTTTCATAAAACCATGTTGACTCTGTCTGATTGCCTTTTTCAAAGTGCCCTGCTATAACATCATTAATAAGAGATTTCAACATTTTCCCTGTAATAGATATTAGGTTAACTTGGCTGGAGTTTGTCGATTTCTGTCCCCCTCGGTTTTTGAATAAAGGAGTTACATTTGCATTTTTAAAAATCTAATATAACCTTCTCTGAATCTAGAAAATTCAGAAAAATAAAACAAATCTTTTTGTCTTTTTCTACAATGTGACAATCACTCTGAGGACATGGCCATTATAAAGGTCAGCGTGAAGGTCATACCTTGAAGTTGCCATCTCCCAGATCTGTGACAATAACAGAGCCTTGGTCAGGAATGAGATCCACTTTATAATAATCCACATATCCAACAGGCGCTCTCCAGAATAAAGTAAATGCTGTTGCTAAAATATTTGAAACTTCTCGCAGTTGAGGCCTTTCAGGTTCTTGAAATAAAAACAAAATAAAAGCGTAAGCTTCAATCGATATATAATTCAATATATTTTTAATGCAGCAATGATGTTAAAGTGAAAGACTGATTATGAATAATGCTGCATCTCTTATAGGATTACGCATAGTGAGTCGTAATTAAGTGCAGTATTCAGATGAAGCTGGGTTAGAGAAAAGCAGATAACAGCCATATTAAACTCGTAGTCCTTAGTTTTTAAAATTACTCCTTTTTGATTTTACTTACAGCTAGTTGGAAAACTTACTGCAATTTGGAAAGCAGGGAAGCAAAATTGAATGGAGCATGGGAGCTTTTCTTCAATGAAGTCTAAAGAACGGGAACATGTATTTCTTTTTTAAATTAAGTGGCAATTTGGCACGGCCAGTCGACCTACCTGCACATCTTTTTGGGTTGTGGGGATGGGACCTACACAAACAGGGGGAGAATGTGCAAACTCCACATGTACAGTGACCCGGGGCCGGGATTGAACCCGGGCCCTCAGCGCTGTGAAGAAGCAGTGCTAACCACTGCACCACCGTGCTGCCCTGGGAACATGTATCAATGAGGTATCATAGTGCAATTACTGGCAGGAGGTTTCAATAAACACTCGATAAGTTTACATGGGAAATTCCCATTGTACATGGAGGCTCAGAATTTACAATGCAAAGTTTACAAGATGCATTTGAAAATGTTATATTTTTATTATCCCATAAGTATTATCCCCAAAGCAACAATGGGGCTGGTTTAGCTCACTCGGCTAAATCGCTGGCTTTTAAAGCAGACCAAGCAGGCCAGCAGCAAGGTTCGATTCCCGTACCAGCCTCCCCGGACAGGCGCCGGAATGTGGCGACTAGGGGCTTTTCACAGTAACTTCATTGAAGCCTACTCGTGACAATAAGCGATTTTCATTTCATTTCATTTTCATTTCTCACATATGTTTCAGTTACACGTCACCCTGGCATTGTTGTAGGAAGAGCATTTTTTTGACTGTAATCCCAGTAATTATGCCAATTTGTGCATGTTATGAACTTCTGATGCTGACACTGGAGGGATATCTGGGGTAAGGGTGAGATTTCCTCTTTTGCATTGGAATAGTTCAGATTCCCACCATTTCATAGGAGCAGAAAAGTGCAACTTTCTATGTCTGTGCTAATCCCCAACCTGCAAAGAAGTTAAAGTGGCCCTAGTAAATCTTTGATGAAGGAATCACATTTTTAAAACAATTACGGAAAATAACGGGTTTTTCGATCAAGAAGTCACACGATTCAATCTTGACTTGTATGAAGCTTGACAGGCCAGAGAGGAGAAGTGGGGGTGGGGACGGAGGTGTTGCAGGGGGACAGCCATCATTCTAGTGTAAGAAGCTGGGAGATTATGGAGAGAAGGAGATGGTAAATATCGCAGACGCAAAAGCTGCTGGTTTTCGTGATGCATTAAATTATAGGATTTGAAGCAAAGCTCAGATTCAAACTGCATACTGAGGCTTTTATCTTTAGTTTCATCCTGAGATTTAAATGCAATAGCGCAATTCCATTTGTCAAAATGGAATTATGTCTGCTGAAGGCTGCAAGTTGGAAACTCGTATCAGCGTGCTTTCAGGAGAAACAAGGGCGCTGAGGTTTTGATTTGAGAATCAATTAAGCTGAGGTTGCTTTGAACTGACTGGGATGTTGCCACTAAGACCCATTTGTGTGCAAAACTAAGAATAGTAATGGAACGAGGAACGCAGAGCAGACAAATCATCTTCCGCTAATTGACCACATTACAAATGTCAGCACGGGAATTTATACTGCCATGGTAGTCACCACTGCTGTATTATATTGTATATATGGGTTTTACGGTAAGGCCCTTGTACTACAGGTACGGGGGTAGATCCCTGCCTGTTGGCTCCGCCCAGTAGGCGGAGTATAAATGTGTGGGCTCTCCGAACAGCAGCCATTTCGGCAGCTGCTGTAGGAGGCCACACATCTCTGTGTAATAAAGCCTCGATTACATTCTACTCTCGTCTCATCGTAATTGAATATAGAATATACAACATACAGTACAGAAGGAGGCCATTCGGCCCATCGAGTCTGCACCGGCCCACTTAAGCCCTCACTTCCACCCTATTCCCATAACCCAATAACCCCTCTGAAGCTTTTTTTGGTCACTAAGGGCAATTTATCATGGCCAATTCACGTCTTTGGACTGTGGGAGGAAACCGGAGCACCTGGAGGAAACCCACGACGACACGGGGAGAACGTGCAGACTCCGCACAGACAGTGACCTAGCGGGGAATTGAACCTGGGACCCTGGCGCTGTGAAGCCACAGTGCTAGCCACTTGTGCTACCGTGCTGCCCATCATCTTCCGTTTGATAGTGATAACTGATAGCGCCTCAATTTATTACACAGAGATTTTTCAGAGATGGACCTCCGCATCAAGCCGGATCGCCTGCAGCTGCATCCTCAAGCAGACAACGCCAAAAAAGACTTTGAACATTGGCTAGTCTGCTTTGAAGCATAAATCGGGTCTGTGCCAGACCCAATCCCAGAAGCACAGAAGCTCCAGATTCTGTACACGCAGCTGAGCTCCAACATTTTTCCCTTCGTCCAGGATGCGTCGACCTACGCAGAAGCCATGGCACTACTGAAGGAGAATTATGCTTAGCGGACCAACAAGATCTACGCCAGGCACCTCCTGTCCACGCGGCACCAACTTCCCGGTGAGTCTGTGGAAGATTTCTGACGTGCCTTGTTCGCTCTGGTGAGAGACTGTGACTGCCAGGCCGATTCGGCCACTGAACATTCGAACCTGCTGATGAGAGACGCATTCGTTACGGGCATAGGGTCTGACTACATCCGCCAGCACCTCTTAGAAGGAGCCATGCATGACCTCGCGGCGGCTGAGAAACTAGCGCTCTCACTTACGGTCGCCTCACGCAACGTACAGGCTTATGCCCCCGACCGCACAGCCCACCACCCCTGTGCATCGTGGACCCCGCCAGCGGCCACCCCATCAGTGACCGCTCCCAGCCAACAACACGCCTATGCCGCGCGGCAGCCAACCAACCCAAATGCTACTTCTGCGGACAGACAAAACACCCCCAGCAGCGCTGCCTGGCGCGGAGCGCGCTCTGCAAGACCTGTGGCAAGAAGGGACATTTCGCTGCAGTGTGCCAGGCCCGCTCAATCGCCACTATTGTCCTGGCACCCAACATGTGCGGCCCGTGGGCACCACCATCTTGCTTGCCTCAGAATCAATGGGCACCGCCATCTTGCCTGCCCCAGGACACGTGCGGCCCGTGGGCGCCACCACCTTACGCGCCTCAGGACCCCTGCCCATCGGGCACCTGATCAGGCCACTCATCACCTGCAACCGCCGACAACCAGCCATGTCTCACCTCGGTCACGATCGACCAGTCTCGACCACACAACCTCGTGACCGCTTTGACAAAGCTGAAGGTCGACGGGCACGAGATCTCCTGCCTTCTGGACTCCGGGAGCACTGAGAGCTTCATCTACCCCGATACGGTAGGCCCAGCTCCCTCGCGGTACACCCCGCTAACCAAAGAATCTCCCTGGTCTCTGGATCCCACTCCGTGGTGATCCGGGGGTACTGCATCGCCACCCTCACTGTCCAGGGCGTAGAGTTCAGCGGCTTCCGTCTCGACGTTCTCCCCAACCTCTGTGCTGCCTTGCTACTCGGCCTCCAGAGCCTAACCCTGAAATTTGACGGGCCCTTACCACCCCTTACTATTTGCGGCCTCGCGACCCTTAAGGTCGACCCGCCTTCCCTTTTTGTGAACCTAACCCCGGATTGCAAACCCGTCACCACCAGGAGCAGACGGTACAGCGCCCAGGACAGGACCTTCATCAGGTCTGAGGTCCAGCAGCTGCTGTGGGAAGGTACTATCGAAGCCAGCAACAGCCCCTGGAGAGCCCAAGTGGTAGTGGTAAAAACCGGGGGAAAAAACAGGATGGTCGTTGACTACAGTCAGACCATCTATCAGTACACGCAGCTCGACACGTACCCCCTCCCACGCATATCTGATATGGTCAATCAGATTGCACAGTATCGGTTCTTCTCGACAGTGGACCTGAAATCTGCCTACCACCAGCTCCCCATCCGTAAGGTGGACCGCCCATACACTGCGCTTGAAGCAGACTGACACCTTTACCATTTCCTTAGGGTTCCCTGCGGCGTCACCAAAGGGGTCTCAGTCTTCCAATGGGAGATGGACCGAATGGTTGACCGGTACGGACTGCGGGCCACTTTCCCATACCTGGACGTCACCATCTGTGGCCACGACCAGCAGGCCCACGACGCTAACCTTTCCAAATTTCTCCACACCACCACTCTCCTCAACCTAACTTACAACAAGGAGAAGTGCATGTTCAGCATGAACCGATTAGCCATCCTCGGCTATTTGGTTCAGAATGGAGTGTTAGGGCCCAACCTCGATCGTAGGCACCCCTTCATGGAACTCCCCCTCCTCCACTGCCCCAGCACTCAAACGATGTCTGTTGTTCTTTTCGTAATACGCCCAGTGGGTCCCAAACTATACGGACAAGGCCCGCCCACTCATTCAATCCACCGTTTTCCCACTGACGGCCGAGGCTCACCGGGCCTTCAACCGTATCAAGGCCAACATCGCAAAGGCCGCGATGCACGCGGTTGACGAGACGCTCCCCTTAGAAGTCGAGAGCGATGCATCAGACGTCACTCTGGCCGCCACCCTCAACCAGTCACGCAGGTCCGTGGCAGTCTACCCCGCACCCTCCATGCTTCCGAAATTCGGCACTCCTCTGTCGAAAAGGAGGCCCAAGCCATAGTAGAAGCTGTGCAACATTGGAGGCATTACCTGGCCAGCAGGAGATTCACTCTCCTCACTGACCAACAGTCGGTTGCCTTCATGTTTAACAACACACAGCGCGGTAAGATCAAAAATGATAAAACCTTGAGGTGGAGGATCGAGCTCTCCACCTACAATTACGAGTTTTTGTATCGCAGTGGTAAGTTCAACGAGCCCCCCGATGCCCTGTCCCGAGGTACATGTGCCAGCGCACAAGTGGACCGACACCGGACCCTGCATGATGAACTCTGTCACCCAGGGGTCACCGTTGCTTTCACTTCATAAAGGCCTACAATCTGCCCTACTCCAGCGAGGAAGTCAGGGCTATCACCAGAGACTGCCAGGTCTGCTCGGAGTGTAAACGGCACTTCTACTGGCCAGACCGTGCGCGCCTGGTGAAGGCCTCCCGCCCCTTTGAACCCCTCAGCGTGGTCTTCAAAGGGCCCCTCCCCTCCACCAAACGCAACACGCACTTTGTCAGTGTGGTCGACAAATATTCCCAATTCCCCTTTGCCATCCCATGCCCCGATATGACGTCTGCCACCGTCATCAAAGCGCTCAACACCATCTTTGCTCTGTTCAGTTTCCTCGCCTACGTCCACAGCGACTGGGGATCCTCATTTATGAGCGATGAGCTGCACCAGTACCTGCTCAACAGGGGAATTGCCTCGGGCAGGACGATCAGCTACAACCCCGGGGAAACCGGCAGGTGGAGCGGGAGAATGGGACGGTCTGGAGGGCTGTCCAGCTGGCCCTACGGTCCAGGAATCTTCCGGCCTCCCGCTGGCAGGAGGTCCTTCCCGACACACTTCACTCCATTCGGTTGCTCCTATGCACCGCGACTAACAAAACCTCCCATGAACGTCTCTTTACCTTCCCCAGGAAGTCCACCTCCGGGGTTTCGCTCCCAACGTGGCTGGCAGCTCCAGGACCCGTTCTCCTCCGTAAACACGTGCGACTCCACAAAGTGGATCCATTGGTTGAGAGGGTACAGCTACTCCACGCCAATCCGCAGAACGCCTATGTAGCGTACCCCGACGGCCGCCAAGACACAGTCTCCCTCAGGGACCTGGCACCAGTTGGGTCCCCACACACACACCTGCCCCGGCGCCACCCTCCCTTCCCCCAGCGCACCCCACCGCAGCCCCCACTCCAGGACAATCCGTCCTCCCTTTTGCTCCCATTTCTGGATGAAGAGGATTCCGACACACTCCCAGAGTCACCGAAGACTAAGCCGACGCCTGAGTCGCCACCAGCACTGCGGTGTTCTCGACGACAGATCCAGGCGCGGATCGTCTAAAATTGTAACCTTCTCTGTAATTTTTAAATGCCATCTGTATGTATATAGTTTCCCACCACCCCCGCTGGCCTCATTTTTAACAGGGGGTGAATGTGGTAGTCACCACTGTGTATTATATTGTATGTATGGATTTTACAGTAAGGCCTCTGTACTACAGGTACGGGGTTAGATCCCTGCCTGTTGGCTCCGCCCAGTAGGTGGAGTATAAATGTGTGGGCTCTCCGAACAACAGCCATTTCGTCAGCTGCTATAGGAGGCAACACATCTCCGTGTAATAAAGCCTCAATTACATTCTACTCTCGTCTCGTCGTAATTGATAGTGCCTCAACTGCAAGGTCAAGAAGAAGTGTGTGAAAATTTACTGTTTTTAATATATTACAGAAAATTTAACAGTATTATCTCCCAAGCAATGTGTGTTTAAGTTATACTTCCTCTCTGGTATCTGCGTGGGAGGGCTTTGAAAATTGTTACATCTGTAACCTACGCCATGATGCTGGCCATAATCTCCTGTTGCTTACAGGAGTTTTGACAATTTTTGAAGTCAGTCCCAATCATGGGAATAAGGGGGGGGGGGGGGGGTTAATGATTAATTGTAAGCAGGGGTGATATAATAACATGCGTTGTTACTTCTTTTTTTTAATAAATTTAGAGTACCCAATTAATTTTTTCCAATTAAGGGGCAATTTAGCTTGGCCAAAATGCCTAACCAGCACATCTTTGGGTTGTGGGGACGAAACCCACGCAAACATGAGGAGAACGTGCAAACTCCACACGGACAGTGACCCAGAGCCGGGATCGAACCTGGGACCTCGGTGCCGTGGGGCAGCAATGCTAACCACTGCGCCAGCGTGCTGCCCTATGCGCTGTTATTTCTGTTCACTTTGCTACTTTTGGTTCCTGAACCTGACCACCAAGGCGGGGCTATAGAAGTCAGGAGGTAGCCATTTTAAGCATAATTTGAAGGAATCCTTCCCGGAAGCAAGAAAAATGGTTCGAAGCAGGTCCTTCGCAATGCAGTCGCTTGTGAATATTAAGCTTCAAATAATTGAACCCCCTTGTTTCTAATTGAAACTGCTGCTCTCTTTCGCTCCCAATGATTCTACCCAATTCCTTCAAAGTGCAAATTTCTGTAAAAGGCAATTAACCAACCACAAACAGACTGACAGCTTAGCATGCTTACTCCAAATCGGCACGGTGGCGAATTAATGCCATACACAAAAGGTGTTGTATTGGTATTGTTTAGCTGATTGGCTTCATTTAACAGACTGAATTTCAAAACAGGTATCAATTGTCCAAAGATCCGATTATAATAAGTTGGCAGGTGTGTTAAGTGATCAGTCATCATGCCATGGCACACAGGGATATGCTTATTTCCAGCATTCTGCTTTTACTGTTGAACAAAATTTCTCAGCATCAATTTAACTCAAATTCATCAAGGATCACCAAGAGGGTTCATCTTTACCTAGTCCATCTCATTAAGTGCATCTCACCCCCCAAGTATTATATTAATCAATGCATTGATTGGACAGCTCATTTTTATAAACCTGATTTTGAAAAGCAGTCAAATATGGAAAATGTCTTGCTGATATAATCCATGTTCTGAAGTGAGTGACACTTTATGACATTTTATGCACAAATTGATGCAAGTTTACAGTGAAAGGATAGAGTGCTCAACAAGTCACCTGATATATCACATGCCCTTAACGCATAAAGATTTAATTTCAGTCTGCAGGATGTGTAGGTTTGTCTATTGAAACCGTCTGCTCTGGTGAGCATGATTAAGGAGTATTGATAAAGACACCTAACAAGCCCCAGAAGTTGCTTACCATCAAATTCAACAAAAGGGAGTAGGCAAAGACGGGGGGTTGCTATCATGAACCGAACTGCACAGTGTCTTGCAAGAAAATCCAGCCCATAGCTTGCCTCCCCCTTTGTAATCCACAACTCTAATGTCCTGACTCACAGCAGTTCCTATTCACCCATCACTCCATATGTTTGCTGCAACAAAAGCAAAATACTGCGGATGCTGGAAACCTCAAATTTCTTTTGACAACAAATCTTCGGACATTTAACTTTAAATGCAAATATAAACAGTAAATGCTGGAAATGCTCAGCAGTTCTGGCAGCATCTGCAGGGAAAGAAGAGAGCGAGTGGGTTAACGTTTCAGGTCTGTGACAAAAGGTCTCTCGCCAAGATGCTAAGTATTTCAAGCATTTTCTAAGCATCCCTGACTTTAGTCACTCTACCACAGAATCCATAGAATCCCTACAGTGCAGAAGAAGGCCATTCAGCCCTTTGGGTCTGCACAGGCCCTTCGAAAGAGCAACCTAATTAGGTACACTCCCCCACCCTATCCCCATAACCCCACCTAACTTACACATCTTTTGGACACCAAGGGGCAATTTTTATCATTGGCCAATCCACCTAATCTGCATAGCTTTGGACTGTGGGAGGAAACCGGAGAACCCAGCAGAAACGGGGAGAATGTGCAGACGCCACGCAGTCACCCAAGGCTGGAATCAAACCCGGGTCCACAGTGCTGTGAGGCAGCAGTGCTGAACACTGTAACACCGTGCTGCCACCAATAGTGGTCTTGCCTTCAAAACACCCTAAACTCTCCCTCCCTAAACCTCTGCCTCTCTTTCATCTTGTAAGATGATTTATCACTTTGACCAAGTTTTTGGTCACTTCCTCTTATAGCTCCTTTTGCAGCTTGATGCCAAATGTTTTTTTACAACAAATCTTTGGACATTTAACTTTAAATGCAAATTGTTGTCGTCATTGTCCTTTATATAACAGTATCCACACTTAAAAGCAATTCATTGGTTACCAACAGTTTTGGGATGTACCGAGGAATTGAAAGGTGTTATACAAATCCAAGTAATTTTCTGTTTGCAATAGTTTAAGGGGGCATTTCTATGGTGATTTTCCCGATTGGTTGTCGTACCTCAACAGGGAAGCCTTGAAAAAGTCTTGGATGCAGAAGCTCTTCCACTGAAATTACAGCAAACAAGTTCAAGGAACCCCGTGGAAACTAACTTCCATATTCTTTCAAATTCACTTGAGGATCGATAAGGAGAATGAGAAAAATATTCAAATTCTTACTTCTTTTTAGCCTTTTCTCAATTATTACACTCTTCTCCATCCCTTTAATTGTTTTTATTTGAAATACGTATTCCGCTCCTGGAACGAGATCTTTGATCATGAAACTGGTGCCACGGAGAATTGTTCCATATGTAGTTCCATTGATTACAGATAAATGGTACCTTAACTGTGAATAAAGTCAATATTACAATTTTAGGAACAGCATTTTGATTCATCTATGTGCCACAGGTGCAAAAATATATGGATTTATATAGTTTCGGAAAATATAAATAGAGGGATATGCAACTGAATGTAGTTTGCACTTTACAAAAAATGATCCAAATATTGATTATTCTGCCTTTGTTATTTAAGAAAGGAAAACCATCATATTTCACCTAAACAGTTAGGTCTCCTCAACACAACCAAGTAACATCACCATGACCTCCGTGGAGCGGCAATCGGAGACACTCCTAGTTCCTTAGCTTGAAATCCAGGCGCCCCTTTCTCACTTGGTCTTCCGACTCAGGCCAAGCTTTTTAAAAATTAATTTACGGGATGTGCGCATTGCCAGTTCGGCCAGCATTTATTGTCCATCCATATTTGCTCTTCAGAAGGTGGGAGTAAGTTGCCTTCTTGAACCGTTGTAGGGTGGTGAGTGACCTGGAGGGGAACCTCCAGGTGGTGGGGTTCCCAGGTATCTGTTGGTCTTGTCCTTCTTGATGTTAGTGGTTGTGGATTTGGAAGGTGCTGGAAAGTGAACCTTGGTGAGTTACTGCAGTGCATCTTGGGGATGGTACACGTGGCTGGTGTTCATCGATGGTGGAGGGTCTGAATGTTTGTGGAACGAGGAGCAATCAAATAGGTTGCTTTGTCCTGGATTGTGTCGAGCTTCTTGAGTGTTGTTGGCGCTGCACTCATCCAGGCGTGGGGAGTATTCCATTACACTCTTGACTTGTGCCGTGTAGATGGTGGTCAGGCTTTTGTTTGGGGGGGGGGGGGGGGGAGAGGAGGGGGGGGGGGGCGTCAGGAGGTGAGTTACTCGCTGTAGGATTCCTAGCCTTTGACCTGGTGATGACAGTGTAATGAAATGGGTTCCTGAGGCCCTTGTGTAGGCGGCAGGAGAGGACTTTTTGTGGCACTAGTTGCCGTAGAGCAGATAAGTTTAAAAGTCCAGCCAGTTTGAGAAGCCAGAGAGGAGGAACATTTGTTCGGTAAGTCGTTAGAATTGGAGGGCTGAAGAGGTGCGTTTGGTTCTTCGGGGCTTGGTCAGTTAGTTAGAGGAGTCGGAGTGTTGAACTGGGTCAGGTGGTTGAACTGCGGTGGATGATCAGATGGGGGAGTCAAAGGGGTGATCAGTGGTGGGGTCCAGTGGTCAGAGGGTGGTCAGTGGGGGCAGGAGAGGAGGGGAGAGCATCCTGGGGTCCCATGGGGCGCAAGGGGGTTGGGGAGAGAGTCAATACCACAGCTAGCTGGGAGTTAGAAATGGTATTAATTCTTCTAATTATTGCTGCAAGACAGTCAGAACCTTCTGAACCTTGTGATATTTGAATGGTTCCCATTGCAGGGAGGTTGCCCAATGGAAGTTTGAACTTCCTGGGTAATTGCCATGTAATCCTTACCACGGGACATTCGGAGAGGGGGGGGGGGGGGTGCCGACCCCCAGTGCATCGTTGGTCCCAAGTACGGAGCTCAGAGCTGTGGGCCATTGTAACATCTGAAAAGAAGGGTGTCTGCATGGAATGTTTTAATGCAGGCCTACAGGTTCACTGTACAACCTGA
Organism: Scyliorhinus canicula; assembly: GCF_902713615.1. NCBI lineage: Eukaryota > Metazoa > Chordata > Chondrichthyes > Carcharhiniformes > Scyliorhinidae > Scyliorhinus > Scyliorhinus canicula. The sequence goes on along the minus strand of NC_052165.1, from coordinate 18,663,624 downwards.
ACAAAATATCCACTGGATGGCCTCCCGAGAGGCTGAATGGAAAAATAAGGTACCTCCTGCAACAGATCTTAGTGAGCAGATTGATGTGATGTGTTCCATGATCTGAGAGTCATGGCCACAATTGCACTTCTGATCATCCCTCATCTTCTACATATGGAGCAGGTGGCCACATCACCCTTTCCCATTGTAGGTTTGGTTGAGCGCTGCCCACAAAGCCAGAACATCTGCTGTTGGATTAGTGATGGGTAGTTGATGAAATCCTGCATTTGCTCTCAGCAATTTTAAAATTAATTTGTGAGATGTGAGTGTCACTGGCTCAGTCAGCATTTAAAGGTACATCCCTAATTGCCCTTGCAAAGGTGCTGAGTTCATCAACCGCTGCAGTCCATCCTGTGAAGGTACATCCACAGTGCTGTTAGGGAAGGGGTTCCAGGATTTTCACCCACCCAGTGGTGATGATCCTATGTGTCTGGCAGCCTTGCCCTTCTAGATGTTAATGGTCGTGCGTTTGTAAGTTGCTGTATTAAGGAGCCTTGGTGAGTCCCAGCAGTGCATCTTGCCAATGGTACACAATGCTGCCATTGTGTTTCGGTGGTGGAAGCACTGAATGTTTGTGGGTGGGGTGCCAGTCAAGCGGGCTGTTTTGTTCTGCATGGTGTTGAGCTTCTTGATTGTTGTGCGAGCTGCACTTATCCAGGAAAGTATACAGATGCAGCAGATAATAAAGAAAGCGAATGGAATGTTGGCATTTATAGCTAAAGGAATAGAGAATAAAGGGAAGGAAGTGTTGTTGCAACTATACAAGGCGTTGGTAAGACCACATTGTGCACAATTTAGGTCCCCTTATTTGAGGAAAGATGTAGTGGCATTGGAGGCATTTCAGAGGAGGTTCACTAGATTGATTCCAGAGATCAGTGGTTTGTCGTATGAAGAGAGATTGAACAGTTTAGGCCTATATTCTCTTGAGTTTAGAAAAATGAAGGGAGATCAAATTGAAGTGTACAAGATGATAAAAGGTGTGGCTAAAGTAGACGTGGAGCGATGCTTTCGCTTGTGGGGCATTCTAGAACGAAAGGTCATAGTCTTAGGATAAGAGGTAGCAAATTTCAAATGGAGTTGAAGAGAAACTACTTCTCCCAAAGGGTTCTGAATCTTTCGAATTCGCTACCCCAGAATGCAGTGGATGCTGGAATAGTGAGTAAATTTAAGGAGGAGCTACACAGAATATTAATTGGTAGTGTGATGAAAGGTTATATACAACAGTAAGGACGGTGGAGTTAAGGCAAGGGTGAAGTCAGCCATGATCGAATGGCGGGGCAGACTCAATGGCCACATGGCTTAATTCTGCTCCTATATCTTATGAATGTATGACAGTGGAGAGTATTCCATCACACCCCTGACTTGAGCCTTGTGGATGGTGCACAGGAGATGGGAGTCAGGAGATGAGTTACTCATTGCAGGTCCCTAGCCTCTGACCTTGTGAGCCACAAAATTTATATGGATAGCCCAATTCAGTTTCTACAAAGGTAACCCCCAGGATACTCATCTGGCACGATTGCTACTTGCCATCTGTCAGCCCAAAATTGGATGTTATCCAGATCTTCCTGCATTTAGACATGGCCTGCTTCAGTATCTGAGGGGTCACAAATGGTGCTGAACATTATGCAATATCCCCACTGATTTATGATGGAAGGAAGGTTGTTAAAGAGGGGAGGGCCTACATCACTACCCTGAGGAACTCCTGCAGAGATGTCCTGAAACTGCGATGATTGACCTCCAACCACAACCAACTTCCTATGAGCGAGGTATAACTCCAGCCAGCGGAGAGTTTTCCCCTGATTCCTATTGACTCCAGGTTTGCTATGGCTCCTTGATATGACACTTGATCAAATGCTGCATTGATGTTAAAGGCAGTCACTCTCACCTCCTCTCTGGAGTTCAGCTCATTTGTCCATGTGTGAACTAAGGCTATAATGAGATGAGTAAATGAGTGACCCAGGCAGAATGCAAACTGAACGTCAGCCAGCAGGTTATTGCTAAGCAAGTGCCGCTTCTGATGATGCTGATGGCGCACAACACCTCATGATTGCCCATTCATGAGTTGCAAGGTTAGTTAGAATTCTTTCCCATGTAACACGGTGACAGTGTCAAACAATATAATGTAGGACATCCTCAATGTGAGGACGGGCCTTTGTCTCCACAAGGACTGTGCAGTGGTCACTCCCGTATTATTATTTATTGCTAGTTTAAGGGACATCTAACTATAAAGTAAAGTCTGATCAAAGTAATAAAGCCAACGAAACTCATGTGAAAATAAGTTACAAACTTTACGATAAATACTGCACTTAAAACAAAAAAAGTTCTTCACGTTAGTTTTTATCCTTTAAAACTATTTGCCAGAACTCCTTTTCGATTATTACAACAAAATTCCAATATGACTGAAGGAACACACTGTTCATGAATTAATTTTAAATGATAAAGAATTTAATCTGGTTTACGTAAACCCACATTGTTAGATGACCCGTCTATTAATGCTTCCCTCATTAAATATTAAATCATGGCATCATTCCAGAGAGAGGTCTAAAGTGTAAACTGAGTAAAGCAACATTAGGTTCCTACATTCAATCATAACAAGGAAAACAAAATATTCAGCAATTAGCTTTCCAATTGAGTGGATGTACTTCAAATTGAAAGGAAACTGTCACTGTAGTCAGCCAAAACTTTAACAAAAGTTTCACTCACCTCAAAAGTGTCAAAATCACCTCTTGGCGGCTTCCAAAATAGGTATATTGAGTTCTCGTCCTTTTCAACAAATTGCAAGTCCACTGGAGGTTCGGGAGCTAAGAAATTCAGACAATGGTTTATTCGCACTATTGCTCAACCATGTGCGATATGTATTACACAATAGATAAGACATATCAAATCATTTTTGTCTTTAAAAAGATCATATAAGGTATTGAAAGTATTCAACATGACATAAATATTCAACTGTGTGGAGTCTTATTCTCGGTATTGTTGAAAAAATCGACATCATAAGCACTGCTCCCTTCCCAAATTGGCCACTTTCCCAGGTGCCCGTTTCCATCTGCCACTCTTCTCTGAACTCGTGCAGGCATAGTGAGCACTCCCTTAACCAATTTTACCCCTTGAAATTCGGCAGTAAATTTCTACCCCCAGAAAGAGTTCATTGACTTGGCCCAGATCTCTCAGACATCAATATACTCGAAGGGTATTTGTTCCAAGCAACCTGTTCATCTTCCGGCTGCCCTCTGTGGGAAATGGGACGGGGGATGGATCAGCGTGAAAAGAAATTGAAAAGTTTCTGAAGGCCTGGAGGTCGATTTTTAAGCAAACCTACATTTGGGCTCCTAAAATAAAACAGGCAGAAGCCTGATGAATTTATGTAAATAAAGGTCAAATGATGCAGTTAAGACATCAATGCAATGTTGAGCGCTATTACTGCTTCAACCACAGATCAAGACTGATTCAAAACGGGAGGTGACTGTTTCCGATGCTACTTAAACAGATCTTAAGCTGCAGCAATGGAAACCAGGAAGTGAGTCTGGTAAATATTTCCTTAATGCTTTTGGGAGTTTAAGTCTCCAGCATTCCTTCAATTCCTTGCTGTTTTCTTTATTTAGAAATTTCTCTGAAATAAGTTGTTCCATTGACTCCCCCATTTTCACAGTCATCCCTTTTTAGCTGTTGCTGGATGCTGAGAGCAGCAGATTTCCCACCCTCCCAACAGCAAGCTGCCTCTAAGCAGATTGATCAGATCTGCTGGCTGCCTACACAATGCTAATTAGTTCCAACTACCAAAATCGATGCAGAGACAGAAATTCTGAGTTGTACTTCTTGCTGTACATTAGTATGTCTGGGGAAAATAATAATCCTAGTGGAGAGCCCTCTCTGCAAAATTTAAGCCATTCAAACTGGAGTTTATAAAGTTCGGATGATTCAGTCAGGGCGGCACAGTAGCACAGTGGTTAGCACAGTTGCTTCACAGCTCCAGGGTCCCAGGTTCGATTCCGGCTTGGGTCACTGTCTGTGTGGAGTCTACATGTTCTCCCTGTGTCTGCGTGGGTTTCCTCCGGGTGCTCCGGTTTCCTCCCGCAGTCCAAAGAAGTGCAGGTTAAGTGGATTGACCGTGCTAAATTGCCCTTAGTGTCCAAAAAGGTTAGTCTGGGTTTCGGGGATAGGGTGGAGGTGTGGGCTTGGGTGGGGTGCTCTTTTTAAGAGACGGTGCAGACTCGATGGGCCAACTGACCTCATTCTGCACTGTAAAGTCTATGATTCTTTAAACTTCTTTCGCCCAGATTCAGATTTGAGCTGATTTTAGGATGTGTCAATAAGAACTAATTAATCCTTAGAACCAAGAATGCAATGTTTCCCAGGCCCTCCCCATTGACGTAATCAGTTCATGCCGAGCGAAGGTGTAAATCTGATTACCATGCATTATCATGGATTTGAATATTCAATGACCACTTTATGCCATTGTTTCCCGGTTCACCCCTCACTGGCGTGACACCACGGCGGCAGGAATCACTACTGGTTTCCAGAAACAGAAACTGGTCATGATGACCACAGATGACCACATGATGGCTCAGAGGTGAGTAAAGCCCCTGGGTGGTAAGGGACATGGTTGGGCAGTGTCCAGTGGGTTGGCACTACCACGTTGCTACTGCCAGGGGCAGGGCATCCAGGGAACCACATTGAGGGGCTCCCTTTATGTGGGTAGGGAGAGAGCAATGATAGCGGGGCTTGGGGGGCAGGGGGAGGCGAGGTTGCCCACATTGCTGATCTTACTCAATCCAAACGCAGCCCCAAATATAAACGAGGGAGATGTTTGACGTCAACTCATCAGCATTAATAACAAAGAAGTAATAAAGTCTGTATCACATATCACTATGTCACACACATGCATTTTCACAATTGCCAAAAGCACATTTTCTGACAAATCTAGGCAGATGGTTTACAAAGGATGGAATTATTTAGTGCAACCTGCTGAAGTGTGTTTTTTTTTAAATAAATTTAGAGTACCCAATTCATTTTTTCCAATTAAGGGGCAGTTTAGCGTGGCCAATCCACCTACCCTGCACATCTTTGGGTTGTGGGGGGCGAAACCCACACAAACACGGGGAGAATGTGCAAACTCCACACGGACAGTGACCCAGAGCCGGGATCGAACCTGGGACCTCGGCGCCGTGAGGCAGCAGGGCTAACCCACTGCACCACCGTGCTGCCCTGAAATGGGTTTTCTGATGGGGAAGACCTCAGAATTGGGCAGGAGGGGCGGAAAGGATTCCTGATGACGGGAACGGATGGCTGGATTAAATGGCTGTCGGATATGCAATGAGGCAATCAACCTATTTGAATGAGATGGAAAGCCATTGAGATAGTTAAGAAATTTGTTATGGATAATTTGCATGCTGATGAATGGGGTTAAGCCTACCTTTGGCAATTAAGCGAATGGCAAGCAGGGATTACGGGCTGTCCAATATCCGACAAGTGAAAGTTAGACAGCGTTGAAGCATAGAGAAGCAATTTTTCAGCTGCCTTCCACGGGCGGACGGCAGGAGATTGCAACTGAATCATCTGAGGAATACAGATTATAGGGATAGACATGAGGGAACAGTTTGAGGGGCACAGATTATGATATCTTTGCAGGGCAGAAGAGACATTGTGCGAAATGTAAAATCAAGGACCAAGCAAAACAAGTTTATCCCAGTTTGATTTGATGTATTCTATATGGAATTAAAGTCACCATAGTCCCGAGGACCATAGGCTGCTCTCCCCTTTTGAGAGAGAGCTGACTGGTGGTCACTTAAACAGAGGGTCACCACACCTCAGGCAAGGGTCAAGGTTGAGAAGGCGAGGGCCTTCTTGGATAACCTCAGATAGTACAGGGATTGAATCTACGCTGTTGGTGTCACACCACATCAAGAACCAGCCAACTGAGCTAACCAATCCCATATTACTTTTACACCAATGGCCACAAGAGGGTGCTATTACGCTCCTCCTTCCTTAATGAGAAATTACACAATGTTTAAATTCTTTCCGATACATATATTTCTTGTTTTTCATTTATTTACAAATCCAACGTAACCACTGGTTTCCTATTCCTAAGAGGACATCTCCTTTCTTGATCCAAACTTCCAGAACATGGGCAGGACCTGGACCCATCTGGGCCTGGGTCGAAGAAGTATTCTCCACAGGAACTGATATTTTCCCCTGAGCTTCAATTGAAATTTCCACTTCATCAGACATATCTATCTGACTCTGACTTGGATCTGCACTAGGTTCTGGCTCAACTTGTGATGGAGTAACTGTGGGCATGCGACTTGTATGCCAAATATCCAATTCATCAGACTCCATTGATTCTTCTTCGTGAATCTCTGAATGTAAAACATGGGGCGCGATTCACCCGAAAAACACAATCGAAATAATTGGGAACTATGTCCCAGAGCGAGCGCGTTTAGCCGCATGTTTCCTGGCTCTCGCAGTGCCAAGAAACACAATGCTATCTAACGCAGCTCTATTTAGATACGAGCCTCAGCGGGATATACGCGGCTGAGGCCGCATTTAGTTCCATTTCCTGCACTGAGGAGCCCGCTCGCCAAAACTCATCAATGCAGGGAGAGATCGGGGTGCCATTTTTAAATAGCTGGCACTGGCAAGGTGCTAGGCAGTGCCAGGGTGTCACTCTGCCCAGAGTGGGAGACGCCCATGAGTGCCATCCGTCTGGTCCTCGTTGGTGGGGACCAATACTAAACGGCACTCACCCAAGGTCTCCAAGGTGAAGGAATCCCAAGGCCTTGGTTACCTCAGAATAAACCAGCTGTCTCGCTCTAATATGCAGATTTGCCAAAAGGTGATCCCGCCCACAATGGGCAAGCTTCACATTGCACGCCTGGCAAGATCTCATTAGATCTAGCGAGGCGTGACGAGCCGGGTATATCTGAGGAGCGGGGTCTCCCGCGTTTACATACCATGTTGTACCACGGCGCGCGGCTTTTTGGGAGCAGCATGGCCGGTAGATCGCACCCTAAGTGCCAATGGGCAGATTTCACGGGGTGATTCCTCCCCGGTGTTTGGGAGCGATCCAGATCTGTATCCACCCACACTTAATTGTTTGGTAGATTATTACTGAAAAATCCCAGTCATAGAATATTTTTCTGCAGTGGGGAACTAACGTCGTCGGCAAGACCAGCTCCTCAGTGATCGGGACACCATTTTTGAAGGATATGCAGATTTCAAAGTCAAGTTGAGGGTCCCCCACAACCCCTACCCCCTGACATCGTGATCCCCCCTCCCGCAGACACTAGAGGGGCAACCTCCCCCCAATCACTAAAATGAAAATGAAAATCGCTTATTGTCACAAGTAGGCTTCAAATGAAGTTACTGTGAAAAGCCCCTAGTCGCCACATTCCGGCGCCTGTTCAGGGAGGCTGGTATGGGAAAATGTTCATGTGGCCACCACCCATTCCACCCAGGCATGAGTGTGCCTCACCCCACATCCATCCTCGTCAGAATTGGGGCATCGCCCCTCCCCACCCCACCCGCCCAAGTGTGCATACCCCGTTATGGGGTTGCTGAGGATCTTGTACCTTTAAGCCCCCTTCAGGCCCTCCTCACGGTTCACAACTCCCTTCACCACTTCCATGGGCATGACCCACGTCAGGCCCCTCCCACTGTCTGTGCCCCTTGGCACCCAGGCACTGCCCCTGGCATCCGGATAGTGACAACCTGGCACCCCTGCAATGTCAGGTTGGGGTAGGTACCAGGGGCAGGGCTGGGACACTGTCCTGCCATGTCCCTGACCACCCGGGGGCTCCAATGGCCTCTGAACACCCCCCTCACCCCCCCCCCCCCCGACCCTGTCCCGGTGAGACCATCACATCTGATTTCTATTTTGGAGACCAGTACTAATTCGCCCAGGTGTCAGGCCTCGGGGTTGGGGCCGGTGAATACCGAGAGCCGGGAGATTTCCGCTTCGAATACTTGTGCATATTTAAATTAGTTTACTGACTCACTTAAATATGCTGATCTGGATCACGCCCAGCGATCTGCGCCAGGCGCAACGCAATGGGAAAACCTCACCCATGATCAATAAGTACAATCTAACCTTACCACGAACCAAACATTTTGACTAAATATGTGCAAAGACCACATAATATCATGGCTTTTCCTAGTAACCACCTCAACACTTATGATGATGTTCTTTCAACTTAACCTGCCTCAATTTCACTTCTTTCTTCCATTCTATTCCTATCATGACTCTCTTTCTGCCTCGCTTGTTTCTCTTCTACTGGCTGTGCTAAATGTGGCTTCAGCAATAAAAACCTTGTTCCAGGCGACCTTCGAAGAAACAATTCAGCTGGCAGTCTGCTGCTAGTGGTTTGAGATCAGTTACAATACATAAAGAAAAAATTGCCCAGTTTGTGATTCAATGAGAGCTGACATTTCTTCCAACTTGTACCTTGCAGTTTCATAACAAAAGCACACTTGACAATCTGTACTGTGCACCGCTACTCCATTTGAAGCAAAATGATTCAGTGGATCTCCGGTGTGCTTTAACCAAATTATTCCCATGAAATTTGAAAACTCTTGAAAAAAATCAAGGTCCATTGTCAGAGACAATTTCTTTTGGAAGCCCATGAGCAGCAAACAAACTACGCAAAATATTGAGTGCATTGCTAACTGTTTGATTCATCTAAAAACTCTTCAATCCACTCCAAATGGCTATCTATTAAAAAAAACAATGAATACCTGTTGTCCTTCACATTTGCAAAATCATGTGCGGCTTCTGCCATATTCTAGCCGGCTATTTTCAGGGTTGCACGGGTACCAATGGTGGCTTCTTTTCTACACCTTGACATGCTCTCTATTGTATCACGGCGTCTTCTGTGTCATTATCTATCCCTGGCCACCAAAGATAGCAACTCATTAGGTTCTCTGTCAAGCTCTTCTCCAAGTGTTGATCGTGCAACTGCGATCTGCACCTTTCATGAATTACAACTCTGGCTCCCCACATAACACAACCTTCATCAATGGACAACTCATTCTCACACACAGAAATTGACCTGATTTCTAAATCCAGTGTCTGCGTTGGCCACCCATTTGCAATATAATCGGAGACCCTTACCAAGACAGGGTCCCTTCAAGCTGATCGACCAATGTCATTTGCTGTGACTGACAACTCTTCTACGTTTGAAAATAAAAATACATCTTCCCTGTTAGCTTTTAAAGCTAAAATGGGTTCAGAGACTTTGGTTTCAAAATGGCTGCCAGTGGCTTATGATCAGTTTTGATCCTGCCACCATGACCATGTAACTATTGATAAAATCTTCTTTGAAAATCAAAGATACAGCTTCCTGTTTTGTCTGAGCGTAATTCCGCTCACTGGCACTGAGGCAAATGCAATCAATCCCTCCTCACCGTTATTTAACACATGAAAGATCACAGCACCTACTCTTTATGCAGAAGCATCGCATGCTAGCTCAATAGTGTTGGACACACTGAAATATCCAAATATTGGGTCATCTAGAGATTTACTTTTACACAGCTGGAGTCCTTTGTCACGCTCCCTTGTCCAATTCCACAGAACATATTTCCTCAAGAGTACATTCAATGGATGCAGTAAGGTTACTGAATTTGGTATCAATTTACCCCAGTAATTCCCTGGACCCAAAAACGACCTGAGTTCAGAGCTATTCTGAGGGTGTGGCGCATTTCTTATTGCTTGCATCTTACTCTTGGTAAGATGTAACCCAACACTGTCCACCCTGTGACCCAAAAACTCTACAGAGTTTTGAAACATTTCACCTTTGTGTGCTTTCACCTGGGCATCATTTTGCAAACATTGGAGCAGCTTATTCAGCCTTTCATAGAAGCCTAGAAAATAGGACTAGGATGTTCAATCCTTCAGGCCTGCTCAGCCATTCAATATGATCATTCCTGATCCTCTATCTCAACGCCATACTTCCGGAATCTACCCATACCGCTTGACACCATTGCAGTCTAGGAATCTATCTATTTATTTCTTAAATATATTCAGTGACTTGTCCTCCACATCATTCTGCGGTAGAGAATTTCACAGGTTCACCACCCTCTGAGTGAAGTGGTTGTGGTGAATGTAACCCTGTAATTCACACTGTGATATATATATGAGACCGTACAATTGTAAGCGCAGTTGTGTTGCCCGACCACTAGGGGGAGTAGCTCTGGGAATGCTTAGGAGTTTGTACAGGGCTCCACCCTTGACTCCGCCCAAGGCTCCTCCCCCTGGACTGCTGTATAAATATCGATGCCCAGAGCCAGCCGACCAGTTCATCGTGAGTTCAACGTGTAACAGGCTGGCTCTGTAGTAAGTAGATTAAAACCACTGTTCATATCTCAAAGCACGTGTCTAGTGAATTGATGGTCTCACCAGTGGTTTCTCCTCATCTCAGTCCTAAATTGCCAACCCAGTATCCTGAGACTGTGACCTCTTGATCGAACACTTGGCTCCCCCCCCCCCCCACCCCCCCCCCCCCCCCCCCACCCACAATGCCAGAGGAAACATCATCCTTGCACCCAATCTGTCCAGCCCTGTCAGAAAGTTAACGTTTTGAATCCGTTTGGCTCTTCATCCAAACCGAAGAGAGGGAGAATGTGTTAGATATTAAACTGTAGCTGTGAGAGATTGTAACAAGATGTAGCAACATCAAATACTTAAAAGTTCTTAAAACTTAAAACTCTGCTTTCTCTTTCTACAGATGCTGCCAGACCTACTGAGACTTTCCAGCGGCCTCTGTACTCATAATTCTCCTAATGGCTTCCTGGAAGCTTCTACAATCAAATTGGTTTGTTGGGAAAATCCACAATTCCCACCTCATTGCTCAACTGTGATGCCTTTGTAAGTCAGAAAAGAGACAGTGTGCCACATGTAAATACAAGTACCAACTGAAACTAGTTTGTTCCAGTTTGGCAGTATATACATACATACAGAAATGGCCACCAGAGGATGTTATTACAATATTACACAGATGAGAGGGGAGGACCTAATGGAACAGTCTGAGGGACACAGATCAGAATGTGGGCCAGCAGCAGTCAGTAATACGTACTTAAAGTCATGTACAACATATCTTCTTTGATATTGGAGCCCGGATGTGGGAAATATATAACGCGAAACTGATCCAAGAATAAGCAAACTTTGATTTGTAGAAGACGATCAGCTATCGTTATCTTATTACGAGTAATCTTACAGCACCCTGGTATGGAACAAGATTAATGTTGTTCTTTCAACAAGCAACATAACTCAGCCTCCATCAATTTTAATGTTAGACGCGTAAGCAGAGCGTCCAAGGGAGGCATATGCAGGCATCAGAGGCAGCAGTATCAGTCAGAAGCAGCTAAACAGCCAGTCTCTGCCACATGACCAGAGGTGCCCTGCATGTTACTGTCCCTACTGGCTGGCTGCCACATGATTACAGGCTGCAGACCCCTTTCTGCCTGCTCAAGAACCCCGCTGACATCCAGACAGCCCAGTCTTTGGATTAAATTGAGCCCTAAATATTTATATTTTTTTAACTTAAACTCACATGTGGTAACATTGATTGTAGTGGGATGGCTCTTCTTTATTGCACTCGTGGTCTCAACGCTTACAAAGTAGGCAGTACCTGGTAATAGCTGGTCATAACTGTATGTTCTGTGGAATATTCAAATATACAAAATTAAATTATTGTAGGGCACTACAACTAAAACAAACATCAAAGGAAACTGGGACGCAACTTTCCGAAAAAATTGAAAGGTTTCAGGTTCTCCCCGGACATAGCCAGGTTTTCTGTCCAGATCTTCTGCAACATTGTCAGAAAAACATTGACGGCCGTGTTTAGCGCCGTCTCTCTGGTGGGGTGGGGCCTCATAGAGCTGGCAAGCCTGTCGACACAGAGATCAGGGCTCCATCTTTAAAGGGCGTCATGATCATCGAGAACACTGAACTCTCTCCTAAACCACATGGCCATGGAGGACTCCCACCACAGGATTTGGGGCAAACCCCCTCACCACCACCGAAGTGTCAGGGGGGGATTCTGCTCCCTCTCCCCCCCTCCCCCGGGCATTCTCCAGCATGCATCCCTCTCCCCTCCATCACACATAAAGGGAGAACCCCACCCCCAACATTGCCAGGGGACCAGCATGCCAGAAACTCTCAACCCCAGGGCCCCTCAGCACCTCTACACCCCCGGCATGGTCATCACGACTGGTCTGCGGTTTGAAGAAACAGTTGTGAATTGACCCAATGTGACATAACACTACCGGGGGTGCTTGACGCTCAGATAATGTCACTGGCTAGGTCAAGGAAGATCTCAAAATTGATACCTTCCCAGTGCAAATCCAATGATGGCCCTCTCGCGAGATTTTGCTGCCATAACGGGATTTGCGCACACGTTGAACGGGCCTGAAAAATCGTTCCCCTTAACTAACGAAACCAAAATGTCATTATTGGGAGGGCATGATGGACCAAGCTTTCATGGCACTCACCAGTTACGGGAGTGCCCCTTCTAATATATGCTCTTTTTTAAAAAAGTATTTTTATTAAGGTATTTGAAATTTTTTAATCATAATAACAATAACAATGACATAAACATGGTATAATAAACATTTCCACCCCATTCCGGGCTACCAGGGAGGCAAAGGCCAAGACAAAGAACAAAGAACAAAGAACAAAACAAAGAACAAAGAAAATTACAGAAAAGGAGCAGGCCCTTCGGCCCTCCTAAAGACGTCAGCCGCTTTCGCCCCCTGAACTCCCGACTCTTCCGACACTCCAAAGATCGCTACCTCCATACCTGGCACCACCCGTATTTTTAGTACAGTGGACATTGCCTTAGCAAAACCCTGCCAAAACCCTCTAAGCTTCGGGCATGCCCAAAACATGTGGACATGATTTGCTGGGCTTCCCGCGCACCTCGCACACCAGTCCTCTACCCCGAAAAACTTGCTCATCCTAGCCGCTGTCATGTGTGCCCGATGGACTACCTTGAATTGTATCAGGCTAAGCCTGGCACATGATGAGGAGATATTAACCCTGCTTAGGCAATCCGCCCACAGGCCCGCCTCTCTCTCACTTCCTAGCTCGTCCTCCCACTTGTCTTAAGTTCCTCCACCAGAGTTTCCTCTGCCTCCGAAAGTTCCTGATAAATATCTGAAACCTTTGTCTCTCCTACCCAGGTACTGGAGACTACTCTATCCTGTATCCCCCGTGGCAGCAGCAGCGGAAAGTCCGGAACCTGCTTTCTCAGGAAGTCTTGCACCTGCAAATACCTAAACCCATTCCCTGGTGGCAAATCAAATTTATCTTCCAAGGCTTTCAAGCTGGAAAGCTCCCATCTATAAATAGATCTCCCATCTTTCTAATTCCTGCCCTTCACCATCTCCAGAACCCACTGTCCAGCCTACCCGGTACAAACCGATGATTATTATAAATCGGGGTCCAAATCGATGCTCCTTCCACTCTCTTATATCTCCTCCATTGCCCCAGATTCTTAGAGCCGCCACCACCACCGGACTTGTGGAGTATCGGGCCGGCAAGATCGGAAAAGGTGCCGTTATCAGTGCTCCCAAACTTGTGTCTTTACATGACGCCGCCTCCATCCGCTCACGGACTGTACCTTCCCCGCCAGTGATAGCGGGAGAATGTCCCATCTCTTAAAGTCCCCCTCCATTTGTTCCACCAGCCGAGATAGGTTTAACTTGTGCAGTGCCTCCCATTCACGGGCCACCTGGATTCCTAGATACTGAAAGCTCTTTCCTACCATTCAAAGCGGTAGCTCTCCCAATCTCTTCTCCTGTCCTCTTGCCTGGATCGAGAACATCTCGTTTTTCCCCATGTTCAATTTATACCCCGAAAAATTGCCAAATTCCCCCAGGATTCGCATTACTTCCCCTATCCCCTCCAACGGGCCTGAAATATACAGGAGCAGGACATCTGCGTAAAGCAGGACCCAGTGCCCGCCCCCCCCCCCCCCCCCCCCCACCCCTCCCCACCCCCGGAACCAGCCCCTTCTAGTTCCTAGAGGCTCTTAACGCCATGGCCAATGGCTCTATGGCCAGAGGAAACTAATGGGGAGAGGGGGCACCCTTGCCTCGTCCCTCGGTGTAGTTTAAAATACCCCGACCTCAGTCGGTTCGTATGCTACCGGTGCCTGATAGAGCAACTGCACACAGTCAATAAAGCCCTCACCAAACTCAAACCTTCCCAGCGCCTCCCACAGGTAATTCCACTCCAGCCAATCAAAAGCCTTCTCCGCATCCATCTCTACCACCACCTCCACCTCCTCTCCATCTGAGGGCATCATAATAACATTCAAAAGCCTTCAAACATTGGCCTTGAGTTGCCTGCCCTTTACAAATCCCATCTGGTCTTCCCCTATCACCCCCGGGACACAGTCCTCTATCCTTGTGGCCAGTATCTTAGCCAGCAGTTTGGCGTCCACATTCAACAGAGAAATTGGCCTGTATGACCCGCATTGCTCCGGATCCTTCTCCCATTTCAGGATCAATGAAATTGAGGACTGCGACAATGTTTTTTTAAAAATAAATTTAGATTACCCAATTATTTTTTCCAATTAAGGGGCAATTTAGTGTGACCAATCCACCTACTCTGCACATTTTTGGGTTGTGGGGGCGAAACCTACGCAGACACGTGGAGAATGTGCAAACTCCACACGGACAGTGAACCAGAGCCGGGATTGAACCTGGGACCTCAGCGCCATGAGGCAGCTGTGCTAACCACTAGGCCACCGTGCTGCCCGACTGCGACAATGTGTTTCCAGGTAGTTCTGGATGGACTTGTTAACCTGCCCACAGATCGCTTCGTCCCCTAGCAATCCCACATCCAGTCTCCACAGCGGGTGTTGCCCTCTCTCCACACTAACCCGTAGATCCACCCAATGCGGGGCATGATCCGATACTGCAATTACCGAGTACACAGTATCCACCACCTTCGGTATTGGCGCCCTGCCCAGAACAAAAAAGTCAATGTGAGAGTATACCTTGTGGACATGTGAGAAAAAAATAAACCTCCTTTGCCCTTGGACGTGCAAACCGCCATGGGTCTACTCCCCCCATCTGTTCCAAAAACCCCTTCAATTCCTTTGCCGCGGTCGGCCTCCTCCCTGTCCTGGATTTCGACTGGTCCAATTCCGGATCAATGACTGTTAAAATCTCCTCCCATGATCAGGTTATGCGACTTTAAGTCTGGGATCTAACCTAACACCCGCCTCATAAATTCCACATCGTCCCAATTCAGAGCCTATATGTTCATGAGTACCACCCACACCCTCCAGCTTCCCACTCACCATTATGTACCTACCCCCCCTTGTCTGACACAATTCTCCCTGCCTCGAATGCCACTCGTTTGTTGATCAAGATCGCTACCCCACTGGTCTTTGAATCCAGCCCTGAGTGGAATATTTGGCTAACCCACCCCTTTCTCAATCTCGTCTGGTCTGTAATGTTTAGGTGTGTCTCTTGTAACATTTCCACGTCCGCCTTCAGCCCCCTCAAATGCGCAAACACGTGAGCCTTCTTGACCAGCCCATTCAACCCTCTGACATACCATGTAATCAGCCTGGTCAGGGGGCTTCCCGCCCCCTCCCAAACCCCCCCCCCCCCCCCACCTCCCCCCCACACCCCCACCCACCCCGCTGACTAGCCATCACCCTTTTGAGGCCAGCCTCTAGCTCGCACCCTCCGCCTCCTCAAGCCCTTCTCATGCATTCGGCTTTCTGACCTCCCATTTGTCTCCTAGTAACAGGTCCCCCCTGTCAGCAAAGCAGCTCCCCCCTCCCTCCCCCCCCAGCAACAACACTAGAAACTCAACCCCCCAAGTCAAGCTCCAGCGTAACACCTGCTCGCCCCCACTGAGCTTCCGCGAGTCAGCTGACCCAAGCTGACTTGATAGCGCCCACCCCTGGCATCAAGCAGTCTGTCTCCCCATTGTCTCTCCGCTCTCCCTCCACTTAGACAAACATATTAAAAGCATCACATTCCCCAGTAAACAAACATCAGAAACAACAGTGAAGAAACAGCCACTTTAGAAAAAACACCCAAAAAGAGAACCAGCCCCAAAGATCAACCCCCCCCCAACCAGCTCCCTGCAAGATAAAATTACCTTTAGCCATCCAAACAGCCCCTTATTACACATAACACTACTTATACTTATACAGCCCAGCACAACAAATCGCCACCACAGTAATCTCCAAGGCTTCAGTGTCTTTTAGTTCGTCTCCAGCCTTTTTTTTTAATAAAAGTCCACACTTCATCTGGTGTTTCGAGAGTTGAAGTCCCGTTCCTCATGTGTGACCCACAGACGGGCTGGGTTCAACATCCCGAACTTCACCCCCTTCTTAAAGAGAGCTGTTCTTGCCCGATTAAACCCGGCTTGTCTCTTGGCCAAATCCGCGCCCAGGTCCTGATAAATGCGCAGTTCACAATTCTTCCACTTGCTGCTCCATTCCTTCTTGGCCCAACGCAGAACGTGTTCCTTGTCCAGGAATCGGTGCATACGTACCACCGTCGCCCTCGGCGGCTCGTTCGCTCGGGGCTTCTTTGCAAGGGCTCTGTGCGCTCTATCCACTTCCAGGGGCCGAGGGAACGCCTCAGCCCGATCAACTTCTCCAACATGTCCGTCTCATAGGCCCTCGCATCTGATCCCTCACTGCCTTCAGGGAGGCCAACAATTCTGAGATTCTGCCTCCTGGGCCAGTTCTCCAGGTCCTCCAGCTTCTCCTGTATTCTTTTCTGGTGGTCGTTCATCATCTCCACCTTGGTCTCCAGCACGGTTATGTATTCCTTGTGCTCGGACACCTTTTTCTCCACCTCCTGGATCGCTCTTCCATGGGTCTCTTGATTCTGCACAACCTGATCAATCGAAGCTTTAATTGGGTCCAGCTTGGCAAAGCAATCTTCAAATAACTTCACCAGCTGCTCCATCGACCACTGTGCCGTCTCCCCGCGGCCCTTGCTCTCCGCCATGCTTTCCCGCGTTACTGGATCTGCTCGCGTCTTCCTTATAGGACTTTGTCTTCTCACACTGCCACTTCTGGTCCAATTCTCCATACACCGGAGGGGGATTTCTCCTCACTGTCTCACTCTTCACCAATTTATCCCATAAAATCTGGAAAAAAATGGGGGAAAAGGTCCAAAAGTCTTTCACAGGCGGGAGCTATCAAATGTGCGACCTACTCCTTCACCGAAAGTGCTTTCTTATGTATGCTCAAGGTACTGAATACATATCCTCCATCTGTTTAACGCTCACCTTCACAATACAATTAACATAACATTGGGGCAGCACGGTAGCATTGTGGATAGCACAATTGCTTCACAGCTCCAGGGTCCCAGGTTCGATTCCGGCTTGGGTCACTGTCTGTGCGGAGTCTGCGCATCCTCCCCGTGTGTGTGTGTGGGTTTCCTCCTGGTGCTCCGGTTTCCTCCCACAGTCCAAAGATGTGCAGGGTAGGTGGATTGGCCATGATAAATTGCCCTTAGTGTCCAAAATTGCCCTTAGTGTTGGGTGGGGTTACTGGGTTATGGGGATAGGGTGGAGGTGTTGACCTTGGGTAGGGTGCTCGTTCCAAGAGCCGGTGCAGACTCGATGGGCCGAATGGCCTCCTTCTGCACTGTAAATTCTATGATAATCTATGATAACATCAACATTTAACCTTTCTTTAACTACCTGAGCAGGCATCCAAGATTTGTTTAATTTCACATCAGACAGCACTCTATCAATAGATATGCATTGACTAGATGTATTAATTTTCCAAAGAAAAATATTTCCTGTAATTTCATTATGATGGAATGTAAAAAAATAAAATGGATTCATATATTGTTTATCATATTATTCACAATAATCTCTTCAAACTGAGAATATATCCACATATCAGGCTGTTCATATTCAGCATCATAATATGCAAAATAATATTAATGACTTACCGTGAGTGAGTGAGAGGGATGTTCACAACCTGATAGATTAATTTGCTGGACAGTGTAAGATTGTATCCGTCAAGTACATGAGCAGATTGAGGCCAGCTGATAGTTATTGAATCAGAAGTCTTGTTGTAATTCAAATATTCCACTGGGTTTGGCACTAAAATAGCAAGGGCAAAGAATATAGCAAAGGTTAGTCTGAATTTATTCAACGTGGATTTTAAATTTCTATCTATTGGAAAAAATATTATGTGCTTGTTAAGGGTGGTGATTTGCCTTTTTTCTTTAAAGTATCATCTTGCGCACTGTATTTATCTATATTTGTGTTATGGAGCCCACCTCTTCAATCACCTGATGAAGCAGCTGCACTCCCAAAGCTAGTGATTCGAAACAAACCTGTTGGACTTTAACCTGGTGATGTAAGACCTCTTACTGTGCCTTTTCTAAGGCATCACGGATAGGACATTTCGAAACAGCGACGGAACCCTGATTTTACAGGGATTCCAGATGTATCAGCTCACTTCCAAACAAAAGAAAATTATTCCGTCTAATTTCTGAAGATAAGTTTAAAAGATATGGTGTTGGATACACTCAACACTCTCTCTCATTCCTACCTTTGTATATTATTGTAATGTGGAGTACCTGAATTGTATCCTGATTCATACTCAGGCAGAGAGAGACATGCTGTAAGTGCAGCTGTTTATTAACCCCCGAGGAAACTAATCGATTACAGTGTAAAACAAGCTGCCAATTGTCCATGAACTCATTTCCCGTCAATGACGCAGATCAATTTCTCACCAAATATGTAAATCACTGTTAATATGAGTGAGTGGCCATGTAACAACATCATTTTAAAGGTTTTAACGAAATACTACAAGAACTTACTAATTCAACACCTTCATATGATTATCCTACACATTAATCGTGACTGATTCGATAGCTATATTTTAGTGTATCGACGCCTCTCCAACTTGGATTGGGGTCAGGATTATACCAGAAGTTCCATCCAAGCCAATTTCCAGTCAGATTTCTGACTTGACTGTAACTGCTACCTTCCAGATAAATTCAGACCAATTTCATAAAGTTGGAACACAAATCTCACCGCCTCTACTCTATCAAGAATAGATCTTAGCAAGTTTTTAGCATAATCCTCCCCAGCGAGTTAATCAAGGCTGGGCCAGACTATGCCGAACCATGAGATGTGCTTTAAACACTCCATTAGGGAAGGCGGTGGCATGGTGGTATTGTCACTGCACTACTTTTTTTTTTTTTTTTTAAATAATTTTTATTGAAATTTTTCGATACAAACATTTACCCCTACTACATTTTAAATTATAACACAACAAATCCCCCCTGGAATATCCTCCCCACGCCCTCCCCCGCGCGCACCCCCCCACCCTTCCCCCCCCCCCCCCCGCGCTACCAGTCTAGCAACCAAACCGTTTTTCCCTTTCTGCCGATGGCGTCGGGCAGTCATTGCCCGCGACCCCCCGCTGACGTGCTCCCTTCGTTGCTATCCCCCCCCCCCCTCCCTTCCCCCCCCCCCCTTTCTCCCCGGGTTGCTGCTGTTTCGGCCTCCAGTTCCTATCTCTGATCCAGAAAGTCAAGGAAGGGCTGCCACCGCCGAAAGAACCCCTGTACCGACCCTCTCAGGGCGAATTTAATTCTTTCCAATTGGATGAAGCTTGCCATGTCGTTTAACCAGGTGTTAACACTTGGTGGCCTTGTGTCCCTCCACTAAATCAAGATCCTTCTCCGAGCTACCAAGGACGCAAAGGCCAATATTCCGGCCTCCCCTGCCTCCTGTACTCCTGGCTCCACCCCAACCCCAAAAATCGCTAGCCCCCACCCTGGTTTGACCCTGGTTCCCACCACTCTCGATACCGTCCCCGCCACCCCCCTCCCAGAACTCTTCCAGTGCCGGGCACATCCAGAACATATGTACATGGTTCGCAGGGCTTCCCGAACACCTAACACACCTGTCCTCACCCCCGAAGAACCGACTCACCCTAGTCCCCGTCATATGGGCTCTGTGCAGCACCTTAAATTGGATGAGGCCCAACCTTGCGCACGACGACGACGAATTGACCCTCTCTAAGGCATCCGCCCATGTCCCATCTTCTATCTGCTCTCCCAGCTCCGCTTCCCACTTGTCTTTCAGCTCCTCTATCGATACCTCCTCCACCTCCTGCATTATTTTGTAGATGTCCGAGACCTTCCCTTCTCCGACCCAGACCCCTGACAGCACCCTATCACTCACCCCTCTATCGGGAAGCAAGGGAAATCCTTCCACCTGTCGTCTGGCAAATGCCTTCACCTGCAGGTATCTAAACGTGTTCCCCGGGGGGAGCTCAAATTTCTCCTCCAGCTCTCCCAGGCTCGCAAACCTCCCCTCTATGAACATGTCCCTCAGTTGCCTGATGCCCGCCCTGTGCCAGCTCTGGAATCCCCCGCCAGTGTTCCCCGGGACAAATCTGTGGTTCCCTCTCAGTGGCGCCGCCATCAGACCCCCCACTTCCCCCCTGTGTCGCCTCCACTGCCCCCAGATTTTAAGGGTGGCCGCCACTACCGGACTCGTGGTATACCTTATGGGGGGAGCGGCCATGGTGCCGTTACTAGCGCCCCCAGGCTTGTATTGCCGCAGGACGCCCTCTCCATACGTTTCCAAGCTGCCCCCTCCCCCTCCATCACCCACTTGCGCACCATCGATGCGTTCGCCGCCCAGTAGTATCCGGAAAGATTGGGTAGCGCTAATCCTCCACTGTCCCTACTCCGTTCCAAGAACATCCTTCTCACTCTAGGGGTGCCATGTGCCCACACATAGCCCATAATGCTGCTAGTTACCTTCTTGAAGAAGGCCCTGGGGAGAAAGATGGGCAAGCACTGGAACAGAAACAAGAACCTCGGGAGGACCGTCATTTTGACTGACTGCACCCTCCCTGCTAGCGACAGCGGTACCATGTCCCACCTCTTGAACTCCTCCTCCATCTGCTCCACCAGCCTTGAAAAGTTCAGCTTGTGGAGGGTCCCCCAGTTCCTTGCCACCTGCACCCCTAAGTACCTGAAGCTCTTTACTGCTCTCTTAAAGGGGAGCCGCCCAATTCCCTCCCCCTGATCTCCCGGGTGTATCACAAAGACCTCACTTTTACCCACATTTAATTTATATCCCGAAAAGTCCCCAAACTCCGCTAGTATTTCCATTACCTCCGGCATTCCCCCTTCCGGGTCTGCCACATACAACAACAAATCATCCGCATAGAGTGATACCCGATGTTCCTCCCCTCCCCTTGTCAGTCCTCTCCACCCCCCTGAACCCCTCAGTGCCATCGCCAACGGTTCGATCGCTAATGCAAATAGTAAGGGGGATAGGGGGCATCCCTGCCTGGTACCTCGATGGAGCCCAAAATACTCTGACCTCCTCCCGTTTGTAACCACACTCGCCATCGGGGCCGAATACAGCAGCTTCACCCACTTGATAAATCTCTCCCCAAACCCAAACCGTTCCAGCGTCTCCCACAGGTATTCCCACTCCACCCTATCGAATGCCTTCTCCGCATCCAGTGCTACCACTATCTCAGCCTCCCCCTCCACTGCTGGCATCATAATCACATTCAACAGTCTCCGGACATTTGTGTTAAGTTGTCGTCCCTTTACGAACCCCGTCTGGTCCTCATGGATTACCCCTGGCACACAATCCTCTATTCTGGTTGCCAGGACCTTTGCCAACAGTTTGGCATCTACATTCAAGAGGGAGATAGGCCTGTAGGACCCGCACTGTACAGGGTCTTTGTCCCGCTTCAGGATCAAGGAGATCAGGGCCTGTGACATTGTCGGGGGCAGAACCCCCCCCTCTCGCGCCTCATTGAAGGCTCGCACCAGCACTGGACCCACCAAGTCCACATACTTCTTATAAAATTCCACCGGGAACCCATCCGGCCCCGGCGCCTTCCCCGCCTGCATCTGGCCTATCCCTTTAACTAGCTCCTGCAGCTCTATCGGCGCCCCCAGCCCCTCCACCCGTTCCTCCTGGACCTTTGGGAACCTCAATCTATCGAGGAAGTTCTCCATTCCCCCCCTCCTCCTGGGCGGCTCAGACCGGTACAATTCCCTGTAGAAATCCCTGAAGACCCCGTTCACCTCTTGCCCCTTCTGCACTACGTTCCCTCCCTTCTCTCTCACTCCCCCAATCTCTCTGGCTGCATCTCGCTTGCGCAGCTGGTGTGCCAGCATCCTGCTCGCCTTTTCCCCGTACTCATAGACCGCGCCCTGTGCCCTTCTCCATTGCGTCTCCGCCTTCCTAGTGGTCAGTAGGTCAAACTGGGCCTGTAAACTGCGCCGCTCCCTCAACAGCCCCTCCTCTGGTGTCTCCGCATATCTCCTGTCCACTTCTATAAGTTCCCCCACCAGTCTCTCCCTCTCCTGCCTCTCCTTCCTTTCTCTGTGTGCCCTTATGGAGATCAGCTCTCCTCTGATCACTGCTTTCAGGGCCTCCCAGACTATCCCCACCTTCACCTCGCCCGTGTCGTTCGTGCCCAGATATCTCTCAATGCCCTTCCGGACCCTTCCGCACACCTCATCGTCCGCCAGCAGCCCCACATCCAGGCGCCACAACGGGCGCTGGTCCCGTGCTTCCCCCAGTTCTACCTCTACCCAGTGTGGTGCATGGTCCGAAATCGCAATGGCCGAGTACTCCGTGTCCTGCACTCTCAAAATCAGCCCCCTGCTCAGTACAAAAAAGTCTATTCTGGAGTACACCCTGTGGACGTGGGAGAAAAAAGAATACTCCCTCGCCCTTGGCCTGCCAAATCTCCAAGGGTCTACCCCCCCCATCTGCTCCTTGAACCCCCTTAGCACCTCTGCCGCTGCCGGCCTCCTATTCGTCCTGGAACTCGATCTGTCCAGCCCAGGGTCGAGCACTGTATTGAAGTCCCCCCCATGATCAGGCCCCCTGCCTCCAGACCCGGAATGAGGCCCAACAGGCGCCTCATAAAACCCGCGTCATCCCAATTCGGGGCATACACATTCACCAGCACCACATTCTCTCCCTGCAGCCTACCCTTCACCATCACGTACCTACCCTCCTTATCTGCTACCACCTGCGCCGCCACGAACGACACCCTCTTTCCCACCAAAATCGCCACCCCCCGGTTCTTTGCGTCCAAGCCTGAGTGGAACACCTGTCCCACCCACCCCCTTCTCAGGCGTACCTGGTCTACTACTCTCAAGTGAGTCTCCTGCAACATTGCCACATCCGCCTGCAGTCCCTTTAGGTGTGAAAAAACCCTTGATCTCTTGACCGGCCCATTCAGCCCCCTCACGTTCCAAGTAATCAACCGGGTCGCGGAGCGACCCGTCCCTTTCCCCTGTCTATTAGCCATGTCCTGTCCCCTGTTCGCCCCGGGTCGACCCTCCCCTTCTGACCCGTTCCCCATGGCGATGGCCCCTCCCCCTCTCTCCTCCCGTTCTTCCCTTCCCGTCCTCGGCCTTTCCAGCAGCAACCCGGTATCCCCCCCTAACCCCCCTTCCCCCCCCCCCCCCCCCCCCCCCCTGGCTAGGACCCCTCCTAGCCGCGGTGTATCCACCATCGTACTCCCGAGAGTCAGCTGGTTTTCGCTGACCCGGCTGCCCCTGCCACACTCCGACTCCTCCCGATGTGGGGGGGGAGGGGCCTCCCCCCCCCCCTTGCCATCCCTCTCTGACCCCGCTTCAGCGCGGGAAAAGCCGCCATTGCTGGCCACACCCCACTCTTCTCTCCTCCCCCTTCCTCCGTCCCGCGCGCGGGAAACAGGGGAAAGCCCGCGCTTTCGCCCGGCCACACCCTACCCCGCCATCTTCAATTCCACCCCCGTCCCCATCCAAGCCCATAAAAAAGCCCCCTTAAAACGAGAGGAAGAAAAAGAGAAAAAGAAAACACGCATAACCAACTTGCACCCCCCCCGTCCCGCCTCCCCAACTTAACAATATAACAATATAAATAACAATCTCAATAAATACATAAATACATAACTATGCCTGCATAACTAAATAACTACCCAATAATAACGTATTTAACCATCACCCTCCATCGAACAGAACAGTAACCATAACCCTTAAAGAACAGATCAAAAAACAGTAAAAAAGCCCCCCCTACAACAACAATAATTAAGGGAAATTGGCAACGGGAAGAGACACACAAAAAGGAACAAAGAAACCCCCCATAACACAAGTTTCAAAGAAACCAAACGATCCATCAACTTTAACCAAGTTCCGACCTGGCCTAAGAAAGACATGGGCCACTTGATCAGTCAAGGGTACTCGGGCGGCCTCGACCGCCGGCGTTCCCAAGTTCTATTTCAGGTCCAGCTTTTCCTCCCGAACAAAAGTCCATGCCTCCTCTGGGGTCTCAAAGTAATGGTGCTGGTCCTTGTAGGTGACCCACAAACGCGCTGGCTGCAGCATTCCGAATTTGATCCTCTTTGCGTGCAGCGCCGCCTTCGTCCGGTTAAACCGGGCCCGCCGCTTTGCCACCTCCGCACTCCAGTCCTGATATATCCGCACCGTCGAATTCTCCCATTTGCTGCTTTTCTCCCTCTTGGCCCACCTCAGCACTTTCTCCCGATCACAGAAACGCTGGAATCGCACCAGCACCGCCCTCGGGGGCTCGTTCGCCCTAGGCCGCCTAGCCATGACCCGATATGCTTCTTCCAGCTCCAGGGGCGATGGACCGGCCCCCTCTCCCATCAGGGAGCTCAGCATCTCCGCTACATATTTCGGGAGATCAGGCCCCTCCAGGCCTTCTGCTAGGCCCAGGATCCTCAAGTTCTTCCGCCTCATTCGAGTGTCCAGCTCCTCAAAGCGGCTCTGCCATTTCAGGTGGAGTGCCTCGTGCACCTCCACCTTTCCCACGAGGACCGTGGCCTCCTCCTCCCTTGCAGTCATCTCCTGCTGCAGCTCTCTTATCGACGCCTCTTGGGTCGCCTGGGCCCCCATCAGCCTTGTGGTCGTCGCGTTCATAGACTCTAAGAGTTCCACTTTCAGCTCCGTAAAACACCGGAGGAGAGCGGCCTGCTGCTCCTCCGCCCATTTTCTCCAATCTTCTAGTGCGCCACCGGCCGCCATTTTGGTCCTCTTCCCCCGCTTTTTTCGGGGAGCTGCTGCCGCTTTTTTTGTCGCCCCACTCCGAGTACCGACCATAAAGTTGGTCTCACTCTCCTCAGGGAGCCTTCCCCCACCGGGATTCGTCTTTACAGTACCGTCGGGGCCCTCCAATCGGCCCTTAAACACCTTTGTCGCAGGAGCTGCCAAATGTGCGACTTAGCTGGTCATAGCCGCAACCGGAAGCCGTCACTGCACTACTTAACCAGAGGCCCACAGTAATGCTCTGAGGACCCAGGTTCAAATCCTGCCCCCTCGAGGGCAATTAGGAATGGGCAATAAATGTTGGAACAGCCTGCGATGCCCCTGTCGATGAAAGAATTAAAAAAAGATTCTGTCCATCACCAATACAGTTGCTTCACAATCCCAGTCTCTCTGTTACGAAAGCCTTTCCGTCTTTGTGCTTCTTCAATTAGCCTCTTTCTGGGACTCTATCGCACGTCTGTTCTAAATTCCCAACACAATGACACTCAACTGCTTAGATCCCATACCAAAATACAGCTCGCTTGTCCATCACCCACACCTCCTAATGACCTGGATTAACTCCCTATTCCCAATTTATTAAATTTGAACTCCTGACCCTTGAACGTTAATGCAACTTTATCTCTGCAATATCCTCCAGCTGTGTAACTCTGCGCACTGTTACGACACCCTCGGCGAGTGCGCGGTCAAATACAGCCCCACAGACCCTGGCGTCCCAACATAAGTGAATTTACCAATAATTTGTGTATTTTGCTAAGTTCTTTGACCCTTGACTGCTCCAATGAGTTACAGGCACCAGATTTGTAAGCATAACACAAAAGAACTGGGTTTTTTTTTTACATCAAGAGATTTAAACATGTAATGGAAATAACAGAACAATGGCCTACTAATCTAACTATTCCTCAAACATCGTCCCACCCTTCACCTGGGTACACACAAGACAGGTACACAGTGGGGAAGGGGAAGGATCAAAATAATGGGGTGTGAGATATTTGAGGATCTTCACTACTGAGTGTGAGGTCAGAATGCAAGGTAATAAACTATCATCGTCATCTTCTAATCTTTATCTTCAATTAAAACATGCAGGCTGCAGAACTCTATCTGGAGTTGCCTTCTCTTCTACTGACCTGGACTTTCACAGATGATTCCCCTCAGGTCTGTGCGGTTCTCACTGGCATCCACCAAATGGACCATCAGCCTCACTGAGTTCAATCTGCAGCTCTCAATATGAGGGGTTTAAGTGGGTTTTAAATGGTCCCTCTTCCTGCAGGTGGTGGCGCTGGGCTGGAACCTCCCACTGGTTAAACTGACTGCAGGGGAAAAGGATCTTCTCCTGATCTCTCAGGAAGAACCCAATGGTGAGAGAGAATTTGGAGCACTGGCTTGATACTTTTTAATCAGAATAGAAATGTCTAATTGCCCACAGCTCCCTCATAGGTTACTTTCACAGGTTAGATGGAAGAACTTAAATCACCAGGCCTTTCAAATAGAGATTTAAACTTTCACAGACCCGACTGGAGACATTTAAGTCAGACGTTACTTCCCCAGGCTGGCTGGAAGCATTCAAATTGCTCGGCCAAGAGCTGCTAGAGAGAGAGTTTTAAACCTGCCTCCTGCTGAGGTTTTCACAGGTCTGAGGCAAAATGGAGACCACTCTCTCCTTCCGAGGCTTCCAAGGCTAAAAGGCTATACCAATCCCAATCAAAAACAGAAACTATCCCAGAATTTTAAACGAGACGATTGGCTACTAACCAAGTAGATCAACATGACATCGCATGACCCAGCCACCTGGCACACTGCACAGTGATGTGCCTGGGCCAGGTCATTAGACTAGGGGTGTTTTCGTTTAAAACCCCAAAATCTGCAATATTGAAAGCAGCCAGCACGACAGACATTGGAGGGAAACAAGGGTCAGGTAAGGGTTTACAAGAGGAGCCTTACACACTCAGACATTGACCATTTATGCTACGACATAGGACCATCATATGCAATGTTAGTATCTAACAGTTAGGTGGGGTTAGGGGGTTAGGGTGGTGGGTGGTCCTAAGTAGGGTGCTCTTTCAGAAGGCTGGTGCAGAATTATAATAATAATAATAATCTTTATTGTCACAAGTAGGCTTACATTAACACTGCAATGAAGTTACTGTGTAAAGCCCCTAGTCTCCACGTTCCGGCGCCTGTTCGGATACACAGAGGGAGAATTCAGAATGTCCGATTCACCAAACAGCACGTCTTTCGGGACTTGTGGAGCACCCGGAGGAAACCCACGCAGATACGGAGAGAACATGCAGACTCCGCACACTCAGTGACCCAAGTTGGGAATCGAACCTGGGACCGAATGGGCTCATTCAGCACTGTAGAGATTCTATGACAGCGCACCCCTCTGCTCCTTGCCTGCTTTGCCCCACCTACAATATTGGACTTTTCAGCTGTCTTCATTCTACCCTTTCAAAGTCCCTCCCTAAAGCTTTGTACCTACCCACTTCTCTTCAGGCCTCCTTTGTACCCATTAGTTTGAACAGGTTATCAGTTGCCCCTCCCACATCAACCCTCAATGTTTCAGTGTCCAGTTCCCTTTCTCATTCCAGTTGTGTAGTGCCTTTGGATTTGTTGTTGTTTTTGTTAATAATGCAGTATTCTCTTTGTCGAGACATCAGTTAAGATCAAAGTAAGGCCTGTTAACCTTAGCTTTGAGGTGCCCTCACCAGTCAACACACTTTAACCACTATATTAATTGACGTTAACTCAGGAGAAAATATTTAAATGAATCTTAACAAACTGGAACCTTACATGTACGGATTAACTTTTTCATGGGTATGCTATCTCGATAGCCTTCCTTTTCTGTCCGAAGCGAAACATTAAACAGTTTTCCTGGGGTCAGGTGAGTAAGCACCGCATACTCTTGGTCAACCTTCAGAACCTGAAATTAATAAATAACACAATAAATATGCTGTTTTTATACATCTATAATTTAATATACATCACATCATCAAACATATTGAATAAAAGAGCTAAATATAGCTAGAAATTATTTTAATAAGTGCATGTTGCTAAAACAATATAGCACTATCAGGCAGTTAACTGCACCAATTGCTGCTTTATAACATTTTCAAACTCTAGCTGACAGCTTGCAGAGTTCAATGTTAAACACACGTTCTATTACATGCCGCACAGTGTGTACTTTAATGCACCAAGAACAATTTGAGGTTACCACAAGCTGTTCATCACAATTTGCACACTGCACTTCATACTGGTCGAAATAGCCTTCTGCTTTATCCCACAGTAACTCCACTGATGTTTCTGTGACTTTTCCTTCACGTAAATTAGTGGGTGGTACCAAACCTAGAATAAAAATACAACAATAATTAATTACATGTAATTGAACTTAATGGGATAGCATCAGGCTGATCAGTGTGCAGTTACAGATAAACTGACTTAGTAGTCAACTTTCACTCAAGAAGCAGTTGGATGCAGCACTTGGGGAGAAGGGGATCGAAATATATTGGGGGGGGGAAAGGGGGAATCAGACTATTGAATTGGATAATCAGCCATGATCATGATGAATGGCGGAGCAGCTTCGAAGGGCCGAATGGCCTCGTCCTGCTCCTACCTCCGATATAAATATTTGGCAATAATGTACTTCTGTGTTATTAAATGAGTTTGATGGATTCCCACAAACCATTGATTCTGTTTTTTAAATTTATATACCAAAGTGAAAACATTTTGACAGTGCAATATTTGTTATACGTTAATGGTCTTGATTCAGATAGCCTCTCCAGTACAACAATGCTATAAAAAGACTGAGTAGCTAATGTTTAACGGTCTTCCACGTTGCCCAATATCTAACATTACAAGAAATATAATAATAATAATCTTTATTAGTGTCACAAGTAGGCTTACATTAACACTGCAATGAAGTTACTGTGAAAAGCCCCTAGTCACCACACCCTGGTGCCTGTTCAGGTCCACTGAGAGAGAATTCCGAATGTCCAATTCACCCAAAAAGCACGTCTTTCGGGACTTGTGGGAGGAAACTGAAGCACCCGGAGGAAACCCATGCAGACAGGGGGGGAGAACGTGCAAACAGTGACCCAAGCCAGGAATCGAACCCGAGTCCCTGCTGCTGTGAAGCAACAGTGCTAACTCAAGTATGTGACAATCGGGTCCTTTTGTGGTCTGAACTAGATACTGGTATTTCTCACGCACATGCTTTACGTTTTGCTTAAATGGAAACATGTGATAAAGAGAGGCCAGGTGTCTATTTTTAAGCTGTTTTTATTTCATATCGAATGAGTGCCAGCGTACCAATTATGATCAGATTCACTTCAGCCAATTATGTAACTTGCCTGCAAAGTAATACAAAATAAGGAATGCACCATGCATCCTTCATCACCCGAGTCATCTTACTTGACCTAATATCACTCCACCTTTTTCATGCAAAACGCCTCACGGATTAAAATCTGTAGACTTGACAGTATTTGGTTGTTTCTAAATAAAATTGTGCATTTATCCTTTGCACAGAACACAGCTCTTCTTTCAAATCCTGTGAAAAACTTATCAAGAATTGCTAAATCATGTACTATGTGGTCCAAAATGTTAACGTTCATACTCGAGTGACAGGCGTTTGCAAATTGTAGATACTTGCATGTTTTCACAACAGGAACTCTGTAAGCTTTGCTCTTCATGTTGCCACTGGTTACATACACAGCAAAGACATATTCGTTGCCTGGTGTCAGGTTTTCTATGGTTATATTAACATCTGTATTATCTGTAGGCATTCTTTTATCTCCATCTTCATATATTACATTAATTCCATCAAATAAGCCAACCTTTGGCATTCCAACGTACAGCACTGCTGAGTGAGCCTGAACATCAATGGGAACAACTATTTCAACTGGATTAGGCTCTGAAATAAAAAAAGAGGATAATTTTGTGATTTTAAAACATCTCCACATAGGCCAGGATTGAAATAGTTGCTGTTGGAAGTAACGGGCACCGACGAGGGTTTTAGCCGCAGTTGCGATAAGGCAGGGATAGGCGATGTTGCAGAGATGTAAGCAGGCAGTCTTTGGGGTGGAGAGAATGTGATATTGGAAACTCAACTCAGCATTAGTTGTGGATAGTCTTGCACAGCCTGAGACAATAGCTAGGACGGCGAATGGAATCAGGGACTCGTGAATGGAGTTTATGGTTGGGTCCAAAAGCAATGCCATGCTTGGCAAACACAAAGTAACTTCTTGGAGTTTCTTCACGGATGTTGGGCTGGATTACACACTGAGAGCGAGCTCCCTGTATCACAGCTTAAATGTCGGGGGTAAGGGGACCACCACTTGTCCGACTCATCCTGCTTTAATTTTTCAGGCAACGGGCCTTTAATTAGTACTGGAACGTGGCGACTAGGAGATTTTCACAGTAACTTCATTGCAGTGTTAATGTCAGCCTACTTGTGACAATGATAAAGATTATTATTATTATGAGACAGGACTTCCATCCTTCTCCAGGAGGAAGTCCCAGTTTACAGAACTTCTGGCCAATCAGAGACCAGCAGCTCTGCACCACACCAGGATCGGTGGTCTATACTGCAGGAGGCCCAGGAGGAAGAGGAGCAATGGATCGCCCGAAATCCAGGATCTTGCCGGGCTGAGCTGGCAGGTTCCTGCAGGGAGGGATGTTTGGAATGGGCTGGGGACGGCCTTTGGCATGTTGGACAGGGCAGAGGAGGAGGTGGGCAAAGGGAGGCAAAACTGAGGGGGTGGCTCCGAGTGCCTCAGGGAGCACAGGAATGAGGCAACCCCCACACCCCCTTTCACTGACCAGCAGCCAGTGGTTAGACCTCCTGGGCTGCACATTGGCCATAGGCCTCTCCTGCTGCCCGCTAAGTTGGAGCAGCAAGCAATGCCCAATTAAGGGCATCAATTTTGCCACAATTCGCCACTGCTATGCTCCCTGGCCTGCTGGTCTTGTCTCAGAGCTATTTTTCTGAATGTTTATCTTCTTTCGATATCTGCATAATCTGAACTGTTGCACAATCCCTCTCACACATTCATTAATACTTACATAGATAAAATAGACCATTGCAGGCTTGAAGGAGGAAATATATATGCCTATCCAAAACTGACTGTTATTCGTTGACTTTCACAGAAAGGAAGAGACACAATAGCAAGAAGCAATAATTAGGTGTTATCCGTAGCGTCCTACTTCACAGCAACAGCAACAAAGACAATTCTTTACAAAAGGTACATATAATAAGCAGCATTTCAGGATCAAACCAAAGATGACTGTGAGGAATATTAAAATAAAGTATCTGAGGGAACTCCAAATCTTTATACCAAATCAGTCTGTGATCCTTCTAAAAAATTAGAGGATTAATCATCAATGAAGAACATGTACTTGCTTTTTTTAAACATCAATATAAGCACACGGAATTCCAATGATGAAACCCTGCTGGTTCCCACAATGCCTTTCAACAGTAATCCCCATCTGAGTTTGCAGGGTCAGTGGGAGGTTCCTCATTTTCATAGGACGCCACCTGTCCTAAGATTGTAGAAACTTATACAGCCAGACGAGCCAAATCCTTGCAATGCACCAAAAGTTCTCCAAACAAGGGCTCTTCACCCAGACCACTTGCCAGGCCAGAGTCCCATCTGTAGGGATCATACTTTCCCCTGTGGGAGTCAATGTGCCTTATCTTTCACAACATACCAGCAAGCCACTGCAACTTTACTGCACCCCTAGTGAACCTCAGGTGTTGGAACATGGACTTACTTGTAGTTTGTGTAACAAACTTTGGTTCGCTTCGCCTCCCACTCTTCACCGCCATCACCTCAATGTTATATGTGCCACCCGGGATCATAAAATCAAATTGAAATACCGTTGCATTTATCACTGAATATTCTTTTATTTCACAGTTGCCATTGCTCATTTGTAGTTGAAGATAGTATTCATCACTTCCTTCTAATGGTGGTTCCCAATGTACGGTGATTCTGTTCTCCCAAACATCCGCGTTGCCAACGTAAATGCTGACTGGAGGACTGGGGGCTAAATTCACAATAAATAGTAAATAATTGGCAACATCTAAATGCAAGATTAGTTTCGGAATACAGATTCTAAAGAATTAGATGTATTATATCTTATATCCATCCATTCCATCTCAATACAAACGCCAAACACTTAAACAATCATTTTGATTGTACTTCCATGAGTGTTCCTGTTGGCCCGAAAGTCCTTTTAGTTGTGTTGGACCTGTAGTTTATATCAAAATAGTTATTTACGTCTACATTTACCTGTAGTTACAAACAATGGTCCATCAGCACAACTTAGGGATCCTCCTTCAGACATTGTCTGCACATATATTTTGTAGGATTGGAATGGCTTAAGATGCCTAAGTACTAAGGATGTTTCACCTCCTTTAACATCTTCAGTTCCTCGACTTTTTGATCCAGAAGCCCCGTAGCTGACCAGATAGTGATGAAATGATGCATTCTCTGCTTTGTCTGCAGGAGCCCAAAGAATCTGTACTTCAGTGGAAGATAATTCTCCAAATGTAAGATTTTTTGGTGGATTTGGTCCTATTTTATAGCAGGAATAAAGATTCCAAAGTTAAAACATTGATTCCAAAGTTAAGCATTGAACTCGCGCAAATATTAAATATTTGCATTTTTACACAAAAACACTAAAACAAATTAACACAGCTAAAAGTAACATACTTTTACAATTTAAAAATACAAGAAAATATGCACACAGAGTTTCATCCAATTTCTCCTGTATTTTATTGGGCAGATTTGAACTTTAATATCGATGTTTGCCTTTTTATTGGTATTTCAAATAACTAACTGTAAAACATGAATTCCAAGGCATTTACATTAAATACAAGTTCATTTAATTTAATTTCATAAACAAATCAACTGCTTTAGCTTTTCAAAGTTTCCTCTCAATTCCAAAAATGAAATATTACAGATGTTCAATGAAATGCACGTTATGGGATTTGTACAGGGAATGCATTAACTAAAAATGGCAACATACCCATACTCCTGTGAATCAGAACTGTTTTATCCTGATTCTCTACAGTTTGTAATGATGTTAAACGTTACCCTTTGTTAACAAATCATAGTATGACACTAGCAAGTAAGTGTAAAATTACTAAGAGTACAACAATAATTATGATGAATAGGGAATTTCACATTTTATATTGCAGTTGTGACAGAATAATAAGACAGAAAAAAGTGATACGGATGACTGGAATCTTCAAATAAAAGCTATTTGCTATATCCACTTCCAGACATGGAGACATATGCCTGCCAATAACGCCTTACTCCATCACAGTGCTATTGTACATAGAATCATAGAATTTACAGTGCAAAAGGAGGCCATTCGGCCCATGGAGTCTGCACTGGCCCTTGGAAAGAGCACCCTACTTAAGCCCACACCTCCACCCTATCCCCCTAACCCAGTAGCCTTACCTACCTGTTTTTGGACACTAAGGGCAATTTAGCATGGCCAATCCACCTAACCTGCATATCTTTGGACTGAGGGAGGAAACCGGAGCACCCGGAGGAAACCCATGCAGACACGGGGAGAATGTGCAGACTCCGCACAGACAGTGACCCAAGCCGAGAATCGAACCTGGGACCCTGGAGCTGTGAAGCAACAATGCTAACCACTGTGTTACCGTGCCGCCCAAATCAATGTCAATTTGATTTGGGTGGCACAGTAGCACAGTGGTTAGCACTGTCACTTCACAGTCATCCATCACTGTCGCTTCACAGTCGTACATCAATGTCAATTTGGAATTAAGAAACATTAAAAAACAAGTTTTCCCCATCAAGAGTTAGAATTGAACCGACATGAATGAACACAGTAAGTTATAATTCAAAATCTCTTAACATTCTCCTCTTAATATTCCGTCTGTAGATTTTAAAACTATCTCCAGAAACTTGAGTTTATGATACAGGCTGATACTTCAATCCAGAACGGAGGGAATGCTGCACTGTCAGTGGTACTGTTTTTTAAATAAGGCATTATTTGCATTATTTAAAGTTGAGCAGGAGTTCTCCTGGTAACCTGGCCAGCATTTATCCCTCAACAAACACAATAAAAGTATATGGTTTGATGATTTGGGTCCTTGCTGGATGCAAATATTGTTTGCCGCATTCACCTACATTATAACAGTGATTACTCTTCAAAAGTGCTTTTTAGCTTAGGGGCTGTTTAGCTCACAGGGCTAATCGCTGGCTTTGAAAGCAGACCAAGGCAAGCCAGCAGCACAGTTCGATTCCCGTAACAGCCTCCCCGAACAGGCGCCAGAATGTGGCGACTAGGGGCTTTTCACAGTAACTTCATTTGAAGCCTACTCGTGACAATAAGCGATTTTCATTTCATTTAGTGAGCACTATTTTCAGACATTCACTGAAACCTCAGAAGACTGCCAGCTACCCGAAGTTACGTGAGAATAGAACAGGGTGAATTGTCCTCAGTCGTCCTGTTTTCACAAGGGAAAGCACACCTGGCATATTGAATTGAAATCATGAAGGAAACATTTGCACCCTGTCACCTTTCAAATACTATCCCATGGTGTGTTTTAAATAATTCTATGGAGTTTGTAAATGTTTCTAAAATTTGTGACAATACACACAGGTTAACATATTGCAAATACAACCAGCACCTCACATTCAGGCCTATCATTACTCGGAATACAATTATAATACTACGTCATCTTCTAGCAGTACAACACCATCAAAACTTACTTGTTTTCACACTCAAAACTGGAGTCAGTGTACTTTGAGCACCTGCGCTGTCTCTCAGCATTAATGCAAAATAGTACTGGTGTCCCGGGTGAAGCCCGGGAATAGCTGCTTTAGTATCATTTAGCAATATTCTGTAGATGTACTGTTCTCCTTCACCAGATATAATTTGGAACCAAATAAATAGCTCAGGCCTTGACGTGAATAAATCCTGCAAATCATCCCAGATAATGGTGGCTTCATTTTCTTTAACATCTTCGATTTTTAGTCTAATCATCTTTGGAAAGACTAAGGCTGAAGAACAACAAAAATGGCTACCATAAAGTTCTTATAATCAGTATTTAGAACATACCACAATTTCATAGTTGGAGAACACCCATGCGCTGAACCGGGACAGATTTTCAGTTTTACCACCTGGATGTTAAGCACCAGCTGGACAAAGGACATAAGAAAATAGCTGGCTGGGAGGATTGCACAGTAGTCACAGAACCAACCTGATTTCGCAGGTTCTGTAGGGGAGTTGGAATAAACATTTACCTCAACATAGATCATTTAGTTTGGGTGAGATTCTCAAGATCTCTTTGGCAAAGGGATGTAACATTTCGCATTCAATGCAATCAGGTATCATTCACCTGGTTATATAATGCTACCTATCAACAATGAACTGCTTCACACTTCAGCTTCCCAGAATTATATCACCTATCAACAGTGAAGCTTTCATATTATGTTGTAATATTGCCACTGAAGTCACAAATTACAAAAATATAATTTATACAACAGAATGCATACAATTAAAATCAATGTTAACAAGTGTTTAATTAGAAATTCATGTTAATCTGAAAGACTTCAAAATACACTAATAACATTCCAGGTGGGCAAGTTTCAACATCGTTCATAGAAAACATAAGTTCAGCAAGAACTGGAAGCAAGTGTTACATTTGAGAAGAAATGTATTTTCAACCATTAATTACAACTCCAAGCACAATAAATCCAGCACGACCTTCAAACCCACCAAATAAATTGAACACAGTCAGTGTCATATGAATGCAAGACAGGTTTCCAGGTCCTCCACCAGCTTCACAATCATACCATGACAGAACAAATTCAGACTCAAAAACATCGTGGCCCAAAGGACACCAGAAACTTCTTTCGAAGCATGGAATTAAAAATGACCTGAAGGGAATATGTTGCCACTGATCAACTAAGTAATTCTGCAGATTTGGTTCTGAATCTTTGGTCCCCAGATAGTAAAACATGAAGCAGATACTTAAAGCAACAAAACTATCCCCAGATCAATAATTTACCAGATCTAGAATTGCAAAGACAAACACCGTGTCCAAAGTAAAGAAAAAGGAAAGCATGCCAAATTTCAGAGGTGGTGTGTATGGATTTGGTGATCTTGGGCAAGATTAAGGTTAGGGATGGCAGTTCTTGCTTTTCTTTTGATAACTACATTTATTTGATGTTAAAATTTAACCTTGTTTTCTGGGCTAAAATTATCTGCTGTGGTATCCATTTTTTGGAAAATTGCTGTTGCCACAATAAAAATAGCAGTGAAAGCTTTGGCCACTATATTCTACTGCTGTGGGATCTACATGAGCTCCAAAGCTCACCCCAACCAGCAACTACCACCTATCTGCAACAAAGTACAATACGGCATCATTAAGCCATGGTTAATCCCATCAAGATAATCCATTCTTATTTTAGTCTTTGCTCGATAGTTAGAATAATCATATGCCAATCAGCCAACGTTTGTCAGAAGAAAAAGATTGCACAATAGATTGAACTGGTCCTTGGAATAATAAGACAGGAATTGCGCTGACATAATTCACTTTATCAAATAACAAAGTTTTTTTTTTCATGAGGTACTCAGTCACATTGTGCAGTCTCGGTGAAACATGAATACAGATTACTTTTGCTTTGGTCATTCAATAAACATAATTCTGTTTGTTAACATTTGCTGCAATTCAGCTGTCTAAAAGTAACTTACCTTCGTATTCACAAATGTATGGCAGAGATAGGAAGCAGAAAAGCCCGGTAAACACATAGTCTGTCCCCACTGGATTCAGCTGCAATGCGTAGCAATCGCTATCATTCGTTGGCAGAGTCTGCTGCAAAATACTGCTTAAATTATAAGGAGATGAATCAGTCCACTGAAGCTCAGTTTCCATCTAGAAAATAAAATTACCCTGAGTAAGGTCATTACTATTTGTGGTTTGTAGTTGTAGTCCTTCAATTATGAACATTTTAAAGGCGAAAGAAGTGTCCGGAAGTATTTTCGTATAAACTATTCAATGCTTCATCTTTATAAAAAAAAGTAAAGGAGATTTTGGGCGAGATTCTCTGGCCTCCCGTGGAGTGTTTCCCGGCGGTAGGAGACGACCGCCATTGGCCAGCAGCGGGGTCTGTCTTGTTATGCTCTCAGTGTGGCACTTCCTTGTGGTGCACTGGACAAAGGAAGGTACAGACGTGGAGATAACTTCAACACATTTATTAAACTATATACACGTCTATTATTCGGGTTCGATACTACTGTTAATCCTTCTATGGCTACCCAGACTGACTAACCAGTCTGCTACAATCCACATGGTGGGAGTGATATTGAATCAACCCTGTGTCTGTACTCACTGACTGTCTCCACTGGAAAGAGGCAGATCATGTGTGTGGTGTCCTTTATATATGGGTTGGTGTAATGCCCTCCTGTGGTCGTGTCACCTCTGTGTGTATCGTGAATGCCCATTGGTCGTGTCCTATCTAACTGATCTATTGATTGAATGTCTGTGTGTCATGTCTCTGGTGCTCCCTCTAATGTCTGGCTAGTCTACATGTATTTACATTAACCCCTTGTGTATTTACAGTGATGCACATCACCATAGGGTCTTCTGGTCCGACCACTGCCAATGAGATTTTCCATTGAACCCATCCCAGTCAGCCGGGACACCCACACCGGGGGGGTATGCCATCGGCGGAATCAGAGATCTTGCC
Source organism: Scyliorhinus canicula (assembly GCF_902713615.1). NCBI lineage: Eukaryota > Metazoa > Chordata > Chondrichthyes > Carcharhiniformes > Scyliorhinidae > Scyliorhinus > Scyliorhinus canicula. Next base: position 18,625,813 of record NC_052165.1, on the reverse strand, counting down.
GGCATGAACAGCCGGGAGATCTCGCACATTCACTCGTTACAAAACATTTTGATTTATATAGTGTACTTTTGATTGCATGTTCAATCACTCAGGCATAATTAGGCTGGGTATAGATACCCACTGATATATGCTTTCCTTTCTGCCATGTCCTACAGCTATCTGCCTTTGTATATTCTCTTATTCCGATCCTTCCATACAGCATTTCAGTTTGGCCATACAATGTGATATTTTCCCAGTTAATTCCGATTCCATCACTATCTGAGGTTGGTGGCTTTCAACCATAAAACAATAACCAGGCAATTTGTATTCATAGCATCTTTGATGTAGAAGAATGTTCCAAGGCATCTCGTAGAAGCTGAAAGTCAACAGACACTGTACAAAAGAAGGATAGGTAAGAAGGGGTGACCAATAGGCAGATTCTGAGATGGGTCTTAAAGGATGGGATGGAAGTGATGAGGGAGAGTGGCTTGGTGTAAGCGAGACTTTGTGCCTGAAGACACTGTTGCCAATTGGGAATGGGGGGGGGGGGTGGGGGAGTGTGGAAGACAGAAAATAATGGAATCAGAAGTGCAAAGAGTATGAAGGTGGGGTCTATAGGTTTACAAGAAGCTAAGTTTAAAGGTGAGATGAAGCTATGGGGAAATATAATCATAAGGAGGGGGGAATTTGCCGCTGGCAGTGTGAGTTCCCGATGCAGCGCAGAATTCCGTGTCGGGGAAAAAACAGGATCAGTGCCCAACAACAATCCGTTTCAGTTGGGGCAGCATGGTGGTGCAGTGGTTAGCATTGCTGCATCACCACGCCAAGATCCCATGTTCGATCCCGTATCTGGGTCACTGTCCGTGTGGAGTTTGCACATTCTCCCCGTGTTTCTGTGGGTTTCACCCCCACAACCCAAAGATGCGCAGGGTAGGTGGATTGGCCACGCTAAAATTGCCCCTTAATTGGATGAAAATGAATTGGGGACTCTAAAAATTTTTTTAAACAATCCGTTTGTGATGATCTGGTCCCAGCGGGTGGCAGCATCGGGTTTCACATTTTTTTAGTAATGGGTTGGACATAGGACCGCCCAGTCTCCATGATGCTCTGCCCCCCTGGACTGGGATTCACGCGAGGGTGGATTGGTGCAAGTATTTTCCACTGTGGCTCTGATGCAGTGTGCCAAGGTGGTAAGTATTGAAGGTAGGTTCCCACCAAATCCATTGGAAGGGCCCCTCCCCCCTACAATACTAATAATGAATCCAGACATGTGGCTGTCTAGAAGCTGTCAATTACAGCCTTCTAAAAGCTATTTCTCTTTGAAGTGAATAGAAGCCTTGCAGATCAAAGGATCTGAGGGGAATTAAAGCCTTGTGATGTGATTTTGGCTTCTTATGAATTCACAGCTGCTGCATTCAAGACATCTGTCTGAGGCAGCAGGTGTATGGGACAGGTGAGTGAAAAGGAAGTGTTTTTGTTTGCTGTTTCTGCATGGATTTCTCTTTCGCTGATAAAAGGCTCTATTTGGGGGGAGGGAGTTCTGTTATGGGGACCTCTGTTATGGGGGTTCTCTGATAAGGGGGGTTCTCTGATATGGGGGCTCTCTTTTATTGGAGAGCCTCTGCATGGGTGTTCTCTGATATGGGGGGGATCTCCATTATGTGGGTTTCTGATACTGGGGTTCTCTGATGGAGGGGGTTCACTGTTACGTGGCACCTCTGTTATGGGGACTCACTGTTCTGGAGGCTTCTCTAATTTGGGGGGGGGGGTCTCTGGTTGGGAGTTGGCGCTGGTTGGGGGTTCTCTGTTCTTGGTGGTCTCTGTTAAGCGGGGGTCTTTGGTTGAGGGTTCTGGTGGGGGTCTCTGGTTGGGGGGGTCAGATCTGGTCATGTTCACATGTGTGTGCTGTGTGCAGGGGGGGCTTACCCAGCAAATCCCATGGTGGTGGTGGTGGTGGTTGGGGGTGGGGGGGGGGGGGGGATGCACCTACTTCTCAGCGGGTGGGGGATACCAGATTTGTGTTGTGGAGAGGATGGGGGCCAGCCGGCGGACCTCACTATCATGCTGCCTGCCCACAATGGCAGCCCGATAATGTGATTCATGATAGAATGCATTGTGATCCCCGTTATGTATTAACGTACTTGGCTGAGGAGAGTAAATTGCTTGTTGGTGCTGCTCCCAAAGCCAGCACGAACCACAAGCAATTCAGCTCTGGCAAGAGAACAGAGTAATAATTAATAAAAACATTTATATTTGATTTCCCAAATGCAGTTGAATTGTTTGCCTGTATTGCCCAGTGGTGGTAAAGGTTAAGAATGTGATGATGTGGTCAGAAAGTAAGCTGAACCTAATAAGAATCCATTCATCTCTAAATTCTTCATTAGTAACATCCCAGATAAGCGGAAAGCACTCCTTTGTCTAATTAACATTGTAAACTCCCACAGAAAGGCAGTGGTATAAAACAGCTGTCAAAAATATTCAACAGCTTGTCACGAAAAAACACACAAAGAACCAGAAACAAGCCATTCAGTAATCAGGTCTGACCTGATTTTCTTCACCGAGTCAGATCTTCATCCTACATGTCCCACTACCTCTCTACCAGTCTCCTTTTCCAATAAATGTTCCAATTCACCCTTAAACGATCTTTTGGACTCGCCACTCAACAAATATTTGTGGCTAGGATCTCAACACTCAACATACCAACCACAGGAAGCAATTATTATCTCTTAAGTTCCCATTTAATGTTTTTCTGGGTTTTCTTACCATTTGTGTCTTCCAACAATTTTCTCTTCTGACGGAATAATCTATCGTTATTTACCTTATTGCAACCTTAGTAACAGGTTGTCAGTTGCGGAACTATTTAGAAAGGGTGTAGAAAACAAGTTCAAAAAGAGAAATGATCTGACTGCCATATAATAATGATTTGAAATACTATATGATGATGATACTTAAATCAGAATGCAGCTTTGAATAGTCTAAGGAGGCAAAGTAAGGTGAAGGTTTATCATTAAAGATGTAGGCCGGGATTCTCCGACCCTGCGCTGGGTTGGAGAATCCCGGTGGGAGGTGCGAATCCCGCCCCGCTGGCCCGACACCGGCTGCCCTATTCTCCGGCGCCGTTTTTTTTGGGCCGGCGGGATTCCCGCCACGGCGGTCGGAGGCCATTGACAGCGGGCCTCCCCCCCGGCAATTCTCCGGGCCCCGATGGGCTGAATGGCTGTAAAGTTTTGCTCAGTCCCGCCGGCTTGAATTACTCACCTCACACACGGCGGAACCTGGCAGGTAAGTGTGCGGGGGCGGTCCTGGGGGGGCGCGGGGGGATCCGACCCCGGGGGGTGGCTCCCACGGTGGCCTGGTCCGCGATCGGGGCCAACCAATCTGCGGGCGATTAGTTCCATGGGGGGCATTCTTTCCTCTGCGCCAGGCCCCTGTAGGGCTCTGCCATATTGCCCGGGGGCAGGGGCGGAGAAGGGAACCCCTGCGCATACACGGAGGTATGCCGGCCGGTCTGCGCAAGCGTGGAAATACACCAGCTGGTCCGCACATGCGCAAGATCACGCCGGCCATTCCGTTCATGCGTGAACTCGCACTGGACCTTCAGCACCGGCTGGAGGAGCACCAACCACTCCGGCATCAACCTCGCTCCCGAGAAATTTTAGAATTCCTCACTTTCGGGGGCTGTTGACGCCGGTGTGGTTGCCGCCTGTTTTCCCGCCAGCGTTGGGACATTGCCCCATTTTCAGAGAATCCCGCCCACAGATCTTTAAGTACAGGGCACAATCCAAAAATCTGGAGATGCTAAGAAACTTTGAGGCATTGTGAACCATGAGGAGGATCGTGTTGAATTTTAAAAGGACTTAGGTTGGCAGAATGGGAAGACGTGCAGATGAAATTTAATGTACGGAAGTATAAAGATTTTCATTTCTGTAGAAAAAACGCAGCAAGACAATATAAAATAAAATGTACAATTCTAAAGAGGATGAAGTAGCAGAGAGGCATGGGCATATATGTGCAGACACATTGAAAGTGGCAGAGCAGCTCGAGTGTGTGGTTAATAAAGCAAACGGCATCCTGAGCTTTATCAATTGGGACATGGTGTACAAAAGCAAGAACATTATGGGCACCATTTGGGCAGCACGGTAGCATGGTGGTTAGCATAAATGCTTCACAGCTCCAGGGTCCCAGGTTCGGTTCCCGGCTGGGTCACTGTCTGTGCGGAGTCTGCACGTCCTCCCCGTGTGTGCGTGGGTTTCCTCCAGGTGCTCCAGTTTCCTCCCACAGTCCAAAGATGTGCGGGTTAGGTGGATTGGCCGTGATAAATTGCCCTTAGTGTCCAAAATTGCCCTTAGTGTTGGGTGGGGTTACTGGGTTATGGGGATAGGGTGGAGGTGTTAACCTTGGGTAGGGTGCTCTTGTCAGGAGCCGGTGCAGACTCGATGGGCTGAATGGCCTCCTTCTGCACTGTAAATTCTATGTAAATCTATTATATTAAACCGAATACAAATTTGGTTCAATTGGACACGATCGAATGGCCACTCTATGCCTGAAAAGCAGCATGCTGCGGCGTAACGTAGCCAATAAAAGTCGGGAGACCTTGGTCCTGGGATCTAACCAGCTCGCAACGCGTCATGAAATCTAACACGATCTTGCGAGATATTGCGCTGTAAATCCTGCCGATTATGGGGGAGTCACTTTGTGGCAAAACTGCATATTAGGAAGAAACAGCTAGTCTTACGGTAATATGCAGTTTCCCAAGGCACCTGAGGCGTTGGAATATTTCTCTTTCGCCTCAGAGATCTCAAGCGAGTGCCGTTCAGTACTGGTCTCCAAAAATGGGGACCAGACGGAACAGCACTCATGGGGGTCTCCCAGGAGATCGGAGGCCCCAGGTGCATGCCCTCTGAGCAGGGTGGTGCCCAGGTGGCACTGCCAAGTTGCCGGTGATTGAGCCGGGGTGCCCAGCGCAGGTGTTGAGAGGGAGGAGCGGGGGCTCTGTGGACGCCCCCCTCATAGTGAGTTAGGGTTTGAAGTGGGAGTCTCAGCCCGACCTCTCACTATACTGAGGAGTTCCAGCGAGTGGAGCTCCTCAGTGCAGAAAATAGGGCTCTGTGTGGCCTTGGCTGTGCGTTCCCCACTAAGGCCCCCTGTCCAAGCTGAGTGCCGTCCGATAGCGTTGTGTTTTTCCACATTGTGAGCATCGGGAAACACGCAGCTCAACATGCTCACTCTGGGACTCTGTTCCCATTTAGTTAAATCGTGCCCATTGCGGCCCGGTCTGGGCACCAGACTTTAGGAAGGATTTGAAGGCATTAGAGAGGGAAAGTGGAATAAATTCATGGGAATGGTTCCAGAGATATAGGACGGGATTCTCCATCCCGCCACACCCGTTTTTTGGTACGACGGGCCCCCGCCCACAGTGGGATCCTCCGTTCTGGTAGCCGACCAATGAGATTTCCCATTGTGGGCACCCCCACGCCGTCGGGAAATCCGCGGGAGTGAGTGCGCTGCCAACGAAATGGAAAATCCAGCCGCTGGAGCATCCAACATAAGGAATTTCAGCTCCAAAAAGGAGATTGGAGAATTCGGGACAGGTCTCCTTGAAGGAGAGAAGAGATTCAAAATCACAGAATTGTTTAATTGCCAAAGAAGGCCATTCAGCCCATCGTGTCTGCACCCGCTCTCCAAATGAGCATTGTGACTTAGTGCCACCTCCTGCCTTTTCCCCGGCCTTCTGCATATTGTTTCTTTTCAAATAATCATCCTCTCGAATGCCTCGATTGAACATATCTCCACCATATTTTCACTGAAGGACTTTATCCCGCCACTGCTGGTATTAACTCAGCGATAAGCAGAGGCTCACCCTGCGGGGAACATAACAAGCTGAGTGAATGCCGACGGTGGTGGGATGAAGCCTTTAAATGGCCACATAAAAATAGGGGCTGGTTTAGCTCACTCGGCTAAATCGCTGGCTTTTAAAGCAGACCAAGCAGGCCAGCAGCAAGGTTCGATTCCCGTACCAGCCTCCCCGGACAGGCGCCGGAATGTGGTAACTAGGGGCTTTTCACAGTAACTTCATTGAAACCTACTCGTGACAATAAGCGATTTTCATTTTTCATTTCATTTCAAAATATCAAATGTTTATGGGAAATAAATTCTAACTGTGATCTATGGTCCTTGAGTTTTGCTTAGATCTGTGACTTGAAGCTTCTTGGACACAACCTCTGCTGAAACTGGTTCACTAACCAGAAAAAACCTCAAGTACGGCGGCGAGAACAAAAGTAAATGATCCTGATCAGCCTGCTTATTCCTCATCATGGGTCATTCCTCTCTTACCCTGAATTAAACTTTTCACAATTTTTAAATTGAAAGGAACAAAATGCAGGAGAAAGTTTGAAAAAAATAACAGACAGTATGCTGCAGAATTTATTTTCCAATTGGCCGCGTTTATTGGTCTTGATTATAAAGTAACTATTAGAAAAGTCCAAACTGATGGTGGCACAATGGTGCAGTAGTTAGCACTGCTGCCTCACGGCGTCGAGGACCCGGTTGCAATCCCGGCCCCGGGTCACTGTCCATGTGAAGTTTGCACATTCTCCCCATGTTTGCGTGGGTCTCACCCCCACAAACTCAAAGATGTGTAGGGTAGGTAAACTGACCACGCCCCTTAATTGGAAAAAGAATAATAGGGTACTCAAAATCTATTTTTTAAAAAACGTCAAAACTGATAAGTGAGATGGAACTATTGTAAAAAATAGACAGTTACTCCATTTAAAATATAGGAAGCGAAACCAGAATTACTTATCCCATCAAGGCAGCCAGCAATGTATCATAAACACTTTGAATAGCACGATCAAATAAAACATTCTACTGAGGTAAAACAGAATGGTTTTATAGTTTTGGCTCCTAGCTCAAGGCGCTGATAAAGATAAGTATGGATTCGCTGGCATCAGCAACTCCCTGCCGCCTTGCCCAAATGCCCATTTTTCTATGTGTGACCCTTTCAGCTTCATCACTGATGGTTTTCAAAATATTTGTGGAAGGGAAAATGTTCTTCTTACCTTAATGTCATTTAGACCAGTCCATAACATGCTGAGGTAATTGAGCGATCTCAGGTGTGAAGATATCAGCTTATGCTCTTCTTCGGTATTGATATCAATGAGGTGAGCTCTATTAACTGCTGACTCACAGGAATGTGATGCGTCTCGCCATCTTTTGTAATCTTTTCCAATCCAGTAGCAACTATAGAGTGATCCTATCCAGCCCGGAGGGCAAGATGCTACAAGTGTAATGACTGTGTTAATAACTCGTTAAACTCGAAAAGGTCCACATATGAAATTATACAAATTTGACCCATGTGTTGTGGAGGTAGTAGTAATGTGTTTTAATCTTTCATGGTTACCTAGGCTGGTTAATCATGCCAAACATGAGGTATACTCCTGTCAACCTAGCAAGGGCACAATTCACATTTATAAGTTAATGGTTATTTAGTGATTATCCTTCAGGGAGCCAGAATCAGGGAAAGAAAATATAAGATCTGAGATCAAATTGGCTTCAAAATCAGCACAACTCATGTTGGAAGATTGGAATTAGCAACGCTCTGTGGCAGACTCAGCTGTCTGGTCCTGAAGCAGAAATGTCCACAATACTCCACACTGATGACTAACCAGCTAACCTCATTATGGGCACTTGGAGAGATAGATCCATCAATGGAATTCTTTCCATTTGCCTCCAGATAACCTACAAACCAATGTTTTAACTGGTAGGGTGATCCTGGAAGCATACTTGCGCCCTGTAATACGAGCTGCACAGTTGTAGCTAATTCAGCCTTTGTTGTACCCCTGTGCCCATTTATAAACCCTTAAACCTTCCCCTCAATTCAGGATTGAAGTGACTCCAAGAAATTGTTCACTTCAATTTAGACAAACAGAGGCTCCAGCCATATTGATTTCTCAGTAACTTTGGTGACTTTTAAACATGGCCATGTTGAGAATCCTGTCTGACCCAAAAAGAAAATGTAACTTGCCACGCCAGCTGATATTTTCATACAGTAAAATTCCGAATGAACATACATCTCAGCAGCAAACAAAAGTCCCTTTTTACCAAATGATTTCAATGAAATATCGCCTAATTAACAAAATATCAATAAACCTGAAGAGTAAAAACTGCTCCAAGGGTTCATAAGTATTGTAAGTCTATCTCTAAGAACAGGTTACTATTAAATAAGAGGATATATTTTTAAATTTAACTTTACATCAATAGCATATAAAGTGACCCAAACACTGATTGGTTAGAGTGAACCATATATTATCTGCTGTTCATATCAATTAGTATTCTGCCATTACAAAGAACAAAAAAACAAAGAAAAACTACAGCACAGGAACAGACCCTTCGGCCCTCCAAGCCTGCGCTGATCCAGATTACAATGATTAGAGATGAAAGTTTGCATGAAAAAAATCCTCTAATGATTCCTCTGAGGAGTAACAATTTTTTCTTGTGTAGAGCCACGCAGAAGGCTTACTTTCAAAATGGTCACTTGTGAAACTCTTATCACAACTGCTGTGTTGAGAGATTTATATACCACTTCAATTTTTAGTTCACATACGAAAGCATTTCTCAGAGAATGTTCTGTTTTCAAAATATTCAGAACAATTAACCTGTTACAAATGCAGAAAATTAGATTATACATGCATAGCTTGTTCATACCTGTTTCAATGATAATGTAAAATACTTGTGTCAAAGATAGCCCTGCTTGATATAGTTGTTTGAATTCCAAAGAGAAGTTATACAGAGATCCAGGCTTTAATTGATTCCATACGTAATTATTTGCAATTGGCGGCATGGTGTATGAAGTGAAATTAAGGGTTATCGTGGTAATATATTTTCCAGTCCCAAACTCACTCCAATTAAATGAAGCAGTAGTTGTTGAAACATTTGTTTTAATGGCAGTTTCCTCAAGCAAACCTGGCAGAAATAGTAAATGTTAACATTTCTCTCATCATATAATTGGTAAACGTCAAATTTATGTGTTTTCTAACCTTTCTCAACTTAAAATTACACCACCAAACAATCTTGAACCATATGTAATTGTGTTTCTGTTTCATTTTTCTCCTGTAGTTTTCAATATATTAACATTGTGAACTGTTGTGTGTACCACTGAAACTTACAGAATTCAGAATGAAAAAACATTCTATTTTGTAATTAAAAAATGACACTGCATTAATGTTCAGCATTTATAATAGAACGTGATCAGTTAGTTCACATTAAACTAACTACTTTGAAGTGCAGTAACTGTTGTTAAATAGGCAAACTAAATGTTTCTGAACAACAATGAGATGCAAACCAATTAATCAGCTTCAAGTGATGTTGGTTCAGGGCAGATTGCTGGTAAAACAGGGTAAAACTCCAAGATTTTTGCCAAAAAAGTGTTGTGGAATGTTTTAACATTCGTGTGAAAAACAAGAATAGGCAAGTGGTGTTTTGTTTAATTCTCATCCAAAGTACGGTGCCCTTTGACATTGTAACACCCCCCCCCCCCCCCCCCCCCCCCCCCGAGTGTCAGCTTAAATCATCGTACTTTGCAACAGGATTAAACCCCAATATCACCTCTCAAAGTATGAGTTCAGTTAAATCTTCATGAGTTCAAGGCACAGAGAATCCTTCCTTCAGATACGAGACGGATTGAATCTCTGGAAGGAAGAGCTAAATGCAATTTCTCCTTCAATCCTTGCTTATAGTCAGATGGCTGTGTTGTGAGGGGCGGGATTCTCCCGTACCCGACGGGGCAGGGGGTCCCGGCGGAACGGAGTGGCGTGAACCACTCCGGCGTCGGCCCGCCCCAAAGGTGCAGAATCCTCCGCCTCCAGGGGCTAGGCCGGAGCCAGAGTGGTTTGCGCCCCGCCGGCTGGCGTGGAAGGCCTTTGGCGCCATGCCAGCCGGGGCCGAAGGAACTCCGCCGGCTGGCGCGGGTCCGCACGTACGCGGGAGCGTCGACGGCTGCTGACGGCAAGGTTCCACCAACATTGCTTTGAGTTATTACCAGAACCATGGGAGAGAAACAGCCAAGCTCAGAAACTCATCAGTGGAGTAAAATCAAACCTCTATTCTCCCACTGCCATGCCACAAGAGGTTTAATAATCTAACCACAGTGCCATCATATGAGCCTCATTTTAGATTCTTAAAATCATAAAATTTGCATTAGTGCTATCGGGAAAACACTCAAAGACTAAATATATTTTGCTGCTTTCCTTCTTCTCATCCCAACATGACTACCTGACTGCAACTTGTATTAGCATATTTAGCAAGCTAGTACTTACGTGTACTGAATGATTTGTTGTCTAAGATTTTTCCATTTAGCATTGATTTTATGGCAAAATAATAGTTTATATTTTCCTGAAGGTCATCGAGGATGATACTTGACCCTTCAGCTGACTTCTGAATACAGAAGGAAAACTGCACAATGATTATTATTTCTCGAGCAAGGTCCAAGATTATGCACAGCAAAAAAACTTTATTTGATTACGTGTAAGGAACAATATCTTCAATTCACCCAAACTATATTTGGAATACTCCTTAATATACTGAAAGCTCTACAACTTTGTAGACACAATGCTTGATCTTACTTAATGCCTTTTTTCCATTCAGGCTGATACAGATTTTCCACGTGATCACTTACAACATAAAATAAGGTAAATGAATGCATGTTAGAAGTATTTATATTTATCTTCCAGTTTTAATGACTGGCTTTCTCAAATGTGCCTTAATATATGATTCAATGCAATTTTCAGGTCTTATCATCAATAATAACTGGCTCTCCAAATCTGAAGTGTTACACTTCGCAGTGTATAAGCACCCTTGTTTAATCTGTCAAAATGGTTAACAAGACAAGATTTAGCTATGATCTCACCACAAAGCTGGAAAATAATGGTGACAATGTGCCATATGTGATCAAGTAACAGTCTGCTTGCACTTCATGAGGAAAATGATTCCACTCGATCAGAACTTTAATTGCGGATCTGTTCATGGCTAATTGGCAATCCAAACAGTCTGTGAACTGGAAAATATATATTAGTTGGCTGTTATATAAGTGCTATTATACATGAAACAAAACGTTAGAGTGCAATTATAACAAATAATTAGGAAGGTTAATTGAATGCTGGCTTTTATTGCAAAGGCGATCAGAGTATAAAAGTACAGAAGAGTTGCTACAAATGTACAGGGCATTGGTGAGAGCACGCCTGGAATACGGTGTACAATTTTGGTCTCCATTCTTAGGGCATTGGAAGCACTTCAGATGGTTCACTAAGCTTATTCTTGGGGTGAAAGGCCTGCCTTACCAGGGAACCTTGAGTAGATGGAGCCTATACTCATTGGAGTTTAGAAGAATTAAAAGTGATATTACTGAACCAAAAAATATCCTGAGGGGATTGACAGGATAGACTCTAAGAGGTTGGACCAGATTCTCCGATTCTGAGATTAAGTGTGGTGGATCTGTGGAGTTTTTTACGTGGAAAAAAAATCAGTGGCGCCCCCTTACTGCGACCAGTGAGGGGATAGCAGCCGTTCTGTGTAAAACGTCCGGCCTTCACAAAATAAACAGCTGGAGAATGGCCGGGTCCATGGCCGCCCATTTGGACGGTGATGACCTGCAGCGGTCGCGCCATAAAACATGGTGCCGGCCATGCGCGGACCCGACCTGCCAGATAGTGCCCCCCTCTGGCTACCCGCTAGCCACCTCCCATCAGTCCCCCAACCCTTGTGAAAGCCCCCCTGGCCAGCAGCAGAGCTCCCACCCGGCTGGGTGACGCTGGACCGGCTGAGACCAGAATTGAACCGCGCCGTCATGAACTCGGCCCGTTGGGCGCCAGAGCATCGGGGGGAGGGCTTTCAGGTGACGCGCTGAGGCCGCCCCACTGGTGTGCGGCATGCGCTGTGATGACGCTGTTTCCGGGGGGGGGAGGAGTATACAAAACCTGCGTCAAACAGGCGCCAGCCCGATTTCGGCGTAAAAAGGGATTCTCTGCCCGATCGCCAATTACGAAATTGGCATTGGGGAACGGAGAATCCGGCCCTTGTTTCCTCTTCTGAGAATATCTAGAACAAGGGAGCACGGATTAAAAGGTGAAGTTGAGGAGAAATTTCCACCAGCAGCAATAGAGTCTGAGCCGAGTTAAACAGTTATTTGATTGACAAGAGGCAGGAAAGTGGAATTAAAGCCACAGATGAACTGTGATGTTATTTAATGGTGGAGCAGGTTCGATGGGCCAAATGGTCTACACCTGTTTCTTATGTATCAAATCTTATGATGGCACAGTTTTAGAAAGAATATTATCCAGCCAGCATCACAACATTTAGATTAAGTAGTTTCCTTCATGAAATGAAAAGAAAAATCTTGCGCCTATACCGTACCTTTCACAGCCTTAGGATGCTGCAAAGCACTTAGACAAATGAAGAACGTTTGAAGTGCACAACCACTTGAAATCAATTTTTACCAGACTGGGTCCCACAAACAGCAATGAGATACATGACCAGGCAATGTCTTAGTGGTCCTGAGTGAGGCATAAATAAGGTCTTAACTGGCATTTGAACCTCCAACCGTCTGACTCAGGAATATTACTATTGAGCTAAGGCTGAGGCCCATAATTAACCATTCCAGGACAGTCCACCACTTCAGCTTGCTGACTATAGTGGCCATTTCTTAATGACTTAATTTGGCAGCAAAGTTGATAATTTCTCTCCATTGTAGGAAACTCAGTTGCATTTTATCTACAATTCAAGAAGAAATATGCTGTGTGAAGTTTAATTTTTGAACAGCACTGTAGTTACTTTCTAAGACATTTTGAGGAAACATTATAAAAGGAAAGCAATATATTTTAAACTCAGTACGTGCAACTGGTAACTAATATCCACACAAAAAAATGACAAGCAAACAACACTAACACAACTGATTAACTCAAATTTCTCTTGATCCCTCCCTTCTCCTGACCTGTTCTCCTGACAGCTAAGAGTGGGATTTTCCCCTCATTGCCCTAAGTGAGGTGGCAGGCATGAAAAAGCCGCTTTACCCGCCAGCCACAATGCCAGGTTTTCGCACCGTATCGTCTGTTTCCCGTCACATTAGTAATGCACGCACGGGAAACTTGTCAGATCACAGGCAGGTGGCTTCAGCGATTCACCCTCCACACCACTTCCTCACTCCAGGCGCCATATTGGAACGGCACCCATGCACAGCCTTTTTACTGCCTGCAGCCCAGGACTGCTCCATGGAAGACATGGCTCCCGAAAGGCAGGAACATGCAGCTCCGATATTCAATGAAGCCTCATTGGAACTCCTGCTGGCTGTGGACAAAGGCCAGCGGCGATGTCCTCTACCCCCATCATGACTAGAGGAGTTCCTCATTGCTCCAGTTTGGCAGGAGGTGGTCAGTACAGCTTGGAGACCAGCCACCCAGTGCAGAAAGAAGATGAATGATCCCACCTGTGCCACCAGGACAAGGTAAGGTAAAGTCGCCATAGTCCCAGATGACCGCTTTCCTCTTTGAGGGGGTGAGCTGACTGGTGGTGATTTAACCTGGGGATCAGCACACCTCAGGCTCACTCCCTCAGACACACACCTTCACATCTCCATCTAGGCTCACCTCCCCTGGAGTTTACATCCCCACCTCTTCCATCTCCACTCACACATCACCCATACATGCCTGGCATCCTTATCATCTGCCCTGGCATTTATCCTGCTGACACTTTCCACCTGTCTTTTGCAGGACAGGCTTGCAGACATCCCCAGGTTGGGGGGGGGGGGGGGGGGGGGGGGCAGCACCCCAGGGCCATCCACCCTGCGCCAGGAGTGCCCAACCCAACCCAATTCCCCCTTCCTGTGTGTGGTAGTCTGGTTAGAGGTATTATAGTACCTAGTAATGCTGGAACACCATTGGTGGATAATGCATGTTGTCTATTGGTCGAGACTGCATGGTAGCTCCGCCCTGCAAGGCAGGGTATAAGAGCCTGTGCTGCCCCAGCAGCTTCCTTTCTGTACCTGAGCTTCTGGGGGAAACATCTAGCTTATTAAAGCCTTCAGTTGTACTACAACCTCGCTATAGTAGTCATTGATTGTGCATCAATTTAATAAAGTAGCTTTAAAGAATGGAGCTCCGAATCAAGCCGGAGTGTCTGCAACTCAGCCCCCACGCAGTAAACTCGGCGGAGACTTTCAAGCACTGGCTAGCGTGCTTCAACGGCTACATCAGAATGGCGGAAAACACACCCACAAGAGAACAGAAACTGCAGATCCTGCACTCGAGGGTGAGCCCAGAAGTCTACACACTCATCGAGGACGCGGACGACTGCGATGCCGCGATGGAGTTGCTGAAAGGGCATTACATTCACGCTGTGAATCAGGTCTACGCCCGGCATCTACTAGCAACGAGGCGACAAATTCCTGGTGAGTCACTAGAAGAATTCTACCGTGCGCTCCTAGTGTTGGGGAGAAACTGCAGCTGCTCGCAAGTTTCAGCAAACGGCCACACTGAACTGTTAATTCGGGGCGCTTCATTGCGGGTATGCTGTCTTCTCAAATCCGCCAGCGTTTGCTGGACAAAGAAACTCTAGGCCTCATGGAGGCACGGGCTCTTGCCAGCTCCCTGGATGTGGCCTCTCGAAACGCCCGCGCCTACACCCCCGACTGTGCGGCAGCCCCCTGGGCAGTGTGGAACCCCTCTGCGGCCGACTCCGAGGCGATGCCCCACACTCCCCCTCAATCTTGCGCTGCAAGACAGCCCAGCAACCCCTGGGGGCCCAGTTGCTATTTTTGCGGGCAAGCCAAACACCCCCGACAGCGCTGACAAGCCCGTTCGTCCACCTGTAAAGGGTGCGGCAAAAAGGGCCATTTTGTGGCGATATGCCAGGCCCGGGCGGTCGCTGCAGTCTCCGGAAGCGAATGCGGACCACCACTACAACCCCCTCCATGGGCCCCATGCGGCTAGCGAACGCCACCACCTTCCTCCTCCAGGGCCACGTGTGGCCTCCGGGCACCACCATCTTGTTCCGCGGACGCCACATGCGATGGATGGGCACCGGCATTTTGTGCACCCACAGCCACATGCGACCAGTGGGAGCCGCCATCTTCGATGGACTCCCAGGACCTCAGTGCAGATGACCACACACTGCCCGACGAGAACACCCAGCTGCTGCCAAGATTAGCCTCGGTGACCCTGGACCAGTCTCGGCCTCGAACACTCTCAACTACTACTACAACGGTGCTAATCAACGGACATGAGACATCCTGCTTAATCGACTCTGGGAGCACAGATAGCTTCATACACTCCGACACAGTAAGGCGCTGTTCTCTCCCCATCCACCCTGTTAATCAAAAAATCTCCCTGACCTCCAGTTCCCACTCAGTAGAGATAAAGGGGTTCTGTGTAGCAAATCTCACGGTCCAGGGAAGGGAGTTCAAAAATTACCGGCTCTACCTCCTTCCCCACCTCTGCGCAGCCATACTCCTAGGGTTAGACTTCCAGTGCAACCTCCAAAGTCTAGCTTTCAAATTCGGCGGCCCTATACCCCCCCTCACTGTCTGCAGCCTCGCGAGCCTCAAGGTCGATCCGCGTTCCCTGTTTGCGAACCTCACCCCGGATTGCAAACCCGTGGCCACCAGGAGCAGACAGTACAGTGTCCAGGATTGGATCTTTATTAGGTCAGAGGTTCAACGGCTACTGAGGGAAGGAGTCGTTGAAGCTAGCAACAGTCCCTGGAGAGCTCAAGTAGTGGTGGTAAAGACCGTGGAGAAGAATAGGATGGTCATCGACTACAGTCAGACCATCAACAGGTTTATGCAGCTGGACGCGTACCCTCTCCCTCGCATATCCGACCTGGTAAACAGGATCGCGCAATACAAGATCTTCTCCACGGTGGACCTTAAATCCGCCTACCACCAGCTCCCCATCCGCACGAGTGACCACAAGTACACTGCCTTCGAGGCAGTTGGGTGGCTTTACCACTTTTTAAGCGGTCCTTTTGGTGTCACTAATGGGGTCTCGGTCTTCCAGCGAGAGATGGACCGAATGGTTGACCGATACAGTTTACGGGCAACATTCCCGTGTCTCAATAATATCACCATCTGCGGCCACGACCAGCAGGACCACATCAACCTCCTAAAATTCCTCCAGCCCGCGAAAATCCTTAACCTTACGCATAACGAGGATAAATGCGTGTTTAGCACCGACCTCCTAGCCATCCTCGGCTACGTAGTGCAAAATGGAGTTATAGGCCCCGACCCGGAACGCATGCGCCCCCTTATGGAGTTTCCCCTCCCTCACTGCTCCAAGGCCCTGAAGCGCTGCCCAGTTTTTTTTTTTACTACGCCCAGGGGTCCCCAACTATGCAGACAAGGCCCGTCCTCTGATCCAATCAACAGTTTTTCCCCTGTCGATAGAGGCCTGCCAAGCCTTCAGCCGCATCAAAGCAGATATTGCAAAGGTCACGATGCACGCCATCAATGAGCCCCTCCTCTTCCAGGTCGAGAGCGACGCCTCCGACATAGCTCTGGCAGCCACCCTCAACCAAGCGGGCAGACCCATGGCCTTCTTCTCACGTACCCTCCATGCTTCCGAAATCCGCCACTCCTCAGTCGAAATGGAGGCTCAAGCCATAGTAGAAGCTGTGCGACATTGGAGGCATTACCTGGCCGGCAGGAGATTCACTCTCCTCACTGACCAACGGTCGGTCGCCTTTATGTTGGATAATGCACAGCAGGGCAAGATAAAGTACGATAAGATCTTGCGGTGGAGGATCGAACTCTCCACCTATAACTACGAGATCTTGTATCGTCCCGGGAAGCTAAACGAGCCACCTGATGCCCTGTCCCGCAGCACATGTGCCAACGCACAAGTGGACCGCCTCCGAGCCCTCCACTAGGACCTCTGCCACCCGGGGGTCACTCGCTTCTTCCATTTTGTCAAGGCCCGCAACCTGCCCTACTCCATCGAGGTCAGGACCGCCACCAGGAACTGCAAACTCTGCGCGGAGTACAAGCCACACTTCTACCGGCCAGAGAAAGCGCACCAGATAAAGGCTTCCCGTCCCTTTGAACGCCTCAGCATGGACTTCAAAGGTCCCCTCCCATCCACCGACCGCAACATGTGCTTCCTGAACGTGATTGATGAGTACTCCCGATTCCCATTCGCCATCACCTGCCCCGACATGACCGCAACCACTGTCATCAAAGCCCTCCATAGCATCTTTACACTGTTCGGGTTCCCCGCTTACATACATAGTGATAGGGGGTCCTCCTTTATGAGCGACGAACTGCGCCGATTCCTGCTCAGCAAGGGCATTGCCTCCAGCAGGACGACCAGTTACAACCCCCGGGTAACGGACAGGTAGAGAGGGAGAACGGAACGGTCTGGAAGACCGTCCTACTGGCCCTGCGGTCTGAAATCTCCCAGTCTCCCGCTGGCAGGAAGTCCTCCCGGATGCCCTCCATTCCATCTGGTCCCTGCTCTGCACTACGACCAACCAAACACCTCAAGAACATCTCCTGGTTTTCCCCAGGAGGTCCTCCACTGGGACCTCGCTCCGACCTGGCTGGCAGCCCCCGGACCCATCCTGCTCCGAAAACACGTGCGGGTGCACAAGTCGGACCCTTTGGTCGGGAGGGTCCATCTTCTCCACGCTAACCCCCAGCACGCCTACGTGGCATACCCCGACGGCCGACAAGACACGGTCTCCCTACGAGACCTGGCGCCCGCCGGATCTTCGTGCACACCCCGCCACCAGTCCCACCCAACATCCCACCGGGGCACCTTACAGCTGCCCCCTTCCCAGGAGGATCAGTTCTTCCGCCGGCCCCGTCCAGGCCCCCCCTCCCACCGCCGCACCCTGCAGACGCTCCCTTCTCAGGTCAATCAGCTTCCCCATCAGCGCCGTCTCGGGGTGTTGAAGCAGCCACAGAGATCGAAACCACGCTCCCGGAGTCCCAGATGCCCGAACCTCCACCGGCGTCACCACCAAAGCTTTGACGATCACAGAAGACGACCAGGGCCCCCGATCGACTGATTGCTTCACTGTAACACGTATATAGTTATTGTGAAATTGTAAAATTGTTAAATATTTTGTAAATAGTTATGATTATAAGTCAAAACGCTGTACGGAGGCATTACGGTACCTCCATAACCATAAATCCTACCATGTTACAAAGTTGTAATACCAAGCCACCACCCCCGCCGGACTCTTTTTTAACAGGGGGTGAATGTGGTAGTCTGGTTAGAGGTATTACGGTACCTAGTAATGCTGGAACACCATTGGTGGATAATGCATGTTGTCTACTGGTCGAGACTGTATGGTAGCTCCGCCCTGCAAGGGGGGGTATAAGAGCCTGTGCTGCCCCAGCAGCTTCCTTTCTGTACCTGAGCTGCTGGGGCAAACATCTAGCTTATTAAAGCCTTCAGTTGTACTACAACTCGCTTTAGTAGTCATAGATCGTGCATCATTGTGACCCGTCACTTCCAGTTCCAAAGGCTGAGTAGGGTGCACCTGCCCCACAGCAGGGCACCCAAAGCAAGCTGGGGCCCTCCAGGTCTGAGCCCTCCAAAAGACCCCTGCCAAAGTCATCACAAACAACAGGGGGTAGCAGTCAGCAGGCTGCCTCCACGTCAGCGGTGAATGCACCCAGACAATCGAGGTTGGGTTTTCCATTCTCACAGAGATGAAGACGGCAAAGAGAAACTGGTTGAAGTCTGCACCTAATATGCGCATTGCCCTCTCCTCCTGTGAACCTGGTTGGAGTGAAATCATGAGGACCAAGCAGGCTCCCTTTTCGCAATAAAGGTAAATGAATGTGGCGAAGGTCGCAAAGGTCGGTCAGCATGGGTCCTGAAGTCTGGCCGACCGCACTGCACATGCGCCATGCGCATGGAACGCGCTGACGTCAGGGTCATGACGTGTCCAAATTGTGGCTCCGCCCATTTAAAGCGGCAATGCCCAGCCAAAGGAAGGCGATGTCTACAGTGTGGAAATCCTGGGCATTACGCAGCCTTATGCAGGTGGGCTCCACCGATCAACAGCCAGCGATCCCAGCTGCAGCAGAGACGGACCCGCTGCGTACAACAAGGCATGCAGGATTCAGATCTCGACAGCCCAACGGACCCCGATGCTGACTGCCTTGAGTCTCCATACTGGGTGGGCATAATCACCACGCGCGAGTTGGCCTCCACCGTGCCTGCAAACCGCCTTTCAATCCTGACGACGAGTAGTGTGCTGTCATCACAGTTAACCAGTCTAGCATCCGATTTAAATTGGGCACTGGCGTATTTGCAAACCTCATATCACAGTCGGATCTCGACAGCATCCGAGACCAACCTAGCATTCTTCCACCAGCCTGCCAGCTCCTTGACTACAATGGCAATGCCATTGCTGCCAGTGGATCGTGTCAGCTAGGTGTATCTCACAAGGCAATCAAAGTGATGTTACGATTCGAGATTGTCCGGCCTGACAAGGCATCCCTGCTCGGTGCTCGCGCATGCAAACTCCTAAATCTGGTCCAGCGCTTCCATGCCATGGCCTTGACACCGGCGACTGCCTCGCCCAATGTAAATCTCGAGGCTGAGATAGACGACATTCTCACTCAAAGGCAGTGTTTGATGGAATGGGCGCACTCCCATATCATTACAAGATATTGCTCAAACTGAATGCTATCCCAGTCATCCATGCACCGCGCCGGGTGCCGGCTCCTCTCAAGGATCGCCTGAAAATGCAGCTACGAGAGCTCCAAGACCAGGGCATCATCTCAAAGGTCACGGAACCAACAGACTGGGTCAGCTCCATGGACTGCGTCAAGATGCCCTCTGGTGAACTCCGCATTTGCATTGATACCAAAGACCTGAATCGCAACATCATGCGCGAGCACGACCTGATCCCAAAGCGTGAAGAGTTAGTCTGTGAGATGGTTCATGCCAAATTCTTTACCAAGCTGGACGCCTCCCGTGGGTTCTGGTAGATACAGCTGGACAAGTCCAGTCGGAAGCTGTGCACGTTTAACACTCCGTTCGGCAGGTATTGCTACAACCGCATGCCTTTTGGTATCATATCAGCATCCGAAATATTTAATCGCATAATGGAGCAAATGATGGAGGGCATTGAGGGGGTGAGTCTATGTTGACGACGTGATCATCTGGTCCACGATGCCCGAGGATCACATCGCTCGTCTCAAATAAGTTTTCCAGAGAAAACGGCCTCCAGCTCAACCGGGCCAAATGCTCATTTGGTAGGTCCACTATCAAGTTTCTGGGTGACCACATTTCACAGCAGGGTGTGCAACCTGACGCTGACAAGGTGCTGGCAATCAATGCCATGAAGACCCCAGAGGACAAAAAGGCGGTCCTCCGTTTCCTCAGGATGGTGAATTTTCTCGGGAAATTCATTCCCAACATGGCATCCCACACCACAACCCTCCGGCATCTTGTAAAAAAGTCGACAGTGTTCCAGTGGCTTCCCGCACATCAAGCGGAGTTAGCTTGAGCTGAAAACAAAGCTCGCCACAGCCCCAGTACTGGCATTCTTTGACCCAACCAAGGATACCAAGATATCCACAGACGCAAGCCAGGACGGCATTGGGGCGGTGCTCCTCCAGCGAGACAACTCCTCGTCCTGGGATCCAGTGGCATACCCCTCCAGGGCCATGACTCCGACCAAACAACGGTATGCCCAGATCGAAAAGGAGTGCTTGGGTCTCCTGACAGGAATAGTCAAGTTTCATGACTACGTATACGGCCTGCCAACATTCACGGTGGAAACAGACCACAGGCCTTTAGTCCACATAATCCAAAAGGATTTAACTGATATGACAACTCGGCTGCAGCGAATTCTTCTTCATCTCCGCCGATATAACTTTGAACTCATCTACACACCGGGTAAGGAGCTGATCGTCGCGGATGCCCTATCCCGATCCGTCACCACGCCGTGTGAACAGGGCGACTTCATTCGCCATATTGAAGCATGGGTGCAGCTGTGTGCCAGCAACCTCCCAGCCACTGATGAACGAGGTACACAAATACGCGAAGAAACTGCCAAAGATCCCCTACTGCAGCGCGTAATGAAGCACCTCGCCCATGGCTGGCAAAAGGGGCAGTGCCCCCAATTTTTCAACGTTGAGGATGAGCTGACGGTTGTTGAGGGAATCCTTCGTAAACTAGATAGAATCGTCATTCCCCAAAGCATGCAAAACATGGTGCTCAGACAGATCCATGTGGGTCACCTGGGGGGTGAAGAAATGTCAACACAGAGCTTGGCAGGCAGTTTACTGGCCTGGCATCAGCCAGGACATTGCCAACACAGTCCTCAACTGCACAACATGTCAGAAGTTTCAACCAGCTCAGCCTAATGAAACGCTGCAACAGCACGAGATTGTGACCTCTCCGTGGTCCAAGGTGGGGATAGACCTCTTTCGCGTCAATGGGCGTGATTAAGTGCTCCTGGTCGACTACTTCTCCAGCTACCTGGAAGTGGTGAAACTGTCGGACCTCACGTCAAAGTCCGTCATCAAAGCCTGCAAAGAGACTTTTGCCAGGCATGGGATGCCACTCAAGGTAATGAGTGACAACGGTCCATGTTTCTACATTGCACGATCCGACTTTGCACGATCCTACCACTTTAGTCACATCACATCCAGTCCCCAATACCTGCAATCAAACGGGAAGGCCGAGAAGGGGGTCCATATTGTCAAGCGGTTGCTGTGCAAGGCTGCAGACGCAGCCTCGGATTTCAACCTGGCGCTATTGGCATACAGGACAACCCCTCTGTCGACTGGTTTGTCTACGGCTCAGTTGCTCATGAACCGCAACCTGAGGACAACTGTTCCAGCCATCCATGTTCCAGACCTTGACCACCTCACGGTGCTGCAGAAGGTGCAGCGATCCAGGGACCAGCAAAAGATCACGTATGATGTTCATGCCACAGATCTGCCTGTGCTGGCTCCAGACGATGTTGTTCGCGTTCAGCTGCCTGAGGGAGATTGGTCAGCCCCAGCTGTTGTCGTCAGACAGGCTGCTCCCAGGTCTTTTGTTGTCCAAATGGCTGATGGCTCCATTTTACGGAGCAACAGGAGGGCGCAGCGTAACGTTCCCTGCCCATCACCCGACCGCACTTCTCCGCAAGTCATCATGCCTCCTCCGGACATCTTGCACCACGAGGCCACCGATCTGGCAGCGATCCCACCTATCCACAAGGTCACCGTGATGGCAGCCATCCCGCCCGTCCAGGTGCCGGCGTCCCCCCCCCCCCTCCACCTCTGCGGCGATCGACGAGAATTCGTCACCCACTACAAAGACTGAATCTATAGACTTAAATCTTGTAAATTTTGTTCAGTTTGCTCTGTATATGCAAGATAGACGCCTTCCCATGTACATAGTTCATTCATTCCCCACTTGTACATAGTTATGCATGCATATACAGCCACGTTCCAAAATTTATTTTAAAAGGGGGAGATGTCATAATATCCACTCATGTATATCATGAGATGCAGACAGGCAGTGATTGACACACAGGATAACCAATGAACACACATGACACAGAACAACCAATCACCAGATAGGACACCACCACGATAAAGCCCACAAGACATTAAGGCTCTGGCTCTCTCACAGGACACGGCAAGGGAGATAGTCGCAGTTCACAGGCCAATGAGCATCATCACCATGTGATAGAGAGCTCGTCTGGTCAAGCCAGTAGGACGTATCAGTTAGGTTAAAAGAGTGTCAACCCACTGCAGATTATGTACAGAAATCAACAGGTTCAATAAAACAGTGTTGGACCATCTCCTGTGTCGGAAATCTGTTTCTCGTTTTACTGCATCCAGTTGCAGTCGATGTTAGACCAACACAGATAACACATCACCTGAAGAATGTGGAAATGTGAGTCACCAGGTCTCTGGGCATGCGCAGCCGTTGGCAACACTCATCTCTCGCTCATTTGCAGGTAAGACATGCAAGTTCTGTATTCCCTCAGTGTGCCGACCCACAATGTTTGTGCAAGCCACATCCTTTGTGTCCAGACGAGGCCCCAGTGTTCCTTGGCCATGAGGGCTTTGCTCTTCCCTCTGGTTGAGCCTGGTTGAGCCTCCATTGCAATCTTCTCTTTCTTCACTCCTGACTGCGTGTGATTATGTAAGCAGTAAAATATATACAGGCTCCACCTTCCTGATAGTCTCCTCTCTACAGCACCAATGAGAAACAGACAGAAGACAGCATTATATGGTATAAGAGTCAGCGTTAATCTCCAACGGTCCTCTTGCTGTCAACGGCCCATCAGTGAATGTGTGTTCAAGGGCTTTTTTCCAGTGTCAGCTACACCTTGAAATGTGATCCAAGGTGCTCACCCACCACCTCCTTTACATGGCCAGCTGCTATGAGGTTGCTTTGGCCAGAAGCTTGAATATACTGCTTTCAGTCCAGATGTTGGAATCCTCATAGACTGCACTCTAATACTACACTCTTGGAAATAAACATGAGGGCAAATGTTTTGTCAGGAAATTAGATAATTTGAAGGGGGGCCTGAGTCTTGTCTTTTGTGAATCAGTCAGCACCACAATTCTAACACGCATCTGAAGCTTGTCCAGTCATTCACTTGCTCTGGAGCTTGTCATTACTGTGGAGAATTTCCACACTGCGAACAAGGGATTAATACAAGGAGGTCAGTTAGTGCTGCTTTGCGGAATTAATCTCGCATGAATGTGCACCATTGCTTCACTTTACTGATTCCCTGCATTGTCATTGAAAGGCTCCTGACATGTGTCAGCTGTGCATCCCTCCTGATTTGGGAATGCAGAGTTCAGTTGGGTGCCCCTTTAATCACTCCTCCCCCCCTCCCCAGTACCTGCTGCTTCCCTCCAATCCATCTGTAGTGCCCTCCCCAGCAGAGCTTCTCCTCATTTTAACGTCGTAACGCATCATTGCTGGAGGTTGGAGAAAGGTGTTGCTAAACTCTCACTGCCGGGCCAGCTTGGGATCCTCCCTGTGCGACTGTGGAAACCCCTCACATCATCCTCGAGGGGCTGAATGTTCAGGTTCCCCTCCCTCACAGACCTCTCAATTCACCCCCCCCCCCCCCCCCTCCCACCCCCGCCACATATTCCTTGATCCCACTGTGATTGTGGCAGGTATCCATTGGCCAGCCTCTGAAAGTTTTGAGGTGAGTGTCCATATGGACCTTACCCCTTCCCATATTGAGGCCACTTGCACATTTAAACAATTAGCACCCCCCCCCCCACCGCAGCACACCTTCAGATACCCCATAATGCAGGTTCCCAACTACAGCCTGCAGACCCCTCCCCCTCCCCAGCAAACCAGTATGATACCAAAAGCTCCCTGCACCAAGGCGCATGGTGTTACGACAAAGCTCTGTGTACACCATGCTGCGCACAACTGAGACTGGTCTGACATGCCTCCCCCTGCGTGGACTGGGACAAGGACAGTCTTTGCAAACTGAATAATGTCAACCGAATGCTTCTTCATGCAGCGATCCTCCCATTCTGGTTTACGCCAATCTGTAAAATACTCTCTCCCCATCCTGAGAATGCTAGCCTACCACAACTTCCACACAGTCATGTGTCTGAGAGCAACCTTCCCCACTCGGTAGGTTGGAGAGAGGTGATGCAAAACTGCAGTCACTAGTGGAGTGCTAGGAGCCCAGCTTTCACAATATATATTAATGATTTAGATGAGGGAACAAAATGTCATATCTCCAAATTTGCAGATGACTCCAAGTTGGGGGGGGGGGGGGGGGTGAGCTGTGAGGAGGATGCAGAGATCCTTCAATGTGATTTGGACAAGTTGAGTGAGTGTGCAAATGAATGGCAGATGCAGTATAATTTGGATAAATGAGAGGTTATCCATTTTGGTGGCAAAATCAAGAAGGCAGACTATTATCTGATTAAGAGAGGGGAACGTGCAACGAGACCTGGGTATTGTACACCAGTTACCGAAGGTAAGCATGGCAGGTGTGGTAGGCAGTAAAGAAGGCAAACGGTATGCTGGCATTGATTACAAGAGGATTTGAGTACAGGAGCAGGAATGTCTTGCTGCAATTATACAGGGCCTTGGTCAGGCCGCACCTGGAATATTGTGTGCAGTTTTGGTCTCCTTGGGCGGCATTCTCCCCTACCCGGCGTGATGGAGGGTGCCGGCGTAGGGGAATAGAGCCAACCACTCAGGGGTCGGGCCTCCCCAAAGGTGGGGAATTCTCCCCGCCTTTGGGGGCCAGCCCCGCGCCGGAGCGGTTTGCACCAGAAGACTGGCCACCGCAGAGAATCACCGCAGGGGCCTCTCCAATCGGAGTGGCGAGATTCCGCCGCCGCCACTTCCGGGTGGCGAAGAATGTCTGGCACGGCGGGGGCCGGATTTTAGGCGGCCCCAGGCGATTCTCCGACACTGCTGGGGGTCGGAGAATTTCGCCCCTTATCTGAAGAAGGATGTTCTAGCTATAGAGGGAGTGCAGCGAAGGTTTACCAGACTGATGCACGAGGAGAGATTGAATCGGTTAGGAAGAATGAGGGGGGATCCCATAGAAACCTATAAAAGTCTAACAGGACTGGATAGAGTAGATGCAGGATGGATGTTCCCGATGGTGGGGTTACAGTCTGAGGATAGGGGGAAGACCATTTAGGACAGCGGTGAGGAGAAATTTCTTCACCCAGAGTGGTGAGCCTGTGGAGTTCGCTACCACAGGAAGTAATTGAGTCCAAAACATTGTATCGTTTCAAGAAGCAGTTAGATATATCACTTAGGGGGAAGAGGATCAAAGGATATGAGGGGAAAGCGGGATTAGGCTTTTGAGTTGGATGATCAGCCATGATCATAGTGAATGGCGGAGTAAACTCAAAAGGCCAAATTTTTTTTCTATGTTTTCTATGTTTAGCCCCCAGTGGAGCCCTTGCCCTGCAGTCCATTAAACTCAGCCCCTCCTTACTGCTGGTCTGGCCCATTAATATTTGTTTAATATTTGAGATATGTCAATGGCTAATTCTGCTTTTCATTGAGAGGCATTTTCGAGTGCAGATGCATACCCTATAGTTATATTTATAGTTTAATGTGGATTGGTAACAATTTCAGTCATCTCCTATAAGGACTGCAGTTTAATAAGACGATGCTGACTTTGATTCATGAAATAATTTTAAATGTCAATTAGTGTCCTTTTGGTTTTAGTGCTCAAAGGCTACAGCAATGTTTCGTTTCTGATACATATTCAAACTGCTTTTGATACAAAAAGAAGTTTTAACCTGGAGTTGCTGCTAGATTGCATTGGTTTTGTCAACACACACCTGCTGAAGTTATGATGTGGAGATGCCGCCGTTGGACTGGGGTGAGCACAGTAAGAAGTCTTATAACACCAGGTTAAAGTCCAATTGGTTTGTTTCAAATCGCTAGCTTTCGGAGCACTGCTCCTTCCTCAGGTGAATCTGAGGTAAGAGTTCTTCCTCTGCTGAAGTTAGGCAAGTCCAGCGCAAAAGGAAGCCAAATGTTAAACCAAGTTACATCAAACATGAATAGCGGTTTCTGCATCTTCCACGCTGATTTAATAAACACTGCCTTATGATCCAGCTCCACACACAAAAATAGCCTTAGATCATAATAATGAGCATAACAAGTTTCTGTCAATGGTGCCAGTTCAAGGAGGCTCTTCAAACTGAGCTTTCATTTAGCCGCCCAGACATTAATAGGCACATTTTAGAGGTTTAATTCACTCGGAAGCTGACGGGTGTACACCAATAAAGCTAGTAAATTATTCAGTGTGGAACTCTGATATTTTAAGTTATTCAAAATCAGGTAACTCAAGTGACAGTACAGACACTGGCCAGGATTCTCCCATACCCAGCGGGGCGGAGGGTCCAGGCGTGTTGGAGTGACGTGAACACTCTGGCGTCAGGCCACCTCAAAGGTGTGGAAGTCTCCGCACCTTTAGGGGCCAAGCCCTCATATTGAGGGGCTATGGCCCGCGCCGGAGTGTTGCCGCTCCGCTGGCAGGCGTGAACGGCCTTTGGCGCCATGCCAGCCGGGGCCGAAAGGACTTCGCCGGCCAGCGTAAGCCCGCGCATGCGCCAGAGCGTCATCATCCTGGTGCATGCGCAGGGGAGGGGGTCTCTTCCGCCTCCGCCATGGTGAAGACCATGGTAAAGGCGGAAGAAAAGGAGTGCCCCCACGGCACAGGCCCGCCCGCCGATTGGTAGGCCCCGATCGCGGGCCAGGTCACCGTGGGGGCACCCCCCGGGTCAGATCGCCCCGGCCCCCCACCAGGACCCCGGCGCCCACCCGCGCCACCTATCCCGCCGGTCAGGTAGGTGTTTTGATTCCCGCCGGCAGGAGAGGCTTGTCAGCGGCGGGACTTCGGCCCATCGCAGGCCGGCAAATCGGCGTAGGGGGCCCGCCGACTGGCGCGGCACGATTCCCACCCCCGCCGAATCTCGGGTGGTGGAGAATTCGGGACACGGCGGGGCAAGATTGACGCCAGTCCCGGGAGATTCTCCGACCCGGCGGGGGGTCGGAGAATCCCACCCACTCTATTTAAAATGCTTACATTTTGTGATAAACCCATTTTCAGTTATATTTTACTAAAACTCAGTCCAAATGTATCAATGAATATTTTAATGTAAATATTAGATTCTGCTGCATTCTCCAATTTACGCCAGTTAGCAGAGGACTAAGTTTGTGATTATGCAAATTAGTTTGAACAGAAACTTGCAGCACAACTTTACTTTGGAAAATCTATTCAATTCCGAGCACAACTTGCACCCAGCTTCCCAAATACAGTCAGCGCACATTTCTTTTATATTTAATCAAACTTCAGCCAACATATTTGCTTTATGATAAATAAGCTTCGAAAGCAAAACTCATCCCTTGTTATTTAATAGTAGAGAGCAATAACTTACTGTTATTCTTTAATCTGTCTGATCGCACCGTAGTTTGCAGATAACCATAAGAAAGGTTTTCAGTGCTGTGATTTTTTTCTCCACAATCTATTTCAAGTACTTTCCCCAAGCAATGAAGGGTTGGGTTCCACTCCAGTACGTTTTTTTAAGTGTTTGTGTCTCCATTATATTGTTAATTACCAGTAATTGCTACATTTAACCGGTGTTTGTGTTACATATTGGAATGTTTAAGTATGAGTAATCATCATGAATAAATATTTTTCAGACTTGTATATCCCCTACAAATATTCAGCAGTATAATGGAAAACATAAATAACCAATAAAGAGGAATTTTACGATTAAACAAATATTATGAAAAAAGTTAATTCCACTTACTACATACTACTATCATTTTAATACAGTAAAGATTCTTTTTGAGTTCATTAATATATATTTTCTTACCTGAAAAGCATATTTTATAATGAACAATAGCAAAATGTTTTTTTCCATGTGTGGAACTTCTTTCATTCTGCTCCACGTAATATTGAAGTAATATTGTCTGTGCACCTCTACTCCGGGGATATGCTGCAAAAGCTAAATAAAAAAGGATGAGACATCAGCAGGTGCTTAAAGTGAATTATTTTCTGCCAGAAACTTACAAGAGCTTACAATGACCAGACAAAAATGCAATGAAAGTCCACAGATTTACATACGAACTGCACAAAATCTAAAACATGACAGCCCCAGGTTTTATCAACTCACGGCAACGTTTGTCACAGGAATATTCTCCAGCAAGTGCAAAGCTAGCCTACAGCTCTCGGAGATAACTGCACTGTATCTTGCAAGGTCAATTTTTTTGAATAATTAAATACCTACACCAACCAAAATTTAGCAGCAACAGCTAGCCTAACACATGTGGAACATCTGCTCACTCAAAAGGAAATAGGTTGCATATGAAATTAGTCTTCAGAAGATTGAAACTGGATTTAAATATTTGCCAGCACTTTACAAAGCTGTATGGAGTAATTGGAACAAGTGCCAAGCATACCCAATGCGGAGCATGAATGAAGCAAATGGTGAAGAAGCTGTAAAGCCACCACAGTCCCAGATGACCATTAGCTGCTTTCCCCTTTGAGTGGGGGGGGGGGGGGGGGGGGGGGGGGAGCTGACTGATTTAACCTGAGGATCACACCTCAAGTGAGGGAGAAATTTAAGAAGGCAGGGTCTTCATGAACAACATCAGCTGGTACAGGAATTCAACCTGCACTGTTGGCATAGCTCTACATCACAAACGAGCGATCCAGCCAACTGAGCTAAACTGGCCCCGGTTTAGAAGTGCAACATCAGATTCCCTGCGTGAAAACACCTATGCTTCTGCACGGGGTGGATATGAGAAGGTATGCCTTTTCGCCATTCAAAGGCATCCGCCATAGTGGACAGAGATGCACTTTTCTTGGTAGAAAATGGTGGCCAAACTCAACAGTCAAGACTGTTGAGCATAAGATTGAACCTGCCATCCAAGCAAACAGATTCTGTACCAGTCAAGCTGCTGCCTCTGCTCCACAGGAAATGTGACGAATATGCTACCTGTTCTAAACAATACAAATCCCATTGGCTTGATGCATCTGTGAACAGCTGAAAAACTGATTTTGTTTTTGTCAACAGGGATAATCTGGCACTGTAATCCGAAGGACAATTTACGTACAGTTTTGCGCAATGCAAATAGTCACAGAAAAATATGGCTTAAGATTGCCAGCTCTTTCACATGGCCTCAAGGAGGACTATCCGCCCCATCAGTCTCAGCTCAACTCAACCTCAGCCCCCAGAGTTAAAGGGAATTATGTTAATCAACAAGAATCATCTAGCTCCCAGTGCACAGTTCTAATTCTGCTTTTATTTTCTGTTCTATCCTGATGTGAGCATTGTTGGCAAGGTCAGCATTTGTTGCTCCTCCATAATTGTCTATGAAGAGGTGGTGATGAGCCACCATCTTGAGCCAACTGGTGTAAGAAAATCCATCGTGCCATTGGAGAGGAAGTTCCGGGATTTTGATCCAGCAACAATGAAGGAAAGGCTAGATACTTCAAATTCAAGATGGTGGACTGGATTTTTTGAAGCACCGTTCTCCCTGCCCCTACTAGCTAAAAGGTTGGTGCTGTGCTCGCCCATGATCCTCATGGCTGCCCAACATTGATTAAATGTGGGAGTAACATTAATTGCTTCAAGGCAAGACTTCCATCCCTTTCTCAAGAGGAAGTTCCCCTTTAGAGCTGTCAGTCAATCAAATGGCTGGCAGCTCTGTAGCCTCAGCAGCGCCCAGCAGAAGTAACAGCTCTGCAGGGACTACACCTAGTCCCAATGAAGAGGAGCCCATAATGCTTACAAACAGTTAAGTCCAGGAAGCCTTTCTTCGGAAACCAGGGAGGAGGATGAAGGGGCATACGTGATCTTAAGGGGGTGCATGCAAAGGAGGTGTGTCCCTCTCACCCACCACTTGCATGGGACCAGTCCATGGACATCAGTCCATGATGTCAGCCTCCCTCTGCCATGAATAAATAACCGGCAACGGGTAAGGCCTTTAAGTGGCCAATGGTTAGCCACTTAAGGGCCTTAATAAGCCCAAGGGTGGGCTGACCGTCCAACGACACCTGCCCACATAACATTTCAGACAGGTTGTGGGTGGGGGTTAGGCGGTGGGAAGGTTACTTGATAGATGTTACGAGCCTCTCCCACTTTCATACCCACCGGAGGGGGTGCATAAAATCTAGACTGTGTGTGGCTTGGAAAGGAACTTGCAGGAGGTGCAGTTCCCATCTGCCTGCTGCCCTGTCCCTTCCAAGGCTAAAGGTCACATGGGTTTGGAAGTGTTGTTGAAGCAGTCTTGGGTGTGCTACTGTGCACCTTATACATGGTACACACTGCGGGCACTATGTGCAGGATGGTAGTGGGAATGAGTGTTCAAAATGGTAGATGGGCTACCAATCAAGCTTAGTTCTGCACTGTGCCAAGCTTCTTGAGTGTTGTTGGTGTCACACTCATCCAGGAGAACGGGAAGTATTCATTTACACTAGATAGAGAATATTCTATTACACTAGAGTGGGGAATATTCCATTACACTAGAGTGAGGAATATTCCATTACACTAGAGTGGGGGTATTCCGTTACCCTCCTGTCTTGTGCTGTATAGATGTTGGACAGGCTTTATGGAGTCAGGCGGTGGATCAATCACTACCGAATTCCAAAGCTCTGACCTGCACTTGTCAGCCACAATACTTTTGTGTGGTAATTTTCAGTTAAGTTTATGTTTAATGGTAATCCCCAAAATGTTGATGATGGGGCATTCAGCAATGGTAAGTCATTGAATGTCAAAGGAAGATGGGTGGATTCTCTCTTGTTGGAGATGGTCACTGCCTGGCACTTATAGAATTTACAGTGCAGGAGGAGGCCATTCGGCCCATCAAGTCTGCACCGGCTCTTGGAAAGAGCATACTACCCAAGCCCACACCTCCACCCTATCCCCATAACCCAGAAACCCCACCCAACACTAAGGGTAATTTTGGACACCAGGGACAATTGATCATGGCCAATCCACCTAACCTGCTCATCTTTGGACTGTGGGAGGAAACCGGAGCACCCGGAGGAAACCCACGCACACACGGGGAGAACGTGCAGACTCCACACAGACAGTGTCCCAAGCTGGAATTGAACCTGGGACCCTGGAGCTGTGAAGCAATTGTGCTAACCACCATGCTACCGTGCTGCCCTTTTTTTTTAGCAAACCAAAATGTGGTATGAATATTACTTGTCAATTATTAGCCCAAGCTTGAATATTGTCCATGACTTGTTGTGGAGATATGATGTGGAGATGTCGCCGTAGGACTGGGGTGGGCACAGTAAGAAGTCTTACAACATCAGGTGAAAGTCAACAGGTTTGTTTGGAATCACTAGCTTTCTGAGTGCAGCTCACCTGATGAAGGAGCAGAGTTCTGAAAGCTAGTGATTCCAAACGAACCAGTTGGACTTTAACGTGGTGTTGTAAGACTTCTTATTGTTGTATATGGACATGGGCAGCTTCAGTATCTGAGGAGTTACAAATGGCACTGAACACTGATCAGCGATATCCCCACTTCAGACTTTATAATGGAAGGAAGATCATTGATGTAGCAGCTGTAAATGGTTGAGCCTAGGATACTAACCTGAGGAACTCCTGCACTCCTGCAGCTATTTCCTGGGGTGAGATGATTGTCCTCCATCAAACACATCCATCTTCCTTTGTGTTCGGTATGATTACAATCTGTAGACAGTTTTCTCCCTGATTCGCATTGACTCCAGCTTTGTCAGATCTCTTTGATACACTAGGCCAAATCCTAGCTTGATGACAAGGGCACTCAAACTCACGTCATGTCCAGAGGTCAGCTCCTTAGTCCATATTTGGACCGCAGGACCTAAGTGGCACTGGCAGAACCCAAACTGGCTTCGGTGAACAGGTTATTCTCGTGTAAGTGCCACTTGATAGCAGTGTTGATGACACCTTCCATCAATTTGCTGATGATCTAATGGGAAAGTAATTGGCCGTATTGGATTTGTTCTGTTTTATAGACAAGACATACCTAATCAATTTTCCATATTGTCAGTGTTGAAGCTATACTGGAATAGCTTGGCCAGGAGCAGGCTGGTTCTGAAGTACAGGTCAAGTTCTCCCTATGATTGTATTTTCACTTTCCTTTATAAACATGGGGCGGGTGTCTCCGGTCGCCAATGCCGAAATCGCGTTTGGCGACCGTTGGGAGAATACCTGATTCCGACTAAATCGGGGGCGGCACTGTTTTCGCGATGCTCCGTCCCCTCCAAAGCGGCACATTCGC
Organism: Scyliorhinus canicula; assembly: GCF_902713615.1. Lineage (NCBI taxonomy): Eukaryota > Metazoa > Chordata > Chondrichthyes > Carcharhiniformes > Scyliorhinidae > Scyliorhinus > Scyliorhinus canicula. The sequence goes on along the minus strand of NC_052165.1, from coordinate 18,593,084 downwards.
AGAGTATGCCGCGTGCCGTATCGAAGGCCTCAGGACGTTGCCTGAGGCCCACCCACCGATGCTCTTCCACCGGTGTGGTCTCACCTGTCGGGACCTCAGCGTGGCAGCTGCTGACTCAGTCCAGTGCAGCCACAGTTGGGGGAGAGTCGATCCACGGGCAGGGGGGACTTTGTCAGGGGCTGGGAGCACCGTTGGGGGGATGGTCCAGGGCTCGCGAGCCAGCCAAAGGGGGGCACTATTTTGCAGGACGGGTCTGCGCGCAGCCAGTGCCATGTTGCACAGCGCAGCTGCTGCAGGCTGCCGCCTTGCGCATGAGCGGCCAAGGACGTGGCAATTCTTCGGGCCTTATCGGCAGCTGGGGCCGGACGCTCTACGCTGCTCGGCTGCTAACCCCCAGCCAAACGGAGGATCGGTGGCCATTTTGTGCCGAATGTTCGGGCTTAAAAGTCACCGTTCCCATGCCGACGTGGGGACAGAGCCTCATAATCGGAGAATACAGCCCATTGTTTCTGATGGTTCAGCTGTAACATTCTGGCTTATATTTGTTATTAATGATTTAAAAAATGTTTTATGTATTTAGTTGTGAATCTAATGGGACTGGAAGTGATTGATGGCACCCCATGGAGTATTGGATCCCACCCACAGATTGCGACTTCTCACGAGATCGTATTAGACCTCGTGAGGCTGAACGGCGGTCAGGAATCTCAGAGGAGGCCTTTCCTGGGATCTATGGCTACGTGCTGCTCTGGGTTCATGGGACATGGCCGGTAGGTCGCTCCTAACTGTGGTTGAAAAGTATTGTGAATCTCACCCAAAATGCCTGCGATAGAACAACCCGCCAAACCCGCCTAAAATGATACTCAGAACATTTTTGGTTGAAATTTCCGAGGTGGAATGGATGTAACTACGACTTCTAAAGTCAGAAAGTTTACTCACAAAACTATGGTGGTGACTTTCGAACTAATCCCTTGTGTTAACTGAAAGAAAACCATCCAAAGCTTGAAGCTTCTCACAAAGCTGTTGACCTTTATGCCCTAACTTCACAGACAAATATCCAAGAGTTTTCCAAGACAGTGCTCTCAAATTAATCACAATGTTAACGCAAACGCGACAGCAACTTTAGCCAAGGGATGTTTAGTGTCAAATGTAGGAATCCAAAAACTGCTGCCCATGACGTATCCATTGACTCCACTATTAAAGTTCATGAAAACGGCAGCTTACTGTCTGGAGCCCACCATTGAAATGCACTGAATGATGTGAAGTTGCAAGTGCAAGGTATAAATGAAATAACCCGCCATAAAAAGTCACTTCTTGACCATTTCAGTCTGAGGATCCTTTGAACAATATGTGTTAATTACTGACAAACAGCTTCTCCAGCACTCAAATTTACCTTTATAACCGTGAAGTCTCATTCTTTCAAGTTCTAATTATTTGCAGATTAATAATTAGCTTTTTAACTATTCCTTTCTGTTTCTTCGTTCTCTCTTTGAATCCAATCTTTCTTTCCCTCTCCTCATTTCTCCTTTTGTACCTGATTCAATATTTTATTCATCCACACTAATTTCCACTTCTTTTTCAATGGTTGTGTTGTTATTTTCATATTCCTTAAATTTGATTGGTTACACAGTTAAACATTTGCCTTGTCCTGTCACTCACGACCCAAAGGCCCTCGTTCCCTTACATTATTTGGATTGGATTTGATTTATCGTCACATGTACCGAGGTACAGTGAAAGGTATTGTTCTGCGTACAGTCCAGACAGATCGTGCCACACATGAAAAAACATAGGACATATAGAAATACACAATGTAAATACATAGGTTCAGATATCGGGTGAAGCACACAGAGTGTAGTACTACTCAGTAGAGAAGATGCGTGAAGAGGTCAGTTCAGTCCAGAAGAAGCAGTTTTTGAACCTGTTAGTGTGTGTCCTCAGACTTTTGTATCTCCTGCCTGATGGAAGATGTTGGAATAGAGAATGGAAGAGGTTGAAAGAGAGAATAACCTGGGTGGGAGGGGTCTTTGATTTTGCTACCCCATTATCATCCCGTACTGCCAGATTCGTACCACGTAAAAGATTTAAAAACTGGAGTATGGATTTCTCCTTTTTGGATCTCCACTTTGAAACTAAACTTCCCTTGGCTGAAGTTGGTGTCGCACCTGCACATAAATCATGGTGACACCATTAACATCATGGATAATTTGAGAGCAAATTATAGTCCATTATCTTGGACAATTCTGATATTTGTGAAGTTGGAGATATGAAGGTCATCGGTTTGGTGAGAAGCTTCAAGATTTGAATTACTTTTTTACATTTAACACAAGGAATTAACGTACTTCTAACATCAACACCATGGCTTTGTTACTGAAGTTTCTGACTGTGCTGGGGTAAGCATAACTAACAGCAGATGCCATTCGATTTACTCTGACAGCAAGTAATGGCCCTGAGTGAGATGAGTTTTCTCATTGCTCAGACAAGCTAACAAATTGTTTAGTCACTGGGAAACAGCTTGGGCGGGATTCTCCATAGCCCGACGCTGAAATCGGGATTGGGCGGTGAATGCCTTCCGACGCCAGATTTGGGGCAGTTGCCGGTTTGCGATGCTCTGCCCCCTCCCAATCGCCATCCTCCGGACATGTACCGCGTGCAGTTACAAGGATGTTGGCGCATCCTCAGCCGGCCCTGCCGCGATTCTCCACCTCCAATGGACCAGGTTCCCAATGGCGCGGGTCACGTGTGGTCCCAGCGGTTGGGAACCTGGGGTGGGATTCTCTGACCCCCCGGGAGGTCAGAGAATCACCTGGGGCCAGCGTCAATCCCGCCCCCGCCGTGTCCCGAATTCTCCTCCCCCAAGATTCGGCGGGTGCGGGAATCGCGCTGCGCCGGTCGGCGGGTACCCCCCGCGGCGATTCTCCGGCCCACAATGGGCCGAAGTCCCGCCGCTGACAGGCCTCTCCCGCCAGCCGGAATCAAAACACCTACCTGACCAGTGGGATTGGCGGCGTGGGCGGGCTCCGGGGTCGCCGGGCAATCTGACCCCGGGAGGTGCCCCCACGGTGGCCTGGCCCGCGATCAGGGCCCACCAATCGGCGGGCGGGCCTGTGCCTTGGGGGCACTCTTTTTCTTCCGCCTCTGCCATGGCCTTCACCATGGCGGAGGCGGAAGAGACCCCCCCCTCCCCTGCGCATGCGCGGGATGTCATCAGCAGCCGCTGACGCTCCGGCGCATGCGCGGATGTACGCCGGCAGGCTAAGTCCTTTCAGCCCGGCTGGCGTGGCGCCAAAGGCCGTTCACCCCAGCCAGCGGAGTGGGAACCACTCCAGCGCGGGCCTAGCCCCTCAATGTGAGGCCTTGGCCCCTACGGTTGCGGAGATTCTGCACCTTTAGGGCGGCCCGACGTCGGAATGGTTCACGCCACTCCAACACGCCGGGACCCCCCGCCCCGCCGGGTAGGAGAGAATCCCGGCCCAGGTGTGCCGGCTACGAACAGTGTCCATCACCGCCACCCTCGTCCAGGATCCATGCCGCTGGCCGGAGGCTGCTGCTAGGATTGGGGGGAGTGGTGGGGGTTGGCCAGGGGATGGGATGTGGGGTGGGGGTGGGCGGGTTAGGGTTCCAGCAAGGCCGGCACCATGTTTTCCAGCGCGACCGGTGCAGCTCGTCAGCCCTGCGCATGCCCGACCCAGGACCTACCGATTCTCCGGCCGTTTTCCACGTGTTCCGTGGGTGTTCCACGTGGCGCCGGTGCTAGCCCCTCACCGGTACCGGAATCAGTGAGGGGTTCGCGCCAATTTTCCCATCATGAATCACCTGCGGATTCTCCATTTGCTCCGGTACTTAGCCTCAGGAACGGAGAATTTTGCCGCTTCTGTTTTACGGTAACTATCCTTTATTGAACTGCTTTTTACGTCATAACTTCATGAAAATATGTTATCTTTAAAAGAACAGCAATGAATGCAACTGTTGGTCCAGATCTCTCTTATGCAAAATTGATCAAAAAATCCGGAAGTGGCAACAGGGTCATCTGCAGGCCATCGATTATTCAGACTGTGCACAAAAATAATTAAATACTTTTGAAGCCATTTGTAGGAGCAAATTAAATAATAACTGAACAGCAAAACATTAAAAAATGGTGTGCTTATTCGTAGTTTTGTGGCTGTTAGTCGAAGATGATCCAACATACAGCGGGATTTTCCATCTCAGGCTCCGCTGCCACAGGTTTCTACCGGAGCAGCTCCTACTCGTACAGCCTCAGTGCATCCCCCAGGTCGGATAAGATGAAGGCCGCCATTCCTTGTTGGGTTCCGAAGTCCATTGTGTACAAGGTGTGAAAGGAATGTTAGCATGGTGTGTACCTCCATGCCCAACCAGGTCCACTGCAGCCCCTGCCCCCACATGTCCCCCTCTCCCATCCCCACAACTCTGCCATTCCCCCGGCACCCGGCCCTCCGCACTGTACTCCTGGCACCATTGATGCATCGCAGGGGCCTCTGGCCACAGCACCTATCCCTGCCGACAGGGGTACCAGAGGCTGGCGCTACCCATGCCAGTGGTACATCCAGCAGCCCCCCATCCGATGCCCTCTTTTAGTGGTTACTGCGGGTGTTGTCTTTGTGTGGGTCGCGTGATGCCCTACCGGCAGGTGGCATCCAGTTGTGGGGGGAGGGAGGGGGGGGGGGTTGGTGGGGTGGGGTGAAGGGAGGATTTGGGTTAGGGTGGCTGAGGGCACCCATACGGCCGGTGTGACTCCAAGGGTGCAACCAAGGCCACGGTAGGCGGTCAGTGGGGTGCGCACCAAAATGGCTACCTTTAAGCTGCAGCAATGGCGGTCCATGCCTGGACACCGCTAGGTTGCGAGGTCACCCCAACGGATTAGTCCATCCTCTGGTCACCCCACTACTCCCCAGCCCTGGCAAACAACCCCCCCCCCCCCCAACCAAGACAGCCGTGCCAGCGGCAACCCGGCAGCCCATGCTTGCATCTCTGGGAACATATCCTACCTCTTCTCTCCCTCAGCAACCACGGTGCCTTTCTCCTGATTTTTAAAACCACAAGTGAAACGCGCCGTTGGCAATTCCTCCTGGTGGAGGCGGAGCATCACAGAGGCCCCGGAGAATACTGGGTTCAGCTCGTTAATGATATGCCAACGCCGTTTACAGTACGTGCGGAGTAGAATGCATCGACGCCACTGTCGAGGCACCGGAGCAAGGCATCAGTCAGCCGCCCAGCACCGACCACGATTTTCAGCTCACATGATTCCCCACCCAATCGTGTTTCCCGATTCCAGTATTGCCGGACGGAGAGTCCCGCCCATAATTTACAAACCTCAGCATTGATTTATGTTATGTTGTGTGCTTTTGAGTGTTAGGTTAAACTGCAGCCCCCACACATGCATCACATTCACATAACTCACACTCTCTTGTATCCAGCATGGTTTAAAGCAAACTATTCAGACACTTGTCGCACTTTGTTCACAAATAACATAAATCTCCCCTCTTTCTCTTAGAACTGGCATGTAGGAGCTAATCCTTTTCAATATCATTTTTTTTTGAAGATTAAATAAGAGATAGGGAGCATTTTCGCCTTCTCGCTTTTCCCAGCTGATTTCAGGCATTAATATGTATATCTAACATCCACATTAGATCTGCAACCACGGCTGCCCTGTTGGCAGTCCAATCGCTGGAACTCCCAATTCTTCAACACAAGACAAAGCTCTGTCTGCAGGGACACAGGTGGGCAAAACACTCCAACCAGCAATTCAAATACAGCGGCTCACCGAGCACAGTCATCTCTGAACACACTTGAATTACTGGAGAAAAGTTTAGAACATAGCCAAGGTCCAACAGACATGGCAGATATTTTGAAAAACAGGGTTGATGTTATTATTAATTGCACTCACATTAAGATGATGCCGAACAGTTAGCAGTTTTAGACCGAAAGTAACACATAAGCTTGGGGGGGAAACAATGTTGGAAAGCTCATTTACTGCTCTCTCACTATTTGGTCAAAAGGTATTTTACAAAGTGGGTATTGAATAGGGTGCATTTATTTTTCCTAGCAGTAGACAAGCTTTCGTTATTAACCCCGAGGCTGTCTGAGCGCAGAGGGATAAATGAGAAAATCGAGTTACCCGCACTGCACACACTGTTGTTATCTCCGATCTGTTATCTTGAATTTACCGCGCTTTCCAGCTCTCGCTCACTTCTTGGAGGGTATTTTGTTGTTGTTGCTGCTGCTGGATTGGAAGCTCCTCCGACAGCAGGCAGCCTCCCCCAGTGTGGAGTGACTGCTGCTCCCTCGCTGCCCCCCTCTCTCCCACCCCTTTGTTCCGCAAGGATGGTGTTGCCAAGGGGAGGATGAGCTGCCTCACAGCCTGGGGGCTCCAACTGCCCCTTTGATTGACAGCAGCTTAGACAGAGAGAGAAGAGCATCCAGCAACTTGCTGCTTTCCCAGGCTGACTCTGCAAAGACAGCGACAAGGAAAAAGCCTCCCCCACCCCCGCCTTGGAAAAAAACAATCTTGCTCCCAAAACAGCGCGAGTCCACCCTCCTCCATTCATGTCATTTCCATTCTGCGTGCAAACGCCATTAGAATTTTAAATGCCAGTTGCCGCTGTGTCCTGCTGTACAAATGCAACTGTTTGATCCGGATTGAATGTCCCAGGAATTGCTGGACAGGGAGACGCTTCTTCTCTTCCCGTTTCCTATAGGCTTGTTGGAAGGATTTGCAGGTTAATAATCAACCTGTTTGGCTATGCTATCCACGCACCTTCTGCAGGGCTCAAACCCAGGGTTTCTGGCTCAAGGGTAGGGAGGCTACCCACTGCACACGAGACCTCCCGTGGAAGTGGAAGCTGATCACGATGAAAAATCTGGGATCTTGGTGTACCACTGGGCAGCAGGGTAGCATGGTGGTTAGCATAAATGCTTCACAGCTCCAGGGTCCCAGGTTCGATTCCCGGCTGGGTCACTGTCTGTGTGGAGTCTGCACGTCCTCCCCCTGTGTGCGTGGGTTTCCTCCGGGTGCTCCGGTTTCCTCCCACAGTCCAAAGATGTGCGGGTTAAGTGGATTGGCCAGGCAAAATTGCCCGTAGTGTCCTAATAAACGTAAGGTTAAGGGGGGGGGGGGGTTGTTGGGTTACGGGTATAGGGTGGATACGTGAGTTTGAGTAGGGTGATCATGGCTCGGCACAACATTGAGGGCCGAAGGGCCTGTTCTGTGCTGTACTGTTCTATGAAAGGTCTACCAGCGTATGATGCAGCTCAGAGGAGGCTATTCTGCCATTGTCTCTGCCCATTCTTTCACCACAGCCCTAGACATTAAAGGCCAGAATTTTCCGACTGCTCATTCCGGCGGGAATGTCTCGTCCCTCCAACAGCACACTCCCAGCGGTGAGGGGCTCATTCAATGGGAAATTCCGTTGACAATAACTGATCCTGCTACCAGTCAATGGTGGACCGCGCGAAACAGTCAACGGGTTGAGCAGAAAATCCCACCCCGAGTATTTGTCCAATTTCCCCTTTGAAAGTTATTATTGAATCTGCCCTTGTGTCCCCCGAATACTATCGATCCGAGCACCAGTTTGTTTAGTCTCTCCGTAACTGAAGTCCTTCACGCTTGGTAATGTCTAACTAAATCCCTTTTGCATCCTTTCTGATATCCTTCCTAAAGTGTGGTTTCCAGAATTGGACACAATATTCCAGCTGGACTTAACCAATGCTGAAAACATAGTGAGCACAATTTCCTTGCTTTTGTAAACTGCCTCTACTTAGAATGCCCACGGCCATGTATGTCTTTTTAAGAATCATCTCAACTTTCCCTGCCATCTTCAAAGACTTTTGTACATACCTCCCAGGACTCACAGTCCCTGTATCCCTTTAAAATTGTACTGTGTAGTTTATATCTCTCCTCTTACTGCCAAAATAAATCATTTCACACTTCTCTATATTAAGTTTCATCTTAAATAGGTCTGCCCATTTCACCAAACTGTTTATTGCTCCCTGAATTCTGTTACCTTCATCATTCTCTGGTACTGTTCCAATCCCAGTTGATGTTATAACTGGATGGGAAGATCCTAAAATGGAATGTATTTGAATGAGTTTTTTGAAGGGGTAACCAAGAAGGTAGATTAGGGGAGTGTGGTCAACGTTGCCTTCATAGACTTTAGGTACCGCATGGTAAGCTGTTGAAAAAGTTAAATCTCACAGAATCCATTGTGAGGTAGCCAATTCGATACAAAATTGGCTTGGCGACCGAAGCCTTAAGGTGGTTGTGGAGGGTTGCTTTTCAAACTGGAGGCCTGTGACCAGTGGTGTGCCTCAGAGATCAGCGCTGGGTCCACTGTTATTTGTTTTATATATAATTGATTTGGATGAGAATGTTGGAGGCATGGTTACTAAGTTTGCAGGTGACACCAAGATTGGTGGCATAATGGATAGTGAAGAAGATTATATAAGATTACAACAGGATCTTGACCAATTGGGCCAGTAGGCCGATGAATGGCAGATGGAGTTTAATTTGGATAAATGTGAGATGATGCATTTTGGAAGATCAAATCAGGGAAGGACCTACTCAGTTAATGGTAGTGAGTTGGGGAGAGTTACAGAACAGATATCTAGGAGTACAGGTTCATAGCTCCTTGAAGGTGGAGTTGCAGGTGGATGGGGTGGTGAAGAAGGCATTCAGCATGCTAGGTTTTATTGGTCAGAATATTGAAGACAGGAGTTGGAACGTCTTGTTGAAATTGTACAAGACATTGCACAAAGACCACACATGGAATACTGTGTTCAGTTCTGGTCACCCTATTATAGGAAGGGTACTTGATTTGTTTATTGTCACATGTATCAAAGTACAGTGAAAAGTATTCTTCTGCGGCCAAGGGAACGTACACAGTAAGTACATAGTAGGTAAAAAAAGAATAATCGACAGAGTACATTGACAAATGGTACATTGACAAGCAGTGATTGGTTACAATGTGGAACAAGGGGCCAAACAAAGCAAATACATGAGCAAGAGCAGCCTAGGGCGTCATGAATAGTGTTCTTACAGGGAACAGATCAGCCCGAGGGAGAGTCGTTGAGGAGTCTAGTATCTGTGGGGAAGAAGCTGTTCCCATGTCTGGATGTGCGGGTCTTCAGACTTCTGTATCTTCTGCCTGATGGAAGGATCTGGAAGAAGGCAATGCCTGGGTGGGAGGGGTCTCTGATAATGCTATCTGTCTTCCTGAGGCAGCGGGAGGTGTAGACAGAATCAATGTGAGGGTGGAAAGCTTGAGTGATTCATTGGGCTGAGTTCATCACACTGCAGTTTCTTGCGATCTTGTGACGAGCAGTTGCCATACCACGCTGTGATGCAGCAGGATAGGATGCTCTCTATGGCACATCTGTAGAGGTTTGTGAGAGATGATGCAACATGCCAAATTTCTTTGGCTTATGTAGGAAGCAGAGACGTCATTGGGCTTTCTTGACTGTTGCATCAACGTGAGTGGATCAGGACAGACTGTTGGTGTTGGTGACCCCCAGGAACTTAAAGCTATCCACCATCTCCACTTTAGAGCCATTGATGCAGATTGGGGGGGGGGGGGGGGGGGGGGGTGCCATGCTACGCTTCCTGAAGTCGATGATCAGTTCCTTGGTCTTTCCAACATTTAGAGAGAGGTTGTTCTCTGTACACCATGCAACCAAGTGATCTATCTCTCTTCCGTAGTCTGATTCATCATTGTTTGACATACAACCCACCACAGTTGTATCATCCGCAAACTTAAAGATTGAATTGGAGTTAAAACTTGCCACACGGTCATGTGTGTATAGGGAGTACAGTAGAGGACTGAGCACACATTCTTGCAAGGCCCCGGTGTTGAGGACTATTGTGGAGGAGGTGCAGTTGCCTATCCTGACAGATTGTGGTTAGTTGGTGAGGAAGTCACCTCTGTTGGTGAGGAGGTTGGTGAAGATTGTTCAACTAGAAAGAGTGCAGAGGAGATTTACAAGGATGCTACCAGCACTTGATGGTCTGAGTTATAAGGAGAAGCTGGATAGGCTGGGACTTTCCCTGGAGCGTGGGCAGCTTAGGGGTGATCATATAGAGGTCTATGAAATAATGAGAAGCACAGATAAGTTGGATAATCCCAAAGGTGGAGGAGACTAGAACTAGATGGCATATGTTTATGGTGAGAGGGGGGAGATACAAAAGAGAGCAGAGGAGCAATTCCTTCGCACAGAGGGTGGTGAGCATTTGGAATGGGCTGCCAGAAGCAGTGGTAAGGCAGGTACAACGTTTTCCTTTAAAAAACAGACAGACAGCTGCATGGGCAAGGTGGGTACAGAGGGTTATCAGCCAAATACGGGCAAGTAGGACTAGCTTAATGATATAAACTGGGTGGCATTGCCATGCTGGGAACGAAGGGCCTGTTTCCATGCGTTAACCATCCATGACTCTACAACTCTATGACTCTAACCTTGGATCAAAAGTCGTGACTTTTATTTTTTTTGATGAAACGTGTTGGAACAGATTTACAGGACCGCCAATTAGTTTTAACAACAAGAAAAACATTTATTAAACATGATTATTGTACAATACTCCTTTACTCCCCCTTTAGCTTAACAGTTGCACACAGGTTTAAGGATTAACACAGATTACAAAGAATATCGTTAGCTACAGTTGTCTCATTAACACGCAATGTATCCAGCTAAAACTAAAGCTCAAAAGCTTTTCTATCCTTACAAGGGCCTCCTGTTACTAAGGAATGCCCGCACACCTTTGTTGGCCTATTTATTCTTCATGCCGTATCCCTCTCTAAGCACAATAGAAACACAGTTGGAACTCAACCAACCCCCTTTATACAAACCCCTTTATCCAGCATGAATCTATTATAGGTTTTACCCTTCCAGGCACCAAAGCATAAAATTAAACACATTTAAAACTATACTTTATTTCTAATGTTTACCAATACAAATATAAATCCTTTAAAACTACATTTGTTTTCTTCACACTACATTACAAAGTTGTCTGTCGTGTACAAACTTTGAAATGATGCCTACCATACCACCCCAACAGACTTTCTCCTTAATCAAATTTAAAGCAAGCGAAATAGGCAGAGGAACAACGGAGAAGAAATAGAATGAATTAAGAGTCAACAAGACACAGAAAGAGAAATAAAGAGCAGAAAAGAAAATAATTAAGGAGAGATAGAAAAAAGGAGCAGACTGGAAAAGGAAAAAACTTGTTTAAACTTAATTTTCAAAAGCCTCCAAGAACAAATTACGACCTGAAGGAATGAGATTTTGCAGTTTCAACTGGTTCTTTTTCCTGGGCCTCTGAGGTTGCATGGTATTGTAAGAACGCAAGTCTTGTTGCAAAAGGGTCCTTACATCCATAAATACTAGCCCTAACTTTATGCAGAAAGTTTAATTCATTTTAAATGCAAATTCAGAAGTTGCTTGAAAATCAATCGAGCTGTGGTACATCAAACTCAATTATGAATCAGAGACACTGTTCAGTGTGCAACCAATGACTTGTCCTGCAGCCCACATGGTGAGCATCAGTATATATCAGGATGAGACATAAGCATGGGGAGCCGGTAAATAGCATGAAATCACTTTAAATCAGGTGTAAAAATTTAAACTTAGTTGAAAAATCTTAGGAAAATGTTGTGAAACGAATCTGCACAACAAACCCCCTTTGCACTGACGTCATATAAAAACATGTAGAACAAGGTACAGAATTTTGGGGTGGTCGCACTTTGGCGAGACTGGCTATTGGCTGTTGTGGTCTTCAAGGCAAGGTGGCTTAAAATTAATAAGCCTGGGGAGATGAGTGCCACTTCAGTTGTCCCATAGTTGTCAACCAGTGCTGGAAAGGAAGCCTTCTTCTGAACTTTAATTCAGACTCCTAGGGCTGGATTCTCCGCACCCTCGTGCCAAAATCGCAGCCGGCGCAGGGGCCGAGAATCCATGTTTCCGCAAGAAATCAGGACCGGCGCCGATTCACTGATTCTGCGGGCTCCCACCGCCTGAGACCTACCTGGGGCCATTGCCTGAGGCCCGCTCAGCCTTCCTCTGCCCCCAACCGGCCAAAGTCCCAACGACGTGGAACTAATGTTCCCTGATCGGGGGCGAGCAGATTGGAGGCCGGGGGGGGGGGGGGGGTTCTTCTCGGTGGTGGGGAATGCTTGTGCGGGGGGTTGAGGGTCGGGCGCGTGGCCGATCGGGGGGGTCTCTTTTGTGGGCCTAGCTCCGCAGTCCAAGTCTGCCATGGAGCATGGCGCAGCCGCTGGAGGCTGCCGCCGTGCGTATGCGTAGCCTCCGACCGGAAGTGCAAGGGCCCGTTTCTGCAGCAAAAGCTGCGAGATCGACTCCGGGTCCCTGCTGACCCCCTGCTGGCTGGGAATTTGTGTCCCTTTGATCCAAGTTTTTCTGGCGCCAACTACCGGTTTGACGTCGGCATGGGAACATAGTCCCAATAATAGAGAATCCAGACCCCACAGATTTATTCAAGGGAAAATAATCCAAGGCTGGCTGTCTTGTTTTACGTTTTTTATAAAAGAAAAACTTGAGCTGGAAAGGAGTTGTTCTGTTAATTCAATGGTTGGAGAGGGAGGGATGATCAGGTGCTTTGGGGCTGAAGTATCTGTTTTTACCCAGGGTAGAATCCAAAGGCAATTTAAAGTCATAAGAGTAAACGGCCTTTACAAAGTGGGAGGTAAAGTGAGGGCCAATAAATTTGACAGCTTTGTGTCTATTCAGAAGAAAACATTCCTGCAAAACGCCCCTTCACTTTAACATCTACACATTACGTACACCAACTCACCCAAACTTTTCCTGTTTTTTTTCTTCAGGTGTAATTGGCAACTGAAGTACTAACTTGCTTCAAATATCCTTGAAAATGTTGCCACCAAACAAGCAAATTTATAACTGACAGTTTAATATTTCTTGGACCCTATTTCAATAAAGACGTAAGGCATTAATGTAAGATGTCAATAACTTCTCGCACCATTATTATTTCATAGAAAACCTGGACGAAAGATTCATATCTTGGGCGGCCCGGTAGCATAGTGGTTAGTACTGTGCTTCACAGCGCCAGGGACCCGGGTTCAATTCCTGGGCTTGGGTCATTGACTGTGCGGAGTCTGCACGTTCTCCCTGCATCTGGGTGGGTTTCCTCCGGGTGCTCTGGTTTCCTCCCACAAGTCCAGAAAGACGTACTTGTTAGGTGAATTGGATATTTTGAATTCTCCCTCCGTGTACCCGAACAGGCACCGGGAATGTGGCAGCTAGGGGCTTTTCACAGTAACTTCATTTCAGTGTTAATGCAGTGCAGTAAGAACATTGCAGTGTTTGGGCAGCACGGTAGCACAAGTGATTAGCACTGTGGCTTCACAGCACCAGGGTCCCAGGTTCAATTCCCTGCTGGGTTACTGTCTGTGTGGAGTCTGCACCTTCACCCTGTGTGTGCGTGGGTTTCCTCCGGGTGCTCTGGTTTCCTCCCACAGTCCAAAGATGTGCAGGTTAGGTGGATTGGTCATGATCAATTGTCCTCAGTGACCAAAACGGTTAGGAGGGGTTATTGGGTTACAGGGATAGGGTGGAAGTGAGGGCTTAAATGGGTTGGTGCAGACTCGATGGGCCGAATGTCCTTCTTCTGCACTGTCTGTTCTATGTTAGACAATAATAAAGATTATTATTATTTTTTAAAACAGTGTTGCGAAAGGGCTATATTCATTTTAAATTCATCAAGTTTAATAAAAGGAAAGTGTAGGAGTGTACCATTTGGTTATTTATACTGTTCATAATTAACTACATGGAAAAGGTCACCGTGACATTAGCAGCATCCTCCTGAATGTTTTCTGATTCAGTGCCAGCACTTTGGAAGACATTTTCGGGAAAATGTGGGCTAGGGATGGTGATTGTGATCATTGATTAAGCTTTGGTTGTCGCTTCCAATGATTGTATTTAAATGGTTTAGTACAGTGGAGTGGGAGCTTGCCACTGAAGGCTCATGGAAAGCTAACACCACTTGAAGGCCAGACTTCACAGTATAGCCAGCCAGCAGTACTGCAACGGGAGGTGCATCCCGACTCAAGGTGCATTAAGTGGTTGGGAGAAAATGGCTGACCCGCAAGAAAAATGATTGGACAGGACAGAAAGCATACTTCAAACTTCGCAGATGCCGCACTTGGACCCTTAGTGCAAGAGTTGGAAAGGAGGAGATGTCTTCTATCCACGGAGAGCGAGGAGATGAGTCCAAACAGAAATTGGGAAGGCAGTGAGATCATATAGCTGTTACACTTAATGAGCAGTCTTGACCCGAGAACCACTGGCCTCACACATTGCTCAATTCAGCACACCCCTAATATTCAAGTACCTACAATATCTGTCAATCATGACTCATGATGTGGATGCCGGCGTTGGACTGGGGTGAGCACAGTAAGAAGTCTCACATACCAGGTTAAAGTCCAACAGGTTTGTTTCAAACACGAGCTTTCGGAGCACTGCTCCTTCCTCAGGTGAAGGAGCAGTGCTCCTTCCTCACCTGAGGAAGGTACAGTAATCATGACTCATACCTGGCATTTACAGCTTCACCTCACCCTCACACACGTAGCACCGCTGCAAGATTCACACTCATATCTCAGCTTGCGCACACTGCCAACTATTCAACCATGACAACCATTTCATTCAAACACATTGCAACAGTCCTACAGACACACTTCGCTCTCTCTCTTGCAGGACAAAGTATTGTATATGCAGAGACAGTAGAAGCTATCACCAAGAGACAGGCATGGCTGTTCAATGTTAGTCAAATGAAGGGGAGGGTGATTGCCGTTATTGGACGGGCTATGATTGAACTCTTTTTACGGTTCAACAATTTAAACTGAATGAAACAAATTAAGGGATAAATTAAAAGGGGCACTGCCCTGAACAAACACAAAGATCAACTGAAACTTATAACAACATCAAATTAAAAGGTGATTAAAGGGCTCGATAAAGCATTCCAGACCCTACGATGCTCACCGGGCATGGAAGGCCTCGATGGTGCCAGTGGATACTGCATGCTCCCTCTTCAGGGACTCCCACTTCTGCTCAAAGGGCCATGATTGAGGCTGTGGGCAGCAGCAGGATTGCAATCATCAAAACTAACCACATGCTGCTACCCAATCAACACCTTGCTTCATTTCATCGCATAATCTCTTCTGATTTACAAGTTTTGGATAAAAACAGGTGCCTCTTGCTATCCCTCCTCTTTGATCATAGCCATACCCCTTTGTCTTTCTCCTTTCAGATAGTCAACTGCAACCTGGCCACGTCATGGTGGAAAAGAATGAGTGAGAGGAACAGGAAGACAGTGATGAAGGACCCCCGCCACTCCATCTTACAACCAAATCCACCAGCTCAGCCACTGACAAATTTTGTCTACAAAATTTAGGGGCAGCACAGTAGCATAGTGGTTAGCATCAATGCTTCACAGCTCCAGGGTCCCAGGTTCGGTTCCCGGCTGGGTCACTGTCTGTGCGGAGTCTGCACGTCCTCCCCGTGTGTGCGTGGGTTTCCTCCGGGTGCTCCGGTTTCCTCCCACAGTCCAAAGATGTGCGGGTTAGGTGGATTGGCCATGCTAAATTGCCCGTAGTGTCCTAAAACGTATGGTTAAGGGGGAAGTTGTTGGGTTGCGGGTATAGGGTGGATATGTGAGTTTGAGTAGGGTGATCATTGCTCGGCACGACATCGAGGGCCGAAGGGCCTGTTCTGTGCTGTACTGTTCTAAATTCTAAAATTATGAGGGCCATAGACAGAGTGGATACTCAGAGGCTTTTCCCGAGGGTAGAGGGGTCAATTACTAGGGGGCATAGGTTTAAGGTGCGAGGGGCAAGGTTTAGAGTCGATGTACGAGGTAAGCTTTTTACACAGAGGGTAGTGGGTGCCTGGAACTCGCTGCCGGAGGAGGTGGTGGAAGCAGGTACAATAGTGACATTTAAGAGGCATCTGGACAAATACATGAATAGGATGGGAATAGAGGGATATGGACCCAGGAAGTGTAGAAAATTTTAGTTCAGACGGGCAGCAGGGTTGGCACGGGCTTGGAGGGCCGAAGGGCCTGTTCCTGTGCTGTAGTTTTCTTTGGTTTTGTAGTTCTAAATACAGAGAATAGCTTAGAGGTGGGGTGGCATCCGCAAAGTTTTACAGCCATCTAATCATAAAATAGTAAGGAAACGCAGGGAATGGAGTACCATGGCCCATGACCTTCCCTATGCCATGGAAGTTTTTCAGCGATAGGTAAAGTGGAAGGGCAGCCTTCCCACTAAAATGTCAATTCAGCCCCTCAGCTCATCAATTAAGCGCAATTTAATGGGTTTTTTTTGGCCACCGGCTGTATCATTAGATCACCCAGCAAGACTGTGGGCTCGGGAGGGTGACCCTCCTGATTGAGATGCCAATAGTGAAGGAAGGGGCTCCCCGAGGCAAGGGTCACCCCTGCAGAAACACCCTGCACCCTCACCAACTGCGCCTCACTGCCACCCCCCCCCCCCCCCCCCTCCCCATTCCCACCCCTTCGCAGGGACAGCCATATTGGTTCCGGCGATTTTTAACATCACTGGCTGTATTCTCCCAAAATGGGACTATGTCCCCCACGCTGATGTAAAAACTGGAGATTCCTGGGAAAAAGTGGAGCTGATTCAATGCCCTGCAAGGGACTAACAGGGATCCAGAGCAATTCTCGCAGCTTTAGCTGGGGATACGGGTCCCCCGCACTTCCGGTTATGAGTCCGTGCATGCACATGGCGGCGGCCTCCCGCCTTCGTGCTGAGCTCCATGGTTACCCGGACCGCGGAGCCACACATAAAAACTAGACCCCCCCCCCCCCCCCCGATTGGCCGAAGATCTGACCGCACAGATCTGTCCCCCGGCCGCCTAAAAGGGCGTCCCCTGCGGTGTCCGATTCCCTCCTGCGTCTGCAGCCGCCATACGAACATCCCGACCGGCAATAGTAGTTTAGAACATAGAACAAACAGTGCAGGGGGCCATTCGGCCCATCAAGTCTGCACCGACCCACTTAAACCCTCACTTCCACCCTATCCCCGTAACCCAATAACCCCTCCTAACCTTTTTTGGTCACTCAGGGCAATTTAGCATGGCCAATCCACCTAACCTGCACGTCTTTGGACTGTGGGAGGAAACCGGAGCACCCGGAGGAAACCCACGCACACACGGGGAGAACGTGCAGACTCCACACAGACAGTGACCCAGCGGGGAATCGAACCTGGGACCCTGGCGCTGTGTAGCCACAGTTCTAATCACTCGTGCTGCCCGTCGTCCCATGCTATCGGGAACACGGCCGGTCGGGAGCGGTGAATCGCTGGGCTGGCCTCTAGCAATGGGCCCCCAGCCACGTGGAGTACTCTGCGATCATGTCGGTTCTCGGGTCCCGGAGAATCGCTAGACCGGCGCCGGGCCCGATTTTGGGGTGAAATTGGATTCTCTGCGGGGAATCCAGCCCGGTATCTATATATGACATTTGCAGTTCCAGAAATGGAACTCCTTGGACTGAAGAGCTGTCAGACCGTCAGTCAGTTGGTCGGCAGCTGTTGAAGGCGGGCAGCTGTCTTTTGGAAGAATGGAAGCTAAGGCCACGTGCAAGTTCTGAGGCATTCAATTGGGCACCCTACTGAAGACGTATGCACAATGAAATGCTTGGTGTATTAGCAGGCCTGCCAAAAAGACTGCAGTCAATGGCAGGAAGCATGGAGGAGTCTGGTACCTGCGTGATAGTCAGTTTGCAAAACACTATTAAGTGCTTATTTGACAGTGCGTCAATTAAAGTTAACCATGAACTTTTAAAAGCCACAATCATTTATTGCAATTTTCCAGTTTCTAGTAACGAACAAGCAATTGTTTGAATATGAGTTCAGAAAATAAATTGCACTGGACTATAATTTACAATTCATAATGGCAACAATTTATAAACAGTATAATGTAGACAGACTACACAAGTTAACTGTCTGGCATACATGATCAGAAGGCAAAACAATTCCAACTACTTATGAAATTTATGCAATATATTCAGAGCAAAGCAAGAAATACAGAAGTAAAGATTTTCCTCATGTTTGTATTACAAAACAAGAATATTTATCATATACTCAAAACAATGTGAAGTATAACATATTGTTTTTACTATCTAAAGTAGCTTAACACAGATTTTATTTGATGAAATAAGCTTACACCACTGTCACTGGTGACAAGTTATCACAAAAAAATTAATTCCATCATAAATTTACAAATATTTAGTGTCAAGCATTTGACAAAAAAAACGCAGAGATGTAAATATGATTCAGAAATGTGAATTTTGATGATCCGTTGGCCTAGAAATTGGTTCATGCTGGAATGCTTCCGATGCAGCAACAGGTGGACATGTGGCAAGCCCCATATTGGGCTCCAGGCCTCATTTGTGTGAGACTGATGATCTGCTGGGTGGCAGCAGGTAGCCTGGTGGTGAGAGGGGGCGGCAAACACTAGAGGGGTCAACAATGGTCTTTGGCGATGCTGTGCAGCTGGAAGGAACTCCTTCTGGTTCAAAATTCAGGAAGGAATCTTTTAGCAACCTGCTGGCAGCCTCCAGTGGTCGCTTTTGAGGCAAATTTAGACTTGGTTTTCTGTAGAGCTGCTGCTTAATGCTGGCATTCAAGGCAGCAAAATGTAAGGAGGGGATCTGAAAGAAGGCTTACTTGGGAATGCATGTGCAAGGGGACCAATGTTTGCTTCAAGCACAGGTCCGAGGCACCTGCTCTCTTCCTTTGCCAATGGAGTGGTCAATGCACTCCCAATGCAAAATGTACGCATGCAAGATGCCCACCATATCAACACTTTGACCCCCATTTTTTTTTAGGTGGGCATTAATCAATTTCTAGGCCATTTTGTAACAGTACAAGTAACACATAACAAGAAGTGTTCAGTTCCACTGGCAGGAACAATCTGTTGGCTCTTGAAATGTAAAGTCAATCCAAGTAGCATTGCCAGCACAGAAAAGTGGCACGGTCTGAGCTGTGAGCTCAACTTCTCTGCAACACTTACAGAATCTTGCATAGCTGTTAATATTAGTGTTGAATATCATTGCGGATGGGCACTTACCATCACAAGAAGCCACAATAACCTGGAAAGAATGAACAATCATGAAGAATGCTCCACGTTTAATTCAAAGGGTGTTAGTTTCCTTCAGGAAAAATTGATTTTTCTTTTCATTTTTGGTTTCTTAAAATGTTCTAAGTTTCGTTGTATGATGGCAATGAAATGTTGGGCGCGATTTTCCCATCGTGTCGCGCCCGGCTCTTCACGACATATGCTGTGATCTGGATCACGCCCTCGCTGGGCATGATCCAGATAATGATATTTAAATCACCCATTAGGCGCACTTAAATATCCTGATGCCGTATTCACCCAGCACCCAGGAGTCAACGGTCGTACATGCGAGACCTCAACCGGGCAATGTTTAGTACTGGTTTCCACAATCATGGACCAGACGTGATGGCACCTCAGGGGGAGGGGGGTGGGGGGAGGGGGGGGGGGGGGGGGGGGTGGTGAGGTGCCTCATGGGCCATTACCCCCCACCCCCCAGTTGGTCGGAGAAACGGCAGGGTAGTACACTAGCACTCTCCCTGACACTGCCAGGGTGCCTGGTTGGCATTGCCAGAGTTCCAGAGACACTCTCAGGGTGCCAGGCTGACAGTGTCAAGGGCCAGGATCAGGGGGGCCCATATCAATGAAAGGGAAGGTTGGGGAAGGTGAAGGAGGGGTCCTTAAAGGAGGCGGGGGGGGGGGGGAAAGGGGAGGGGGGGGGGGGGGGTTGAGATGGCTGCAGTCTTTAAAATGGTGGCCTGATCTGTAAGGGGCCGGTCCTGTTGGAGAGTTCAGCTCCCCAGTGGCGGAAAACTTTTAAAGTGCGGCCTCAATGGAGAGAACCTGGAAAGGCCCAAAAAACGGCTAAACGCTATTCAATAGCAGTGTCAATCTCAGAACTACAGCTGCCGTGGAATACCCCGCTAAACGCGCCCGAAACTGGACTTTGAATTTTTTCCGATGAACCCTGCCCATTATAGATGAAAAATAAAGGCAGAGTTATACGTACAGTGCCAGTAGTGCGGCAGTCATCTTTTCTTATTATCATTTTAACATCCATCTTCCGGCAAGGCCTTGTATCTTCTTTGCCTGTTAATAAATGGCCACATTAAACAGCCTGAAATACTTGAAAAACATATTAATACAACATTGCAGGCAAATGTTAACATGAACTTGAAGTTGTGCTCTTCTTTCAAGTCTATTAAGTAGATATTAAGACCAATTATGCAAAAAAATCTTTATTGTTATTTACTTAATTTCAATGCACAGTGAAACAAGAATTAAAATAAGTGGAATCAAGTCAACTCTCAGTTCATTCTACAAAATGAGTAATAGAGGTTCACTTATGTGGCAACATCTATGATAAGAACTATAATTTCATACTGGTATGTTTTGGGAACCATAGGTCAAAGGTCACCTGTTTCTCCCAACCATTCTACATTTATCATGTCTCAGGTTACTCATGCACTGCCTTGCAACAATTTCCTGAAAATCTAATTTACATTTGAAAGAATCAACACCACCTGCCTCCAACATCTCCCTAGGCAACCTGTTGGCCACTCACTCACTGAAATAGTGGCCGGAAATTCAATGATCTTAAATTTAATAGAAAAAAATACAATCCAGACAATAAAGAAAAATGGAATTCCACTCATGTCACAGCCCCCATTAAAAAAAAAAGATATATATATAGTCATCTTTGTTGCATGAAGTGGTGACAGGAGGAATGCCCTACAGTGCAAGGGTGCCCTTCCTCCAGGTGCGCAAATGGGTTATAGAAGGGGAAACAATATTCTGTTAGTTCAAAGGCAGGGTAATTAAGGAATGATAAGTATAATGCTACAAAACAATCATAGTGTTTATTCTCTTCTTATTATGCGTGCTTGTAGAACTCATGGTAAATTGGGTTCGGGAGCTGGCAAACCCATAGCCTGACATTCCATCCATTTATTTAATTGCATAGAGAATCAGTCAGGCTCTTTTACAAGCATGGATGCTCCCCATTCAGTTTACATTTTACCGAGGTGACCCTTTGTACTCAAGCGCTGTAAGAAGAAATCTTTATAGACATATTCATTATCATTAACACATATACATACCATAAAAGAGGCACGCGCTAAATGTAAGGGCATGTGGACTTAGGGATCCGGTTGCAAAGTAGATTTAGGGATGGCTATAAAAAAGGAAGTTTGACGATAGGAGTTGAGAGAAGGTTCTTAGATTGGCTGAAAGTGCGAGGTGATGTCCTGCACGGACTCCTGTCCGCCACTCACATAAATGATTTAGACTCAGAAGCTGGAGGTATGGTGCTGAAATTTGCAAATGATACCAAGTTGAGGGGATATGGCAAAAATGTAAAATACCACCAGAACACAGGAACAGTAAAACTGGCTGGCAATTTGGATGGATCAATTGCAAATGACATTCAATATTGCAAACAAAAGCAAAAAATGCTGGACTATCTCAGCAAGTCCGACAGGGAGTTAACGTTTCGAGTCTGGATGACTCTTTGTCAATGTAGCAAAGTGGTAAGACAAATAGAGTAAAAAAACAGGGAGGTAATATTAAAGTTATATGAAACCTTGTTGGGCCATACTTGGTGTGCTGTCTGCAGTCCTTCTTTCCAAACTACAAAAAAAGATGTTGAGGTAGTGGGGAAACGGCATAAAAGATTTACAAGAATGTGACCAGAATTGGGAGGCGGGATTGAACAGGGAATTTTTATCAGGAAAAATGAAGGCTAAGAGGAGATCTAAAACAGATTGTTAAAATCACAGGTGAGTTAGATGGGGTGGACACAGACAAAGTGTTTCCTGGTTAGCGAGGCCACAATACTAAATCTTTTATTGTCACAAGTATGAAGTTACTGCGAAAAGCCCCCAGTCGCCACATTCCGGCGCCTGTTCGGGTAAGCTGGTACAGGGATTGAACCCATGCTGCTGGCCTTGTTCTGCATCACAAACCAGCTGTCAAGCCAATGTGCTAAACCAGCCCTATAATAAAAGGGTCTAAATATAAATTACCTATTAATAGATCAAAAAAAGAATTTCAGAGAAATGCGTTTACAGAGAGTCATGACGTGGAGATGCCGGCGTTGGACTGGGCTAGGCACAGTAAGAAGTCTTACAACACCACGTTAAAGTCCAACAGGTTTGTTTCGAATCACTAGCTTTCGGAGCGCCTGAGGATTCACCTGATGAAGGAGCTGTGCTCCGAAAGCTAGTGATTCGAAACAAACCTGTTGGACTTTAACCTGGTGTTGTAAGACTTCTTACTTTACGGAGAGTGTGATAAGAATGTGAAACTGATTGCCACATGGATTTGTTGAAGCGCACAGCATTGATGCGTTCGAGCAGAGGGTTGGTGTACACAGGAGGGAGAAGGATTGAGGGATAGGGCGGCCAGATAGGAAGAGATAATTAGAGAGGGAGGAGGCCTATGTGAACTGTAGCTGGTATAGAACAGTTGGTCTGACTATCCTGCAGCTATGCTGTAAGTGCTCTATGATTCTACATAACACATAAAACCAATTCCGTGCTTGTTGCGAATAATTCTTATACCATGCATTTCACATATTATAGATTTATTTTACATTTTGTTGTACTGAAATTATAAATAAAATACATAATGGGAATAGTACCTGTGTCACAGTTAGTACTACCAGTTGGGACTACTGGACTAATGGTAAAAGGTAATAAACCCAATCCAGAACCTGGCAGAATTATCAATATCAGTTTAATATTAAGTAACAGTATGAATTACATTGAAATATTACATATCTGGCATGCATTAAATCAAACTGGTATGTAAGAATATGTTTATGTCACAAAGGCATATGTACACAAGCTGGTGTTGAACTTTAAAGGCCATTCACGTGCACATGCTTTTAGTCAGTGATGGCATTTTTATAAATCAAAATAATACTAAAGAATCACATGTAAGCAGGTGATTGGGATTTAGGTGCATTCTCTGCAGCCACATCGGTTTAAACAATATATATAATTCTGAAGTATAACAGTTTTTGTGCTATTATGAACTTTGGAAAGAATTTCTGTTGGAATGTACATATGTTGTACGGAGTATTGAAGATTCAAAATACATTGGCCTGCATGATGTAGCCCTTGGTTGATCTGGTCACTTCAGTTTAAAGTTACCTTAAATGCTACAATTAAAGGTCCAACTCTTCTAATCGTATGATGAGCAAAATACCGCGGATGCTGCTGTCTGAGAACAGAGGAAGCTGGGAAAAGCTCAGCAAGTCTGCCAGCATCTTTGAGAAGAGACACGGAATCAGCGCTTCACTTCATTTGACTTTTTGTCAGAATTAAAGTACTGGCGAAGACTCAAAGGACTGGAGGTGTGGACTCAGTTTCTCTCCTAATAGATGCTGACAGACCTGAGTGTGGTGGTGTAGTAGCAATGTTGCTGGGTTAATAAACCAGAGACCCAGGCCAGTGCCCTGGGACACAGCTTCAAATATCACCTTGGTCTTTGCTGGAATCTAAATTAAAAATCTTCAATGCCAAGTTATTCATTAGTAGTGATGCTGACAAAAAACAGTTTTTGATTGTTAATGTCCTTTAGTGGAAGGGAAATCTGCCTGAATAGCCTACATGTGACTCCAGACCCACAGCAACATGGTTAACTCATAACTCAGTTCAGGGGAAATTAGGGATCGGCAGTACATGTTGGCCTTGCTGGCAATGACCAGATCCCATGAAAGAATGTAAAAGAAACTTAATTTAATGGGCGGTATGGTAGCTCAGTGGGTAGCACTGTTGCTTCACAGCTCCAGGGTCCCAGGTTTGATTCCGGGCTGGGTCAATGTCTATGAGGAGTCAGCACGTTCTCTCTGCGTCTGCTTGGGTTTCCTCCCGGTGCTCCGCTTTTCTCCCACAATCCGAAGATGTGCAGCATAGGTGGATTGGCCATGCTAAATTGCCCTCAGTGTCTGAAAATGTTAGGTGGGGTTGCTGAGTTACAGGGATAGGGTGGGGGTGTGGGCTTAAATAGGGTGTTCTTTCCAAGGGCCGGTGCAGACTTGATGGGCCAAATGGCCTCCTTTTGCACTGTAAATTCAATGAATTCTATGAAAATATGAAACCTGCTGAGTTTTTCCAGCGTCCCCTGTTCGTGCTTTTACTTCTATATCTTTCTTTGCACTGAATAATAGTATGGCTTCTGAGTGTTAGTTATGTTCTGTGACATACCTATCTCAAGGCCAACTGATGCTTTAAGGTGACGTAATTCACGACATTTGACCATCAATGGCCTGAGTGCTAAGGCATAAACAGAATGAAGGCTCAATTCTGAGCAGCAACAGTTTCTTTGCTGTATTATCTTCGCCACTGCTGCCCCACAGCGCCAGGGACTCGGGTTCGATTCCGACCTTAGGTGACTGTGGAGTTTACACATTTTCCCCGTGTCTGTGTGAGTTCCCACAGTTCAAAGATGTGCAGGTTAGGTGGATTGGCCATGTTAAATTGCTCCTTTGTGTCCAAATGGTTAGGTGGGGTTACATGGATAGGGCGCCAAGTGGTGGTGGGGGGGGGGGGGGGGGTTGTTGAGCCTTGTTATGGTGCTCTTTCAGAGGATCGGTACAGACTCAATGGGCTAAATGGCCTCCTTCTGCACTGTAGGTATTCTATGAGTTTTCATTTCTTATTCTGGTCACAATTAATATAAATGAATTACATTGTGCATTCAATTTCCGGGTTATCATCACTTTCAAACACGCATGCTTGTAGCATTTAAGGAGCATCTAAAACCAATTGATTAAGCTAATTAAGAACTACAGTGTGCATACCAATCCATTATTATTATTGTGTTTAATTTTTGTTGCATATTAAAATATACATCTCAATTGAGCTTCAAGTGAGATATTAAGATCATAAAGTAGCATTCATTTTATCATACCACTTTCTTTAAATATGAGTCAAATCTTTGGCGAAAAAACAGTTGCATTTTGAAGAAGGAACTTAAAGGGCATACGAAGAGGATAGGAAAATAAAACCAAGATTAAAGCATTTGCAAGAAACTATCGAAAATGTAACAAAACATAAACATGAAAGAAAATGGAGACAGTCCAAAAGAAGAAAATAAATCAGAGCCCTCGTTACTTTCTGAAGTTTCAATACCAATTTACTTTTTTGATTGTTGTGTTCATCTCCTTCTACCCCAGCAGCCCTATTCCCTCTATAATATCTCCAGGTTATCAATGCGCATGTGATTCGATTGTATCTTTTGACAATATTTTCCCACATTAAGGAAATAAAAATAATTATTTTTGGGTGCTTTAAAGTTTGAATTTGCTTCAAATGGATTAAAGTCAGAGGGCAGCAAGAGGGTGCATAGTTTCAGGTGGGCTCTCAGTGGGCCAGCAAGACCATGGGGGGGGGGGATTTACCCAATTTGAATTTATGTAGTTTCTCTATTGTAATTGACTGTCATGTCAAAACGATTTTAACCCTTCTCTCACTGAAGCCTTTAACAGTACCAGATGCTAGGTACTCACAGAATTTCATAGAAATTACAGTGCAGAAGGAGGCCATTCAGCCCATCGAGTCTGCACCGGCTCTTGGAAAGCGCACCCTACCCAAGATCAACACCTCCACCCTATCCCCATAACCCAGTAACCCCACCCAACAATAAGGGCAATTTTGGACACTAAGGGCAATTTATCATGGCCAATCCACCTAACCTGCACATCTTTGGACTGTGGGAGGAAACCGGAGCACCCGGAGGAAACCCACACACACTCGGGATGTGCAGACTCCGCACAGACAGTGACCCAAGCCGGAATCGAACCTGGGACCCTGGAGCTGTGAAGCAATTGTGCTATCCACGATGCTGCCATTCTGCCCTTCAAAATTATGTATCTGTTCCCGTAATTTAGGCCGTGATTGAGGTCGGGTAAAAAAGGACAGAGGTGTGGCATAAATAGGTCCCTCTCCCAATTATGGCCAGAATTTGGAAGGTCATTAGCATTGCTACAACCATATCTATCAAACTGTGATCTTTCAACCAGTTCAGGTAGGCATTTAACCATATATCTGGCAAAAGATGCTGCTATTACGGGCTTGAGAGGTCTCGCATGTTGATTCAACTTGGAATTGATGCCCTTAATGTTGGGTTACCAAATAAAATAATAATAATAATCTTTCTTAGTGTCACAAGTAGGCTTACATTAACACCGCAATGAAGTTACTGTGAAAAGCCCTGAGTCACCACACTCCGGCGCCTGTTCGGATACACAGAGGGAGAATTCCGAATGTCCAATTCACCTAACAAGCACGTCTTTCGGGACTTGTGGGAAGAAACCGGAGCACCCGGAGGAAACCCACGCAGGCACGGGAAGAACGTGCAGGCTCCGCGCAGACAGTGACCCAAGCCGGGAATCGAACCCGGGTATCCGGTGCTGTGAAGCAATAGTGCCAACCACTGTGCCACAAAATGTACATCAAAAAAAATCTTTTAAAAAATAGGAACGGTATTGAAGTGCTTGAAAGAAAAGCTAAAAAATATCTAAGAAAAAGTGAAATAAATTCAGAGGACAAACAAATAGAATGGAAAGAATAGAAATAAAAGAACGAAGCAAGGAAAATAAAGTACTGAATATTAAGAGGCGACAAAAGTCATGAAATTGACCCTGTAGCGACCGACGGTTACGGAACGTTGGAATCTGACAGGTTACAATAGCTTTGGTATTGTATGTGTTGCTCTTGCCTGCGTTGAACTTGGTCAGAATACTTAAATATATAAGTAAAATAAAAATGCTTGAACTTTATAATTACCTTTCAGAATTCTGCCAAAAGACTTCATATTTTCAAACTGAATTGAAATGATGCATCGCCTTTCCTTATCGACACTGAATAGCATACCCAAATTACACTTCGGATGAGTAATGTGACAAATTGTTCCTCTTTTCTTTACTCAACAGTTATACTCCAGAATAAATTAACCAAAGCCTGCATTTATCATCCTGCAGCCCAAATAAGCAGTGCAACAAAATGTTCACAACTGTTGTTTAAGGTATTAACGGATTGCCGTTCAAACTGATTCAAACACTACATGCTTTTTTTTAACTCCTTCATTTGCCCCAGCAATTCAGGATTTAACCACAGCTATCCAAAACCAAAGCCAAACAAGCACAGTATGCAGCCTTGTTCACTTACAAGTCTTGCAGCAGCCGTCCATGTAAAGCTTTACAACTCCCCCTTTCTGCAGAAAGAAGCAAAAGTACAATTTAGCAGGAAAAGCCGATCCATTCAGGGAAGACATTGCCTTAAATATTTACTGGGCAAAAGGTCATCTGAAGGATCAGTAAGTGTAAAGTCACCATAGCCCCAGATGACCATAGGCTGCTTTCTCCTTCGAGGGGGAGAGCTGACTGGTGGTGGTTTAACTTGAGGATCGCCACACCTCAGGCGAAGGGCCAGGTCGAGAAGGTGGGGACTTAATGAATAACCTCAGCCGGTGTGGGAATTGAACCCGTGCTGCTGTTCTCACTCTGCATCATGAACCAGCTGTCGAGCCAACTGAGCTAAAGGATCACATAGGCCGACATAGGATATACAGCACAGAAACAGGCCATTTGGCTCAACGAGACAATGCAGGTGTTTATGCTCCACTCAAAATTCCTCCCATCTGTTCCCAAGCTACATCCACCATCTATTCCCCCCTCGCTCATATGATTGCCCAGCTTCCCTCAAAGGCATCTATACTATTTGCTTCAGCCAGTTCCTGTGGTAGCGAGTTCCACTTTGTCACCAATCTCTGGGTCATAAAGCTTCTTCTGAATTCTTCTGAGGTTTTGTGGTGACTATCACATGTTGGGAGAGGTTGGCAATTAGCTTGGTCAGCTAGACGCTTAGCACATGGTTCAGATTAATGGCAACAGCACGGGGTTCAATTCCTGTTCCAGCCAATAGGCTTGGGGCTACCTCCTCACACTACCTGCAGTTAAAAAAAAAATCACAGCACAAATATAGCCATAGGTCAACAACAACAAAAAAATCACCTGCCTTTGGGCAAGTTATATACATTTTGAGTAAGCTGAAAAAGAAACATCAGGAGCAATGTAAAACAAGCTCCGTTTCACTAAACCATTTCACACCATCACAAGTACAAATTACCTCACAAAAGAGAGAGGCGGAAGGAAATCTATGCCTATTAAAATCAGATGCAGCTGATGTGTAATCAGCAATAAGGAAATGGCAGACATAGGGAATAAAAATACTGATGCATTCAGGGAAACTAAATTTAAATCAAAACTCACAAGCTTTAAGCAGGGTGGGAAAGAGAAACTATTTAACTGAAAATCTGTTCATCGAACCTCAGTCGTAATGAAGTTACTAGAATCTGTCTTTAGGGTCAGAGTGACTGAACGTTCAACAATCATAGATAATGTGAAGGGTAAGTCATGTGTGACTAACTTCATTTATTTTTTTAAGGAGATTCTATATGGGCCGAGATTTTCCATTCCCATTGAGTGGGTTCAGTGAGGGGAGCTGAAAATACTCCAAGAAAGCCAAAGTCTTATTTTACGTCAGCGTGAAATCTTGCCGCAATTGTCAGCTCCCCCCATCAGTGGCGGGTTGCACTTCTCGCTGTGCAACACCGGGAACCTCGTTTGAATTGTTACAATCCAAGTTGATGTTAGTACTGGAGAGTCCAGTCCCAGAATGGAGCCGCGACTCAAGTAACTTTTCTTTTTTGATTCAGAGATGTAGGTGCGCTGGGTCACAGAACTTCCAACTATCTTTTAGTAAAGGAACAAAATATTTACACACAACGCTTTCTCTCAGATGCCTTCACCAAGGATCCACTTCCAGGATTTCCGTCTCTCTTTTCAGTATTTCTCTGCCTTGGATTGCCACGTGCATTCAAGCTTTCACACAATCTCTCAGGTACTCAGTTACACCAGTAGAACACCACTGCTTCAATAGGCTGTGTTACAGTGTCACCAAGCTCAGCTTAATTCAGAAGTCTGGCTGCTCACTAGCCAACTTCACCAAGTCTGCACCTCACAGCTCAGTCTTTAACTCTGCCTCTTTCTTTAACTTATGTACAGTACCTTGTTCAGATTCCAGTTCTTTGTCCCTTTGACTTCAATCTTCCTGGGGACTTCTCTTTTAATTCCATAGTTTTGAGGACTATCTGTTCTTTAGCATCTGGGACTTGCTTTCCGCCCCTTACTCTATTGTCCTGCTTCTCTGCTGTCAGTTTCTCTGAGAGCTGCTTTCTTCTTAAAGACCTGGGCGGGATTCTCCCCTACCTGGCGGGGCGGGCCGTACCCAGCGCTGAGGAATGGCATGAACCACTCCAGCGTCGGGCCACCCTGAAGGTGCAGAATCTGCCACACCTTCAGGGGCTAGGCCGGCAGCAGCGTGGTTGGTGCCGCGCCAGCCAGCACGGAAGAGCTTGGCACCACGCCAACCGGCACCAAAGGGCCTCTGCCGGCCGGCTGGAGTTGCCGCATGTGGGGGAGCGCATCCCAGTGCATGTGCAGGGGGGTTCTTCTCCGCACCGGCCATGGCGGAGGTTGACAGCAGCCGGTGCGGAGGGAAAGAGTGCCCCCATGGCACAGGCCCGCCCGAGGATCGGTGGGCTGCTGGCGGGACCGGCCGAAAACGGTCAGCCGCTCAGCCCATCACGGGCTAGAGAATCGCCGGGGGGGGGGGGGGGGGACACGCTGCCTGCGGCCGCCAACCGGCACAGCGCGATTCCCGCCCCCGTCAAAACTCCGGCGTGGGAGAATTCGGCAGCCAGCGTCGGGTTGGCGGGGCGGGATTCACGCCGCCCCCTGGCGACTCTCCTACCTGGCGGGGGGTCGGAGAATCCCCCCCCCCCCCCCACCGGTTCTAACTGATCCACAAGTGTGTATTGATTTACAGTGTAGGCCCCTGGTTGCTAAGCAACAGCCTCGTCTTTCTTGAAACAGGCTGGGTGGAATTCTCTGCCAGCTGATGCTGGGATCAGGAAAAGCGATTGGGAGGAGAATTGGTTTTGACGCTAAAATCGTGGCAGGCACCAGGTTCATGCCGAATCGCAATGCCCTGGTGCCTTGACAGTGGCATCAATGCATTCCACTCCGCACGTACAGTAAACGCCATTGGCATACCATTAGCGGGCCTGATCCCATATTCTCTGGGACAACCCCGATTCTCCACCTCCACCAGGGAGAATTCCCAACAGCGGGGTCACTTGCGCTTTCACAATTCAGGGAACAGGCACCTTGGCTGCTGAGGGGGAGAGAGGGGATAAGGAAAGTGTCCAACATCGCCTTAGTTTGCTGACAATTGTTCCACTAGCCAGAGGGCTTCTGCCAGGTGCGAGGCAAGTATCAAGGGGGTGGCCACGAGGTGGGCTGTGGGGTCAGGGTGGAAGGGCACTGAACTCCATTGCTGCAGCCTGCCAGGCAGCCATGCAACCGTGCATGCCGCTAACTGCCCACTGTGAACACAATCAGTAAGAATGAACACCAACACCTCCTCCACAATAGTCCTCAATACCGGTGCCCCGCAAGGCTGCATACTTAGGCCCCTACTCTACTCCCTGTACACACACGACTGCGTGGCAAAACTTGGTTCCAACTCCATCTACAAGTTTGCTGACAATACGACCATAGTGGGCCGGATCTCGAATAACAACGTGTCAGAATACAGGAGGGAGATAGAGAACCTGGTGGAGTGGTGCAGCGACAACAATCTCTCCCTCAATGCCAGCAAAACTAAAGAGCTGGTCATTAACTTCAGGAAGCAAAGTACTGTACACACCCTTGTCAGCATCAACGGGGCCGAGGTGGAGATGGTTAGCAGTTTCAAATTCCTAGGGGTGCACATCACCAAATATCTGTCCTGGTCCACTCACGTCGACGCTATCACCAAGAAAGCACAACAGCGCCTATACTTCTCAGGAAACTAAGGAAATTCGGCATGTCCACATTAACCCTTACCAACTTTTACAGATGCACCATAGAAAACATCCTATCGGGCTGCATCACAGCCTGGTGTGGCAACTGCTCGGCCCAGGACCGCAAGGAACTTCAGAGAGTCGTCAACACCGCCCAGTCCATCAAACAAACCTGCCTCCCATCCATGGACTCCATTTACACCTCCCGCTGCCGGGGGAAAGCGGACAGCATTATCAAGGATCCCTCCCACCCGGCTTACTCACTTTTCCAACTTCTTCCATCGGGCAGGAGATTCAGAAGTCTGAGAACATGCACGAACAGACTCAAAAACAGCTTCTTCCCCACTGTCACCAGACTCCTAAATGACCCTCTTATTGACTGACCTCATTAACACTACACCCTGTATGCTTCATCCGATGCCAATGCTTATGTAGTTACATTGTATATCTTGTGTTGCCCTATAATGTATTTTCTTGAATTTTGTTTAGATCCCTTTTCTTCCCATGTACTGAATGATCTGTTGAGCTGCTTGTAGAAAAATACTTTTCACTGTACCTCGGTACACGTGACAATAAACAAATCCAATCCAATCCAATCCAATCCAATCCTGCCCCGGTGTCAATACATAGGGCTGGATTCTCCGATTTTGCGGCTTATTCCGGAGGAAGCGTCTGGTCTTACGACCAAAAAGCCGGCGCCGCTCCCACATCGATGCTCCGCCCGGTGGGGGGCTAGCAGCGCCACGTAAAGCCCCCCGGCTTTACCTGCAGATACGGGTGGAGAATGGGTGGGTCTGTAGCTGCACATGCGCACGGCGGCAACCTGCGACGGTCGTGTCGTACAACATGGTGTTGGCTGCATGCAGACACGGCCTGCCAGGTAGTGCCCTCTGTACCCATCGCCACCCCTGGACCACCCACCACCAGTCCCCCAGCCCCCGCCGAAGTCCCCCCCCCACCACCCCGCCAGCTTCCCCCCCCTGACTGTGGCGGCGCTGGACACAGTCCGCAGCCACTACGCGAGGTCCCCGAAAACTGAGAGGACACGCGACCGACGCCGTCGGGAAGTCGGCATATTGGAGGCGGAGCATTGGGGGTGGGACTTCTGTGTAAAAGTGGATTCTCTGGCCAATCGTCGAACGCGATTTCTGCATCGGCAGAGAACCCAGCCCTTAGTATCAGGAATGGAGAATCCAGCCCTTAGTATCAGGAATGGAGAATCCAGCCCTTAGTATCAGGAATGGAGAATCCAGCCCTTAGTATCAGGAATGGAGAATCCAGCCCTTAGTATCAGGAATGGAGAACCCAGCCCTTAGTATCAGGAATGGAGAATCCAGCCCTTAGTATCAGGAATGGAGAATCCAGCCCTTAGTATCAGGAATGGAGAATCCAGCCCTTAGTATTAGGAATGGAGAATCCAGCCCTTAGTATCAGGAATGGAGAATCCAGCCCTTAGTATCAGGAATGGAGAACCCAGCCCTTAGTATCAGGAATGGAGAATCCAGCCCTTAGTATCAGGAATGGAGAATCCAGCCCTTAGTATCAGGAATGGAGAATCCAGCCCTTAGTATTAGGAATGGAGAATCCAGCCCTTAGTATCAGGAATGGAGAATCCAGCCCTTAGTATCAGGAATGGAGAACCCAGCCCTTAGTATCAGGAATGGAGAACCCAGCCCTTAGTATCAGGAATGGAGAATCCAGCCCTTAGTATCAGGAATGAAGAATCCAGCCCTTAGTATCAGGAATGGAGAATCCAGCCCTTAGTATCAGGAATGGAGAATCCAGCCCTTAGTATCAGGAATGGAGAATCCAGCCCTTAGTATCAGGAATGGAGAATCCAGCCCTTAGTATCAGGAATGAAGAATCCAGCCCTTAGTATCAGGAATGGAGAATCCAGCCCTTAGTATCAGGAATGGAGAACCCAACCCTTAGTATCAGGAATGGGGAATCCAGCCCTTAGTATCAGGAATGGAGAACCCAACCCTTAGTATCAGGAATGGAGAACCCAGCCCTTAGTATTAGGAATGGAGGGGCAGCACGGTGGCGCAGTGAGTAGCACTGCTGCCTCACGGCGCCGAGGTCCCAGGTTCGATCCCGGCTCTGGGTCACTGTCCGTGTGGAGTTTGCACATTCTCCCCGTGTTTGCGTGGGTTTCGCCCCCACAACCCAAAAAGGTGCAAGCTAGGTGGATTGGCCACTCTAAATTGCCCCTTAATTGGAAAAATGATTGGGTACACTAAATTTATTTTAAAAAAAAGGAATGGAGAATCCAGCCCTTAGTATCAGGAATGGAGAACCCAACCCTTAGTATCAGGAATGGAGTACCCAACCCTTAGTACAGTATCAGGAATGGAGAATCCAGCCCTTAGTATCAGGAATGGAGAACCCAGTCTTATTTGTTTTCACATTGTAAACACTTTAATTACAATGCAGGTACAGCTTTAAAGTGACCAAAACCCACAGATGTGCAGGCCCTTTGTTTAACATGAGGGTAAGGATGTCAGCCATGATTCAATGGCGGTGGCCAGACAAGGCAGGTGTGCTCGGGATGCGCTCATTGCCGCTAGATTCATGGAGGGTGATGAGGACATCCAGTGGGGGCATCCCATTATCTTCACATGCCTTCAGTGAGATTGTTGTCCCCCCTGACGAATGGCAGTGCACACCCTGCTTGATAAAGCTCCTATCATGAGTAGGGAGCGGTTGCCACAGTCCCTACATTATAGGAGCACGATTTGGAGTGGGGACTGCACAGATCCTCACAGACCTTCTGTGAATGTCTGACTCCGGCCTTGCTGATGGCAGCTTCATACCATGGTGATGCAGCGGAGAAAACTTCACCTCTCCTTGGTGGCTGAGGCATTTGGGATGGGGAGGGCCAGCCGCACCTTAAGGTGCACAGAGCACACATTGGCAATGACTTAAATGAGTGACGCTAGCCCTATACATTGTGGTCGACATCCTCATTCCCTGCGAGATGCAGGCATGACTAATGTGTTGAGTCAGTGTGAAGGGTCGTCACCAGGGTGCTGGAACCCTTGCACAAAGCGCATGGCGGAAGCCTTGGACTGAGCACCTTGCCTTTTTCTGGTGCCGGAATCCAGTTTTAAAGTTGGGACCAGGAAGACAGCTCATCAGAACAAGGAGCAATAGAAAGCAATGGAAAGAATGCAATTAGAGAGAGGTTATTTACAGAGGTGAAGATTATTTGCAAGTGCTCATTACCCTTGACCACACTGTACAACTAAAGCCTTTCTAACCCTGCCGCTATGTCTTGGTGCATCCCCAACCTTCATAACACAATTAGAGGTGGCCTGTTGTCTAGAATGACCTTGGCAGGTGCCCTCTGGAGGTTCATGACCTGGCGTTAGCCTGTTTTTGGGGTCCTGCTTGGTGGCAGAGCCAACCTCCTCAACCTGTGGATCTGGAGCTTAAACAATTACAGGAAGAGGGGATTTGGATGGGTGGAACATTCCCGAAGACATTTCTCTTCCAGGCATGTCAGTGACAGATAAGGTCTTGCCTTGCCTTTATACCTCTATCAGTCTCCAAAGCCTTTTCTCCAATGGTTGGAGTCCACAGATATTGACAAATAGGTAAATTTCAGCCTCAGCTATGAAATTCAGGACCAGTCATTTTGAAAGAATTAACAGTCACCAATCGTCCTTTAGTGCAACTAAGGTTGAACCTTCCATATTTTCAAACTTAGGGCAGCAGATGCCACGGGAACAAAGACAGTTATGTTCAAGCAACAGTGGAACAGAGGAGATGGTTGTGGAACAAAAGAGAAAATGCGGCAAAATCTCAGCAGGTCTGCCAGCATCGGTCGGGAGAGAAAAGATCTAAGAGTCCGATGACTCTTTGTCAAAGCTTGTCAAAGGTGGTTGTAGACATTGACCAGATCAGTAAGTGAAATGCAATCAGAATTCAGTTACAGCAGCCGGCCAATTCTTACAAGGGATATTTAGATTTTTGTGTGTTGGGTCTTCTTTCTTTAGTGCATGGGGCCTTTTTTGTACAGAGAGTCTGCGTTGCTGTGCTTCACGATATTCAGATTCTCTTCTGAAGGTCTTGCAATTTTGTGCAATCATACATACCCCATTCACTGCTCGTGGCCCCTACTCCAAAAGCCCTCCCAAACCGCCAACTATGCAGAAGACGTGTACGTACAAACCTGTATGCATTCAGTCTCATTAAATGGTGGACAGATAACTCCTGAACCAAGCATGGCAACTCCAACAGTGGTCTCCAGACACTCATATCTGATACATTTCGCCACCCAAGATGATCCTGCCTAGAGTGAAAAATGATTAGCACTTGTGAATTAAAATGTTTTAAAGTTATCAACATACATTTTTCTCAGTTCCTTTTAATTTAACATTTACTATGATAAAGAAGCACTTCAAGCAACAATGCAATCGTCACTAAATAGTTCACATTTTTTAATAGGCACTAAGATCAACGGGAAACAAAAATATTCAATATAGTTTTCACTTCTGGGGCGGAATTCTCCGACCCCCCGGGGGGCAGGAGAATCACTCGGGGCCGGCGTCAATCCCGCCCCCCGCTGTGTCCTGAATTCTCCGCCCCCCGAGATTCGGTGGGGGCGGGAATTGCGCTGCGCCGGTCGGCGGGCCTCCTACGGGAATTCTCCGGCCCGCGATGGGCCGAAGTCCCCCGCTGACAGGCCTCTCGGGATTGGCGGCGCAGGCAGGCTCCGGGGTCCTGGGGGGGGCGCGGGGCAATCTGACCCCGGGGGGTGCCCCAAGGTGGCCTGGACCGCGATTGGGGCCCACTGATCCGCGGGCGGGTCTGTGCCGTGGGGGAACTCTTTTTCCACCGCCCCCGCCATGGCCTTCACCATGGCGGAGGCGGACGAGACCCCCTCCCCTGCGCATGTGCCAGCATGATGCCAGCCGCTGCTGACGCACCGGCACTGGCCGGCCAGTCCTTTCGGCCCCAGCTGGCCTGGTGCCAAAGGCCATTCACGCCAGCTTGCGGAATGGGAACAACTCCGGCGCGGGCCTAGCCCCTCAATCTGAGGGCTTGGCCCCTAAAGGTGCGGAATTCTGCTCACCTTTGGGGCGGCTCGACGCCGGAGTGGTTCACGCCACTCCGACACGCCGGGACCCCCCCACGCCGCGGGTAGCGGAGAATCCCACCCTGATAGCTGACCAGGAGAAATTTAATTTTAGCATGAGCATCTTTATTCTTACATCTGTTTTATAGAACTTTTAAAAACATTGATCATATATTTTTATAATCTAAAAATGGTACACCCGGCACATAATTTAATCAGACTTTGTATGGCAGCCCAGTGTTCCATTCTCTCGTTCTCTGCCCAACTTCAGAATCAAGAAACTTAGGTTGCCTTCTGTACTATTAATAAAAGTTCTAAATGGGCAGCACGGCAGCACAAGTGGATAGCACTGTGGCTTCACAGTGCCAGGGTCCCAGGTTCGATTCCCCACTGGGTCACTGTCTGTGCGGAGTCTGCATGTTCTCCACGTTTCTGCATGGGTTTCCTCCGGGGGCTCCGGTTTCCTCCCGCAGTCCAAAGACGTGCAGGTTAGGTGGATTGGCCATGATAAATTGCCCTTAGTGTCCTAAAAGGTTAGGAGGGGTATTGGGTTCCGGGGATAGGGTGGAAGTGAGGGCTGAAATGGGTCGGTGCAGACTCGATGGGCCAAATGGCCTCCTTCTGCACTGTATGTTCTATGTTCTATTTGCATGGTGTTGTTGCTTTCTAGGAAGTAAGAGTAATTTGCCAATATATATTTCATGCAGTCTAATGGAAATTGCTCCTATCTGTATAAAATTTATTAATTTAATCTGCAACATTAGAAACTTGAGTCCATATTTCCACCTAATCATTAGGTCTTACAAAACCACACAGTTCCACAGATTTAGATTTTATACACGTTACAATTCCAGCTGAACACATCAGGCTGAATTTTGCGAGGCAATGGAAGGCGATGGGGGAGGGGGGTCAGGAAACTAGAGGAAAGCCATGACAGGAGGATTCTCAACACATTGCGGGAGAATGTTCCAGCAGCAGACTACAATCTGGGTCAGCTGCTTGCTTCACAGAGGCATGAGGTGGAGATGCCGGCATTGGACTGGGGTGAGCACAGTAATAAGTCTTACAGCACCAGGTTAAAGTCCAACAGGTTTGTTGCGAATCACTAGTTTTCGGAGCACAGCTCCTTCCTCAGGTAAATTCACCTCATTCACCTGAGGAAAGAGCTGTGCTCCGAAAGCTAGTGATTCAAAACAAACCTGTTGGATTTTAACCTGGTGTTGTAAGACTTCTTACTGTGCTCACAGAGGCAGGCAGCCAATTAGGGCAATTAAGGCCACAATTGGGAGCCATTTTGTGACATAGAACATAGAACATAGAACAGTACAGCACAGAACAGGCCCTTCAGCCCTCGATGTTGTGCCGAGCAATGATCACCCTACTCAAACCCACATATCCACCCTATACCCGTAACCCAACAACCCCCCCCTTAACCTTATTTATTAGGACACTACGGGCAATTTAGCATGGCCAATCCACCTAACCCGCACCTCTTTGGATTGGCGCTGCTATTTTCCCACCGCTGGAATGTCCCACTCCACTGTGAGGGGGACACCAGCTCGATAATGTTCGCCCCCCCAGAACCAGCCTCTCCGAACAGGTGCTAGAATGTGGCGACTAGGGGCTTTTAACAGTAACTTCATTTGAAGCCTACTTGTGGCAATAAGTGATTTTAATTTCATTTCATTTGGAGGGGTTTCCCCTTCACGATGGCGCTACCATCTTTGGCCTATTTGATGAGTTGAAAAATTAAAATGAGAATAAGATAATATAATAGTGGGTAAACTTACATTATACAAAACAATGCTCCCATCATCTTCAAAAGTGCAGGAGATATTTTTACAGTTTCCACAGCAAACATGAGGATCAGATGAAGGAACATAGACTTGATGCTGTTGATTGACATAAATCAGAAGTGTTGTACTTAGACACAGTTTTATGATAAGGGTGATCAACATGCATAATAATTATATAGTTGGTTAAAATAAAGCCAAAAGAAAATTCAAAAGAAAGTTAGATACAAATCTGAAAGTGATTAATTTAGAGGGTTAGGGAGATAGGGCTGGAGAATGGGACTAGCTGGGTATCTCTTTTGGGAGCGGTGCAAACGAGGTGGGCCGAATGGCCCCCTTCTGTGCTTTAAATAACAAAACAAAATGGCAGCAACTCAAGAGACATGTAGCCTCCACTTTCTGTATAGAAGGGAAATCTGTCTGACATAGTTCTTTCAGATTTCATATTATAAATTTTAGACAGAAAAAATACATTTGCATTTGTCATATTTACAAATCTATCCTTGGACATTAGAAACCAAAATGTCTCCTGTCAGGAATGTTCTCGCGAGGTTGCAAAATACAGTTCACGTTTAAGGGAGACGGTGACCTACTTGTAAAGTGATTGGATAAATAACCTCGGGGCCCAGGCGAATACTACAGAGGTAGGTTTGAATCTCACTGTGGTACTTCAACCCATAATTTAAAAGAATTAATTCTCCTCATTCAGTTAATAAGAGATCCATCAAATCTATTGTTCATTTTATGTTTACAACATGAATACATAATAATGAAGAAATAACAATTGGAAAAATATTAAATGATGCGGTAAGCGAGGCTACGGGTCAGATCGGGCAGATTAGGTCAGTTGGGGTCACAGATTGTTTTGACCACTTGTGGCATGGGGAAAGACTGGCGTGCAAAGTCGATAAGCGGTCTGATGCATCACTGCGCCAATGCAGCACCTGGCCAAATTGACCCTGTAAGTTATTTTACTCAATTAACAATAATTAAAATGCCAGCAATCACGTGATTTCAAGATGTAAAACACCTGTAGCCTCCATTTATATAAATGGAAGGAAAAGGCAGCCTTTAAGAATGT
The DNA here is from genome assembly GCF_902713615.1 of Scyliorhinus canicula. Lineage (NCBI taxonomy): Eukaryota > Metazoa > Chordata > Chondrichthyes > Carcharhiniformes > Scyliorhinidae > Scyliorhinus > Scyliorhinus canicula. Next base: position 18,554,116 of record NC_052165.1, on the reverse strand, counting down.
CCAAATTTCTGACAACTCTGGTTTTTGGACAGCCAGATTTAAGACACTGGACGGGATTCTGTGAGCCGGCGCGGGCTCGGAGAATCGGAGTTGACGCCGAAACAGCCCGCAACACCAGTCCGATGCCAGGACGCGATTCTCTGGCGACCAGAGAATTGCTGCCAGCTGAGCACGCGCAATCGATACGGCTTCAGTCGGGGGCCGTTGAAAGAGGCCCCCACGGTGATTCTCCGCGGTGAAACTGGCCGAGTTCCTGCCGGCGTGGTTCTAACATGGTTCCATCTGGCAGGAGCTCGGACCCTAGGCCGCAGTGGCCGTCCTGGAGGGAGCGGTGGGGGATCAGACTCTGTGGGGGGCCTCCAGGGCTGCCAGGTCCACGATCGGAGGCCACCAATTGGCAGGTGCGCACGATCCGGTGGGGCCTACCTTCTGCGCAGGCCCGCTGTGTGGCTCCACCATGTTGCGCTGGCACGGAAGCGGCCATCACGCACATGTGCGGACCCACGGCTGGCAGTGCAGGGCCACACATCGGCGCCGACGCTGCGTGGAGCATTCTGGTGCCGTGCCGGCCCATGTGGGCCACGGAATCGCTGAGCCAGGAGGCCCGTTCACACTGGCGAGGAACACTCCGGTGTTTACGCCAGCGTCAACACTTAGCCGCCATGTTGCAGAATTCTGGCCACTGTACCTGTATAGAGATAATGGGGTGGGATTTTCTAATTGTTCTCTTCAGCGGGATCTACCCGTCCCGACGACAGCAAATCCCTGCTGTGGGTTTTCCGGTGGCGGAGGGCAGGAAATCCCTTTGACAACGGTGGGAACAGAAGATTCCGTCGCCTGCCCATGGCAGGCTACCTCACGCTGCTCAGAAACACATCGCAGAGGGATCGTGAATTTCCCCCCAATATCAGTACCAGCAACCATGACAACTATCATCGGATATCATAACAACACATCTAGTTCACCAATGCCCTAAAGGGAAGGAAATCTGCCATCCTTACCTGGTCTGGCCCACATGTGACTCCAGACCCACAGCAATGTGGCTGACTTAACTGCCCTCTGAAATGGCCTAGCAAGCCAATCAGTTTCAAAGTTATTTCAAGTCATGAGGAAAATGAAGTCAATGAATAAGAATTTAGGAGAAGCAGTAAAAACCTGGTTGATAAGGTGAATTTTAAGAAGTCTTAAAGAAGAAGCGGGAGGTTCAGAGCAGACGGGCTTAGGGAGGAATTCACAGACTTGCTGACCCCCCCCCCACTCACTATGAACAAATAGCAAAGAACAAAGAAAAGTACGGCACAGGAACAGGCCCTTCAGCGCTCCAAGACTGCACCGACCATGCTGCCTATCTAAACTAAAATCTGCTACACTTCCGGGGTCCATATCCCTCTATTCCCATCCTATTCATGTATTTGTCAAGATGCCCCTTAAACATCACTATCATCCCTGCTTCCACCATCTACTCCGGCAGCGTGTTCCAGGCACCTACTACCTTCTATGTAAAAAGCTTACCTCGTACATCTACTCTAAACCTTTCCCCTCGCACCTTAAACCTATGCTCCCCAGTAATTGACCCCTCTACCCTGGGAAAAAGTCTCTGATATCCACTCTGTCTATGCCCCTCAATTTTGTAGGCCTCTATCAGGTCGCCCCTCAACCTTCGTCGTTCCAGTGAGAACAAACCGAGTTTATTCAACCTCGCCTCATGGCTAATGCCCTGCATACCAGGCAACATCCTGGTAAATCTCTTCTGCACCCTCTCTAAAGCCTCCACGTCCTTCTGGTGGTGTGGCGACCTGAATTGAACACTATACCAAGTGTGGCCTACCTAAGGTTCTATACAGCTGCAACATGCCTTGCCAATTTTTATACTCAATACCCCATCCAATGAAGGCAAGCATGTCATATGCCTTCTTGACTACCTTCTCCACGTGTGTTGCCCCTTTCAGTGACCTGTGGACCTGTACACCTAGATCTCTCTGACTATCAATACTCTTGAGGGTTCTCCCATTCACTGTATATTCCCTATCTGTATTAGACCTTTCAAAATGCATTACCTCACATTTGTCCAGATTAAACTCCATCTGCCATCTCTCGTCCAAGTCTCGAAATGATCTAAATCATGCTGTATCCTCTGACAGTCCTCATCGCTATCTGCAATTCCACCAATCTTTGTGTCGTCCGCAAACCTACTAATCAGCCAACCATTGAGTCATGCGCAAACTTACTAATCAAGTTCTGAAAGCCATCAAGTAGCACTAAACCTATAGTAATACCCCTAAAGCATAGGTCAACAACAGCTCCCGGACAACAGCTCTTTTCAACACTTTAAAGAGCAGGGCGTTTAAATGACCTGACAGCTCCACTGACCTTATCCAGTTTTTATGTACTACTCTTAATAATACCAATAGGTACCTGACCTTTCCAGAAGGGTACCCTATCTCTCCAAAGAACTCCAGCAAATTTCCTCAAATGTCTAAAGCCTACGAGATATGTTTCAGACACCTGGGTATCCAAAATTGTTTCTGGGTGTATTTTTAATAATGTGCTGCTGTTTCCATGAACCGTGGATGTACAAAGTAGAACCCCCCCCCCCCCCTCCACCCGAAGATGGTGGATGCCATGTTTGGGGGTGGGACGGTTTCAGGACTTCGGTAGCTTTTTGGCCAAGACCCAGACCCCTTGCATCAACTCAAAAATTCAGGTCTAATTTTGGCCAATATTCTGATTCAGCCTGAGATAAGAAGTGGGGAGGTGGGTGAATCAGTGACAAGGGAATAGAGTTTGTCACTGATAAGAAAATTAATTTGGTCACCCTAATTTTTGACAGGAATAATTTGAGACTCATCGAGGTTGGATATTGAACAAGCACCTGACAGCACAAAGGCAATTGAGACGTCAAAATTCTTGATGGAGAGGTAGAGCTGTGTATCGTTAGTAGATATGCTAAAGCTCATAATGGTTGGTGAGCAGATGAGGAAGAAGAGAATCAATAATAAAGCGCTGGGAATTCCAAGGATGGTGGCATGGAGTTGGGAAGAGAAGCGATTGGAGATGCACCTGGGTCTGCTTGGAGAGGTAGAATGGAACGAAGAAATGGCAATGCTGGACAACTAAAAGGTGGTTTTGGTGAAAAATTGTACATATTAATGGCTACGGAGAGATCAAGGGCATGCACAATGGGGAACATTCCAGAGAATATAATTTGTGATTTGTGTTTGGGCCATTTTGCCGTGAGAGATTGGATGGACTCAGGAAGGGAGCATTTAATTTTAACATATAAGAATAATAACATTAAAAATTGAGTATTGCTGAAGAGACATACTGTCAAAGCTTATTGCCTTGTATTCATCTCTTTCAATATGTCTCTTTTTCACCAAATTCAAGTTTTGAAATACAATTATGAATTTTGAGCTCCAGTGGAGAACTAGAAAGCAAGTCCTGACTTCTTTAACTCTTTAAATTTATTGTGTTCTACAATCACCTTGCCTCCAACCCTAAAGTGCCACCTATATCCCCTTTATATATATGTGCAGTTTATCAAACAATAAGCATGGTCCATTAAACAATTAAAGTTCCAACCCTAACTCATGCACTGAGGAACGTTAACTCTTTCCTAACAATGAATTAAAGAGTTTTTGCAACACATGTTCCCAGCTGTTTGTGGTTTTTCAAATTTCAGATTTAAACAACTAATAAATATATACTTACAGCTTCGCATTTTGCCGAACAGTTAACTATTGACACTTCCATTAAGGGAGACTCTATGGCAGGATTTGAGTTCTGCAAACAATTTGCTATGTAACATTGGTCACCTTCGAGGTGCTGAAACAGTGATTGACCTGGTTTCAATGCAGTGACACCTTCGAACAGGCAGACGTCAGCCTTTTCTGAAACAATAATTTTTACCTTAAGTATTTGTCCCATTTATAACTTCATATGTTTTATCATCAAAATTAATCAGGTAAAACAGCTTGAATTATTACTTTCTGAACATTATGGCATTCAATATTTATATTTAACAATGCAGAAAGAAAATATTGCAGTCAAACAGCTGGAGTCAAATTTATTTGGAAAGTTTCCAGTGTCAACACAGAGCACATTTGAACTGTTTCAAGTGAATACACTTTACCAGCTGTAGTTTAATTTGTAATCATCATTTATTCTTAGAAATTCATGTTATACATATTTCTTAATGGCTTAATTGATATCAAATTTCTAAGAATAAATGATGATGTACATCTATAAAACATTTTATATGATTTGATGATGTCATTATAGTTCTGTTTCCTGCCATTTGTTTGGAAATTCAACTAAAGCGAGAATGGATGTTAAACAGGGCCACTGCCTTTACACCTCTGGAACTCGAGCTCAATTCTAAGCTGGGCTAGACCAATGACAATACTTTTTCTCCATTTGGTGCAGGTATCTTATAAAAAAAGACTTTGTGAAGTTTATTCTGATTTCAACGGCTGAATAGATCCTTGACAAAGAACGACCCACCATACAAATATTTCCATAGTAAGTATGAGGGTTCGTTGTGAGTTGTAGGGAAAGAAAATAGTACTGGTTCAACAGGAGACTGGGCCACGAAATCTGGTTCTCTCTCCAAAGACACTGCCCGACCCACTGGGCGTTTCCATCATTTTCTATTTTATTTTGAAGTGCGTGTTACAGCAAACTGACATTTTATTCAGTACTGTGTAAAGACTATTATTTTAAACCATAAGTTCAACTACTTTATAGCCAAAACAAAAAAAAATAAGGAAACATATTAAGGTAGTACATTGATGAACTTAATCAGAAGAGCAATGTTTAATTTTTTTTGCAAGCAACAAAGTTTGCAAGCAGGAAGAAATTGTAACGAGAAGCAAATGCTGGTTCATAATGCATTTATTTTTCAACTAGTGTAGTGCACACAACTAGTGTAGTGCACATAACTAGTGTAGTGCACACAACTAGTGTAGTGCACATAACTAGTGTAGTGCACACAACTAGTGTAGTGCACATAACTAGTGTAGTGCACGATCATGTCTTGGACCATACCAAAAATAGTTGCAAAATATGTCCTGTGTTGTTTCAGGAACATTTATTAATCAACTAAAGCCCATAACTGGAGAAAATCAACTAAAATAAATTTATAAGACAAGGAACTCACTGCAGATAGAACGAGTGCAGCCACAAACATTTTGAAAGTCAAGGTCCTCTGTTAGAACTTCTCCCTGAATTTTTGTGTAAAAATGGAATCCAACAAAATTGTCAATTATTGACAAAACTCTCTGGCAAAAAAACCTTGCATGACAAATCGTTAAAACTAATGACAGGCAGGCTGTTACAACCCAGTAATACTATTGGTTGAAAAAGTGATTATTAAAGTTTGGTAAAACATACAGCCTGAGAATAAATTCAATAGTTACGTTGTTTACTAGTCATTAACAGTCATGTTACCACTCATGATGAATATTCCAGTATTTTCTATTTGAGTAATTTAAACATTAGCAGATGTAAAACACAATGGAGCATTTGGTATAAGCATGATCGGACACTACTGCATCACCTCAGTGTAAGCTCTCTGCAAATGAATACTGGTACGGAAAGTAGAAGTAACCCTGGCCCATGTCTAACAAAACTGAGGCCAAGTATATGGGGCGGGTTTCTGAAGGCAAAATGTTGACGTCGTCATAAAAACTGGAGAGTTTAACGATGGTGTCATCGGACCGTTATGTGTAGTGATCCTATGCCCTACAGGAGGCCAGCACGGCACTGGAGAGACCCACGACGCTCTAGGTGCCGATACCGACGTCAAATGGGCGTCGCGGGTCTGCGCATGTGTGCTGCGACCGGCGCGAATGCGTACATGCGTGGTAGCCTCCTTCTCCGCGCCAGCCCCGACGCAACATGGCGTAGGGCTACAGGGGCCGGAGCGGATCAAAAGAGGCTCCCAGCACGAGAGGCCGGCCCACTGATCAGTAGGCCCCGATCGCGGGCCAGGCCACGGTGGAGGCCGCCCCCCGGGGCCGGAAGTCCCCTCCCCGCCCATCAGGCCGCCCCAGACAGGATGGATGCTGAGGTCCCGTCGGGTAAGATCAGATGTGAGCGGGACTAGGACATTCTTGGACGGCCACTTGGTCCATCCCGGGTGGAGAATTGCTGGGGGCAGGGGGCCACGTAAAGCGGCCCCCACTGGCGCCGCGCCGACCGCGCCGGTGCCCGATTCTCCGCTCACCGGGGCAACGTCGCACGATTCGTGCCCGCCCAGGCAATTCTCCAACCCGGCGTGGGCTGAGAGAATCCCGCCCCGGTACATCCTCTTAAAATGTGTCAAAGCAATTAGGTTCACACCCAAAAGACAACATAGGAACATAGAATTAGGAGCAGAAGTGGCAATTCAGCCCTTCGAGTCTGCTCTGCCATTCAATCAGATCATGACAGATCTCTTCCTGGTCTCAAATCCACCTCCCCACCTTTTGCCCATATCCCTTTAACCCATTTTTAAAAAATCAGAAATATATCTTTCTCCTTGAAACCATTTCGTGACTCAGATTCGAAAGCACTATGGGGCAGCAAGTTCCCCAAATTCACCACCCTCTGCGAGAAGCAATTCCTCCTCATCTCAGTTCAACATCAGTTCATTCTCAGTTCATCTCAATCATACGGTAGCTCATCCCCAAGAATAACTTTATAGCTGCTCTCAGATCAGCCCTGCATAATTACTAAAATCGATACAGGGCTTGCCTGTTCTTTTGCTTGTGGGTAGAGCGTATGTTAAATGTGTTACCCAGTAACAAGCTGGGGCTACATTCAGTATGCACCCTGCTCAGCAGTACAGGACTGCCTTCTACTGATTTCAATTCTTGAAACTGAGCCGTTTTAAGTGCTATGGAGACACCAATAAAGAACAATCATAGATTATCATAGAATTTACAGTGCAGAAGGAGGCCATTCAGCCCATTGAGTCTGCACCAGCTCTTGGAAAGAGCACCCTACCCAAGGTCAACACCTCCACCCTATCCCCATAACCCAGTAACCCCACCCAACACTAAGGGCAATTTTGCACACTAAGGGCAATTTATCTTGGCCAATCCACCTAACCTGCACATCTTTGGACTGTGGGAGGAAACCGGAGCACCCGGAGGAAACGCACGCACACACAGGGAGGATCCGCACAGACAGTGACCCAAGCCGGAATCGAACCTGGGACCCTGGATCTGTGAAGCAATTGTGCTATCCATAATGCTATTTCTTTAGGATGCATTATTGTAAGGTTATTGTAAGGTTATTGTGAGGTTATTCATGAAGGCCCCACCTCCTCAATCTTGCTGAGGTGTGGTGAACCTCGGATTCAATCACCACCAGTCAGCTCTCCCCCTCAAAAGGGAAAGCAGCCTATGGTCATCTGGGACTATGGCGACTTTACCGCTATCTTACCTATTGTAAATTAGCAACTATAGCATCCGTAATAAACTCATTCTGATAGTTAATGGTTTTCAGCATTTTAACAATGCCGATTGCGAATTTGCCCTTTAAAACCTAAAATGTGAACATATTGAAGAATACAATGCAGCTACCCTTTTTTGCCCTTCTTATTTTGAGGCACTTTCTAGCAGATTAGGTTCCATCTTACCGCACACTAGTTTGCATTGTTAAATTTACATACCACTTTGCATGAAGTATTGGCACTGTTTTCACAGTTGCAGTCTGAAAAAGGAGAAAGTTAAACTTAAATTAGCTTAACTTATACCATTTTGATATCTTCCAAATATTGTTTAGAATAATTAAATAACTCATGGTTACCACATTGCCAATCAGGACAGCAGACTCCTGAAGTAGATTTCTTTACCAGTTTAGTTCCATCTGTACAGGTCTTATCAGGAGGAGGACACATATTTTCATTACAGACTGCAGTGAAGCAGAAAATAGGGGGGGGGAAAAAAATCGAATTATTATATCGGATAAGATTTAAATTAGCAAAGGAAACTTTACCAATTTGTAGTCCTGTTCAAATCGGCAGATACTTTTCTTTCAAAATTGTAGGGATAAATACATTGAAATGGAGGAGAACAGGAGCCATCCATCCAAAAAATATTTTTTTTTATTTCTTGGAGGAATAATTTCAAAGGTATACAGAGCGGGATTCTCCGATCCTGAGGCCATCGTAAACGCCGTCGTGTTTTATGACGGCGTCAACAGGCCTCCAGGAGCAGCTATTCCGAGCCCCACAGGAGGTCAGAACGCAACATGGCGTAGGGCTCCAGGGGCCGGCGGAGAGCAAAAGAGGCCCCCCAGCCCAAGAGGCCATCCCGCCGATCGGTAGGCTCCAATCGCGGGCCAGGCCACAGCAGAGGCCCCCCGCCGGGGTCGGAACCCCCTCCCCCCCCCCACCAGGGTGCCATCAAAAGGATGCACGCCGAGGTCCTGCTGGGTAAGACCACGTGTGGATGGTCCTGCGGGACTCGGATTTTTTTTGCGGCCACTCGGCCCCCAACCGGCGCCGCACCGACTGCACTGGCACCAATGGCGCCGATTCTCCGCTCATCGGAGAATCGGCGGACCGGTGTCGGGGTGGCTTCACGCAATTCGCGCCCGGCCCGGCCATTCTCCAGCCCAGCATGGACTGAGAGAATCCCGCCCACACTTTATGTAAACATTTTTGTCTGAAGAGATTTCTTATATTAGTTACCTTACAGTGGAAACATTTATGAGAAAAATGAACAGAGACAAAGGAATAGGAATAATAAGGCAGCATCAGAAGAGACAATGTTCAGAATGAGATGCATTGGGAGAAGGGGAGGTCACGATCATAAAGCATAGCTGAACAGGAGGCTTACAAATCCAGAAACACATACGGAATACTTGCCTAAAACTGACAGGCGACTAATCTCCTCACACCCATCTCTCTCTATACGCACTTCTTCCTAACTTTTAGTCACTCCTTCCTCAAACATTTGCAATCCATCACATAATCCATGGCACCGTTGCACATTATCTTTTCTCCCAACACTCTTTCTATGATTATCGTACTCTTCACAAAGTCACCCCTGCGACTTAAATTAATTACTTCCACGCAAGCATTCTGAAGGAATTTGTGAATCCAGCACCTTTACAATCTGACCTCCGAGGCACAATACTGCTCGATATTAGCCAGTGGAAGGCAGGATTTCATTGAATGGTTGCCCTCAATTTGTAAATTCCAAAGTTGGCTTTTTAATACCATCCCGAACCACGGTGATATTCAAAACGAAACGCAGCCTAAAGCTTCCACAAACAAAAAACGTACGCAGGAAATGAGTTTCCTGAAAAAGGTGGAAAGCTGTTTTGTTTCCTCAATGAAAAATTGGTTATCCTTTGAATAACTCTGCATCTATTTCAAAATACTCAGAACTTTACATGAATTGCTCACCATTCAAATGAAAATGATAAAGTTATTGTTTCACTCACCACAGTGATATAGTGGACAGCAGCGATCAGTGGTGTTGAGGTCTACTACAATGATATCTCCATCATTGCATACAGGAATTGGGTCAATGCACGACTCACACACTGGAAAATTGGAAAGGAGATTTTCATACGTATCTTGGGATATCAACATTAAGTAGATCACGAACCATAATTACTTTAAAATAGTAACACCTCTATTGTCCCGAACATTGGCTGACTGAATAAAGTGTAGAACAGCACATGGTAGACATCTAATATAGTTTATTGAATAATACTGTGGAAAAGGATAAATGTCCTTGTAGTAGGCTAGCTGATTTACACAAGGTTGCAAGATTTAGTTTATGGGATTTGTGGATCAGCCATGATTGAATGGCGGAGCAGACCCGATGGGCCGAGTCGCCTAATTCTGCTCCTATGTCTTATGGTCTTATGATCTGCCTTTAGAAGTTGCTTTTTTGGCATGAAAGTTTGTTTAAAATGTGAAATGAAAAAGCCCAAATTTTAACATAGTTGTCTTACCACATTGGAAGGAGAAACAGCAGGAGTCATCTTTTCGTACTTCAACAAGAAACTGGTCCTCTCTACATATCGGCGGTGAACTAGTTGGACATGCCAGAGGGTCACATTCTGTGATTTAACAGCAAAATTAACCATACTATATTTCATTCATACTCCACTTAGAAAAGCAACATGAACAATCATTTTTATCCATGCCTTCCTGCAGTATGGTGTTCAAATAAAAATATTCAATCAAGGACATACAGAAATCAATGAAGTATTAAATAATGTCACGTTTGCAGCATACAGCCGCATCAATGTGTTTGCCTTCTGCTTTGAACTATTCATTCAGTCAAAATATAATGGCATTTTTACATTGACACATACACAGGAAATATGTGTAGAAAACCTATGCTTACATTTACCCATTTAAAAAAAATATTTTCAACTTGTGTGTTTCCTGCGAAATGTTGTCACGGATCGGCCAATCGTTGAAGACGTGGCTGAGTTTCCATTCCATTGACTTTAATCAGGTGTGATGCTGATCCACCATCGCCAAAAGTGGGAATAATCCCCCCCAAACCATCAATCCGATATTACCTCTAAGCTTACCACATCGGTATTCAGGACAACAAGACACGCCGCTGTAGCCGATCACCAATTTGTCTCCATTTTCACATGTTACAACATCGGTTCCGCAGATGGTCAAATTGCACTCTGAAGGAAATACACGCAATAAGGAAAGTTTTTACTTTGCATTTCTGCCCCTTTTCAGAATTGTTACATTTGTTAAAGAACAGCATACTTTACCGTAGAGCCAGTTCAAGACTATATATATTTTCATGTAATTTCTTTACGCTGCATTTAGGTCTGAAACAAGGTAGGGTAGAAATTTTGCAAACCTGTGAAGGGAGAAGAGATGCCACAGAGCAGGACCACTGTCCACTGATTTAATTCTGTTGAAAATCCTCTGGATGGGATTATTACAATACTTGCCACAGGTGCCTATAGCAATGGCAAGTACAATAATGGTACCCATCCCATCAAAGAAGCAGAACTCATCTGTGGCCCGAGTATGAATGAAGCAAACTGCTAGCAAATTATTACCTTTAAAAGTACTCCGCCCTCCAACCCCCCACCTTTTGGAGTAAGGAGACAACTGAGTTAAAGTTCCAGTCCTTCAGTTGACCCTCTGCAATGTTATGAGAGGCCCTAAGAAACAACTACACCTTCTTAAGTAGGAAGTTTCACCGTATCTTCAAACAAGCAGAAACCCAGTTTTTCAAGGAGACAGGACAAATATTTAGGCGCCCCCAACTAGAATCCGGTGCCAATTCTATTCCTCAATCTGTAGCTATTTTTATTAATGCATCACAAAGTATTTCATTGCCTGATTTAAATTTCACATGGTCCAAACTTGTAGCATTTAAATGTGATGCAGAACCACTGTCATAAAATACTTAATCGCTTTAAATGACAATTTCGCTCCACTAATTAAAAAAATTATCTCAGTATTATTCTCCGTTCCTTCTCACCTTTTCTTCTCTTTCTTTCTCACCCTGTTCTTCTACTTAACGTTTACCCTAACGCCGGATATGAGAGGAGAAGAGGGCAAGGCAAGGAAATCAGAAAAGCGAAGAGCGATCATTCAGTATTAACCCGAAAGCAAAATGCCTGAGAAATACAAGCTGTGAGTGAAGGAGAAATAGAAAGCAGAAAGAAAAGCTGGAAAAAAAGACACACTGAAAAAGTATATCGAAAAAGAGGAAAGAATGAAAAGCTAATGGGAATAATAGTACAACACCACTGCCTCGCCTTATTACTTTTCAAAGAATATTTTTATTAAATGTATTTTCAAATATATACAAAACAGCAGCAACATCAACACACCACACACAACCATATCGAAACTGTCCCTCTCACCTCCCCTCAGCCGAAGCCCCACATTACAGCGCTGGCACTGGTGGCCGGCGCCTTGCAAATGCGCGGACTCCGAACCAGAAGTGCGGGAGCCCATATCCGTAGCTAAAGCTGCATGATTTACTCCGAATCCCTGCTCGCCCCCTGCAAGGCATTGAATTAGTCCAACTTTTTAATAGGAATTTTGTGAGTAAAACTCCACCGTTTTTACTCCGGCGTGGGGACATAGTCTCATTTTGGGAGAATCCAACCCTATAGCCTTTTTTAAAATGTAAAAACAAATTCACATTTCCACTGCTAAAATCAGAACGATGGCATTTCATTCTAATAACTAACACATACCACAAATCTTCTTTGGACAGCATGCTCCCTCCTCAATGACATCAATAATTATCTCTCCCTCTCGTTCACAGATCGGTGCTGCTACTTCACTACATTCAGGTTCCATGGCAATAATAGTTCCATTCTCCAAACACTTGTACATACAGCATCCTTTGTGCGATCCATTCCAGGTCTCACCTGCTGCCCGTGGCAGGCCTTCATTATCTGTGCAGGCTTGAGGAAAAAAAGACATAAATAATTAAAACTAATATGAGCTGAGGCCACCTGATTTATTAAGTGTTGATTTAAACTTCCGGCAAACTATATTTGTGCATTCATTTCACACTACCAATGAATTCACTTTGAATTGCTATGGCTGTGTGCACACAAGTCTGTGTTCCCCTTCTTCGGCAGTCCCTCAGGATCGAGGGTGACTTGTTTCCACTCCAAGGGCTTTGGGATGTTTCCAATGCATGATCTGCAGGCCCTACCAAACGTGGTGCTTGAAGACTCGTGTAGATGAGTTGGGAGCTTTGTGCACTTTTTCCACAGCTTCGACTTCACCTCCACATGTTCCTGATGAAGTCTCTCGATGTGTTAGGTGCCTTCCTAACTCAATCTTCTTCATTTTGGTCAGTCATAAGCTATGGACTCCCGTAAGCTGGTGGAAATGTTTGACCTCTTCAAGGATGCTTCGAGGACATTTCTAAGCATTACTGCTGCCATTCTGGGAGTCTCCAGCCACGACTAATGTCCGAATAGCGCAGCTGCTTTGGCGGGTTGATGTCGGCCATATGAATGACAGGTCCTGCCCAACTAGAAGCAGACGGCACAATCTCAGACTAAAGGGACGATCCTTTAAAACAGAGATGAGGAGGAATTTCTTCAGCCATAGGGTGGTGAATCTGTGGAAATCTTTGCCGCAGAAGACGGTGGAGGCCAAATCACTGAGTGGCTTTAAGACAGAGATAGATAGGTTCTTGATTAATAAGGGGATCAGGGATTATGGGGAAAAGGCAGGACAATGGGGCTGAGAAAACTATCAACTATGATTGAATGGCAAGCAGACTCAATGAGTCGAGTGGCCTAATTCTGCTCCTATGTCTTATGGTATAGTCTAACAGGGCTGGTTTTGAGTGATATGCACCTCAATGCTAAGCATGTTGGCTTGAGTGAGGACACAGCTGTTGGGCCATCTTTCTTGCCACTACATTTGGAGGATCTTGCAAAGGCACCACTGGTGATACTTCTCCAATACTTCGAGGTGCCTGCTGTAGGTTTTCCAAGCCCCCAAAGCAGATAGGAGCATGGGGATAAGTGCTGCCCGGTAAATCTTAACCTTAATTTGGAATTTGAGGTCCTGGTCCTCAAATGATCCTTTTCTCAGTCTGTCGAAGGCTGAGCTCGCACATTGGAAGCAATGATGAATTTTGACATCTGTGTCTGCTTTCGTTTACAGGTGGCTCCCAAAGTTTGGAAAATAGTCCACATTTCCCAGGATCTCACCGTGGATCTAGTTTATACAACAATCATCTTGCAGAATTCAAGGAATTCACCTCCTTTTATCTTTATACTCGTCTTTATTTTATACTGACAGAAGGTCTGTGAAATGTATCACTCGCACACACAATTGAAATGGTTACTGCATTAGTGTTTGTTAACACTCATTTCACATCTGTATTAAAAATCAAGCTAAATTGGATGCAGTTGCCAATAAATTAATAAACCAACATCAAGCAAGCTGCATATTATAGAGTTGGGTCATTTCTATTTTTATTGTATTTCTACATTACCGCAACATTTACTCACCACATTGTTCCTCTCTAACACAGTAGTTGGAGTCTGGTTGATGCAGCAGAGTTCCTTGAGGACAAACACAACTCTCACTAATGAATGAACAAGTCGAGTCATGCTCCAAATAGAAGTCTTTGTTTTGACATGTTTTACTCTCACAGGCTGGCACACAAGGTCGATATTCCATCCCTATGGGACAGCTAAGTGCTGTATGTAAAAGGAAAGAACCACGTTATTGGCAAAATAACACATTAAAAATGTAGAATATGAAATGGTCATTTTAAATTTTGCTATTTTCCCAGCATGAATGTCTTTTAAAATAAAATGTACAGAAGCTACAAAGATATTCTGCACTATGATTCTATTGCCCAAGATGGCATTGAATTAGAAAGAATGCAGAACAGTAGCAGGAATGTGGAAATAAATAAAATAGGGCCTCACCACGCTTTGAAAAGAAAACTGCAAAATATTCTGACCATTCAGGGAAAGAGAGAGTAAAACAGAAATATCTTCAAATTAACTGCATAATAATCAAACATAGCCTGTAATTGTTTCAACTAGGGCAGAAAAGAGGGTGGCATGTGGCACAGTGGGTAGCAATTCAATTCCGGCCTCGGGTCACTGTCTGTGCGGAGTCTGCACGTTCTCCCCATGTCTGCGTGGGTTTCCTCCGGGTGCTCCGGTTCCTCCCACAGAGATGTGCAGGTTCGGTGGATTGGCCAAACTAAATTGCCCCTTTGTGTCCAGGTTAGGTTCTGGGGGTGGATGGGGGTGTGGACATGGGTAGGGCGCTCGTCCGGAGTGTTATTGTCACTGGACTAATAATTCAGAGACCCAAAGTAATACTTTGGGAACCCAGGTTCGAATCCCATGACAACAGATGGTGAAATCTGCACTCAAAAAATCTGGAATTAAAAGTGCAGTGGTGGGCAGCACGGTGGCGCAGTGGGTTAGCCCTGCTGCCTCACGGCGCCGAGGTTCCAGGTTCGATCCCGACTCTGGGTCACTGTGTGGAGTTTGCACATTCTCCCCGTGTTTGTGTGGGTTTCGCCCCCACAACCCAAAGATGTGCAGGGTAGGTGGATTGGCAAGATAATACATGGCTTAGAAAGGGTGGACGCAAAGAAACTGTTTCCGTTAGGCGAGGAGACGAGGACCCGTGGGCACAGCCTTAGAATTAGAGGGGGTAAATTCAGAACAGAAATGCGGAGACATTTCTTCAGCCAGAGAGTGGTGGGCCTGTGGAATTCATTGCCGCGGAGTGCAGTGGAGGCCGGGACGCTAAATGGCTTCAAGGCAGAGATAGATAAATTCTTGATGTCGCGAGGAATTAAGGGCTACAGGGAGAATGCTGGTAGGTGGAGTTGAAATGCCCATCAGCCATGATTGAATGGCGGAGTGGACTCGATGGGCCGAATGGCCTTACTTCCACTCCTATGTCTTATGGTCTTATGGTCTTATGGCCAAGCTAAATTGCCCCTTAATTGGAAAAAATGAATTGGGTACTCTAAATTTATTTTAAAAAGTGCAGTGGTGACCATGAAGGTATTGTCGATTGTTGTAAAAACCCATCCTAAATGTCAGTCCAGATCCAAAGCAGTGTGGTTGACTCTTAAATGCCATTTAGTTCAAGGGCATTTAGGGATTGGCAGTAATGTCGCACATCCAATAAAATTTTAAAAAGCATGGCCTAGCGTGAAAAGGATTTGTGGAGTAGGTGGCCAGGAAGAGTTAAGCAAGACTGCTGAATCAGTGTCATTTAATTATTTTTCTCCTTGTAGTTAGTCAAATCGAGGAAGATTTAAGATCTGTTACTCTATATGCTGCGACTTTCATCTGTATTGCATTGACTTGGTGAAAAATCTCAATATTATGGGGCAGGATTCTCCGCTCCTCTAGACATTTATTTCTCATTAAAGCCAACGCACACCACTGGGAAATCCAAGGATGGGGATGCACTGCCATTGGGAAAAGAGAATCCCAATGGTTGGAGAATTCCAAGGACGTTAGTGAATCTCAAATGGCAGAAAGTTAACAAGGTCCTGGGTTGGGTTTTCTTCATTTCCATTTTGCAGCAGGGTGACTTGATAGCAATCAATTCAAATAGATTTGAAGGGTGTTTCGTTAGTTTCATTATGATTAACTTAGAATAATCAATTGTAGCACAATAACTATTATTAAGTCAACAGGTCTAAAAACTTACGACAAAATTCTGGAGTCCTCCACGGAATGCAAACATTGTATTTATTGCAAGCAGCTGCATATAAAGCCAAGGCATCGCACTGATGTGTCACATAGTGAAAATCCCTAATCCACAGCTCACAAAATATTTCTGGAGTAACCTTAAGGCGAACAAGACACTTGTGAAAAAGGACAGTAAAACAACATGCATCTTTTCATTCATCACTCTTTGAACTGATAGAGAAATCCATCTATGTTACTCAAAATATACTCTTTTCACACTAACCATTGTGCCACTGTGCCGGTCCATAAACAATTTTTTCTGACTTTAAAATTAATATTGCAAAATATACAAGTCTACAGGAATGATTGACAACCTCTTGACCCTCCCATTATATGTGAATAACTCTTTTCTTGGTACGTATCACAAGAGCCCTCTGTATTGGCCCTCGTGCCTGGTAAATGAAAGGGAATATTTTAAATAAATGTAAAACACGTTGCACTGTCGACATGTTTGTCACTTGCAGGGTACTTAAAAATCAATATTGGCAGATTAGAATGGGACAGCAAAGAATAATTCATTAATCTGTCATCAGTTCCACTACTGGAATCCTGTATATCTACTACACGTAGATCGTTCAAAGAATTAATCATCCGAAGTGCGATGTGCGATTTCCAAAAAGAAGTACATCTCTACATACCTGTTGATGACACAGGGTCCAAGGATTCTGATTCAACATATCAAAACACGCAGTGCAGTTTCCAGTCGTGCAGTTCTGTTTTCTGCATCTAAAACAATCAGTCCCCAGGCCAGATGTTTCAACCATCCAACTTTCAAGAAAAAGGCCTATATTTTCCACTTCTGTGACAATGGTCCCATTTGGTAGCTTGAGATCATCAGCAGGACTGCCATTGCAGCAGCCTAAAGTAAACAGACATTGATTGGTCCAAAACGTTAGTGGTAACAGTACTATTGTTGAAGTTACAATATTCTGGTCAGTTACTTGAAAACGGCATTCAGTCATGTGTGTGTTGTCCAAACCGTATTTTGTTCAAACCAATATTTGGCTCAATGAATGGGGTTGTATACAACACGAGGTAATAAAGTTATAAACTAATCCCAGTAAGTATATAGGATTATGTTATTATAAAATCATGGATCTGTTGATGCAGTTTTATGCATGTTAAATCATTAACCAAGATACCAAGATTACATGTTATTGTGATTGAAGCAATTGGTTTACAGATTGGATACTCTGTATTGATTCAGGTTATTATTATGCCTCAAGGGATGAGTAATACTCACCACATTTCTCATTTTCCTTTGCCCTTTTCACCCACCCCATGTCCACCCATTTCTTAGGTGCGCCCATTTAATTGAACTTTGACCAGGGCCTTCACAACTGAATAACAGTTCAAAGGGTGAAAGCCAGCAGGGTAGGTAGAGGTTGGGAGAGCAGCATGTCATTTGGGAATCACAGGAACAAAGTTCAGGCTACCCTGCATTCATCCAGACCCATTGCAGCCCGACCCGCCTACATCCACTCCCCCCGACACAATATTAGACATTGATGAGTTAGAGAACATGGTCTAAATGTGTGTGAGACCAATGGAAGCCTTACATGTTTTTGTCTTTTTAAATTTCTCATGCAAAACATCTCATCAAGGTGAGTATGGAAGGGACTGTGCCCATTGGCTACATGGATCTGCCACTCAGCTCGTCTGCCGCTGCTGGCCCCTCCCTCCTCCTCCCATGTTAAATCCATAATCTTGGACAGGGGCTTCCTCCTTCAGCTCCTCATCTTCCTCCCCCTCAGTTGATGATGTAGCTTTGAACATGGCTTTTTCTCCATCTATTTGTAGGCTCCTCACTGTGTGACATTGTGTGGCATTCAGCACAACCCTACTGTGGTGAATTTATTCATCTAATGCATGAGCTGTCTGTATGATACTGTAACCTATGACCTGGAAGTGGTGATACGAGCTATTTCCAGGTCCTGTCCTGTAACCCCGATGGGCTCCGCCTCTGGCTCCGCCCTCACCAGGGCCATATATAGACCGGTAAGAAGTCTTACAACACCAGGTTAAAGTCCAGCAGGTTTGTTTCAAACACGAGCTTTCGGAGCACGGCTCCTTCTTCAGGTGAAGGAGCCGTGCTCCGAAAGCTCGTGTTTGAAACAAACCTGCTGGACTTTAACCTGGTGTTGTAAGACTTCTTACTGTGCTCACCCCAGTCCAACGCCGGCATCTCCACATCATATATAGACCGGCCACCTGTGGGTGGCACTCATCTGTACAACCGACTCTGGCTAGGCACGTTCATGATTAATAAAGCCTAATGTTCACTCACTCTCTCAGCCTCTCGGTGAATTGATGGTACATCAACTACTATTCAGGAGAGAGAGCCTTTCAGGGGAATATTGTAGGTCCCCTTCCGAGCGGCCAAGGCACCTGAAGTGCATTTTGTGAATGTCAGTAGCCTGTTCTATTTTACCGTGGGTCACTGGCCACTGGCCTCACCCTTAAAGTCCCTCAGTTATCAGTCTCACAAGTCTCAGTGCCATTCAGGCTTCATTTGGAGGGGGTCATCAGTCACCTCCTTAAGGTGCGCACCTTGACCCCCAGAAGATATCACAGAGCTGTGCTGGTGTTTGAATAAGCTGAGGCAGTTGAGAATTCCTCGGGATGAATGAGTCATGGCGGCCTCCAGGGTACAATGGACAGATGTGCACAAACACCTTGCTGTGGCCTCACACCACTTGCACATTCAGGGGGTGAAAGAATTTCCTGTTCACAAAGGTGCCAGATGAGTTGGGGCCCTTATAGCGAGGTGGGTGCAGTTGATAGCCCCTTGAACCCGAGGGAAGCCTGCTGATTCTGAAAACCTTGTAGACCTCTGTGTTTGCGATGCTGCATCACAAAGTTAATGTACTCCTCCACAATGAGCAAACAGGGCATCAGTGACTACCTTGATGCTGCTGTGTGCAGCTGACTGTGAAATTCAGCTGAGGTCTCTGCTGAGGACTGGAACGAGCTGTACAGAAATACGGAGTCACGGTGACCTTGAGAGTCACTGGCATGGCTTGAGGATCGACTGACTGTGATTTGAGATCTCACTGGACCATGACACTTACGTCAGTGACCAATTCTTGAGTTAACCTGAGCCGCCATCTGCATTGGCTCTCTATTATTTTGAGATATGACCTCCGCACTCAGTAAACTCTGAACTCGCGGATCTGCTCCACCCTGGTGAGCGCAGTGCTGCCTCTAAAGCCTGGCCTGGTCCTCTCCCTCTGGCCTCATTGGTCACGCTCACATGTCTCTTTGGCACAGATATCGAAGGTGTCATCTCCATTTTTCAGCTGCTTTGCCACAATACCGTACCTTTCCCTGGCATGCTCTCTTTCCTGTCACCTGGATGCCCCAGACACAAGGGCCAAAAATATCCACCCTTCCAAAGCCTCTTGCCCACTAAACTCCCTCAGGTGTCAGTCACACATCCGTGATCAAATTGGTTGGAGTTCTGTGGCACTTGCTTAAACTCCAAAGAGCTTCGCTAAAGCTCCTGAAAAGTGTGAATCCCACATGTCACGTTTCCAAAACCTGGCTGACATAAATCGCAGAGGCCGGCTGCCTCCGCGAACTGCGCATGTCTAAAGTACCACCTGCCTCTGTCGTAACCTCGGCAGAAATAGTGGGTGCCGAGTTGGGGGGGGGGTTGAGACCCCTGGAATTGGGGCTTGGGCACCAGTTTGGCTGTGGCACAATTTCCATCCCCAAGAAAATTCGGAATAAGAAGGATTATTAAAATCCCTCAGCTAAGCATTAAAATAACTTCAATGAAGCTTTGAAAGCAGCTAAACAGCACGTTGTTCATCAGAACAATTATCCTGCACGGTGTTCGGGAACTTCGGATGGAATTCAGCTGCTGGCGAATGCAACTCAAGGGCCGGAACACTTCAGTGGGCTGTCGTGGCGGAGTTGGAAACATTGAGATTGCACGTACTCCCACATTTGTGCCGGACGTAATGCAAGTGCTTGTAACTACATGAGGTGAAACCTTATTGTATTCAAAGTGAAATTGACCTTTTTTAGTTGAAATATCCATCACCTGTTAATTAATGTTTGAATGGTGTTGATTTTAGATGGTTTGTTACAGTTAAGATTTGTTCATTAGTTTTCTTTCTGTTGGCTCCTTGGGGATTCCTTGTAAAAATGATTGGTTCCTTTGGGATCGTTGAAGTGTTGGATAGTGTAGACTTGAGAGATGAACAGATACTTCCAACACTGATGAAGGTCCAACTCAATTTTATTAACTACTTCTAACTAACTAACACACAATGACTGTGGGTCTAAATGCTGCTAACTTAAACTAGAGACCTCAACCTTGTCCGAACCAATTGATTCTCTCAGCATGTGGTGTGAGTCTGTGCTGGGCTGGATGAGTTCTTGTTACACTGAGAGGCAGCATCCAGAATGAGCGGGAACCGTGGTGCCCTCTGCCTTTATAGTGTGTGTATTCTAACTGGTGATTGGCTGTGGTGTTTGTACATGTTGATTGGTCCCTGTGTGTGTAATCAGTGTGTGTCTGCACCATGATATACTGGTGTATATTATGACAATCGTAACAATACTTCTCAAGTACTTTCATGCTCCTGTCTCAACTACCTCCACCCCACCCTCCCAACTTCCTGGTGCAAGGATGCTGCTAAACTCAGACCATCACTTTTCTATCCTACACATTGCGGGTGTGGAAAACAACTTGGAAATCAATTTGATCAATATGGGCAGCTTCCATCATGGCTAGGCAATTCACTGCATTGGATTACCACCTAGACAATGAAGTTGGAAGTTGCGTTAAATTACTTGCTGCTCCAGCATCGTCGCTTGTTCCCGTTTCACACTCCAGCTGCAACCTCTTTCTTTGTCTTGGTTTCAGCTCCATCCCAGTTCCTTCACATCAGACGCTCCTTTGCTCCCTTAACTGACAACGGGGCATTTCAGCCTAGGCAGATTTCCTCTCTCTTTATCATTGTTCCAACCCTATCTATTAAATACTGCATCTTGCCACCTATCTTCCTGTGTGCTCTACACATTATGAAATGCATGTGAGAACCAGAGATATTAGCTGGAATTCTCAAGGTGTGGGGATTCTCTTTTCCTGCCACCCGGGAATTGGCGGGGGCGGGAATCACGCCCCGCCGATCGGCGAGCCCCCTGCGCCGATTCTCCGGCCCGCGATGGGCCGAAGTCCTGCCGCTGAGAGGCCAATCCCGCCACCGTGGTTGGAACCACCTCTGGTGGCAGTGGGATCGGTGGCGCGAGCGGGCCCCCGGGGTCCTGGGGGGGGCATGGGGTGATCGGTCCCCAGGGGGTACCCGACCGGTGGCCTGGCCCGTGATCGGGGTCCACCGATCGGCGGGCAGGCCAGTGCCGTGGGGGCACTCTTTTTTTCTTCTGCCGCCGCCACGGCCTCCACCATGGCGGAGGTGGAAGAGAAACCCCCAGCGCGCATGCGCTGGTGGTGACGTCAGTGGCAGCTGACGGACCGGCGCATGCGCGAATCGGCGAAGGCCTTTCGGCCAGCCCCGGCGCCGGGCAGCGGGCATCAAATGCCGTTGGCGCCAGTCGGCGTGGTGCCAACCACTCCGGCGCGGGCCTAGCCCCTCAATGTGAGGGCTTGGCCCCTAAAGTTGCGGAGAATTCCGCATCTTTGGGGAGGCCCGACGCCGGAGTGGTTGGCGCCACTCCGCTATGCCGGGACCCCCTGCCCCGCCGGGTAGGGGAGAATCCCGCCCATTGTTTGTTGTCTATGCATAAGGGATCAATTATGAAAATGAAAAAATGAAATGAAAATCGCTTATTGTCACGAGTAGGCTTCAAAATGAAGTTACTGTGAAAAGCCCCTAGTCGCCACATTCCAGCGCCTGTTCAAGGAGGCTGTTATGGGAATCGAACCGTGCTGCTGGCTTGCCTTGGTCTGCTTTCAAAGCCAGCGATTTAGCCCAGTGAGCTAAACAGCCCCTAGTGAGCTAAACAGCCCCTGTTTAATACAATGTTCATGAATTTAAAATAAATCTGTCACACTTGCACTTCATGAGCTCAAATGTCCTATTCGTAAAGCAGCAATAAACCACGATTGAAAATTTATGGAACCGTATTATCTGGTAAAACTCAATAATTGCAATGAAGTTTGAAGGGATGGATGGATACAAAATTCAAGTCATGGAAACAGGAAACCCTTAGGAACAACTCATGTTCACAGATACTTACCACACAAGCCTTTAGTTCCCATAGTTCTGTTGGAAGGCAAACCAAATTCTAACACAATGATGCCTGTGCTACGATACCACTGAATAGTAACGCCAGCTGGAGTTGTGATCAAGTACATTGCCCCAGTGTCCTGTATATGGAAGCCTAGTTTTGTGAATGGGAGACGAGCAGGTCTAGAGTTCACTGTTGTCTGAAAATATAATAAATGCAATTGAAATCTTTCCATACAAATCCTCCACACAAGTTGAACAGTTGCACACATTAATTTGTGAAGAATTGATTTGCAAACAATTGATTTGAGTAGCCTGTGTATAGATGTGTAAATCAGAATATGTAGTTATCAGTCTTTAAGGTTACTTCCAAGCAGCAGTGACAGATTAGGATCATGGTTTGCTGTAGCTCATGAGACACCAGCTACAGACTGCCCAAGCTTATTAAATTCCCCAAAAATGAGTTAGCATTGGAGGCTTCATGGCTCCATTATGAATTGTATTCAAGGATAAATTCCCGTGGTTTAATCCACTGTGCAATGTTTCTCCTAGCTCAACTGCAGACCATTTGCAGGCCTGCCTGTTGTCTTCCAGCTAGATCGCATTCCAACCTGATTACTCCCCTGATAATTGCCTTTCTTCTCAGTTCCCCCTCCTGTGGTGAATATAACTTAGTAATTCACACTGTATTTACCAATACCATTATAAGCGCAGTAGCGTTATCCGACCACTAGGGGGAGTAGCTCTGGGAATGCTCAGGAGTTTGTACAGGGCTCCACCCTTGGCTCCACCCACGACTCCTCCCCCTGGACTACTGTATAAATACCCTTGTCCAGAGCCAGCCTGCAGTTCATCGAGAATTCAATGGGTAACAGGCTGGCTCTGTAGTAAGTAGATTAAAACCACTGTTCATATCTTAAAGCACGTGTCTAGTGAATTGATGGTTCCATCACCTCCCTCCTCTGATCGCCTCCCCCACAACTCCTTGCCCTCTCGCCTTCCTCAAACCCCAACCGTCAGCTTCTTTCCCAATCGCTCCTCTCCCTGCTCGCTTTCCTTCTCGGTTATCTTCATCTTGAATTTTCAAGCCTAGTTAGCACGCTGTGTAAAGTCGCCCAAGGTCAGATGCGCCTCACATTTACCTGTTCAGGTGCAGGGGTTGTTCACAGTTCATGAGACAGATACACTTCTAGGTTGGCCACTTGAAACAAAGGACAAACGCCAATGTGTTGTTTTTTAAACTGATGCTATGTTCTGCCATGAGTTTCACAGAATCATAGAATCATAGAACCACTACAGTTCAGAAGGAGGCCATTTGGTCAACTGACCCTCCGAAAGAGGACCCTAACCAGGCTCCCGCCCTGGCAATTTATCATGGCCAATGCACTTAACCTGCACATAGAATTCAAAGAATCTCCACAGGGCAGAAGAAGACCATTCGGCCCATCAAGTCTGCGCCGACCCTCTGAAGGAGCACCCTACCTAGGCCCACTCCTCCACCCTATCCCTGTAACCCCACCTAACCTGCACATCTTTGGACACTAAGGGGCAATTTAGCATGGCCAATACACCTAACCTGCACATCTTTGGACCATGGGAGGAAACCAGAGCAGCCCGAGGAAACCCACGCAGACACGGGGAGAACGTGCAGACTCCGCACAGACAGTGACCCCCAGGTCGGAATTGAACCCGGGTTCCTGGAGCTGTGAGGCAGCAGTGCTAACCATTGTGCTACTGTGATATGTCATAATTACATGAATGTATGAATATCAATTATATCATTTAGAAGGTACAGAGGAGAGCTGAAATAAATAATGATGAATAATCAATCAATTAATAATACAGTGGACGTGGTGGGAAGGGCTTGAAAATCCTGCCCATTGTTTGGTGACTGAGTAAATCGCCTGGGATGAAAGGCATGAAACTATCAAATACTGTAACAAATGCAAGGGTTAAAAGTCTATTTTTTTTATCATTTATTTGGATGAGTATTAGTTTTTTGTTGCAATATAAATTATTAGCAATAGCAATTGTACTTTTATAAAGGAACTGCAAAGTTTGTTAACAGTCATATTCAGGTGTTAACATCACACTCACCAGTCTTTCCAGTCGGTCAATGAGAACTTTGTGGTTACGTGAGGTTATATTCAACTTTTTGAAGCACAATCCGGAATTTCCTCCGGGCACCTTAAAGATGCAATGATAGCAGGTAAATAAAATCATTATAATCATCATCTTACATTAAGTGAAGATTTGAAATAAGTTGTGTTAAAGTGTAGTGACAGTGATAGTTATGTACTTACTGGACGTCTTATAGAATTTGCACTCTGTAATTAACAAAACAGTATTTTTCAGAAATATTTCAGCTAACATTTAGGAAATAATTTTCATAGATGATAAAATATAGTTTAAAATACTGTTCTTTAATAATTAATTTACTAGCTCTCCAGCCATCTTGGGCACGAACTAACTAAAAAAAGAGTCAATTCTGGGCGGGAATAGTGGGGTCTTTCCCGCCGCTGACCCAGCTATCGAATGACACTCTGTTTTGCTTCCATGACCAAGCAGGAAATGCCCCACTGATGCCACACGTTAGCGTAATTTCCTGCACTCAGGAGCTCTGCTCGGGGCAGGAAGTGATCATTGTTAAATGGCACCTCAACCTCTACGCACCCGCCATGGCCCCCAGACCCTCTGAATGCCCCAACTCACTTGTTGGGGGGGGGGTCATTGAGCCCCCCTGCAGCCAACCTCACAAGGGCTGGGCACCCCCGAGCCCGATCCCTGGCATGGGCACAATGCTGGCCTGGCACCTTGGCACTCTCAGCCTGGCATCCTGCCAGTACCAGGCTGGCACCAATGTGGCACTGGCAGGAGGCCAGGCTGGTAATGCAAGGTGCCCTGTTGGCACCAGTGCCAGGATGCCAGCCTGGCCAGAGGCTGACCAC
This sequence comes from Scyliorhinus canicula, assembly GCF_902713615.1. Classification (NCBI taxonomy): domain Eukaryota; kingdom Metazoa; phylum Chordata; class Chondrichthyes; order Carcharhiniformes; family Scyliorhinidae; genus Scyliorhinus; species Scyliorhinus canicula. Next base: position 18,528,753 of record NC_052165.1, on the reverse strand, counting down.
CCTGCAGCCTCCTCTCACTTAGGAGGCCCCTGAAGTGCTGTTTCACCTGGTGCCCGCTTGTGGGGACCAGTTGAAACAGCTGGGGTCTACTCGGCCCGGCTGTTGGTTAGATCATGCATAGTCACGTGAGCTTTTAGTTCTTTTAATTTTGAGTCTGGGTCCTGCCCATTGAGGGCGCAATCCAGATTGCGTACCTCGTTCAATCTCATGAGGCGTAATGAATCTACCGGCCACGTGCCGTCCTGATTCCGGCAGGACGCACTGGTAAATCACGCCCATAAAATGAATATACCTAATGGTCAGCAACAACAGAAGTTGTTGATGTAACACAATGGCCAGAATTATCCGGCTGTTCGGATTCTATTTTCCCGCTGGCAGCGCACCCCCGCTCACAGGTTCCCCGTCGGTGTGGGATGGCTTCAATGGAAAATCCCATAGACAAGCGGCGGGAGTAGGGAATCCCACCACCAGTGAATGGCGTGCCATTGAGAAACATGCGGCTGGCAGACCGGAGAACCCAGCCCAATATAATGCCTTTAAATGAATGTCCCAAAAATCACATTTTATTCAGTATTAATTTGCTTCTCGTTTTAGAAAAATGTTAAAAGTTACCTCACGGGTAGGACACTGTTCAATATGAGCAACAATAGTTTCTCGTGGTAACAGAGTCAGTACATAGGCTGCAGCGTCATATATTCCCACATCATTGCCATCGAATGTGATGATGTGAAGGTCAGAAAACATTGAGCAGCGACCTGACGAGGCAAATATATTTATTAACTGGCTTGAAACTACTTCTTGGCGAAATATTTAAGCAGCGTTTTAATTTCCTTGCTTTTTGTGCACTTAATGAAGGATTTACTTTGTCCTGGTATCTGTGGCATGTATTGTATCAGCAAAAGGAAAAGGGGATGAAGATCCATTGTATCAAGTTTCTATCCACACATTGCACTACATTAACATTTCCTCAGGCTGCCCAAAATATTGTCCTGCACTTGGGAGTATGTTGAATGCGTGAGGTGGCTTCAATGGCAGATCCCATTGGCAAGCAGCGGGTAGGATAGAATTCCGCCATCAGCAATCGGTGCATCGCCGAGAAACATACTGGGGAACTGGAATCCCATCCCACTGCCCAGAGAGCAGTGGAGGCAGTGTCATCGAATATTTCTAAAGCAGAGCTGTATAGCTTCTCGACTAATATGGAAGTCAAAGAGTACAGGGGAGTGGCCAGGTAAGTGGAGTTGATGCCACAATCAGATGGTCTTATCAAATGGTGGTGCATTCTCAAGAGGCCGAATGACGTACCTCTGCCGCTAATTCATGTTTGTACGTTTGAATGTAAGAGCGGAGGGGGAAAAAGCACCAACAGAACCAGAGCTAATGCAATCGAAAAAGATTTCAAGCAGAACGTACATGTGGAAAATAAATGCCAAGGAGAAATGTATCTGTTTGTTTTACACCCATGTTGTGTATTTCTACTTTGGCATCTTATAATGAGCAATATATTTTTCTTAAATCAGAAGAATAACAATACTAACGGTTCACTTATATGAATCAGATACTTACATGGGCACTCCCACCTTGGACAACACCTGTCATTGTTTACTTGAATAGGCATTCCCAGAAATCCACAACTTGGCTTCGTCATATTAAAAGGACACTGGAAAAAAATAATTTATAATAAAAAAGTAAGGATCAAAAGACATATAGAATCTGTAAGATATAAAAATCCGTGAATATGAATAAGCAATGTTTGATTGGATTTATTTCCGAGTTGTTCGTATTCTATTGCAAAATGTAATGTTTTGTTCTCAATACAAATCAGGATTTTACAAATAATCGTGGTATTTTATTCCAGGAGGTTGTTGCCAGGAGGAAACAATGGAGTCAAACCGTCGAAAGAAAGGTATGAAGTAACAATCTATGTTTCAGTGATCTGACCTTACCGAAATAATTGTAAAACTAGGAACTGAACTTTGTTCCGTTATTTGATTAAGTCTTTATCTCAACACATTTGTTTACCAAAGCAAAACCGCTCTAATAAAGGTATAGATCTAATCACGATAGAGCAGGCATTGTCAAACTCGGGGTTGCGGCAAATAAATAATGGAGCATTGGTAAATGCAGCCAATTGGTTAGACTTCTGAGAGACATTAAGAAATTCTTATTTTGTTTTTTATAAAGCATAAAAAATAAGGGGCGGGATTCGCCAACCCCCGGACTCTCACCCCCGCGTCCTCCTAATTCTCACCCCCCCCCCGCCAGTTGATGTGGTGCCAAGCCCCTTTCCCGCCGGCCGGCGTGGCGCTAACCACTCTGGGGCGGGCCTAGTCCCTGAAGGAGCGGAGGATTCCGCATCTTTGGGGTGGCCCGACGCCAGAGTGGTTCACGCCACTCCGTCCCGCCGGGACCCCCCGCCCCATCGGGTAGGGGAGAATCCCGCCCAAGATGTTTGTAATTCAAACATTACAGCAAAAAGATTTTGGATATTGTATTGGAATCGTTGACACAATAATGGATATAATGGTGCCCACCGATCGCGGGCCCATGGCACCCTTGGCACGGCCGTGGTACTGCCGTGCCAATCGGTGCCATGGTTTTCAAAATCGGGACTTTACGGCCGTTTTTACGAACGGCCAGACCAGGTGTGTAGGCCGTTCGTAAAAACAGCCGTAAAGAGCTTGGACTTCGGCCCATCGGCCAGCTGAGAATCGCTGCTGGCCGTAAAAAAACGGCGGCAGCGATTCGTATCGGGAGTCGGGCGTGGGGGGGGGGAGAGAATAGCGGGAGGGCGTCGGATTAGCGTGGCCGTAAAAATTTACGAACCCCGTTATTCTCCGCACCGTCGTGAGTGCGGAGAATTGCGCCCACCATGTCTCATTTTCAAACTAATATTTTCTCTAATTTAAGGGTGGAGATTCAGTGCTGTTCATCAATTTTTGTTGTGGGACATTTTTTGTTTTTGATTAAGCTCCCTCATTGTGTTGATTAAATATTTTTCCACCCCCTGACTAAATGGATGAAAAATCTTGAATGGTGAACTGAATGATATATTTAAAACTAATTCTGAAACAATTGATTCAGAAACTCCATGTTGAAAACAGTCACAAAAATAAAGTTGATATTTTTGAATGACATATGCCATTGTAGCAATTTCTTACATCATTCAAGTTAGACCATAGATTGGAAATGGCTGCCAATATTCAAATGACTCAACCCCAGAGCTCCTGGCAAGCAGGAAAAAGCTGCAGATGCAATTTGACCCGTTTCCTACAGACAAGGCCAGGTGCGACGCTCGAGAGGGGTCACTGATGAGTATGGGGAGAAGGCCAGTGGTCTCTTAGCTTGCCAGCTGAGACAGCAGGCGGCCTCCCGGGAGACTGTCCAGGTCAGAGACCTGGTTGGCAGTCTGGTGTCCGCTCTGGACAAAGTTAATGGAATGTTTGAAACGTTTTACAGGAACCTTTATAAGTCGGAGCCGCCGGGGGTGGAGTCAGGCATGCTGGAGTTTTTGGGTGCCTTAGAATTTCCTGAGGTGGGAGAGGAAGAGTGTGAGGGGCTGGAGGAGTCATTGGGCACAAAGGAGGTCATGGCAGCGATAGGGCGGATACAAACAGGTAAGGCCTCGAGACCGGACATGTTCCCGGTGGAGTTCTACAAGAGATTTGCTGGACAGCTGGTGCCATTATTAGTGGGGATGTTTGAGAACTCTATGGCAACATGAAGCTTCCTGCCTGAGATGCTGGGCATTGATTTCACTTCTGTTAAAGAAAAAGGGTAAGGGTCTTGTGGGAAGTGGATCTTAACACCCCCCTATTTCATTACTTAACGTGGATGCCAAGATACTGGCTAAGGTTTTAGCATTGAGGTTGGAACCATGCATTCCTCAAGCGATTGGGGAAGGTCAGACGGGGTTTGTCAAAGACCAGCAATGGTCATCCAATGTGTGGCAGCTGCTAAATGTGTTTTCCCCCATCCAAGAGGTTCAGTCCAGAGGTAACCGTCTTGTTTAACAACGAAAAGGCGTTTGACAGGGTAGTGTGGGGGTATCTTTTTGTAGTTTTGGAGAGGTTCAGATTGGGGCCCAGGTTTGTGTCACGGATACACTTTGTACAAAGCCCCCCTCAGCGAGTGTCCGCACCACTACCACGCGCTTGGGGTATTTTCAATTAAATAGGGGGATGAGACAGAAAGAGTGAGTGTTTTCTAGTGAACCCCCACCCCCGGGGGAGGGAAGCCAATCCAGGGGTTCTGCCATTTTGCATGGCTAGTTCCAGCTTTAGAGATCTGGGGGTCCAAGTGGCTTGGGATTGGGCCAAACTTCATAAACTGAATTACACTAGTGTGGTAAGTAGAGTCAAGGCCGATCTACAAAGGTGGGATAACCTTCCCCTCTCCTTGGCAGGCAGGGTCCAGTCGATTAAGATGAACATTCTACACCTCGATTTATGTTTGTGTTCCGGCGTCTGCCAGTTTTCCTGCCTAAATCTTTTGGGAGTGTTGAGGATTTGATGTCATCCTTTATATGGGTGGGCAAGACCCCCAAGGATTCATATAGCAGTCAATCAGGGGGCTTAGTATTGCTGAACTTGATGTCATTACTGGGCAGCTAATGCAGAGAATGTGTTGGGTTGGTTTAGTGATCCTGCTTTTCAGCACTAGGGACCTGGGTTCGAATACCGGCTTGGGTCACTGTCTGTGCGGAGTCTGCGTGGGTTTCCTCTGGGTGCTCCGGTTTCCTCTCACAAGACCTGAAAAACGTGGGGCGCGATTCTCCGCAAATGCGGCGAGTCGTAAAGGCTGCCGTGAAAACTGGCCGTGTTTCACGGCAGCCTCCGCGCCCCCTCCCGGGACCCGATTCTCCCCCCCGGACGGGGCTAGCAGCGGGGCCCCATGAACCACGGCATCGTGGCCTTAGCGACCGTCGCTAAGTCCGCGCGCCAAGCGTCACGCCGGCTGACGCGCACAATGACGTCAGCCTGCGCGGATTGGACGGCTCCAACCCGTGCATGCGCGGGGCCGTCATCTCCCTCAGCCGCCCCGTGGACTGATCCTGTGGGACGGCGGAGGGAGAAGGAGTGTGTCCGTACCACGGCCGTGGTACTGCCGTGCCAATCGGGGCCCTAGATGCCCAGAACGGGCATGTTGCGGCCGTTTTTACGACGGCAGCAAGCAGGTGTGTTTGCTGCCGTAAAAACGGCCGTAAAGGCCTGGGAACTCGGCCCATTAGCCTGGGGAGAATTGCTGTTCGCCGTAAAAAACGGTGAGCAGCGATTCGTGTCGTGGAGCGGCCGTGGTGGGGGGAGAATAGCAGGAGGGCGGGAAAAATGTCGGAGACGCCCTCCCGCTATTCTCCGACCCGTCGTGGGCAGCGAAGAATCGCGCCCGTGCTGTTAGGTGAATTGGACATTCTGAATTCTCCCTCAGTGTACCCGAACAGGTGCCGGAATGTGGCAACTAGGGGATTTTCACAGTAACTTAATTGCTTGTGTAACGTAAGCCAACTTGTGACACTGATAAAGATGATTAAATTATTATTATGAATGCCATTTTTGACTGGCGTCAAATTTGCCACCCCGGATTAGGTCATTTACATCTGAGGATGCTGACACTGCCTGGGATATATCCTCCACTGTAGAAGTTTAAGTAATGTTGATAGTGGCAGTTACAAAAAGGCCAAAACCTAGAATGTCTGAATGATGGATAACTGGTTGGGTGGATTACGAATCATGGGATAGGTTATGATAATGAAGTGCAAGACACAAAGATATAAAAAGTAAATGCAGTAGAGAATGGATGAAACAATATGATGTATTAACAAGCTTTTAACATGAAATTACAAGCTTAAATAGATTGTCCAATATTAACATTAATTCTGGAATTTCTATATGTCATTTTTTTACTTTCTGTTTAAGGAGGAAAACAGGTTAAACTGATCCTACTATGCATTGTGGTGGTGTCACTGATGGAGCTGTAGTTTGAGAATAGGAAGGTACCGTTGAGATACCAAATGGAAACGCAGTTTCAGGTTGAGGACTGGTTGCAGCTGCAGTAGGCGAAGTCAGGTTAGAAGGGAACGTCTGTGATGCAGAGGATGCTTCTGATGTGGTTTTCTCCGGAACGCTTGTTGACGAGGCAGAAATTGCTGTCGATTGTGTCCTTTGTGCTGTCCCAGTTATGACACTAATCTCTGGAGTCAAGGTAGTTCTGGTTGTTGTCACTGGCGTAACAGAATGTCTTGCGACCTCCCTTGTCGATGTTTCCGCCTTTCCCACAGTTGTCCGTTGCAATGTTGTGCTTTCAGCACTTCCAGTGGATGTACTGTACTGGGTCTCTAATATAGCTGGCTGAGCAGTAGATTCTGGACCTTGTGTTGAGTGAGCAATCCCTTCAGATCTGTTGGTGGTGGCCATGGTTGAAAGAACGCTGCTTAAAGTTCCACTTGTGGAAGGCAACGTTTTTTCAGTTGTGTACACGGGAGATCCAGGTTGGACTGTAACCACTGCTGTAGCAATTGTTGTTCTGATACTTCCAACAGAGGTTGTAGTAGTCCTTGCAGAACTTAAAACTGGAAGTCCTGTTGGTGTGAAAGATGTTGTGTAAGTTAATGCAGAGGTGGTTACTGGGGATATAGCGGTGACTGTTGTAAGAGTTGGCGCAGCAGCCAGTGTGGTTGATGCCGTGCTTGTATATTGGTCTGTCATAGCAGCTGTTGATTGTCCTGCTGTTGGAGTCAATACTGTTGTGGGTGAACTGTACGCTGCCGTTGCTGTCACAGATGTTGTTGTCTGCTCCAGGTGAGGTAAATCTGTTGCAGTGACATTGATACCTGTCAGAAAATGAACAATTAAGGTGTCATTCACAGAGACATGGACTTCAATTTCAACCTGTGAGAATCGAATTTACAATGCAAAAGGAGACCATTCAGCCCATCGAGTCTGCACCCGCCCTTGGAAAGAGCACCCTCCACCGTATCCCAGTAACCCAATCTAACCTTTTTGGACACTAAGGGCAACTTAGCACAGCCAATCCGCCTAACCTGCACATAGTTGGACTGTGGGAGGAAACCGGAGCACCTGGACGAAACCCACGCAGACACGGGGAGAAGGTGCAGACTCCGCACAGACAGTGGCCCAAGCCAGGAATCGAACCTGGGACCCTGGAGCTGTGAAGCCACAGTGCTAACCACTGTGTTACTGTGCCACCCACTTTACCTTTCTTCTGCTGCTTTTGCTTGAAGTTGACATTGACCGGCATTTTCCGGCCCTCCCCGCTGGCGGGGTCTTCTGGTTCAGCCAACGGTGACCCCACCCCACCCACCCGTTTCCATCCAGGGGCAGGTTCCCGGCGGAGGGTGCGAGCCACAGAAAAATCCATACACACTGGTGGGAAAGGAAGGCCCTGCTGCTAGATGGCAGGCCAGCTCACCACCGCGAAGCACACGTGGGGTGGGGGGAGGGAGAGGGGGGAGATCGGAGGAGGATTGGAAAATGGCCCATAATTTCCCTTCGCACATTGTCAGAAGGAGAAGCTAAATTCTGTTGTTCTTCACCACATTCTGGTTATGAATCTAGGGCCTTAGGATAGGCTTTGACTGATTAAATGTGTACTTCTGGAGTCAGGGACATTAACACAAGAAACTACTGAATTTAGTACATCTGCATAATGTGATATTTAACAGTATAATTTCACTGATCAGAATCCCTTGTATTAACTACACCATAAGAAAAATAATAACTGCTGTTTTTGTATCCTGCACGCGAAGCGACAAAGCAAAGGTGACGTTGGAGATGCGAACACCTTCAATGAAATCGGAGGTAAGGGCAGGCAGAAATTTCCGAAGCACGAATGTTAAGCCACAAAATAACTGACCACGAAATGGTGAATATTTACGGCTGCAACGTTTCTCCGGCTTGTTCTTCTCTCAACTTGGCCAACAATAAAGAAGGAGTATTTATAAAAACTTGAAAGTTAACAAACTGAGACACTCACAGTCCTCCAGGTAAACGCATCTGTGTGTGACTTCATCAAGAAGCATGTTCTTTGGGCAATGGGCCATGCATCCTTCTACCCTGAGCGAGGAAAATAAGAAAGGTTATTTCTGCTTCCTCGGGGACATGAGGTCTTTTTATTTCGTCCCAAGTTCTCCTTGTTGTCTCTGAGCCATTCATCAACTCTGGCTGATTCAGCAGGCATGTAATCTGTTTACAGGTCTCCCCCAATCACTATCCAGTACAGAGCAATGTCTCGAGCAAATTTCTCTTCTATGGAAAGGCAATTTCAAAGTGGCTTTATTTAACTAACCTGCAGGAAGCAGGTTGACAAGGATATCCACTATTTTAGATCCCCCACATGCAATGGAGGTTCACCAATAAATTCCAATGGGCCTCCTGTTGCTCAGGCAGCCTGGACAGGTAACAGTGGGCCCAGACTGAGGAGGTGTATGAATGGGATGGTGGAGGTGGGGGGGGAAATCAGAGAGGGTTCAATAGGAAGGGAGAGGGGGATTTGACCATGATGGAGAGATGGGTAACACTGCTGCCTCACAGCGCCAGGGACCTGGGTTCGCGTCCAGCCTTGGGTGACTGTCTGTGTGGGTTTCCTCCGGGTGCTCCAATTTCCTCCCTTGGTCCAATGATGTGCAGGTTATGAAATGAAATGAATGAAAATGAAAATCGCCTATTGTCACGAGTAGGCTTCAATTAAGTTACTGTGAAAAGCCCCTAGTCACCACATTCCGGCGCCTGTTCGGGGAGGCTGGTACGGGAATTGAACCGTGCTGCTGGCCTGCTTGGTCTGCTTTAAAAGCCAGCGATTTAGCCGAGTGAGCTAAACCAGCCCCTGGGATCCGATTGCCCCACGCCCCCCCCCAGGACCCCGGGGGCCCGCTCACGCCGCCAATCCCGCCGGCACAGAGGTGGTTTAAACCACATCGGCGGGATTGGCCATGCAAAATGTGGATTAACCATGCTAAATTGTCCCTTAATGTCCAAAGATCTATAGATTAGGTAGATTGGCCATGATCAAGGTTATGGGGATAGAGTGTGGGGCCTAGGTAGAGTGCTCTTTTAGAGGATCAGTGCAGACTCGATGGGCTGAATGGCTTCCTCTGCACCGTAGGGATTCTTTGGGGAGCTGATTGCAGGGGGATTTGATTAAGAGAAAGCCGTTGATCTGGGCTCAGGGCGAGGTTGGAGGTCTCATGGAGGGGTAGTTAAAAGCCTGTGGGGGTGATCAGGGGCGGAATTCTCCGACCCACTGCAGGGTCGGGGAATTGCCCGGGGCCGGCGTAAATCCCGCTCCTGCCGTGGCCGGAATTCTCCGCCACCCGGGAATCGGCGGGAGCGGGAATCACGGCCCACCGGTCGGCGTGCCCCACGCGCCAATCGGCGTGCTCCCCGCGGCGATTCTCCGGCCCGCGATGGGCCAAAGTCCCACTACTGACAGGCCAATCCCGCCGATGTGGTTTAAACCACCTCTGTGCCGGCGGGATTGGCGGCGGGAGCGGGCCCCCGGGTTCCTGGGGGGGGCGTGGGGCTATCGGATCCCGGGGGGTGGGTGCCCCCACGGTGGCCTGGCCTGCGATCGGGGCCCACCGATCGGCGGCCAGGCCAGTGCCGTGGGGGCACTCTTTTTCTTCTGCTGCCGCCACGGCCTCCACTATGTCGGAGGTGGAAGAGACCGCCCCTACTGCGCATGCGCCGGTGATGACGTCAGCGGCCGCTGACACTCCAGCTCATGCGCGGACTCACACCGACCGGCGAAGGCCTTTCGGCCAGCCCCGACGCCGGCCGGCGTAGCGTCAAAGTCCATTGGCGCCAGTCGGTGGAGCGGGAACCACTCCGGCGTTGGCCTAGCCCCTAAAGGTGCGGAAAATTCTGCACCTTTGGAAAGGCCCGACGCCGGAGTGGTTGGCGCCACTCCGCTATGCCGGGACCCCCCGCCCCGCCGGGTAGGGGGGAATTTCGTCCCAGATCCTTGGTGAGGAAATCACAGGCCTGGAGAATGGGTCAGTTGCATCGGGGCTGGGGCAAACGGAACTCGGAGACTGGGCCGAAGGGATTGGAGACCTCAAAGGGAAGATCATCAGGAGGTGCCTGATTGCAGAGACACCTGAAGCAGGCACCTGGATCCAGGAAGTAAATGTGAGACGTTTACCTCCTGAATTCCCCCCATTTCCTTGCTTGACCAACAGACATTGAAGTTAACAGTGAATAACATTACCATGTGTGGCCCCTTTATCAGATTTAACATTCTAAACTATCTCCTTGGAGATGGTTGGCAGCTCGCCCTCCTTCTGGACTCAGCTAAAGCTGGAAATGGGCAGCTCTGAGGTGGGTTTCAACCTAGAAACAGACTTCAGCACAACCCAAACCTGACCTTTTTTTAGAGGTTACAATTCCCACCGTTATTTCTGCTCAGCACTTCCCCACAGCAGCAATGCTAAGATTGACAATTCACCATTAATCCTAGCAATGGTTCTCATTGGCAATGTAATGGTTCAATTAATTATTACTCTTTGTCATATAAAAAAATAAAGGGTACATTTTTTAATTAAATACAATATTTAGTTTAAAATGAAACCAGGAAATGCTGGGTTCAGCAGATCTGACAGCACCTGTGGGGAAAGAAACAGAGTTAATGAGCGGAATTTTCCGGGTGTTATTTTGCAGAGTATGGCAGCAGGCGGGGAAAGCACTCCACTTTCTTCGCTGTATCGTTGGGAACTGAGAGAGAAAAGAAAATCCCAGGGACGGGTCCCACAACACCACACCGGCACGTGATTGAGGTCGACCCGCTAGCAATTTTGGTTTCTTCAAGATCGGGAAGCCATTTTTAAAGGCCATTCCAGTAACAATAGAACACTCACACACTTCCCCACAGCCCCCCCCCCCCCCCCCCTCCCGCCAGCACCCCCCCCCCCCTCCCCCACAACCCCCTCATGCAACACCCCTCCAGTGTCTGGGCATTAACCTTTCCTGCCTGAGCGATGCACTCGACTGAGCTCCACCGATGGGATTGCCCACCAGATGCACGCCATGGAAGATCAATCAGAATTCACGTCGGGATGAGAGGGGATAATGTAATAGGACGGGGTTATCTGGCACAGAGACCTGATAATTAGGTTCAAATTTATCACAATAGACTTCCCAACATTAAACATCGGGAATCCCGTTACGTCACTGGCTGGGACAATCGCATCACGTCGACATGATTTGGGCCTCTCGCAGGATTTTCCAACTCCGTCGCCATTCAGGCCCGATTAGAAAGGGAGCGGTAATATCGGCCAAAGTAGCAGGTCGACACATCCCTGAGGTGCTGCGTGTTTCCGACATTTTCTATTGATATCTCAGATTTCTATCGCTGCCGTGTTCTGCTTGAACGAGATTTTGCTTGTTCTGTGGTGTTTTTTTTAAACTGACATTTGTAATCAGTTAGGAGAATATTGGGTGATTGGATTTATATTTGAGTGAGCTGCAATAAATTTTAGCCACTTCTGTCACTTAGACTTGAACATGGAAACTCTGCCAGCATTGGTCGGTCTGCTGCATCAGTGACTCACTACGGTAACAAAGTGCGCCACCTAGTGGTGAGGCAACAAATTCCAGTTAGAAACAGAAATGCTCACCGATCATATTGCAGGAGATACAAGTACAGATGTACCAGCTCAAGGACTTGAGCAAACTGAGGTTGGAGATGAGGTGGTGATTTTCAAGGTTAGAAGTGCAGATGGAGGATATGATTCTGCGACCCCGTTGCGCCCTGCGCGGATCCGGGAGCAACGGGTGAATCATGTGCATGCCAAATTGGGTTCCGTGCCAGGCACGAAAACCTCGGGCAAGTCATCCGGCTTGCTCTGCCCGGCGCGATTTGGATCTGAGCCTCGTTGGGCAAGATCCAAATCTGAATATTCCGTACACATCTGAGAGATCTTGCCAGGGTGCCATCTAGTACATTTAAAAAAAATTAATTTATGGGATGTGGGCTTCGCTGGTTAGATTGGACGCGCATGCGCAGTGCGGCCGCTATTTTTTTAAAATGGTGGCAGCTTTCTGTTTTACAAGTTCGGAGGGGTTTTATTCATTTTATTCATTTATTTTATTCATTTAATTTTTATTTTTTTCATTTATTTTATTCATTTTTTTTAACATGTACAAAGGGGTTTATTCATTTATTTTGTTTATTTAATTTTTTTTTTCATTTATTTTATTCATTTTATTTTTTTTTTACAAGTTCGGGGGGGTTTATTTAATAAGATTTTACAGAAAATAATGCAGAACTTTTGGACAGATGCAGACTCCATACTTTCCGACACCGGAAGGCTTCACCTTCATCCAACAGTTTCCATTGGAGGAGCGTGTACGAGGGCCAAAGGGACCCAAAACCATTTCCTCCATTTTTATCAGCAGCAAACAAGGTAAGAGAAAATGGTGGGTCGCGCAGGTCGGCCGGTGTGGGTCGCGAAGGTTGGCCGGCGTGGGTCCCGAAGGTCAGCCCGGTTAGGTCCCGATGGTTGGCCGGTTGGTAAAAATGGGTCCCCGGAAAAAAAGTTTGAAGAACACTGGTCTAGTGAACTTTAACTTCAGTCCGCTGAATCCCAGCGGGAATGTTTGAGGGGTGAGTTGATTATAGAGCTTTTGCCAGGTAGCTCGTCAGCACCTGAGGATAAATAATTTGCACTTTCATCTAGCACAGGGTAAAGGTTAAATGGTCAGCATAAACTGTTAGGGTAGAATTTTAAGGATGGCTTTATATTAAAAATCACAACTCAATTAACTTCCTCTGTGTATCTTCTGATGGAGGGCTGAATTTTACCAGCCCTTTGGAGATGGGAGTGTTGGTAAAATTGAGGGACAAGGTACGGGGAGAAGAACACAATGATGTCTCCCCACCACCATGACATGTTACCATCAATGATAACCTCAGTGACGTGGCCAAGTTGCCATCCTTGAGCAGCAGTCCTGTTGGAGACCTGTTAACTGGCCATTCTATGTTTCTCTCACAGCTATATCAGTTACCATTCCATCCTCCCACCCCCTACGCACCCCACAATCATTCCAACACATGCCAATGGCGGCCAAGCAGTAAGAGTGGGGTACACTCCTGCACCATTCCACATTTAGCCAGGCTTGAGGCAGGTTGCCCCCCAATAAGCCTCCGGCAACAGGATAGTGACCGTTTCCAGGGAAAACCTCGTCATGGGAAGAGATGAAAGTCTGCCTTTGTTCACTATTAGTTGCGTGAGGAGAAACAATAATTCATCATTTTTCAGCCATGTCTCAGTATAGCCGTTACAATGTTATAACATCCGAGTCAAATTTCTGCCTGCGATGCACCTTCCTTTGTGTAAAACAAACTCATCTGGGCCACACATGCTAATCTGTAGTTCCAGTCTAATCTGTCTGTCAGCTCTAACCAGTCTGTCTGCTCTAACCAGTCTGTCTGCTCTAACCAGTCTGTCTGCTCTAACCTGTCCTTCTGCTCTATCCTGCCTTCTGCTCTAACCTGTCCTTCTGCTCTATCCTGTCCTTCTGCTCTATCCTGTCCTTCTGCTCTAACCTGTCCTTCTGCTCTAACCTGTCCTACTGCTCTAACCTGTCCTTCTGCTCTATCCTGCCCTTCTGCTCTATCCTGTCCTTCTGCTCTATCCTACCCTTCTGCTCTATCCTGTCCTTCTGCTTTATCCTGTCCTTCTGCTCTAACCTGTCCTTCTGCTCTATCCTGCCCTTCTGCTCTATCCTGCCCTTCTGCTCTATCCTGCCCTTCTGCTCTAACCTGTCCTTCTGCTCTAACCTGTCCTTCTGCTCTAACCTGTCCTTCTGCTCTATCCTGTCCTTCTGCTGTATCCTGCCCTTCTGCTCTGTCCTGTCCTTCTGCTCTATCCTGTCCTGCTCTATCCTGCCCTTCTGCTCTGTCCTGTCCTTCTGCTCTATCCTGCCCTTCTGCTCTATCCTGCCCTTCAGCTCTATCCTGTCCTTCTGCTCTATCCTGCCCTTCTGCTCTAACCTGCCCTTCTGCTCTATCCTGCCCTTCAGCTCTATCTTGCGCTTCTGGTCTAACCTGCCCTTCTGCTCTATCCTGCCCTTCAGCTCTATCCTGCCCTTCTGCTCTAACCTTTCCTTCTGCTCTAATGTTGTACTCACATGCTTATTATTTCTTACTCCAGATTTAATTACTTTACATCTTTCAGTTTGTCCTTTGCCTGTTGGACCTAGAGCACAATTTCTTTAACTACAATAACAATGTGCATTTATGTGCCGTCTTCAGCATGGTAAAACAGGCTGAGGCATTTCACAGGAACATTCTCAAACAACATTTTCACACCGAGCTACACAGGGAAATATTAGGGCAAATGGTCAAAAGCTTCATCAACGAACCAGGTGCGGGATTCTCCGTTCCTGAGGCGAAGGGTTGACGCCAGGGCAGGGTTCGTGGACGTTCACGACAGCAAAACTGGCTCCGGATCTGGACTAATTCAACGACCATCGGAGGGCTAGCACGGGCGCCACGTGGAACACAATCGATTTCAATGTGAAACGGTGCTGGATTCGCAATTGCCGTTCAGGAGGGTGACAAGCTGTAGCCGCGTATACACACTGCATTCCCCACGCACACCATCCCAGACAACAAGATGGAGGACTGGTTGCGCTGGAGCATGTGCATCCCGCTGATGGGTCGGCTGGGGCAGAGGGCACCTAGAGGGGGTGGCCTGGGGAGGGACCCATATGACGCGTGGCACGAGGTTCATGGTGATCCGTCAGCGGCGTGCACAGCTGCCTTGCAGGCTGTGGCAATGGTGTTCCATGCCCGTCCAACCCGCCCCCGCAACCCACCTCCTGGCCATCCCTTGGTCCTGACAGAAGCCTCCCGGCCAGCGGCACAACTGTTAGCGCACTAACTATGGCGATGTTTGGCACTTTCCATACCGTCTCTTTCCTCCTCATGGCGCCTGTTTCACGATTTTTTAAAGCACAAGTGATCCTCGGCGTCGGGATTGGGCCCCAGTGGAAGCGGAAAATCGCAGATGTCCTGGAGAATACTGGGTGAGGCCCGCTAATGATATGCCGACAGCGCTTAGAGTTCTTATGGAGTGAAACGCATTTACACCACTGTCAAGGCGACGAAGCATTGCGATTTGGCATGAAAACGGCGCCCGCCATGAATTTGGCGTCAGAACCGATTCTCCGCCCAATCGCGTCTCACAATCGCCCCAGGTTTTAAAATAAACTTTATTGGTGTCACAAGTAGGTTTACATTAACACTGCAATTAATCTACTGTGAAAATCTCCTAGTCGCCACACTCCGGCGCCTGTTCGGGTCCACAGAGGAAGAATTCAAAATGTCCAATTCACCTAACAAGCGCCTCTTTCGGGACTTGTGGAAGGAAACCGGAGCACCCGGAGGAAACCCACGCTGACACGAGGAAAACAAGCAGACTCCGTACAGGCAGTGACTCAAGCCGGGAATCAAACCTGGCTCCCTGGTGCTGTGAAGCAACAGTGCTGATCACTGTGCTACCGTGCCACCCATAAGCAGTGTCTTAAAGAATGAAAGAGCGATAGAGGGGCAGAGAGATTTCGGGAGGGATTTCCAGAGCTTGCGGCCTTGGCAGCTGAAGGTATTGAGGTCAATAGCGGAACAATTAAAATTGGAGATGCTCAGAAGAGCGGTATTAGGAGCACTCAGATCTCAGGGGGTTGTCTGGCGGGAGTGTTTACAGAGATAGGGGGCTGGATTCTCCATTCTGGAGACTGTGTCCCCATCCCAGTGTGCAAATGGTGGCGTTTCACTATGGAAAAATCGGTGTGAAAAAGCCACCAATTCTCCGTTCCAGGAGGGGTGGGAGGGTAGCAGCCAGGCAGCGTAGAGATCCCAGCTCTAGCTGCCAATATGGCCCGGAGAATTGCCTAGTCCGTGGCTGCGCATGCGCACGGCGGCGTCCTGCAGTGGCCGCGCCGAGCTTCATGGTAGATGCCGCTCGCGGACCCAGCCCGCAAAATAGTTCCCCCCCTTCGGCTGGCTCACGCGATCCGGACAGCTACACCACAGTGCCCCCAGCCCCGAGGCGCGGCGTACTCCTAGAGTCTCGTGAAATGATGCCCCACTTTCGCAGACCTCTTCCCATTATGTGGTCACCTCCCTCATCTGTTTCTCCTAGGCTAAATTGCACCTGTTTCGGGTAATAATCCAGAGATTACGAACCTGAGGTCCCAAACTTCAATTTAGCTCTGATCTGCTGGTATTATCGAGACAGGACTCCTTGTCTAGACTTTCCCACCTTGCTAGCCCCAATTTGGGTCACGGTTTTTGAAAGTCCCTGTTCCCTCCCCAACGTTCACCCAATTCCGCATGGCCCTCGCCTTGAAACCAGGAAGAGGTTCTCAGTGCTCCTCCCATTCTCCCCTTTTGAGTATCTCCAATTTGAATTGCCCCAACATTGGCAGCCACAGACAGGAACAAACCTTTCCCCTTGGTGGTGGGGGTCAATGACCACAGGACATAGATTTAAGGTAAGGGGCAGGAGGTTTAGAGGTGATATGAGAAAAATCTTTTTTACCCAGAAGCTGGTGGGAGTTTGGAGCTCACTGTCTGAAAAGATGGTGGAGGCAGAGACATTCAAAACATTTTTAAAAGTATTTGGATGTGCACTTGTGATCTCAGGGCACACAAGGCTCTGGGCCAAGTGCTGGAAAATGGGATTGGAATGGTTAAGTGGTTGTTTTTGACTGGCGCAGACCCGATGGGCCGAAGGGCCTTTTCTGTGCTGCATAACTCTATGGGCCAGGTCGGAGAATCCCCGGGGGGGCTTGGGGGTGGGGGGGGGGGGGGGAAATCCCGCCCGGGAATCCCGCCCCGCTGCTCCGAAGCCAGCTGCCGTATTCTCTGGCGCCAGTTTCCGGGCAGTGGCAGGATGTATGCTGCGCCGGTTGGGGGCTGTTGGTGGGGCCGGCTCAAGGCACCGGCAACTCGGGCAGTCGCCCGGGGCGCCATGTGCTAGGGGGCGCCAGAGACTCGGGTCCCGCGCATGCGCAGTTGGGCCAGTGCCAAGCAGCGCATGCGCGGTGGCCGCCCTCCCCCAGGGCGGCCCCCCCGGCTCGGTCCGCTCCCCCGCTCGGTCCGCTCCCCCCGCCCCCCCCCCTCGGTCCCCCCCCCGCCCCCCCTCGGGTCCGCCCCCCGCCCCGCCCTCGGTCCGCCCCGCCCTCGGGTCCGCCCCCCCCGCCCCCCCCTCGGGTCCGCCCCCCCCGCCCCCTCCTCGGGTCTGCCCCCCCGCCTCCCCTTCTGCCCCGCCCCCCCAAGGGCGCCGAAGTTCAGCTTGCCCGGGGCGCCAGCAACCCTAGGGCCGGCGCTGGCTGTTGGCGGCGGCCCCCTCGGCAATTCTCCAGGCCCCGATGGGCCAAGCAGCCGTCGTTTCCTGGCCAGCGTGAAATGGACATGGTCTATCACGGCGGGACCTGGCTTGTAGGCCGGCTAGGTGTGTCCTCGGGGGAGGGGTTGGGGGCGCGGGGGAATCCGGCCCCGGCCGGGGGGGGAGGGGGGGGCCACAGTGGCCTGGCCTGTGATCGGGGCCCACCAATCTGCGGGTGGGCCTGTGCCATGGGGGCACGCTTTCCTTCCGCGCCGGCCTCTGTAGGGCTCCGCCATGGCCGGCGCAGAGAAGAACCCCCCTGCGCATGCGCAGGAAACACTCCGGCCGGTCTGCGCATGCACAGAACCACGCAGACGGTCCTGCGCATGCGCCAACTCACGCTGGCCCTTCGCCGCCGGTTGGCGTGCCTCCAACCCCTCTGGCACCAGCCTAGCCTGCATGAGGATTCCTGCACCATCCGGTCGGCCCGACGCCGGAGTGATTCACGCCGTTCTTGCCGCTGGCGTCAGGCCATCCAGCCAGTTACGGGAGAATCCCGCCCCATGTCTTCAGCTGCCACACGGGAATCTCAATCCTGATGACAAAAGGATGCTCCCTGTCCTCTTGGACCAGAGAAACATGGGATGTAGGTTATCTTTTCAAAGTGACGAGAGAATTATATATTAACCACAAACATCCTGTAATACAAAATGGGTTGTGTTGCATTCAACTACGTAAATACAAATAAAGATTATGAACATCTGCATGTTTCAAGTTTACAAAATTTACAGACACTTACGGTGATAGAAAGTTGCAGGCAATTGCATGAGGGTCACTGCACGTTTTGATGCAAGGATTGGCGCAGGCCTCGTATCTATATTCACACATTGTTCTGTACGGTATAACTTTGCTGCTTTCTGAAAGAAAATGATAGGATATCTTGCATTATTAACCTGTAGCATGATTTAATACTTTAAAATATCCGGGAAACCCCAAAATGACTGTTTCATTCGTAAAGTAGTAAACCGAATTGCTGGCAGATAATATACTTTCCTCTTGTGTTTTATCACTGCCGCTTTAAAATACAGTCATTATAAACAGTTTCCCAGGAGCCTGGAGGAGCCAGAAGAACAGCAATGGGGGTGGGATATTCGGCAAGACAGAAAGAGGGAGGCCAGCTCTGAACCTGAAACGCAACAAACAGAGTTCCAAGTGGGAAGGTGGGGGCTTTACTCTCCTCCCATAAATAGACCGATGTTTAAAAGGAAATAGGAGCAGCACTATCATGTCATTCACTAGAAAGGAGAAGACAGAGGTGTTGACGGATTGGAGCAGGTTATAGATATAAGAAGGGGTAAGGCCATGACAGAATTTTAACATAAGGAATCGGATTCCAAATTTGAGGCATTGGTGTGTGGGAGTTAAGGTCGACCAGCGAGAATATAAGTGATGATTGGAACCAATGGAGGTTAGAATATAGGCAGCAGCGATTACAATGAAATGTATGAGCACGGAATACGTGAACAGAGCAATGTAGGCCAGAATCCTCCGTCCGTTGCGATTCCCGTTTGCCGCCGCAGCGAACCTCCACCCACAGGTTTCCCGGTGGTGTGCGGTGGCTTCGACGGGAATTGCAAGCACGGGAACATTGAATCCCGCCGCCAGCGAACGCAGCACCGCCGAGAATCACATGGTTGGAGGACCAGAGAATCCAGACCATAGTAATCAAGTCTGGAGCTAAATAAAAACATGGGTGAGACATTACAGCAGGAAATAAGCTGTAATGGGTCAGAGGTGGACAATATTACAGAGATAGAAGGAAACAGTCTTTGAGGGAGAGGATATAAGGTTAGAAGCTCAACTCTAGGGTGAGTAGGAAACCGAGGTTACAAACAGACTGGATTATCCCAAAACGATGGCTGCTGCTCGATTGGTGTCGGGGTACATGGAGCAACGTTTGGGAATTAAAGAAGTTTAGCTGAATGAATTTGCAGCTTGCTCAAGTTCGGACAAGCAGTCCGATAAGACAGAGACAGTGTAAAGTACAGGGAAGCAGTCAACGTATTTGTGGAAGTTCACAAGCCTGTGAATTATATTACCCAGAAAAGATGTAGACAAGGAAGAGAAGGGATTCGAGGATAGGTCTTTGCAGATCCTGGGAAATAACAGTGTGAGAGTGAGAATAGGAAGCATTGCCTGAACTCCTTTAATTACAAATGAATAGAATAAAAGAGGAGCATTCCTACTGTGCAAGACAATGGATGCATGAGCCAAGGATAACATTTAATTGTATACAAGTCGTGCGCATTAACTCGGGATTCACCTGTGCTCATGTATATATAGAAGCAAGCTGAAACTATAATTGCTGAATTCTCAAAAAGTCATCTTGGACTCAAAAGGTTAATTGTTTCTCTGCACAGGACTTGTTCCCAGCCTTGTGAGTTTGCCCAACCTGCCCAGATCCTGTTGGCTGGGGACAATTGGTTACCCCATGTTCTTTGAGGAATATGAGCTCCCTGCAATGAGGGGGGCAATCATTAGAAATGCAGCTGTACAAACAAGAGCTGGCCAGTGTGGTACCGGCTAGAGAGGAAAACAGTAGTCAACTGCTGGTACTTTGTACATATTGCTGTAAATAAAGTTACTT
Organism: Scyliorhinus canicula; assembly: GCF_902713615.1. Classification (NCBI taxonomy): domain Eukaryota; kingdom Metazoa; phylum Chordata; class Chondrichthyes; order Carcharhiniformes; family Scyliorhinidae; genus Scyliorhinus; species Scyliorhinus canicula. The sequence goes on along the minus strand of NC_052165.1, from coordinate 18,508,759 downwards.
TCAGTTTGACTACACAAACTAGTACTGGATTCTCTGTGGCCCTCACAAAACGACACTTTTCGCTTTTATCACTGTAATTATTAGATTGGAGATGCACAATGTCTCTCTGTAAGGCTTGTAATTATATAAAGATTAGGCTGCACTTCTTTCCTTCATCTGCTGGCTGCCTGAGTTCTAACATAATGGCCGAGATTTTCCTGGCACACACCAAGTCCCACATTGGAACTCAGATTCCAGGCCAGCGAGAATTTTCCCCTTCTCCAGCAATCTTCAAGGCAGGAGCCAATTACCAGAATACGCCTGGCCCATCGTCAAGTTAAGGCTCTTCGTACGGCCAGCTCAATCGGAGGGTCAGTAGCTCTGGAATCACGATAACACCACTGAGAGAAATGGCCCCTGCTGACTGCAAGATGAACAAGAGGGCACCTCCATTTTGAAGCTATGTTTGTTTTTGCGCCGGGCCAACCAGGCAGACCCCAGAGATTGTATGTCAGGGTCATTGGGACAGCTTTTACAACCAGGAACCCCCCCCTTGAACCATAGCCCTTTCAATATGATCATCCTCTTCACTCCAAGAAAGTCACTGGCATACAACATACCAAGAATCTGGGAATCTGCCCACTTTGCTCTGTGGATGAGCTAGTCTTTGCTCTTCACGATGTTGCCGAAGAGGCCTGGCAGCGGGAATGCTTTGGGAAGCTTTCCCCCACACAGCTCTGTGCCTCCTCGCCAACCATCCAGAGTCCTGTACAGTCTTGCTCTATGCCTGGTTGGTATTGTCGCTTCTGTCAGCAGGACTGCCCCCCACCAGTATCTCAGCCCCTTCAGATGTGCATCTGTTGATTTCAACATCAAAATAAACAAGAAAATCTGAATTTGCAATTTTGATACTGCAGAAGAATGTTGCTGCAATTCTCAAGGGCTTACTGTGTCACAAATGAAAAAGGACTGAATAATCTAAATGTATTTGTTCCTTCAGCTGTTCGTGGGCAGGAATTAAATCTGCCTGCAAATGACCTTAAGAACATTTTTTATTGTCAGTAACACAAGGACCAGCAGAAGGGCAAAAGCAGAGGTAACGTAACACCATGGAAACAGCCATTAGAATTTCTGTTGCCACACAGTTGTTGTAACACATGGGAATTCATGTTTAATTTTTGAATCCAACCTGTATTGGTAAAATGTTAACACCCCCTATCGATATATTGCTGTGCATTAGGATACAAACGAAAACTACATGTGTGTGAAATCCATTGGAACGATAGATTTTTGTTTTGCAAAGGTTTAAAGGGATTATGGGGCCAAAGGCAGGTATATGGGCCATGTTTCACGCCACACCGGCCTGGCACCCCCCCACGATTCTCCCCCCCGTCAAGGCCCAGCGCCCGTGATTCGCGCAACGGGCGGGGGGAGAATAGGGGGCGAGGAGCGACCTCCGACGCCGGAGTGAAACACTCTGGGTTTCACTCCGGCGTCGGCACTTAGTCTCCCTCTGGGAGAATCGCGCCCATGGAGTTAGACCACATATCAGCCATGATCTCATTGAACAGCGGGACAGGTTCGAGGGGCTGAATGGCCTTCTCTGGTTCCTATGTTCATAAATGAAGGCATTTAAACAGCAGTTTAAAATAATCTAGAATGAAAAACCGAATTGAATTGCACAATTAAGAGCTAAAGACAGCTGCCTGTCCAAATTCTAATCTGACCTAATGATGAGCAAATATATTTGACCAAAATGTACGCCTCGATTTTGGAAGTGTGATGGCGTGGGCATCAGAAGCAAAAGCTGAGAAGGTTCACAAAATAAGGTTGTTCGGCAAACCAAGCGCTGTGTGATTTTATTTCTGTGAAATAACCACTTTCACAAACAGAGACACTGAAATATTTTCCTTATCCCACTATGTAGACAGCTGTGCCAGTTAGAAGATACGGTTACAGGCAACTTCCGCGAACAGCACAACCTTTCCCCCTTCAGAGTATTAACTGACTCTTTATATGCAGAGGGTCATGAGTAAAATTCAAGGGCTAAATCTATGTAGCAAAACAGCCTTGAACAGAGCATTGTTCCGATAGTTTCTGGCTGGCTCCGTTTGAGCAGCTTTGGTTTCAGCATTATATCTCGGACTTGTGAGGCATCTCCTATTACATTCCAGCACTTCAGGATTATTTAGTTGCTATTGTACCATAGAAAATACACACAGCCCGTAGCCCAATTAAAGCTCCACAGTAAGGATGCACATTATATTTTATATGGCGCCACCCATTACCGTATGTTAAGGCCAGTACTTGCTTCACAATCTTTACTATACCTCGTGTGGAACTAAATGCTGATAGTTTGGGTTGCCCAATGGAGAACATTGGTAAGGACCTCTGCAGTCTGCCTCTTTCTCCACAGAGATGGAATAAAGTGGCTGCTCTGAATGGTGTGCATATTAATTTGTGTTTTCTTTCAATGGCAAACGACAAATAAAACCTCGCTCGTCAAAACCCATTGCATCATTCAGAATGTTAGGAATGTCTATGGCATCCAAGGTCAAGTAAAAGAAATGTCATGATCTGGAATTTTAACCTTTACTAGTAGTTAAGCCCGGATGACAACTACTTCAGGTAATTTTATTTGTTTCTCTCATGAAATCCATTTTTTGCAAAGAGTGAATCTGCTGTGAGCCAGTCCAGTGTTCAGGGCTGGGTCAACTTACAATCGAGGAACACATTTTTTAAAAATCTAGGAAATTTAAAAACAAATGTAATTTGGGCATTAAAATTAAGGCAGACTTTTTGGGGGCGATTCCCCGAGCCCCACGCCGGGATGGAGAATCAGCGCCATTTGCGCCGTCGCAGTTGGCACAGCGCCAGCTGCTGGACTTGGTGGTTGCCATCAATTCTCCGGCCCGAATGGGCCTAGCGGCCGCGCGGATACGACAGAGTCCCGCCGACGCCGTTCACCCCTGGTCGCTGCCAGCGGGAACTCTGCGTGAAGGGCCGGGGGGGCGGCCTGTGGGGCGGGGAAAAGCGATCCTTCACTGGCGGGGCAGGGGTCCGATGGGGTCTGGCCCGCAATCGGGGCCCACCAGTCGGCGGGCCGGCCAGCCTTCCCCAGCCCCCCGCCCCCACGGCCTACTCTCCGGCGCGGCCGGCCCCAGAACACCGACGCCATGTTGAGTCGGGGCCGGCGCGCGGAAGTACCCCGCGCATGCGCAGGTTGCCGCAGCCCAACTGCGCATGCGTGGGTTGGCACGGAGGTTAGAGCGGCGTGAACCGCTTGAGTGCCATGCTGGCCCTCTGTGGGGGACAGAATCGATCATTCCCATGCCCGTTTCGCGCCGTCATGAAACACGATGGCGTTCACGACGGCGCGAACACTTGGGCCCAATATTGAAGAATCTGAATTTTCTGGTCGTTCACGCTGGTGAGATCTTATGGTCTGGCCGACTGTACACTCCCGCCGTGGGTTTCATGGTGCTCAGGGGCGTTCATCAGGAAACCCTGTTGACAACTGCTGGGCCAGACTACCCCGCCACCAGCCACTTGCGAGCTGCCCTCCACCACTGCAGAGCACAGGAGGCAAATCCCGCCCATAATTTAATATGTATTCCACATCTTATCCATTATCATGAGGAAAACATAACAGGAATTTTGCAAAATACTCTGAAGTGCTGGTCAAAATAATCAAATAGCTAACATTGCGATACTAAGCATCCGCACACTACGCATTTGGAATACAGTAATGTATTATAGATTACTTTTCAAAGGAAAAATGTAAATGAACATGTTTAGAAAGAACAAGTTGATACAGTAGTTTACTGTGGTTTGGATGGTTTTATGTTACCACTTCATAAACCACTACTGGTGTGCAATTATATCTTCCTGAAGTAATTTTCCAGATTCAATTCACACATTTTGTTAGAAAACTCTTACGATGCATTTGATAAGATTGCTCTATAGTCCACACAACTGAATAAGATGTAGTATGGTAAATTTTAATTGAATAGACGATGTATTTGATATGATTGCTCTATAGTCCACAGAACTGAATAAAATGTAGTATGGTAAATTTTAATTGAATATATAGTATTTTGTCTATTAGAAATATATGTTTCGACTTCCGGTTGCGGCTATGACCAGCTAAGTCGCACGTTTGGCTGCTCCTGCTACAAAGGTGTTTTCGGGCCGATTGGAGGGCCCCAACGGCGCTGTAAGGACAAATCCCGGTGGGGGAAGGCTCCATGAAGAGAACCAGACCAACTTTATGGTCGGTACCCGGAGTGGGATGGTAAAGAAAGCAACAGCAGCTCCCAAAAAAAAGCGGGGGAAGAAGACCAAAATGGCGGCCGGTGGTGCACCCGAGGAATGGAGGAAATGGGCGGAGGAGCAGCAGGCCGCTCTCCTGCGCTTCTTTACGGAGCTGAAAATGGAGCTCTTGGAGTCAATGAATGCGACGACCACCAGGCTGATGGGAGCCCAGGCGACCCAAGAGGCGTCGATTCGGGAGCTGCAACAGGAGATGACTGCGAGGGAGGAGGAGGCCACGGTCCTCGTGGGAAAGGTAGAGGTGCACGAGGCACTCCACCTGAAATGGCAGAGCCGTTTTGAGGAGCTGGATACCCGAATGAGGCGGAAGAACCTGAGGATCTTGGGCCTGGCAGAAGGCCTGGAGGGGTCCGACCTCCCGGGATATGTAGCAGAAATGCTGAGCTCCCTGATGGGGGCAGGGGCCGTCCCTTCGCCCCTGGAGCTGGAAGAGGCCTACAGGGTCATGGCTAGGAGGCCAAGAGCAAATGAGCCCCCGAGGGCGGTGCTGGTGCGGTTCCAGCGACTCAGCGACCGTGAGAGAGTGCTGGAGTGGGCCAAGAGGGAAAGGAGCAGCAAGTGGGAGAATTCGACGGTGAGGGTCTACCAGGACTGGAGTGCGGAGGTGGCAAAGCGGCGGGCCCGGTACAACCGGACGAAGGCGGTGCTACATGCAAAACGGATCAGGTTCGGAATGCTGCAGCCAGCGCGCTTGTGGGTCACCTACAGGAACCAACACCACTATTTTGAGTCCCCAGAGGAGGCGTGGGCCTTTGTACAGGAAGAGAAACTGGACTCGAATTAGACCCAGGGGATACTTGGCGGCCGTAGCCGCTCGGGTACTTTCAGCTGAATTCTTTGTTTGGATTTTGAACTCTTGCTGTGGTTTTTCTTCTGATGTTTTTTCCCCCTTTGCCAACTTCCCTTAGTTATTGTTATTGTGGTTATTCATGGTTATTTATGGTTATTTATGCTGTTTGGTAGAGGGCGACTGTTAAGTACAATGTTATTTGTTATTTATCTGTTATTTATAATGTTAAGTTGGGGAGGCGGGACGGGGGGGAGAGCAGATCGGGGATATGGGCTCCTAGGGGGGGTTCTTTACAGGCATGGACGGGGACGGGGGTGGAACTGAAGATGGCGGGGTGGGGTGTGGCAGGGCGAAAGCGCGGGCTTTCCTCTGTTTTCCCGCGCGCGGGGCAGAGGAGGGGGGAGGGGAGGAGTGCGGGGCGTGGCTAGCAATGGCGACCTTTCCCGCGCTGGAGCGGGGCCAGGGAGGAGTGGCAAGGGGGGGGAGGCCCCCCCCCCCCCCCCCCCGAGCCGGGGGGAGTCGGAGTGTGGCAGGAGCAGCCGGGTCAGCGTGAACCAGCTGACTTACGGGAGTACGATGGAGGGTACATCGCGGCTAGGAGGGGTCCTAGCCTGGGGGGGGGGGGGGGGGGGGGGGTTAGGGAGGGACACCGGGTTGCTGCTGAAAAGACCAGAAACGGGAAGTGGAGGACTGGAGAGGTGGGGGAGGGGGACATCGCCATGGGGAGCGGGTCAGAAGGGGAGGGTCGACCCGGGGCGAGCAGGGAACAGGACATGGCTAATCGGCAGGGGAAGGGGGCGGGTTGTCCCGCGACCCGGCTGATCACTTGGAACGTGAGGGGGCTGAATGGGCCGGTCAAGAGATCAAGGGTATTCTCACACCTGAAGGGACTGAAGGCTGATGTAGCAATGTTACAGGAGACCCATTTGAAGGTAGTGGACCAGGTTCGCCTGAGAAGGGGGTGGGTGGGACAGGTGTTCCACTCTGGATTGGATGCAAAGAACCGGGGGGTGGCGATTCTGGTGGGAAAGAGGGTGTCGTTCGTGGCGGAGGAGGTGGTGGCGGATAAGGAGGGTAGGTATGTGATGGTGAAGGGTAAGCTGCAGGGGGAGAAAGTGGTGATGGTCAACGTATATGCCCCGAACTGGGATAACGCGGGTTTTATGAGGCGCCTATTGGGCCTCATTCCGGGACTGGAGGCAGGGGGCTTGATCATGGGGGGGGACTTTAACACAGTGCTGGACCCCGGGCTAGACAGATCGAGCTCAAGGACCAATAGGAGGCCGGCAGCGGCAGAAGTGCTGAGGGGGTACATGGAGCAGATGGGAGGAGTAGACCCATGGAGGTTTGGTAGGCCGAGGGCGAGGGAGTATTCCTTTTTCTCCCACGTCCATAGAGTGTACTCCAGAATCGATTTCTTCGTGTTGAGCAGGGGGCTGATCCCGAGGGTACGGGAAGCTGAGTACTCGGCCATTGCGATCTCTGATCATGCACCACATTGGGTGGATGTGGAAATGGGGGAGGCGCGGGACCAGCGCCCGCTGTGGCGGCTGGATGTGGGGCTGTTAGCGGACGACGAGGTGTGTAAAAGGGTCCGAAAGAGCATTGAGAGCTATCTGGACTTGAATCACACGGGTGAGGTGCAGGTGGGGATGGTCTGGGAGGCCCTGAAGGCAGTGATCAGGGGAGAGCTGATCTCCATAAGGGCGCACAGAGAAAGAAAGGAGAGGCAGGAGAGGGAGAGGCTGGTGGGGGAGCTATTGGAAGTGGATAGGAGATATGCGGAGGCACCAGAGGAGGGGCTGCTGGGAGAACGGCGCAGCCTGCAGGTCAAGTTCGACCTGCTGACCACCAGGAAGGCAGAGACGCAGTGGAGAAGGGCACAGGGCGCGGTCTATGAGTATGGGGAAAAGGCGAGCAGGATGCTGGCACACCAGCTTCGCAAACGAGATGCGGCTAGGGAGATTGGGGGAGTGAAGGAGAGGGGCGGGAAGGTAGTGCAGAAGGGGCAAGAAGTGAACGGGGTCTTCAGGGATTTTTACAAGGAGTTGTATCGGTCTGAGCCGCCGACGAGGAGAGGGGGAATGGAGGACTTCCTAAACAAATTGAGGTTCCCAAGGGTCCAGGAGGGGCTGGTAGAAGGGCTGGGGGCGCCAATAGGGCTAGAGGAGCTAGTCAAGGGAATAGGTCAGATGCAAGCGGGGAAGGCGCCGGGGCCAGATGGGTTCCCGGTGGAATTCTATAAGAAAAATGTGGACTTGGTGGGACCGGTACTGGTACGAGCCTTTAATGAGGCACGAGAGGGGGGGGTTCTGCCCCCGACAATGTCGCAGGCTCTGATCTCCCTGATATTGAAGCGGGATAAAGACCCCGTGCAGTGCGGGTCCTACAGGCCTATCTCGCTTCTGAACGTGGATGCCAAGTTGCTGGCAAAGATCCTGGCAGCTAGAATAGAGGATTGTGTGCCAGGGGTAATCCATGAGGACCAGACGGGGTTCGTGAAGGGGCGGCAGCTCAACACGAACGTGCGGAGATTGCTGAATGTAATTATGATGCCGGCAGTGGAGGGGGAGGCTGAGATAGTGGTAGCGCTGGACGCGGAGAAGGCATTCGATAGGGTGGAGTGGGAGTACCTGTGGGAGACGTTGGAACGGTTTGGGTTTGGGGAAGGGTTTATTAAGTGGGTGAAGTTGCTCTACTCGGCCCCGACGGCGAGTGTAGTGACAAACGGGAGGAGGTCGGAGTATTTCGGGCTCCACCGAGGGACCAGGCAGGGATGTCCCCTATCCCCCCTACTTTTCGCACTGGCGATTGAACCGTTGGCGATGGCACTGAGGGGTTCAGGGGGGTGGAGAGGACTGACTAGGGGAGGGGAGGAACATCGAGTATCGCTGTATGCGGATGATCTACTGCTGTACGTGGCAGACCCAGAAGGGGGAATGCCGGAGATAATGGAACTATTAGCAGAGTTTGGGGACTTTTCGGGGTACAAACTAAATTTGGGCAAAAGCGAGGTTTTTGTGATACACCCGGGGGACCAGGGAGAGGGTATTGGGAGTCTCCCCTTCAAGCGAGCAGGAAAGAGCTTTAGGTACTTAGGGGTGCAGGTGGCAAGGAACTGGGGGACCCTCCACAAGTTGAACTTTTCCAGGCTGGTGGAACAGATGGAGGAGGAATTTAAGAGGTGGGACATGGTACCGTTGTCGCTGGCGGGGAGGGTGCAGTCAATCAAAATGACGGTCCTCCCAAGGTTCTTGTTTTTATTTCAGTGCTTGCCCATCTTCCTCCCTAGGGCCTTCTTCAAAAAGGTGACGAGTAGCATCATGAGCTACGTGTGGGCGCATGGCACCCCAAGGGTGAGGAGGGTCTTTTTGGAGCGGAGTAGGGACAGTGGAGGGCTGGCACTACCCAATCTTTCGGGGTACTACTGGGCGGCAAATGTGTCAATGGTGCGCAAGTGGATGATGGAAGGGGAGGGGGCAGCTTGGAAACGAATGGAGAGGGCGTCCTGTGGCAACACAAGCCTGGGGGCCCTAGTAACGGCACCATGGCCGCTCCCCCCCACGAGGTACACCACGAGCCCGGTGGTGGCGGCCACCCTCAAGATATGGGGGCAGTGGAGGCGACATAGGGGGGAAACGGGAGGTCTGTTGGCGGCGCCAATAAGAGGGAACCATAGATTCATCCCGGGGAACATCGACGGGGGATTTCAGAGCTGGTACAGGGTGGGCATACGGCAGCTGAAGGACCTGTTTATAGAGGGGAGGTTTGCGAGCCTGGGAGGGCTGGAGGAGAAGTTTGAGCTCCCCCCGGGAAACATGTTCAGATATTTACAAGTGAAGGCATTTGCTAGGCGGCAGGTGGAGGGGTTTCCCCTGCTCCTCAGTAAGGGGGCGAGTGATAGGGTGCTCTCGGGGGTCTGGGTCGGAGGGGGGAAGATATCAGACATCTACAAGATAATGCAGGAGGCGGAAGCAGCATCAGGGGAGGAGCTGAAAGCCAAGTGGTAAGGGGAGCTGGGAGAGCAGATAGAAGACGGGACGTGGGCGGATGCACTGGAGAAGGTCAATTCTTCCTCCTCGTGTGCGAGGCTGAGCCTCATTCAATTTAAGGTGCTGCATAGAGCTCACATGACGGGGACAAGGATGAGCCGGTTCTTTGGGGGTGAGGACAGGTGTGTCAGATGTCTGGGAAGCCCAGCGAACCATGTGCATATGTTCTGGGCATGTCCGGTGCTGGAAGGGTTCTGGAAGGGGGTGGCAAGGACGGTGTCGAAGGTGGTGGGGTCCAGGGTCAAACCAGGATGGGGGCTTGCGATCTTTGGGGTCGGGGTAGAACCGGGGGTACAGGAGGCTAGGGAGGCCGGAATACTGGCCTTTGCGTCCCTAGTGGCTCGACGAAGGATATTAATTCAATGGAAGGACGCGAGGCCTCCAAGCGTTGAAACTTGGATTAACGATATGGCTAGCTATATTCAGCTAGAAAGGATCAAATTCGCCCTGAGAGGGTCGGTACAGGGATTCTCCAGGCGGTGGCAACCTTTCCTTGACTTTTTAGATCAGAGATAGACGTTCGGGGTCGTGGCAGCAGCAACCCGGGGGGGGGGGGGAGGGGGGGGGGAGGGAGGGAGGGGGGGGGAGGGAGGGAGGGGGGGGGGAGGGGGGGGAGGGGGGGGGAGGGGGGGGAGGGAGGGAGGGGGGGGGGAGGGGGGGGAGGGGGGGAGGGGAGGGAGGGAGGGGGGGAGGGGGGGGCAGCAAGGGCCGTGGGGGGACATGCACGACTGTAACGCGGGCAAGTCTGCTCGCTGCGCATGTCTGAAACTGTAGGCTGCCTTGTTTGTTAAGGTTGCCTGGGGGGGGGGGGGGGGGGGGGGGGGGGACTGGTGCGCGCGAGAGGGCGGGCGAGGGAGGGACATTTGCCTAGAGGGATTGTGTTGTAAATAATTTAAAAATTAGTAGGGGTAAATGTTTGTATGGAAAAACTCTTTCAATAAAAATTATTTAAAAAAAAAGAAATATATGTTTCAACAGTGGCACAGTGGTTAGCACTGCTGCATCACAGCGCCAAGGACCCGGGTTCAATTCCGGCTTTGGGTCACTGTGTGGAGTTTGCACTTTCTCCCCGTGTCTGCGTGGGTTTCCCTTGCTCCGATTTCCTCACAGTCCAAATATGTGCAGATTAGATGGATTGACCATGCTGAATTGCCCCTTAGCGTCCAAAAAGGTTAGGTGTGGTTGCTGGGTTACGGGGACAGGGTTGCAGCATGGACTCTTTCAGAGGGCTAGTGCAGACCTCATGGGCCAATTGGCCACCTTCTGCACTGTAGAGATTCTAGGTGGTTTTAAAAGACAGCAAAGGGGGAAAGGAAAATGTATTTAATGAGCCAAAGATTTTCAGAACTGTGGGTTAGGTGGATTGACCATGATAAATTGCCCCTTAGTGCCCAGGGATGTGCAGGTTAGGTTATGGGGTTACACGGATAGGAAGGTGTGAATGGGGCAGTGGACAAGGGTGGAGTGCTCATTGAAGGATCGGTGCATACCCGATGGGCCGAATGGACTCCTTCCACACTGTAGGGATTTTATGAATTTCTCACTCAATCATGTTGGAGTTTTGTGACACTCAAGATCTGGTTGAGATAAAATCACTTTGTTGAGATGCTGAGATGCATTTGTGTAAATCCTACTTTCAAAGAAATCGATCATGATCATCAGACATGCCCAGTTGGTGGTCAAGAGATGACACAAATATTAATCAAGAATGGTCCAGAAGCTCTTGAGAACTGGACTCTGATTTCTTAAAATTTTCCAACTCCACTTGCTCTTGTGAGGGTGGGTCTTCCTAAGTAAGTAAAGCCCTTCCTAATCACCAGCAACCTGTGCAGTGGCAGCTGACAGGCTGCTTGTCAGTTGCCCACCTTCCCCAGATGGACAAAAGATTGAGGAGAAACGGATTGAGGCATTTAAGTGGCATTTAGTTGTCTATTTAAGGACCACAATTACCATGTAAACGCACATTGTTAGATATAGCATGAGTAAACCAGCACTGTACTGGCTGTTGACAGAGCTTGATTGCTAAGTTTCAGGATGGCCTGTTAGTGAATTTGATATTCCCTTACTCCATTGCAGACTCCAGATATAAGCTGGCTGATGAGGTCCATTGTCCAGCTTGTATTTTCCAACTGTAACTGGCAGACAAAGGTCAAGTTGCTCTAGATCTCTTTGAATGCAGAACAGTGGCCATGGACTGAAGGAAAAATGGATGCCTCTAGCTGAATTCTCGCTGTGGTACATGAAGTACAATAATTTGGTCATCCTGTCTCCCACCTACAGCAGCAGTGCCCACCTCTCCCGCTCGGACCCCGGTCATCCACAGCCTCGGAAACTCTGGTTTCCTCACCTGTAGAGCCCTCTGCCATTCTTAATTGGATGGGGTTTCCAAAGGCAGCCGGTTAATTGCCCCCCCCCCCCCTCTGAAACGATCACACAGACAGGCAGGACTCGGACATCATCAGGGTCAGGACCCATAAATGGTCCTAATACCCAAGCTTCATAGAGAGAAAGATTCCATTCCTATCATTCCCTGAAAACATTTGGCTGCAAAAAATGTTCCAAAAAACTTCAGAGTGTCTGCCACAACCACAGCTATTCCATTAGACTAGTAAAAATAGTCTTAAGTCAGCATTGTAGCCCTCTGGATGGACACTTACAAAGGATCCTGGGAAATATGGCCATCTGCAAAGGATCATGGGAAATATGGTCAACCCAGGACACTCAGAGCTTATGTATATTGGCAACTCAGATAACTAGACGTGATTGAAACCCCCAGCTACTTTGCATTCTAAAGGCCCATTTCCCCAGAACAAAAGAACTGTACTCAGGTAACAGATACAGAAACAGACTCATCGGCATCACTCACTTTGCTCAGGGAGCCCAAAAAGCCAAGGCCAATGATCGCTCAGGACACGCCCCGCCATCAAGGCACCCGCCCCTTTATTGGCCAAAATCAAAGGCAGTAATCGAAGCCTGCCAAATTATTGTGTCCAAAGCTAAGGACCGCCCAAAAGAGCGCGTAACCCCAGAAGGAGAAACAGAGACACTGCCATGTATTCAATCTCTCTTGGCCCCGGCGCTCGGTCTCTTAGGCCCGACCTACGACTAAAACCAAGTGTAGCATCACGACCAGCAGACTAGTTCAAGACCAACGATTGCTACCAGACGGATGAGCCCAGCAGAAACGAAGTCACTTCTCCAGACCCAGCCACGCAAGATCCGAACAAAGACCTTGTTCCTCTGCATAAAGCCGGGTGCCTGAAGTTAAGTACATGTTGTTGTAGTGTTAGGTGTAATTTAGCTTATAGTGTTTTATGTTGCATGTCAAAGTAATTCTTGTTTGTGAATAAAGTATAATTGAACTTGAACTAACTAACTGGTTTGTGGGTCTTTGATCGATATCTGGTAAAACCTTCTGGTGGTATAATTTGATACCTGCCGACTCTGAAAAGCAACATTATCATTAATAACTGTCATATCAGTATCCAGTTAAAAACAGCAACATTATTGGCATCTCCAGTGCGAATTGGCAGCAGCATCAGTGAGTTTTATACAACTTTAGTCACTCACCTTCGATTCCAAAGCTGCTTGAAAGTTTAAATGATTCAGAATAGTCATATTGAGCTACTTTAACAGCTGATGGTGTCAGTGTAATAAAAAATCCCTTCCTGCTGTACGATTCAAAGGTACTGTAGCCTGGGATCCAGTTGCTTTGGTGATGAATGAATGAAGCGTCTTTCTGGAAAAGTTGATTGTCTTTCCATTGCTCTAAACGAAGGTTATCGTTTTCACCGATGTGTATGAAGTAATTTGGTCTATCTGCACACTCAAGGGAAACAACTGGCAATTCTGAAACGTCAGAAAAATATACAAATCAATTTGTGGCTTACTTTAATTGACCATTTCTCACATAATTTTACAACGTGGCATATAAAAACATTATATAGAACATAGAACAGTACAGCACAGAACAGGCCCTTCGGCCCTCTATGTTGTGCCGAGCGATGATCAACCTACTCAAACCCACGTATCCACCCTATACCCGTAACCCAACAACCCCCCCCCCCCCCCTAACCTTACTTTTTAGGACACTACGGGCAATTTAGCACGGCCAATCCACCTAACCCGCACATCTTTGGACTGTGGGAGGAAACCGGAGCACCCGGAGGAAACCCACGCACACACGGGGAGGACGTGCAGACTCCGCACAGACAGTGACCCAGCTGGGAATCGAACCTGGGACCCTGGAGCTGTGAAGCATTTATGCTAACCACCATGCTACCGTGCTGCCCTATAGATGGATATATTTTGTTCATAAAGTATGATTAACAATTGAGTATCTTATTGTGTATGTACACAGTTAATATAACTAAGTAACTGAAAATATCTCATTTTGATGGGGCCGATTGAAAAATATTGCATATACTAAACACATGCTTATGAATCATTTAGGCTCATTGAAATATGTTTGTGTCAGATTCTCCTAGGGCTTGTGTTCCAACGGCCTCGCCTGGGAGAACTTGCCATGGCACCGTTTAGCACTAGTATCCATAAACATGGGCCAGGAATAACCACTTTGGGGGGGTCTCCCAGGCCATTACAGACCCCTGGGCAGTCAGGCTCTGGGCAGAGTGGTACCCTTGCATCCTGCTGACACAGGGCACCTGGACACTGCCAGCCTGGTTGTGCCACATATGCCAGATGGCAATGCCAAGGTTCCAGGGGAACTGCCATGGTGCAAGGCTGACAGTGCCAAGGTGCCAGTGCCCGGGATTGGGTGCAGGGGTGCCTTGCCCTTGAGAGATGGGGTGAGGGGGCACTCGAAGACCCATAAGCTGGGTATAATGGTGGGATGCTGAGGGGGTCGAAAGATTGGGGTGGCATTTAATAATGGTGTCCCGATCCGCGAATAGTCTTCCTGCACCGGCGGGCAGAGCTCGCCAGCGCAGGAAATGATGTAAGTGTGGCCTTGGCAAGGTGATCCTCACCGAGGCCAAAGGAAACCAGAAAAATTCCGTTAATTAGTGGTGTCGTTCTCGGCGCTGCCTCAAAGGACATGATTTCTCTTTCATAATAAACTCTACCATTTTCCCTATTATGATGTTTGGCTAACCGGTCTATAATTCCCTGTTTCTCCCTCCTTTTTCAAATAGTGGAGTTACATTTGTCACTCTCTAATGTGCCAGGACTATTTTGGAACCTGCAGAGTTTTGGAAGACCGCATCATTATCATTATGACCGCCTCCTTTAGTACCCTGGGATATACATTATCAACCCCTGGAGATTTATCAGCTTTCAGTTCCATTAATTTCTCCAACACTATTTTTCTAGTAATGCTAATTTCCTTCAATTCCTCCGTCTCACAGAGCCTTAATTCTTGAGCACTTCCAGGAAGTTATTTGTGTCTTCCTCTGTGAAGACAGAACTAAAGTCGTTGTTTAATAGCTCTGCCATTTCCTTGTTCTCTATTAGAAATGCTCCTGTTTCGGGCTGTAAGGGACATTTGTCTTCACTAATCTTTTTCTTTTTATATACTTATAGGAGCTTGTGCAAATCGTTTTTATATTCCTTGCAGTTTAGTCTCATGTTCTATTTTCCGCTATTAATCAATCTCTTTGTCTTCCTTTGCTGAATTCTAAACTGCTCCCAATCCTCAGGCTTGCTACTTTTTTTTAGCAACTTTATATGGCTCCTCCTAATATTAGCCTTCATTTCTTTTGTAAGCCGTGGTTGAACCATTTTTCTTGTGTTTTGTACCTGAAAGAAATATATAACTGTTGCAATGCATGCATTTGTTCTTTAAATATTAGCCATTGCCTATCCACCGTTATGTCTTTTAATGGAGTTCCCTAATCTATCTTGGCCAACTCACACCCCATAATTTGTACTTCTCTTTGTTTAGATTTAGGACCCTAGTTTCAGATTGGACTACTTCACTTTCCATCCTAATGGAGAATTCTATCATGGCATGGTCATTGTTCCCAAAAGGACTCTGCACAATAGGTTTATTAATTAGCCCCTTCTCACTGCATAATACCAAATCAAGGATAGCCTGTTCTCTAGTTGGTTCCTCATCATACTAATCTAAAAAAAAATCTTGTACACATGCCAGGAATTCATCAACCACAGTATTGTTGCTAATTTTATTTGCCCAATCTAAATGTAGATTAAAGTCATCCATGATTTCAGCAGCACCCTTGTTACATGCATCCCTAATTTCCTGCTTAATGCTGTTCCCTACCTTACCACTACTCTTTGGAGACATAGACAACTTCCACCAATGTTTTCCACCACTTGTTGCATCTTAGTTCCCAGACTGACTCTACATCTAGATTTTCTAAGCCTATATCACCTTGCACTATTGCACTAATTTCATCCTTAACTAACAACACCACCCACAACCTTTCCCTTTTTTTCTGTCCTTTCTAAATATAGCATACCCTTGGATATTCAGTTCCCAACCTTAGTCACCCTTCAGCCATGACTCAAAATAAAAATGACTCCATCTAGCAGAATATTTCTATGGATATATATGCTATGCTTGTATGTATATATATATATATATATATATAAACATGCATATGTTTTTAAGTCAAGATGCAATTAAATTACTTAATGCTTACTTGATTGTTTTGTATTGTACAGTCCAGGTGCAATCATGAAATTCATTAAAATATCCTGTCCAGCACTGTTTATTTGGAAAGGTACAATGTCTCCAGTGATCTTGTTGTTTGCAATCACAGTATCATTGCACAAGTAGTTAATTAACATAAATGGTCCTTCTCCAAGATCTGAAATATGGAAGAGTAATTTGTCATTTTCCATCATCATTTTGTTATGGACGGCGACCTGTAAGAAAATAAAACCTGAAAATGCTGGAAGAGCTCAGCAGGTCTGGCAATATCTGTGGAGAGAGATACTGTGCGCGATTCAGCAGCCTTGTCGTCCCCAACTTGGTGTTAGGACGAGGCCGTTAAACCTCGCGAGAGGCCTTTTGCGAGATTTGCAATGGTCAAAATGTCTCATGAGATTTAAAGGAATCTCGCGAGACGTCACAATCTGGATCTCACCCACACTTGGCGTGATTCAGATCAGCATAATTATTTTTTAAATATATGTTTGCCAGATTCACCTGCCACCCAGGGCTCGACAGCCACACCTGGGAGACCTCGCCAGGTCGGGGTTTAGTACTGGCCCAAACAAATGTGGACCAGCCACAGGGGCACCTGAGGAGATCTCCCAGGCCATTGGAGACCCCCGAGTGCTCAGGAACAGGGCAGGGTGGCACCCTGGCTCTCCCTCTGGTACCATAGCACCTTGGCACTGCCAATCTGGCAACCTGGCAGTGCCATCTGCCAATGCCAGAGTGCCCAGGTGGCAGGTCGGTGCTGCCATTGGGGCAGGCTCAGGTGGTCTTTCCAGGTAGAGGGGGGGGAGGGGGTGGGGGGAGTGAGGGTGGTTTCCTGGGGGCTCCCCAAGATTGAGGGGAGGTGAAGGGAGGTCAAAAATGGGAAGAGGAGGGTGGGGGGACTGAAAGGGGAGGGGAAAGAGATTGTTGCAGCCTTCCAAAATGGCGCCCCGATCTGTGAGGAACCTTTCCTGCTGCTGAGCCGTCCCTCTAAGCGTGGCCTCGGTGGAGACTCCCCAAGGTAAACAATATGGCAAAGTGCCATTGAATAGCGTGATGTTTCTCGGTGCTGCCGGTGCCAAGAAAAAACCCGCTAAATGGGCCATTATGCGGACTTTATGTCCGTTGGATTGCGCCCAACATTTCAAGTCCATATGGCTCTTCTTGTCTCCGACCTGCAAGCAAATGGATTCAGAACCTAAGAGTGTGAAATTTGTTCTATTTTCCTACCCCAAGCCAAGGAGCATAATACCAGAAAAAGTAAGGCACT
The DNA here is from genome assembly GCF_902713615.1 of Scyliorhinus canicula. NCBI lineage: Eukaryota > Metazoa > Chordata > Chondrichthyes > Carcharhiniformes > Scyliorhinidae > Scyliorhinus > Scyliorhinus canicula. Next base: position 18,491,708 of record NC_052165.1, on the reverse strand, counting down.
GTCTCCTACCCCCACCATCTGATAATATTGCACCAACACAAGAGCAGAACTGCACACTGCTGAAGAAAGAATGTTGCAGGAACAAATGGGTGCTGTATGTAAGACTGTTAAAACACATAACGGCAAATGATAAATTATTTGAAGCAATAAAGTTCCTAGTTGTATTTAATAGAAGCATAAAAGCAATACATACCTCGATTGTAATATTCACAGTCAAAAGCTGAAAGATATTAAGAATGCAGGGTAAGTTAAAACTATTTCAAAATACACGTTGCAATTAGATGTTTATATCCCTTTAAATCCGTCTGACTCTTCTTTTCTGTTAAAGTTAACAATCAACATTTCCTAATGGATGAATTCTATTAAAGATTAATATTACCTCCATCTACCAAAAGCCATTTTCTTGAGATCATGAGTCAAGGATTCAGATTTTTGTTGAAAGCTGTGCCCTGGAACAATTTCTAATCACATGATCACTGATTTTACTTTGAATTTCATGACAGATAACTTGAAAAAAAAGTAGACAAATAAATATATGAAATCAATGCAAACGAAAGTGCAGCGCAATAGAAATCTTTGGACTGTGGGATTTATGTGAAGAATTATTATAAAGTAACTTGAATTTTGTACATGTTGGCACAGTGGTTAGTACTGCTGCCTCACAGTGTTAGGGTTTTGGGTTCAATTCCAGCCTTGGAGTTTGCGCTTTCTCCCTATGTCTGCGTAGGCTTCTTCCGGGTGCTCCAGTTTCCTCCCACAATCCAAAAATGGGACTGTTCGGAGGATTGGCCATGGTAAATTGGCCCTTAGTGTCCAAAGGCTAGGTGGGGTTGCGGGGATAGGACAGGGGAGTGGTCCTAGGTAGGGTGCTCTTTTGGAGGGTCTGTGCAGACTTGATGGGCTGAATGGCCTCCTTCTGCACTTTAGGGATTCTATGATTCTATTTTGAGCATGTATTTGGACAAAATCCCATGAATGCTTTTCTTCCAGGCCATGCTTGCTGAATTATTGCACTTTTTATTTCTCCCAAGTGAAGAGAAATATTCACTTCATTCCCTAATCCCAGGAATTAAAGAAAGGTAGATAAATACATGATCTCTCAAAAAGTAACTTGTACAACAGCGCTACCTTATTTTTCTTTGTTATGGTGCAGAAGAGGTTATTTGACCCATATTATTTGCACCGGCTCTTCAAATGAGCAACCTGCCAGTTCCCCATACCCCTGCACATTGTTCCTATTCTAATAATTATTATTGTCATTCCAATTACCTTCACCATATGTATTGAGATAATTATCGTTTTCTTTTAAGAACTGACTGATCAACATTATTCTAATGCTGTTAATAACCCAGTAAATGATTGACTGCTGGTTAAGGTAATACCAATCATTCATCCCATTTAATAGGTTTCATATTCAGTAGACCCTTCTACTTATGAAATGCTAGATAGCTAATGGCTGATTTTTTTCTTTTGCTATACTCCAATGTTTTAAAGCACATTTTCTTGTGTAACGTTACTCATGCACCATATGCAAAACGTGCATCCGATAATACTCACGGCAAACGCTAGGTGATCGCCAATTAATTGGTACTCCTTTCTGACAGCATGTGTGAGAGTAAGCTGCAACACTGGTACAAAAACATTCACAGTCGCCACCCCGGTTACAGTTACACGTGTCTGTAAGACAATTCTTATAAAACCAGGTAACGTCGACCTGGAGAAAACCAGAAACCTTCATTATTTTCACAAACAACTAACGTCATTAATTGATATCCTGCACCAATTATGGAGTAAAAGTGAACTCTATATAACAAGTGATTTCATTATAATTAGTCGCAGCCCATTATCGGACACATATCGCAGAAGCCCAAAGTGTGGCTTTTTCTTCAAGTTCTTTAAATACAGCTAATATCCAGAAAAATCCAGTTTAAAATATGACATGAACTTTATTTTGTTTATTTTTGTTTGTTTATTTACAGGATGTGGGTGTCGCTAGTTAGGCCAGCATTTACTGCCCATCCCTAATTGGCCTCGAGAAGGTGGAGGTGAGCTGTTCTCTTGAACCGCTTCAGTTCATGTGGTGTAGGTACAGCCACAGTGCTGTTAGGGAGGGCGTTCCACGATTTTGACCCAGTGGCAGTGAAGGAACGGCGATATATTTCCAAGTCAGGATAGCGAGTGACTTGGAGGGGAACCTCCAGGTGACGTTCCCAGGGGCTCTTGTTCTTCTAGAAGGTACAGATTGTGGGTTTGGAAGATGCTGCCAAAGGAGCTTTGGTGATTTCCTGCAGTGCCCCTTGTAGATGGTTCCCACTGTGCGTTGGTGGTGGAGGGATTGATTGTTTGTGGAAGGGATGCCAATGAAGCGAGCTGCTTTGTCCTGGATGGTGCCCAGCCTCTTTAGTGTCATTGGAGCTGCACACATCATGACTTAGTTTAATTTGTATTTACTTCTTCAGTTCTCTGCCCAAAGACAGGTCCAACCCACAGCACTAAAACCTTCACCTAGGATGGCGATTGAAGCCCCATGCTGTTGACACTAATCTGATCCTCACTGGATGTCCGCCAACTGAGCCATCCGGCTCCCAAAGTGTCTGAGTTGCTGTGGCAACACACAGTTTTCCGTGCATGTTGTGTTGTATTTAGCACATGGAGAAAAATATTTTTCCAAATTGCAGTACTGTTTTTGTGGCACAGGACTGCCATCTAGGGGATATTGGATCACTACACTATTTTACAAAGCTAGACAACAAACGATTTGAATGCAATATAAATGTTGCTTGGTCATATTTAAATAGTAATAATGATAAGGTGCTTAGTATATCATATGGGTTAGAGCTGTGGATTGCAATGCATTACAATTTCATCTCAACAGCATATTGTCAAGAAATGGCAGACCCATTGCCGTACAGTCAGAAATGCAGCGGGGCTAATCCACCCATTGTTCTTGGCTTAGCCTTATTCCAAATTCTGAAAGTAAGGTCATTTGAATAGTAAGAAATGTAAAATTCAAGTAATAACTCCCTTGACATTCAGCATCGCTAAATTCCCCTTCATCAACATTCTAGGGATCATCATTGGCCAGAACCTTAAGGGCATAAAATCAGAAGAAGTAGCAGAAGTAGTGGGCAATTGATCCATCGAGCCTGCTCCACCATTTAATACGATCATGATTAATCTGACTGTGGCCTTAACCCTACTTTTCTGCCTACTCAGCCTAACCCAGGAACCCCTTATCAATCAAAAATCTATCTCTGCCTTAGATATACACAATGACAATCCAACGCTGTGTGTGTGAAAGAGACCTCGCACGACATTACAATTTAAATCCCGCCCATTGTGGATGGGATCAATTTTTGGCAAATCTGCATATTAGAGCGAGGCAGTAAGCCCCACTCTAATGCGTAGCTTCGCGGGGTGCCTGACTCTGGGATTCATCCCTTTTGCTTTGGAGACCTCAGGTGAGTGCTGTTCAACACTGGTCCTCACAAATGGTGACCAGACAGAAGAGCACTCGTGGGGGTCTCCACGGGGATCGGAGACCCCTAGCTGCATTCCCTTTGGGCAGGATGGTGCTCTGGCACTGCTGCTGCCATCCTGGCAGTACCGCCTGGGTGCCAGCCTGGCACTGAAAATGTACCCATGTGGCACTGCCAGCTGACATGGGCACTGCCAAATTGGCATTACCAAGGTGCCAAGCTTGCATTTTTTAGCACTTGAAGAATAGGGCCATTGACACAGTCATGGGTGTTGGAGATAATGGGGGGAGGGGGAGAGGTAGAGTTAGTGGTGGTGGGCCCAAGGGCCCTCCCATAGTGCGTGTGGGCTGGGAGGGGGAAGGTCAGGGATCGTTTTGGGGGCTCCCTCCACTGGGGAGTTACAGCGAGCTGGCTATATGCAGCATCGGCCGCGCATTCCCCATTCAGCCCCTTTATACACTGCAAGCACCAGGAAACAAGCAGCTAAATGTGCTCGCTTGGGGACCTTGTTCCCTAACCCTAACCCTAATCCCTAACCCTAACTCTAATTTTGGAAGAATCACACCCTTTATTTTTAAATTGTGTCCCCCTAGTCCGAGGTTTCCCCCATGAGGGGAAATATCCTCTCAACATCCACCCTGTAAATTAACCTCATAATCTTTTATGTTTCAATTAGATCAACTCTCATTCTTCTAAACTCCAGTCGGTATAGGCCCAGCCTGCTTGAGCTTGGAGTATAGTGTTCAATTCTTGTCGCCACACTACCAGAAGGATGTGGAGGCTTTAGAGAGTGTGGAGAAGAGTTTACCAGGATGTTGCCTGGTATGGAGGGCATTAGCTATGAGGAGCGGTTGAATAAACTTGGTTTGTTCTCACTGGAACGACGGAGGTTGAGGGGCGACCTGATAGAAGTCTACAAAATTATGAGGGGCATAGACAGAGTGGATAGTCAAAGGCTTTTTCCCAAGGTGGAGGGGTCAATTACTAGGGGGCATAGGTTTAAGGTGCGAGGGGCAAGGTTTAGAGGAGATGTACAAGGCAAGTTTTTTACACAGAGAGTAGTGGGTGCCTGGTACTCGCTGCCGGAGGAGGCGGTGGAAGCAGGGATGATAGTGACTTTTAAGGGGCATCTTGACAAATACATGAATAGGGTGGGAATAGAGGGATACGGACCCAGGAAGTGTAGAAGATTGTAGTGTAGTCGGGCAGCATGGTCGGCACGGGCTTGGAGGGCCGAAGGGCCTGTTCCTGTGCTGTACTTTTCTTTGTTCTTTGTTTTTTTGTTCTTTGAGCTTTACTCATAAAACAACCACTTCATCCCAGGAATCAGCCTGGTGAATCTCCTCTGAACTGCTTCCAATGCAAGTATATCCTTCCTTAAGTAAGGGGACCAAAACTGTACTCGAGATGTGGCCTCACCAATGTCCCGTGCAGTTGTAGCAAGACTTCCCCACTTTTATACTCTGTTTCTCTTGCAATGTACAAAGGCTAATATTTAATTTGCCTTCCCAATTGCTTGATGTAGCTGCATGTGAACTTATTATGTTTCATGCACAAGGACAGGGGAACTGTGGTGCCGAGTAGTAGTAATGTTCCCAGAGGCCTGCTAATATTGTAGGCATGTGTACAGATTGCCCCTCTGACAGGCAGTGGAATTTAAATAAACATGAAACGAAAAGCTGGGCCCGGTAATGGCACCTGTCTGGCTGAATCCTGTTCATGGGCGGGCAAGGACCCCCTGTTGCCTCCTTTTGGGCACCTGCCACATCGTTTCCACTCAGGCACTTGACAGGCCAGCAGCAAGGACCTTGGCGGGAGGGGGGTGAAGGTGGTTAATTGGGGTGAAGGTGGAAAGACAGTAAGGTCCTCTCCCACCACACTCCCACCTTGCTAGGGGCTGGTTTAGCACACTGGGCTAAATCGCTGGCTTTTAAAGCAGACCAAGACAGGCCAGCAGCATGGAACAATTCCCGTACCAGCCTCCCCAAATAGGCGCCGGAATGTGGCGACTAGGGGCTTTTCACAGTAACTTCATTGAAGCCTACTTGTGACAATAAGCGATTTTCATTTCATTTCATTTCACCTGATTAAATGCCCCACCACCACCACCAAACGTGCCGCATAGAATGGCACAAGATTCTGCCCCATTTCACTTTTGTATTGTCATAATAACTTCACTAATGCTGTTTGGGCAAGGGAATCTGCTGTCCTTACCCAGCTTGGGCTAGATGTTACTCCAAACCTCCAGCAATGTGATTGAGTTAATTGTCCTTTGAAATGGCCCAGCAAGTCACTCAGTTGTACCAAGCCACTGTAAGATCACAGATCTGATTGGAGAGAGAGCAACAACAGTGGAGGATAACGGTGAAATTGAATTGGACCAGGTACATTGGTGACAAAAGCAAGCTAGACGCTGTGAGTTCTGTGGCAAGTAACTCACCTCACTCCCAAAAGCACAAGTCAGGAGTGTGTTGGAATAGTCTCCATTGACCTGTATGAGTGCAGCTCCAAGCTCTACATCATCCTCATCTAAGCAGCTCACTTTACTGGCACCCCATCCATCACCTGAATCTATCACTCCCTCCACCTTCAAGGCACAGTGACAGCAGTGTGGACATCTATGAAATGCATTGCAGAAACCCAGCAAGACACTTCCAACAGCACCTTCCAAAACCACAAACTCTAATACATAGAAAAAGGGCAGCAGATGCATGGGAAGGCCACTCCCTGGACATTCCAAGTCACACACCATCCTGACTCGGAATGATATCACTGTTCCTTCACTGTCAGTGGGTCACAATTGAGCAACTCTCTCCCTAACAACACTTTCCCTAACGCTTGGAATGCACGGGTTCAAAAAGGAGTCTCGGTACCACCTTCTCAATTCGGGTGGGCAATAAATGCTGGCCTTGCTGGTGGTAATCACAGTCCGTGAATGATTCAATGCACCTGTGCTAGCACCAGTGAAACAGAGATGCTCACCCTGTGAGCTTGGCAGGAATCTAGAGGAACATTTGTTCCTCCATTGGCAAAGGTTCAAGGCAGTCATACCCGAGTTAAATTATAACTCGATAAATTATATCGTAGATCAATCACTGTTCGGGTACAATATGGTGGAGCCCAGATACAGCTCTTTTAACAACAATTACACCTGGTTCTGGCAAACACTAAAAGAAACTGACACCTACTGACTAAATAAATAAATAACCTTTATCATCACAAGTAGGCTGACATTAACACTGCAATTAAGTTACTGTGAAAAGCCCCTAGTCGCCACATTCCAGAGTCCAGCACTGTTCAGGTACACAGAGGGGGAAATCAGAATTCTCAGCTGGTATGGGAATCCCGTACCAGCCTCCCTGAACAGGCACCGGAATGTGGCGACTAGGGGCTTTTCACAGTAACTTCATTTGAAGCCTACTTGTGACAATAAGCGATTTTCACAGCCTTGCTGGCGCAGCTGGCCTTGTTCTGCAACACAAATCAGCTGTCTAGCTAAACCAACGCTCTACCCACCCAACTAATAATAATCTTCTATTGTCACAAACATGAAGTTACTATGAAAAGCCCCTAGTTGCCATATTTCGGTGCTTGGTCGGGTAGGCTGGTACGGGAATTGAACCCACGCTGCTGTCCTTGTTCTGCATTTCAAGCCAGCTGTCTAGCCTACTGAGCTGAACCAGCCCTTGCACCAGTGTTGAAAATTCCCCACCCCATGTTATGACTCTGCTGTTATCTATTTGTTCTATCATTATTTGATAAGCTTTCAAAGACAAGGAGGAGCCTGTGGAGACACAGTATAGGAGCAGCAATCAAAGGATTTTTAAAAAAATCTCTCTTTGTTATCCCAAATTGCACCCAAATATCAAGGCAAGTGAAAAAAGGATGCATTTGGATAAGGTACACAAAAGCCAAGACAAAAAATATCTAAGGCAACAAGAGAGAAAGAAAACAAAAATCTTGCACCTACCACATTGTGACAAGGAGCGAAAACTTCACTGTATAAAATAGCGCATTCTCTCTTTGCAAATGGCTGCCTGATTAAATCTGCTTCACATGGCCGGGTTATACCGTTTCTGCTCACACACTTGAACAAAAGAACAGAGGAAAATATTAATTTTCAAATTATTAACCAGCTTCACTAGCCATTAACCATGTTATAGTCACCGCATAATTCTCTCAAGGAAAATGGAGGGAGGTGTCTAAATGGGTGGCTGTTCCAGTAGCTCACGTGTTTACACTACAGCTAATGGCTAAATGATCCCAGTGGTAGGGAATGGGCCACTTTAGCAGCAAACAGAATTTTACAGAATCAATCTTGTATTACAAGAATTATTCATCACAGATATTGTAATCACAACGGTTTGTGCTGGAAAGAGAAGAATCCACAGTATTATCAGTTTTTACTACTCTTTATTATTCATTGTTTTTCTTTTTTTACTCTTTCATGGGATACGGGCTCCGCTGGCGAGGCCAGAACTTATTACCCATCCCTAATTGCCTTTGAAAGGATGGCAGTGAGCTGCTTCCTTGAACCGCTGCAGTCCGTGTGGTGCAGGTACACCCACAGTGCTGATAGGGAGGGAGTTCCAGGATCTTGACCCAGTGGCAGTGAAGAAACAGCGTTTCAATTTTGTTTTATGCTGAACTGATCAAGGCTGGAAGCAACTTATGGTGCGGTTATTTTCACTCTTGCAGACCTGTCACCTGAGCATGTGCTGATATCCCACCACAGCAGGTCATTGCTGTCATGGTTGATGATGTTCTTCCTCC